>NC_138882.1:108757132-109386048 GCF_965194825.1 Balaenoptera physalus | reverse complement strand
CTTATTTTATATGCCTGCTGGAGCCATAATCTCTGAAATCTTAGCCATCCACTGAAACTCAAGGGGTTGGCTGATGTGGAAGTTGTAGAGGCTAGAGACAGGTGTAGCTGGGGAAATGAACTCTGCAGCAGAAAATCCAGCAGACAGTCACTAAGTTGGCTTTGATTCAGGCTGGTATCCACATCCAAATTGGTCTCATTCTATAGAAAAAGATTAGAAGTGGGAGGCTTCAGACAGAGGCAGTGCCCAAAGGCTAGAAAAATAACTGCATGCCATTTTCAGGAGAGCAGCCCAGGGAACTGGGGATGAGGAACAGTATCCACTCCACGTGGGAGGGAACTGGCCCACATTGGATTCAGGACAGGTTCCGATGTAAGTAGAGGAATGGGAGGCTGATATTGACAAAGGAAGTAGGACACATTGATGATAATACATAGGAAAATTAACCCTAAGAGGTTTAAACAGAGAGGAAATATATCCTCCCTTAATTAGGAGGTCCAGAAGAAGGGGAGGGCTTTAGGATCAACTTACTTATTCAGATCACCCCACCTCTGCCCCCCTGCAGTTCCCTTGTTCGTGAGCACTTCGCTTGCTGGCCTTTCCTCTGCTTGCTTCCCTCACCGAGTAAAAATGATGATTTTTGATTTCATATCCACATACAGAGTATCCAGAGGATACTAGGAGCTGTCTTCCAGTGGTTATCTATTTTTAAGAACAGGAAAACTCTTTCCCAGACTACCCAACAAACTTCTCCTTGTGTATCGTTTCTCCAGATTGGAATGTATGCCCATCTTGAACCAATCCCTGTGTCTGTTTAGTTATGCAACAGTTGGCCTTGGTCTGAATTCCTGAATTCATCCCAAACGGGGTATGAGATTACTCTTAACTCCGATAGGCCCAATCCCAGATTTATTACGCAAATTTATTTTTCACTTATTTGGGAGTGGACAATTTGATTAGGTCCTCTCTCAATTTTTTTTGGAAAGCAAAGAATCTGAAAAGGATTTGATGCCCTAGTGTTAGAGTTGGTCAGATAGGGACACAGACACCAAGACAACATTAGAAACGTCAAAGATTTATATAGGATATACCTACAAGAGATAAAGGAGCGAGGAACAGAGAAAGGCTTCAGACTACAACGCAGATTTGAACCTAAGAGGTGGAAGGAAAGGAAACTGGGTTTGAAGGGCCTCAGGATACAGCACAGCCCTGAAAATGTCTTAGGCCAGAAGGCTGCCCCAGAGCAGAGATGACTGTTGGGAGAGTCTGGTGTTGGCAGAAATGGCCCAGCTCTAGTCACTCTGCCAGGCTCAGTCACTGGCTGTGAGCAGCCTAGGGAAAGCATGACCTCCTTGTGAACATCACGGTGGAACTGGAGATGTGGCAGCTGGAGACATCTGCTACCTACACTGCTCACAGCAGGTCTGCTCTTGGAAGGAGATCTACACGGCACACTTAGCTGCTGTTTACGTGACTATCACACAGAGTCTTTTGTCACTTTTCAGTTTCTGGAACATATGAAAAATAGATTTTACCCAAACTTATTCAGTGACAATTACTAATTCTCTTACTCTTTCACCTAGAGGCACTTAGTTAAACAGAAAGGTTTGGGAAAATTTAGCTATTGCTAATTTTAATAAAACTTGGCCCTTACAATAAATTTTGATAAAGTGCTTTAATCTAATGTATCTTAAATATGTCTTTGTCAGAACTTTGGAGTTACAGACTTAGCTCATTCAGTTTATGGTAAATGTCTACCATATGACGTAATTAGCAAAGCCAGCCCTCATTGTCAAATCAGACTTTCTGTAAGAAATCCTGTCTTTATTTTTCAATTCAAAAAAACATATAAATTTGTATTTTTATCGTAATCATCTCCCTTCTGAATTCTAAGACAGTTGCCTGAGAGATAAGTGATAAATGGAAGGATAAGTGGACAGATAGATAAATAGATCAGTCTTGCTACCAGTGTGTCATTTGGATAAAATAAAGCATCACAACCTTCAGCATTTCTTATAATAAAATCTTTGCTTTACTCTCATGAGACACAGTCTCTGGAGCCATGCTTTCTTTCATAATCATCCAGAGATGGATAAGATGAGGTAATTAAATAAAAATTAAGTAATCCTGCCTCACCCAAAATGCTGAACATCTCAGCATTGACAAGAATACAGCATTTTTAATTACACACACACATCATATATATATATAGTCTCTTTGTTCAGTGACTGGTGGATTTGTACCCCTGGGAAGTTAGCCACAGTAAAATTCAGTTTACTGTTTAAACTGAAGTAAACTGTATAAACTGTGTAAGAGACATGCCTCTCCTTTGTAAAGTGGGAGAAGGTCTATTGTAAAAGGAAGATGAGAAAGAAAATTAGGCATGACTTCTAGAAAACAGAGACATTCTGAAGGAGTTTTAGAAGAGTATGTTTAGAAGTTAAGTATCTAGAAATTGGGACTTCCTTGGAGGTCCAATGGTTAAGACTCTGCATTCCCACTGCAGGGGGTGTGAGTTCGGTCCCTGGTCGGGGAACTAGGATCCCACATGCCGCATCACTTGGCCAAAAAAAAAAAATACTTAGGCTAAAACGGCAAGTAATTAAAAAGACGTTAGCAAAAAAGTATCTAGAAATTGATTACCAAAAAGGTCACCCATGCCAGTTCACCTTTGGGAAATTTTCTTCTGTAGCCACAGTCTAGTTTGAAGACTGCCGGCCTATATGACCTTCCGTGCTTTTCTCCCTACCCACTGAAAATTCCAATCCCATGGACTTGCTTGGCATTCTCCAAATACTGGTACACGTTAACGCCTCTGCAATTTTGCTCATTTTTCTTTCTACTGATGAGTTCTTCCCTTCTGCCTTTCAAACTCATATGCATCCTTTAAGACTGACCTTAACGTTATTCAATCTTTGATGAATTTTCCTATCATCTCCAAGAGTCACTCTTCCCTCCATCCTCCCATGGCACATTATAGCTAGGTTTATTTATTTATTCATTTAAATTTTTTCAGCTTTATTAAGATATAATTTACACATAATATTTGTAAGATATTTAAAGTGTACATGATGATTTGATATATGTGTACCTTTGAAAGGATTCCCTCCGTCACGTTAATTAACACATTCATCATCTCACATGTTTACCTTTTTTTTTTTTTTTTTTGCTGAGAACATGTAAGTTCTACTCTCTTAGCAAATTTCAGTTATACAATATAATGTTATCACTATAGTCACCACACTTTACATTATATCCTCAAACCTTATTCATCTTATAACTGAAAGTTTGTACGCTTTCATTAACCTCTATTTCCCCCACCCTTCAGGCTCAGCAGCTACTTTCTACTCTCTGTTTCTATGAGCTCAGCTATTTTAGATTCCACGTATAAGTGATACCATGCAGTATTTGTCTTTCTTTATCTGGTTTACTTCACTTAGCACACTGCCCTCAAGATTCATCCTTGTTTTCACAAATGGCAGGATTTCCTTTTTTTTTTTTTTTAAGGCTGAGTAATATTCTATTGTATATCCATTCAGCCGTCAATGAACACTTAGTTTGTTTCCATATATTGGCTATTGTGAGTAATGCTGCAATGAACACAAGGGTACACATATCTCTTCCACATAGTGATTTTGCTTTCTATGGATATATACCTAGAAGTGGAATTGCTGGATCATATGGCAATTATATTTTTAATTTTTTGAGAAACTTCCATACTGTTTTCCATAGTGGCAGCACCAGTTTATGTTCCCACCAACAGTACAGACATTTACTTTTCTCCTTGCCAGCAGTAGTTATCATTTGTCTTTTTGATTTGACATCCTAACAGGTGGGAAGTGATATCTCATTGTGGTTTTGATTTGCATTTCCCTGATGATTAGTGAGATTGCGCATCTTTTCATATACCTGTTGGTCATCTGTATATCTTCTTTGGAAAAATTTCTATTCAGGTCCTTTGCCCATTTTTTAATCAGATTGTTTGGATTTTGGCTGTTGAGTTGTATGAGTTTCTATTTTGGGATATTAACAATTTATCAGATATGTGGCTTGCAAATATTTTCTCTTATTCTGTAGGTTGTCATTTTGTGTTTTCTTTTGCTGTGCAGAAGCTTTTTAGTTTGATGTAATCCCGTTTGATTATTTTTGCTTTTGTTGTCAGATCCAAAAAATCATTGCCAAGACCAATGGCAAGGAACTTACGCCTCATGTTTTCTTCTAGGAGTTTTACTGTCTCAGGTCTTATGTTCAATTCTTTAATCTATTTTCAGTTGATTTTTGTGTATGGTATAAGATAGGGGTCCAGTGTCATTCTTTTCCATGTGGCTTTCCAGTTTTCCCAACACCGTATATTGGAGAGACTATTTGACTTCAAATTAATTGACCACATATGCATGAGTTTAAATGTTTATTTCTTGTCATGTCCCACTGTTCCTGAAATCTACTTGTCTATGTCATCCTGAGAATACAGTCACAGTAATAATAATTATTCTCTAACTCTCTGCCTCATAGTCTCAGCCTCAAACTGTGCTAGTTTAAAGTGATTAGAGAAAATAAGGTGATTCTGTGCATAACAGACTGAAGTTACATTTGAATTGGAGGCTGTGAGATTAATTAAGAATTCATTGCTATAGTACAGATTAGCAATTACTCAGATCTTAACTAAAGTAGTGGCAGTAGAAGTTGAAAGGAGTTGCTAAAATGTTAGGGAAGAAAATACAGAATTTTGTTTTGAAAGCAAAGGAAGGACAGAGTTTCAGGATAAATAAAAAACAAAATAAAGTGAATTGCTTCAGAGGCAACATATAGGAAATGGACCTACTGAACTTGGCAATTAGGAAATTAATACTAACAAACAGGTCTGCTTATAACTCAATGGCCGGAATCTACCACAATTCAGTGGCTGGTCAAGTACCATACTTGGCTGCAAAGAAGACTGGAGAATTTAATATTTATTTGTATGTGCAGCTTCCATAGAATAAAATCAAAGTTCCATTACTATGAAAAAGAGAAGGCTAGATATGGGGTGGAAAACTAGCTGTATCTGCAATAAGTCAGAACCCTGGGTGAACAGTATAGAAATTCCATTTCCCATCACCACAAGTCTGCTGCAGTGGATAACAGACGGAAGACTGAGGGTTCTGAGATGTCTTCAAGCTTGATCCCAGACTTAGTAACCTTGCCCAGAGCCGCTCTTGAAGGCCATATCGTTTCTTTCCCCATTATTTGTTTCCTCTAAATTATCATTGCAGTCAATTTTGCTTTTTGAAATTATTATAAAATATAAATATTTCTTAGAGTAACATCATAGTAATTCACCTTTTCCCCTTTCCTTCTTCCTCTTTTTCCCTTTATTATCATTCTTTCTTACACTCATTATTTTTTTGAAGTTTCATGCTCATGTATTTCTATCATATTGGAATACATTCTGACCTAAGGAATTCAGATTCTAACATTTGAAGGAAGGGAGAATTGTGCTATAATCAATATGTTTTTGGAGAGAAACCTTTTTTGTTTAATTATTTTATCACAAAGCCCTAAAGAGCACAAGATGGCTTGATGGCATAATTTGCATCCTCCAGTAAACTTTAAAGAGCTAAAATGGAAAACGCAAGCCAAAGAACTATAATTACCCACTTCTAAACTTTAAGGTTGAAAATATATAATAGCTTCATTTCTTTTTTTTTTTTTTTTTTCCTGAAGGTCTTATACTGATCCTTTCTCTGTAAAAGGTGAGATTAGTTGAATGTTCCATTAATAATGTGATGAAAATCATTGAGAATTCCATTTAGGAAGTCAATATTTTTCTC
The DNA here is from genome assembly GCF_965194825.1 of Balaenoptera physalus. Taxonomy (NCBI): domain Eukaryota; kingdom Metazoa; phylum Chordata; class Mammalia; order Artiodactyla; family Balaenopteridae; genus Balaenoptera; species Balaenoptera physalus. The sequence goes on along the minus strand of NC_138882.1, from coordinate 109,380,238 downwards.
CTCTTAAGGCAAGGCTGCAAATACTTGAAGATTTGGGGGTAATTCCTTTTAAAGAAAAAAGATCCCAAAATTCTTCTATAACAAGTAAACATTATAATCTTTTTAATCTAAGAAGCATGAAGTATAATACAGTCATGATATAGGACCCTAAAAGCTGTAAGTTACAATGGGGATAATTTAACTTAGTCTCTGAGTTTATGAAGAAATTGTGAAGCAGGGTCTCAGTCAGGACCAGCCTCACAGGAGGCTGTATATGCTCTGAATTAGTATCCAATACAGGGTGCTATTTCACTCATAGCCAGGATTCACAGGTCCAAAAATCAAGTGACAGAAATGGGAATGGCACCCCTCACTATTACTCCTAGTGAAACACAAGCAAAATTTTTGCCTTCTGGTCTCATGACTTTATGCTCTACTGGCTTAGAGGGGTTAGTTCCAAAGGGAGGAATATTTCCATCAGGAGACACAACGATTCCATTGAACTGCAAGTTTAGATTGTTGCCTGACCACTTTGGGCTCCTCATGCCTTTGAATCAATAGGCAAAGAAGGGAGTTACTGTGCTGGCTGATCCTGACTACGAAGGGGAAAGTGGACTGCTATTCCACAATGGAGGTAAGTAAGAGTATGTCTGGAATTAGGGCATCTTAATATTGCCATGCCCTGTGACTAAGGTCAATGGAAAACTATGCCAACCCAATTCAGTGAGGGATTCCAATGGCCTTGACCCTTTAAGAATGAAGGTTTTGGTCACCCACCAGGTAAAGAACCACAACCAGCTAAGGTGCTTGCTGAAGGCAAAGGGAATACAGAGTGGGTAATGGAAGAAGGTAGTTGTAAATACCAGCTACAACCACAGCCATGTAACCAGTTACCAAAATGAGGACTGTTATTGTCATGAGTAATACTTCCTTGTTTTGTTATCAATATTTTGTGTGTGTGTGTTTAAAGCAAATATTGTTGTTTTCTTCGCTCTTTTAACCCTTATCATGTCACATAAGATGTACTGAATTTATATCATAGTATTTAAGTATTGTTAGCTTTACATTATGTTTGTTACAAGATATCAAGGAGAAGAGTAAACATTATGCAATGACTTTGCATCTTCTTCTAGGGAAAAGATAAATGTGCTTTTCATTGTACATGGGATAGTTGTATCATGATAGGTAAAAGTAGGACCTAGTTATTGTCTTTATTGGGAGATTAAATGTGGTTTAAGGAGATGAATGAGGGTGTCAAGATGATAAGGAGTGGACTTGTGATGGTTAATTTTGAGTCAACTTGGTTGGACCACAGAAACACAAAAATTATAAGAGAATATTATGACCAGCTATACAACAAATTGGACAACCTAGAAGAAATAGACAAATCTTAGAATCACACAACTTTTCAAGACTGGAGAAATAAAAAATCTAAATTAAACACTAGTACAGAGGTTGAAACAGTAATCAAAAAGCTCCCCCAAACCAAAAATTCAGGACCAGATGGCTTTACCATTGAATTCTACCAAACATTCAAAGAAGACTTAATACCTATACTTCTCAAGCCATTCCAAAAGATTGAAGAGGAAGGAATACTTCCTAACTCATTTTATGAGGCCAACGTCACCCTCATGCCAAAACCAGACAAGGACAACACACACACACACAAATTACAGGCCAATGTCTCTGATGAACACAGATGCAAAAATCCTCAACAAAATATTAGCAAACCAAATTCAGCAATACATCAAAAGGATCATACACCATGATCAAGGAGGATTTATTCCAGGGATGCAAGGATGGTTCAATGTCTACAATTCAATCAACATGAAACCCTACATTAAAAAAAAAATGATAAAAAACATACCATAATCTCAAAAGATACAGAAAAAAACATTTGACAAGATTCATTATCCATTTATGATAAAAACTTTCAATAAAGAGAGAATAGAAGGAACATACCTCCACATAATAAAGGCCATGTATGAAAACCAACAGCTAACATCACACTCAATGGTGAAAAATTGAAAGCTATTTCTTTAAGATCAGGAACAAGACAAGGATGCCCACTCTTGCTGCTCCTATTCAGCATAGTATTGGAAGTCCTAGTCAGAGCAATTAGGCAAGAAAAATAAATAAAAGGCATCCATACTGAAAAAGAAAATGAAAAACTGTCACTGTTTGCAGATAAGATTTTATAAATAGAAAACCCTAAAGTCTCCACCAAAAAAACTATTAGAAATAAAAAACAAATACAGTAAATTTGTAGGATACAAAATCAATATACAAAAATCTGTAGCATTTTTATATGCTAACAATGAGCTATCAGAGAAATTAAGAAAACAATCCCATTTACAACTGCAACAAAAAGAATAAAATATCTAGAATTAAATATAACCAAGGAAGTGAAAGACCTGTACACTGAAAATTATGAGACATTGTTGAAAGAAATTGAAGAAGACACAAATAAATGGAAAGATATTCTGTGCTCATGGATTGGAAGAATTAACATTGTCAAATGTCCATATTGCCTAAAACAGTCTACTGATTCAATGAAATCCTTATCAAAATACCAAGGACATTTTTCACAGAAATAGAACCAAAAATCCTAAAATGTATATGGAACCACAGGAGATACTGAATAGCCAAAGCAACTTTGAGAAAAAAGAACAAAGCCGCAGGTATCACATTTCCTACTTCAAACTACATCACAAAGCCATAGTAATCAAAACAGCACAGGATTGACAGAAAAACAGATACATACATCAGTGGAACTGAATTGACAGCCCAGAAGTAAACCCACCCTTATATGGACAATTAATTTATAATAAAGGAGCAAAGACCATACAATGGAGAAAGGATATTCTCTTCAATAAATGGTGCTGGAAAAACTGGACAACTGCATGCAAAAAAATGAAACTGGGCCACTATCTCACACCATACACAAAAATTCACTCCAAATGGGTTAAAGACTTGAATGTAAGACCAGAAACCATAAAATTCTTAGAAGAAAACATTGGCAGTACACTCTGACATTGGTCTTAGCAATAGCTTTCTAGAAATGTCTCCTCAGGCAAGGGAAACAAAAGCAAAAATAAACAAATGGGATTACATCAAAATAAAATCTTCTTCCCAGCAAAGGAAACAACCAATAAAATGAAAAGACAACCTACTGAATGGCAGAAGATATTTGCAAATAATATATCTCATAAGGGATTAATATCCAAAATAGCTAAAGAACTCATATAACCCCATAATAAAACCACAAACAACCCAATTAGAAAATGGGCAGAGGAGCTGGATAGATATTTTTTCCAAAGAAGACATACAGATGGCTAACAGGCACATGAAAAGATGTTCAATGTTTCTAATTATTAGAGAAATACAAATCAAAACTAAAACAAGATATCACCTCACACCTCTCAGAATGGCTATTATCAAAACTCTTGTGCACTGTTGGTGGGAATGTAAATTGGTCCAGCCACTATGGAAGACAGTATGGAGATGCCTCTCCAAATTAACAACAGAACTACCATATGACCCTGCTATCCCACTTCTGGGTATTTATCCAAAGAATACGAAAACACTAATCCAAAAAGATATCTGCACCCCCATGTTCATTGAGGCAGTATTTATAATAGCCAAGATATAAAAACAACCTAAGTGCCCATTATGGGATGAAAGGATATATATATATATATACATGGCCATAAAAAAGATGAAATCTTGCCATTTGTCACAACATGGATGGACCTTGAGGGTATTATACTATGTGAAATAAGTCAGATGGAGAAAGACAATTACCATATGATTTCACTCATATGTGGAATACAAAAACTAATAAACAAACAAACAAAACAAAATAAATGAATAAACCAAACCAAATAAAAACAAACAAGTAGATACAGAGAACAGAGTAGTGGCAGAGAGTAACCACTAGTAAATGGGTAAAGGAATTCAACTGTATGGTGACAGATGGAAACTAAATTTTGGGTGGTAAGCATGTTGTAGGGTATACAGAAGTAGAAATATAATGTTGTATACATAATATATATAATATAGTTTATATAATGTTATAAGTCAATATTACCTCAATAAAAATTAATTAATTAAAAAATAAAATATACATTTTTGTACATGTTCCACAGTTTCTGATATGTATTGTTTATTTAATAATAAATAGGTATCTTTTGAGTATCTTTGTGCCAGCCATTTTCCTCAGTGCTGAAGTTAATGGTGAAAAAGACAGACAACATCTCTACTCCCAAGCATTCACCAGCTTATACATTTCTACAAAGTATGGACACAGAAGTGTTAACACTAAAATACCACTCAGAGGAAAACAGGCATTAGATTGTTAAAATCTGAGAAATCTAAAGAAAAATGCTATACTTGGTCTTGCATTGTTGGTTTGTGTTTACATTGCATTCAAAAAGATTTACTCTAATAGTTATTTTACAGCTTACTATTAGATACTACCACAATATCTAGTCCAGAGCAAATATGACTATATAGCCCCAAGAATCAAATGTATGTTATATAACTTTCAGTGTCTGCCTTTTAAGATACTGTAAATGGTCTTTTCCTTGATGGGTATTAACTGTACAGTCATGGAAATATTATTAACAATCAGAGAAAGAAACTTTATCACAGATTTGGCAGAGTTAATTTATTCCTTTTAGCTTTCAGAAATCTTTCATAAAACTAGATAGCACAGAGTCTAATGTATAATCTTGTTGTGAGTGGGTGGTTATACATTGAGATATCTGACACCCAGTTGTTAGAAGATCAGAAAAATGCAGAGCCCAACTGAAAAGCTAATTGTGTTTTGTGTCACATGTGGCATCACAGCAAAAGAGAGGCACACCGTGGGGGAAGAACACACTTTCTGAAGGCTGAGAGCCATTCATTTTGCAGCATGTCCAAACACATCTTATAGACAAGAATAAATTTGTTCCATCTTCCTTACCTTCATTCAGGAATTTAATAATTCATTCATCAAAATATCTTTAAAACATATAGCTGATTCATTTTGTTATGCAGTAGAAACTAACACAATATTGTAAAGCAATTATACTCCAATAAAGATGTTAAAAAAAAGATTAAAAAAAATCTTTAAAAATACATGAAGGAAAATAATTTATTTATATAATATTCCAACATAACATTTCTCTGGTTTCAGTACAGGAAGCAAAGATACTTGACATTGATTGATTCAGTGATTATCAGACTTTTCTCTCTTACCACCTCACTTTTCCTGATCCAGCTGTTACATTGAGTCTTCAAGAGCCATTATCAATGAGACATATGGCTCTCAGTCCTTTGAATCCAGCTTGCTTGAAAAAACAAACAAGCAAACAAAATGGTGTACAGAAGGGTGAAGAGGTGGAAAAAGCCACCTCACTAACTTCAGATACTTATGGGTCGCTGCCATCACCAACATACAGGCTATGTAGCTCCATTGCTGTTATTTTTCAAGCCCATAATTCTTTGAGAAGCCTGTGGCTCCATATAAATTTGACACAGAACTTGGATAACAATATGGTATTGATTCTGAAATGATGTTTTTTAAATACTTTATATTTGATTCATGAAAACCTGGTTGCCTCAACAAATTTGTTAGCTGTACAAATATCCTTTTTTTTTTCAATTGTGAATCAGTAAAATGAAAGGCTATCAGATCACAGGTTCGGTAAAGAAAAGAAACATTGAGGTGGGGTAATCCTATTTGATTATATAGTAACAATGGATAATATTTTTTAACAGATACTATGTCAAGTAATTTACACACAGAAAAGTCTTTACTTGATATTTATGAGACCAAACCAATTATTACTTTAAAAATAGCTTGAACGATCTCACACAACAATCCATGTGATTCACACCAAAGTCTGTGCTCTTAACCCCTCCCCTAAACTGCCTTCCCTATCTGAGAACTCCAGGTCTTTGTTTTTGATAAGCACAAGTTACTCTGTGTTTCCCTGAAGCACTGGCTCTACACTGGTGGGGAGTTGTGGAATTCTCCCAGCAAAATCCCTTGGAAAAGGAAGAGAGTGTCATGCAGAGGGAAGAAGAGACACTGCTGCCAGCCACAGCCAGTATCTTTCCCCTTTAGAAAGCCTGCTGAGTGGCAGAGAGGAGGAAATATCAGTGTCAACCAGTCTGGTGATCTACCAGGTAAGACTGAGAACTAACAGTAGACCTGCTTGGATAGGCTTTTATCTTGTCTCTGTGCGGAGTGACTTCACTTCCTAGAATATCTGTACAATTAGGAAATGTATTAGCTGACTGTTATTTTCTAACTCAAATTACGTGAGCCTAAGAAACATGGCATTTAGATCATAGTTTCTTCTTACTTTTACCCCAGCCCCTGTCTTAGAACATGTTACTTCCTTTCTAATGCTCACTTCAGCCAGTATTGTTTCTTTCTTAACAAAAACATGCAGAGTTAGGAGAGAAAGTGGAATAGTGACGGTGCAATTGTCAATGCCACTTTAAACTACAAGATTTAAAAGACACTGTGCTGTTCTTCCAAGTTAGTTTGTCAAAGTCTCAAACCACAAAATAACATTCTGAGCAAAAACCTCAATTCTAGCTATTAGGAAGAAGTTTGAAGCAGGCCTACTGGTACTGTAGTGCTTACTGACATTTCAATGACAAGGAGTGCCAAGATATACTTTGTAAATCCAGAACAAACATACTAATCCATTCATTGAATGTCATACGGAATTTCTACTACAGCTTTGCAGTGGTCTTTTGGTAAATATTAGACCAGTTTCTTACAAGTGTATGTTTAACTTAGTTAATATGAGTGCTCTGTTTATGATGCCAAGCGGGGGTTATTCTAAGTTCTAGGTGTGATTTCCTCACTTGGTACCATGATGCAAAAGGCATGCTATATCATTCTCAATGGAGAAAAACTGAAAGCATTTCCTCTAAGATCAGGAACAAGACAAGGTTGCCCACTCTCACCACTATTATTCAACATAGTTTTGGAAGTCCTAGCCATGGCAATCAGAGAAGAAAAAGAAATAAAAGGAATACAACTGGGAAAACAATAAGTAAAACTGTCACTGTTTGCAGATGACATGATGCTATACATAGAAAATCCTAAAGATGCCACCAGAAAACTACTAGAGCTAATCAATGCATTTGGTAAAGTATCATGATATAAAACTAATGCACAGAAATCTCTTGCTCTCCTATACACTAACAACGAAAAATTTGAAAGAGAAATTAAGGAAACACTCCCATTTACCATTGCAATGAAAAGAATAAAATACCTAGGAATAAACCTGCCTAAGGAGGCAAAAAACTGTATGCAGAAAACTATAAGACACTGATGAAAGAAATCAAAGATGATACAAACAGATGGAAAGATAGACCATGGTCTTAGATTGGAAGAATCAACATTGTGAAAATGACTATCCTACCGAAAGCAATCTGCAGACTCAGGGCAATCCCTATCAAGCTACCAATGGCATTTTTCACAGAACTAGAACAAAAAATTTTACAATGTGTATGGAAACACAAAAGACCCCAAAAAGCCAAAGCAATCTTGAGAAAGAAAAATGGAGCTGGAATAATCAAGCTTCTAGACTTCAGACTATACTACAAAGCTACAGTAATCAAGACAGTATGGTACTGGCACAAAAACAGAAATATAGATCAATGGAACAGGATTGAAAGCCCAGAGATAAACCCACGCACCTATGGTCACCTTATCTTTGATAAAGGAGGCAAGAATATACAATTGAGAAAAGACAGGGGGCTTCCCTGGTGGCGCAGTGGTTGAGAGTCTGCCTGCTAATGCGGGGGACACGGGTTCGAGCCCTGGTCTGGGAGGATCCCACATGCTGCGGAGCAACTGGGCCCGTGAGCCACAACTACTGAGCCTGTGCGTCTGGAACCTGTTCTCCGCAACAAGAGAGGCCGCGATAAGTGAGAGGCCCGCGCACCACGATGAAGAGTGGCCCCCGCTTGCCACAACTAGAGAGAAAAGACAGCGTCTTCAATAAGTGGTGCTGGGGAAACTGGACAGCCACATGTACAAGAATGAAATTACAGCACTTCCTAACACCATACACAAAAATAAACTCAAAATGGATTAAAGACCTAAATGTAAGGCCAGACACTATAAAACTCTCAGAGGAAAACAAAGGCAGAACACTCTATGACAAAAATCACAGCAAGATCTTTTTGGACACACCTCCTAGAGAAATGGAAATAAAACCAAAAATAAACAAATGGGGCCTAATGAAACCTAAAAGCTTTGGCACAGCAAAGGAAACCATAAACAACATGAAAAGACAACACTCAGAATGGTAGAAAATACTTGCAAACGAAGCAACTGACAAAGGATTAATCTCCAAAATATACAAGCAGCTCATGCAGCTCAATATCAAAAAAACAAACAGCCCAATCCAAAAATGGGCAGAAGACCTAAATAGACATTTCTCCAAAGTAGACATACAGATGGCAAGAGGCACATGAAAAGTTGCTCAACATCACTAATTATTAGAGAAATGCAAATCAAAACTACAAAATTACCTCATACCAGTCAGCATGGCCATCATCAAAAAATCTACAAACAACAAATGCTGGAGAAGGTGTGGAGAAAAGGGAACCCCCTTGCATCGTTGGTGGGAATGTAAATTGATATAGCCACTATGGAGAACAATACGGAGGCTCCTTAAAAAACTAAAAATAGAACTACCATACGACCCAGCAATCCCACTACCGGGCATATACCCTGAGAAAACCACAATTCAAAAAGATACATGTACCACAATGTTCACTGCAGCTCTATTTACAAGAGCCAGGACATGGAAGCAACCTAAATGTCCATCGACAGATGAATGGATAAAGAAGATGTGGCACATATATACAATGGAATATTAGTCGGCCATAAAAAGGAAAGAAATTGAGTTATTTGTAATGAGGTGGGTGGACCTAGAGTCTATCATACAGAGTGAAGTAAGTCAGAAAGAGAAAAACAAATACTGTATTCTAATGCACATATATGGAATCTAAAAAAACAGTACTGATGAACCTAGTGTCAGGACAGGAATAAAGACTCAGACATAGAGAATGGACTTGAAAACACAATGGGGGAAGGGCAAGGTGGGAAAAGGTGAGAGTGTAGCATTGACATATATACACTACCAAATGTAAAATGGATACCTAGTGGGAAGCTACTGTATAGCACAGGGAGATCAGCTTGATGCTTTGTGATGACCTAGAGGGGTAAGATAGGGAGGGAGGCTCAAGAGGGAGGGGATATGGGGATACATGTATACATATAGCTGATTCACTTTGTTGTACAACAGAAACTAACACAACAATATCTCCAATAAAGATATTTTTTAAATGCATGTTATAGACTATTTGCAATCATGACTATATTTCTTCAGATAACAAAGACAGCTTAGCTCTAAGGAGCTTTAATACTGTTGTATCTTCAAAATCCTTTGATAAAAACATCACAGGAAAAGAAAGGATTCACAAATTTTTTTTTAGTGCTCTCCAAGCCCCACAGCACCCAATATGAGACTATTCCCAGATGGTCTAATGGCTCCATATACAACCAGTTCAACTTTTGGTTGACTTGGTGAGTCAGTTCAGTGAAACAACCTGTCAGTTTCATATTATATAATGGTCTAACCAATTTAACTGAATTGCCAGGGAGTTTGAAACATCAAGCAATCAACTCAGGCAAAGCAGTTAAAGTGATTTTTACCTGTAGGTATAGTCTAAGCGTTTGATATGAAGTTCTATAAGTTAGTATGTTTTATCTACACAAAAATTATGTTTTCTTTATTATAAAATATTCCTATTGTTTTGGCCTGTTCCTTCTTCTTTTTTTATTATTTAAAAATTGTTTACATGTATTTATTGAGTGTCTATAAAAAGTAAAATCTGTGCAGGGAAGAATAAAACCCAGAATGGTCTGAAATTCATAGAAAAGGTTAAAGGAAAAAATGCCTTTTCTCTATTAGCTATCTCTATTTCAGAGAAGTAGACCAGAAAGGGCAATGCTGGGAAAAGGTTGAAGTTATTGAGAGTGGGGCTGTGGGACTCCTTGACCCCCATGACATGCTTGAAAAGAACAGAGAAACTATCACATGTGAAAATATAGTAGGATAAAATCTGAACGTTTATAATGAAGACCATTTGCCAGACCTGGGTGAACTCCATTCAAGAGAATGACAGAACCTCTTCAAAGTCATGAAGATCAGAGTTGCCTCAAGCCTAGTAAATAGCAGTTGTCAAATTTTCAAAATGGTAGAAATAATATATTTTAATATATATAGAAGAGTACATTTTATTTTGATCTTTTTCAAACGAAGAATGGATTGGTATTGATTAGATGACATGTAAGCACATAGAAAAGATGGGCACTGATAAGCAGAATGAGTTCACCAAGAGCAAGTTAAGCCATATTAATAACTTAGCAGATCAGCGGAATGCCCAGAGAGCTGAGTCAAGGATAAAATTTAGGCTCATGTGCTCTATGTTCGTCATGGCATAACTCTTTTTTTTTTCTTAACATCTTTATTGGAGTATAATTGTATAATTGCTTTACAACATTGTGTTAGTTTCTGCTGTATAACAAAGTGAATCAGCTATATGTATACATATATCCCTATATCCTCTCCCTCTTTAGCCTCCCTCCCACCCTCCCTATGCCACCCCTCTAGGTGGTCACAAAGCACAGAGCTGAACTCCCTGTGCTATGCAGCTGCTCCCCACTAGCTATCTATTTTACATTTGGTAGTGTATATATGTCAATGTTACTTTCTCACTTCGTCCCAGCTTGCCATTCCCCCTCCCCATGTCTTCAAGTCCATTCTCTACATCTGAGTCTTTATTCCTGTCCTGCCCCTAGGTTCATTAGAACCTCCTTTTTTTTTTTTAGATTCCATATATATGTGTTAGAATATGGTTTTTGTTTTTCTCTTTCTGACTTACTTCACTTTGTATGACAGACTCTAGTTCCATCCATCTCTACAAATAACTCAATTTCATTTCTTTTTATGGCTGAGTAATATTTTATTGTATATATGTGCCACATCTTCTTTATCCATTCATCTGTCGATGGACACTTAGGTTGCTTCCATGTCCTGGCTATTGTAAATAGTGCTGCAATGAACATTGTGGTACATGTATCTTTTTGAATTATGGTTGTCTCAGGGAATATATCCAGTAGTGGGATTGCTGGGTCATATGGCAGTTCTATTTTTAGTTTTTTAAGGAACCTCCATATTGTTCTCCATAGTGGCTGTATCAATTTACATTCCCACCAACAGTGCAAGAGGGTTCCCTTTTCTCCACACCCTCTCCAGAATTTATTGTCCCTAGATTTTTTGATGATGGCCATTCTGACCGGTGTGACATGATACCTCATTGTAGTTTTGATTTGCATTTCTGTAATGATTAGTAATGTTGAGCATCTTTTCATGTGTTTGTGAGCAATCTGTATGTCTACTTTGGAGAAATGTCTATTTAGGTCTTCCGCCATTTTTGGATTGGGTAGCTTGTTTTTTTTGATATTGAGCTGCATGAGCTGCTTGTATATTTTGGAGATTAATCCTTTGTCAGTTGCTTCATTTGCAAATATTTCCTCCCATTCTGAGGGTTGTCTTTTCATGTTGTTTATGGTTTCCTTTGCTGTGCCAAAGCTTTTAAGTTTCATTAGGTCCCATTTGTTTATTTTTGTTTTTATTTCCATTTCTCTAGGAGGTGAGTCAAAAAGGAACTTGCTGTGATTTATGTCATAGAGTGTTCTGCCTATGTGTTCCTCTAAGAGTTTTATAGTGTCTGGTCTTACATTTAGGTCTTTAATCCATTTTGAGTTTATTTTTGTGTATGGTGTTAGGAAGTGTTCTAGTTTCATTCTTTTACATGTAGCTGTCCAGTTTTCCGAACACCACTTATTGAAGGCTGTCTTCTCTCTATTGTATATTCTTGCCTCCTTTGTCAAAGATAAGGTGACCAAGGTGCATGGGCTTATCTCTGGGCTTTCAATCCTGTTCCATTAATCTATATTTCTGTTTTTGTGCCAGTACAATACTGTCTTGATTACAGTAGCTTTGTAGTATGGTCTGAAGTCAGGGAGCCTGATTCCTCCAGCTCTGTTTTTCTCTCTCAAGATTGCGTTGGCTATTCGGGGTCTTTGTGTTTCCACACAAATTGTGAAATTTTTTGTTCTAGTTCTGTGAAAAATGCCAGTGGTAGTTTGATAGGGATTGCATTGAATCTGTACATTGCTTTGGGTAGTAGAGTCATTTTCACAATGTTGATTCTTCCAGTCCAAGAACATGGTATATCTCTCCATCTGTTTGTATCATCTTTAATTTCTTCCATCAGTGTCTTATACTTTTCTACATATAGGTCTTTTATCTCCTTAGGCAGGTTTATTCCTAGGTATTTTATTCTTTTTGCTGCAGTGAGAAATGGGAGTGATTTCTTAATTTCACTTTCAGATTTTTCATCATTAGTGTATAGGAATGCAAGAGATTTCTGTGCATTGATTTTGTATCCTGCTACTTTACCAAATTCATTGATTAGCTCTAGTAGTTTTCTGATAGCATCTTTAGGAATCTCTATGTATAAGTATCATGTCATCTGCAAACAGTGACAGCTTTACTTCTTTTCCAATTTGGATTCCTTTTATTTCTTTTTCTTCTCTGATTGCTGTGGCTAAGACTTCCAAAATTATGTTGAATAATAGTGGTGAGAGTGGGCAACCTTGTCTTCTTCCTGATCTTAGAGGAAATGCTTTCAGGTTTTCACCATTGAGAATGATGTTGGCTGTGGGTTTGTCATATATGGACTTTATTATATTGAGGTAGGTTCCCTTTATGCCCCCTTTCTGGAGAGTTTTTTCATAAATGGGTGTTGAATTTTGTCAAAAGCTTTTTCTGCATCTATTGAGATGATCAGATGGTTTTTAATCCTTCAATTTGTTAATGTGGTGAATCACATTGATTGATTTGTGTATATTGAAGAATCCCTGCATTACTGGGATAAACCCCACTTGATTGTGATGTATGACCCTTTAAATGTGCTGTTGGATTCTGTTTGCTAGTATTTTGTTGAGGGTTTTTGCATCTATGTTCATCAATGATATTGGCTATAGTTTCCTTTTTTTGTGACATCTTTGTCTGGTTTTGGTGTCAGGGTGAAGATGGCCTCGTAGAATGAGTTTGGGAGTGTTCCTCCCTCTGCTATATTTTGGAAGACATTGCGGAGGATAGATGTTAGCTCTTCTCTAAATGTTTGATAGAATTCACCTGTGAAGCCATCTGGTCCTGAGCTTTCGTTTGTTGGAAGATTTTTGATCACAGTTTCAATTTCAGTGCTTGTGACTGGTCTGTTCATATTTTCTATTTCTTCCTGGTTCAGTCTTGGAAGGTTGTGCTTTTCTAAGAATTTGTCCATTTCTTCCAGGTTGTCCATTTTATTGGCATATAGTTGCTTGTAGTAGTCTCTCATGATCCTATGTATTTCTGCAGTGTCAGTTGTTTCTTCTTCTTTTTCATTTCTAATTCTGTTGATTTGAGTCTTCTCCCTTTTTTTCTTGATGAGTCTGGCTAGTGGTTTATCAATTTCGTTTATCTTCTCAAAGAACCAGATTTTAGTTTTATTGATATTTGCTACTGTTTCCTTCATTTCTTTTTCTTTATTTCAGATCTGATCTTTATGATTTCTTTCCTTCTGCTAACTTTGGGGTTTTTTTGTTCTTCTTTCTCTAATTGCTTTAGGTGTAAGGTTAGGTTGTTTATTTGAGCTGTCTCTTGTTTCTTGTTTCTTGAGGTAGGATTGTATTGCTCTAAACTTCCCTCTTAGAACTGCTTTTGCTGCCTCCCATAGGTTTTGGGTCGTCGTGTTTTCATTGTCATTTGTTTCTAGGTATTTTTTGATTTCCTCTTTGATTTCTTCAGTGTTCTCTTGGTTATTTAGTAGCATATTGTTTAGCCTCCATGTGTTTGTATTTTTTACAATCTTTTTCCTGTAATTGATATCTAGTCTCATAACGTTGTGGTCAGAAAAGATACTTGATACGATTTCAATTTTCTTAAATTTACCAAGGCTTGATTTGTGACCCAAGATATGATCTACGCTGGAGAATGTTCCATGAGCACTTGAGAAGAAAGTGTATTCTGTTGTTTTTGGATGGAAAGTCCTATAAATATCAATTAAGTCTATCTGGTCTAATGTGTCTTTTAAAGCTTGTGTTTCCTTATTTATTTTTATTTTTGATGATCTGTCCATTGGTGAAAGTGGGGTGTTAAAGTCCCCTACTATTATTGTGTTACTGTCAATTTCCCCTTTTATGGCTGTTAACATTTGCCTTATATATTGAGGTGCTCCTATGTTGGGTGCATAAATTTTTACAGTTGTTATATCTTATTGTTTGATTGATCTCTTGATCATTACATAGTGTCCTTCTTTGTCTCTAGTCTTTATTTTAAAGTCTATTTTGTCTTATATGAGAATTGCTACTCCAGCTTTCTTTTGATTGCCATGTGCATGGAATATCTTTTTCCATCCCCTCACCTTCAGTCTGTACGTGTCCCTAGGTCTGAAGTGGGTCTCTTGTAGACAACATATATATGGGTTTTGTTTTTGTATCCATTCAGCCAGTGTACTTCTTTGGATTGGAGCATTTAATCCATTTACATTTAAGGTAATTATCAATATGTATATTCCTATTACCATTTTCTTAATTCTTTTGGGTTTGTTTTTGTAGGACTTTTCCTTCCCTTGTGTTTCCCACCTAGAGAAGTTACTTTAACATTGTTGTAGAGCTGGTTTTGTGGTGATGAATTCTCTTAACTTTTGCTTGTTTGTAAAGATTTTAATTTCTCCATCAAATCTGAATGAGATCCTTGCTGGGTAGAGTAATCTTGGTTGTAGGTTTTTCCTTTTCATCACTTTAAATATGTCCTGCCACTCCCTTCTGGCTTGCAGAGTTTATGCTGAAAGATCAGCTGTTAACCTTGTGGGGTTTCCCTTGTATGTTATTTGTTGCTTTTCCCTTGCTGCTTTTAATATTTTTCCTTTGAATTTACTTTTTGATAGTTTGATTAGTATGTGTCTAGGCATGTTTCTCCTTGGATTTATCCTGTATAGGACTCTCAGCACTTCCTGGACTTGATTGATTATTTCCTTTCCCATGTTAAGGAAGTTTTCAACTATAATCTCTTCTAATATTTTCTCAGACCCTGTCTTTTTCTCTTCTTCTGCTGGGACCCCATAATTCGAATGTTGGTGCATTTAATGTTGTCCCACAGGTTTCTGATACTGTCCTCAATTCTTTCATTCTTTTTTCTTTATTCAGCTCTGTGGTAATTATTTCCACTATTTTATCTTCCAGGTCACTTATGCATTCTCCTGCCTCAGTTATTCTGCTATTGATTCCTTCTAGAGTAATTTTTAATTTCATTTATTGTGTTGTTCATCATTGTTTGTTTGCTCTTTAGTTCTTCTAGGTCCCTGTTAAAGCTCTCTTGTATATTCCTCATTCTATTTCTGAGATTGTGGATCACCTTTACTATCATTACTCTGAATTCTTTTTCAGGTAGACTGCCTATTTCCTTTTCATTTGTTTGGTCTGGTGGGTTTTTACCTTGCTCCTTCATCTGTTGCATATTTCTCTGTCTTCCCATTTTTCTTAACTTACTGTGTTTGGGGTCTCCTTTCACAGGCTGCAGGTTCGTAGTTCCCATTATTTCTGGTGTCTGCTCCCAGCGGGTAAGGTTGGTTCATTGGCTTGTGTAAAATTCCTGGTGTCGGGGACTGGTGCCTGTGTTCTGGTGGGTTGGTCTGTATCTTGTCCTTCTGGTGGGAGGGCTGCATCCAGTGGTGTGTTTTGGAATGTCTGTGAACTTAGTATGACTTTTAGCTGCCTCTCTGCTAATGGGTGGGTTTGTTTTCCTGTCTTGCTAGTTGTTTGTCATGGAGTGTCCAGCACTGGGGCTTGCTGGCCATTGGGTGGAGCTGGGTCTTAGTGTTTAGACGAACATCTCCGGGAGAGCTTTCGCTGATTGATATTACATGGGGCTGAGAGGTCTTTGGTGGTCCAATGTCCTGGACTTGGCCATCCAACCTCAGAGGCTCAGGCCCAACACCTGGCTGGAGCAACAGGACCTTGCCAGCCACAGGGCTCAGAAGAAAAGGAAGAAAGAAAACAAACTAACAAACAAACAAACAGACCCTAGGACAAATGGGAAAAGCAAACCTAAACAGACGAAATCACACAAAGAAGCATACACATAGACACTCACAAAAAGGGAAAATGGAAAAAAAAACAAAAGAAAGAGAGCAACCAAACCAATAAACAAATCCACCAATGATAATAAGCACTAAAAACTAAACTAAGATAAACATAAGACCAGAAAAAAATTAGAGGCAGAAAGTAAATCCCAAGTCTACAGTTGGTTCCAAAGTCCACCCCCTCAATTTTGGGAACATTCATTGTCTATTCAGGTATTCTTCAGATGTGGGGTTTATCAAGTTGATTGTGGGGATTTAATCTGCTGTTCCTGGGGCTGCACAGAGAAATTTCCTTGTCTCTTCATTTTTGCACAACTCCTGGGGTTTAGCTTTGGTTTTGGTCCTGCCTCTGTGTGTAGGCCGCCCTCAGGGGTCTGTTCCCTGCCCAGACAGGAGTAGGTTAAAGCAGCAGCTGATTAGAGCTCTCTTGCTCACTCAGGCCTGGGGGAGGGAGGGGTACGGTAGTCATAATTGGAATGCGGGGCAAGCCTGCGGCAGCAGAGACCAGTGTGACATTGCAACAGCCTGAGGCACGCCGTGTGTTCTCCTGGGGAAGTTGTCCCTGGATCACGGAACCCTGGCAGTGGCGTGCGGCACAGGCTCTCAGGGGGAGTCTTCATAGTGACCTGTGCTTGCACACAGGATTCTTGGTGGCCGCAGCAGCAGCTTTAGTGGTTCATGCCTGTCTCTGGTGTCAGAGCTGATAGCTGCAGCTTGTGCCCTTCTCTGGATCTCATTTAGGTGGTGCTCTGCCTTCTGTGGGCAGACGGAAAAGGAATCCCCTCTCCTCGCGCACCCTGAAACCATTGTCTCTTGCCTCTTAGGCAGGTCCAGACTTTTTCCCGGACTCCCTCCCAGCTAGCTGTGGCACACTAGCCCCCTTCAGGCTGTCTTCACACAGCCAACCCCAGTCCTCTCCCTGGGGTCTGACCTCCGAAGACCATCCTCAGCTCCCAGCCCCCACCCGCCTCGGCAGGTGAGCCGACAAGCGTCTCAGGTTGGTGAGTGCTTATTGGCAATGATCCTCTGTGCAGGAATCTCTCTGCTTTGCCCTCTGCACCCCTGTTGCTGCACTCTCCTCCGTGGCTCTGAAGCTTCCCCCCTGCCCACTGCCCGTCCCCACCAGTGAAGGGGCTTCCTAGTGTGTGGAAACTTTTCCTCCTTCACAGCTCCCTCCCAGAGGTACAGGTCCCGTCCCTATTCTTTTGTCTCTGTTTTTTCTTTTTTCTTTTGCCCTATCCAGGTACATGGGGATTTTCTTGCCTTTTGGGAAGTCTGAGGTCTTCTGCCAGTGTTCAGTAGGTGTTCTGTAGGATTTGTTCCACATGTAGAGGTATTTTTGATGTATTTGTGGAGAGGTAGGTGATCTCCACGTCTTACTGCTCTGCCATCTTGAAGGTCTCCCCCTGTGTATTCTTCTAAAATAAAGTTTACATGGACACATCCTGAATTTTATTTATTTAGTTAGTTAGTTAGTTAGTTAGTTAGTTAGTTATTGGTCAGCATAAATTTCCTTTAATAATTTCTCCATTTCCAGTAGGATTTCATTTTGAGGTTTAACATATGAATCCAGTGTAAAGTTTTACAGTTTTAGTAAATCTGGATTTCAAGTCGTTTAAGATGAAAATGGAAATGCAAAGTTTACTTAAGAAATTTAATTTTCTTCTTCTATAACGTCTGTCTTCATCGTCTTCATCATCCTCTTCTGCTTGTTGATCCTTTCTTAGTCAACAAGTAGTTACCTGTCCTGCTCCAGATAAACACTTAGCTGACAGTGATCTCTGAAGAGGTGACTTTGAATTTGCTCTGACGATATCTAAATGACATAAATAATCTGGTGGATACAGAGAATTTTGGAAAACCTCTAAATCTTCTTCTTCATCCATCTGTTGTATATTTTGGTAGGCAGCAGTGTAGAACTCTAAAGCTTTGCTGTGAAATAACATTTCGATAATGATAAATTCTGAAAATATAGTCTTCATATCCATTATTTTCTGCTTTTCAAAATTGTCAATAGTTTCCTCCAGAGGACGAGTTGTTCAGGTAGCATCCCTTGTAGCTCTTTGTAATTCAGTTTCTGCCTGTGAAATAACATGTCAGTCAGATGGGTTTCTCTGACATATTCTTTCTGAGTTAACTGTTGAAAAGCTTCTTGATTCCTTGCTGTTAATGTTACTTTGAGGTCATCTCGTTTCATTTTTACAATGGTTCCATAAGCTTTCAAATGTTCAACTACTTTGGCTTCAAGTCTTTCA
Organism: Balaenoptera physalus; assembly: GCF_965194825.1. Classification (NCBI taxonomy): domain Eukaryota; kingdom Metazoa; phylum Chordata; class Mammalia; order Artiodactyla; family Balaenopteridae; genus Balaenoptera; species Balaenoptera physalus. The sequence goes on along the minus strand of NC_138882.1, from coordinate 109,361,723 downwards.
ATGTCTGCTTGTCGATTATCCTGAAGTTTGGCAAACTCGTCAACAAAGTTTTTCAGGCCCTGCTTTAAATTTGGGGTCTCTGTCAAGGCATACACATTGATTTCATTCACCAGGAGCTCTGCTTTGAATCCCAGTCTGGCAGTTTTCTGCACATAAGCAGCAAAGATTTAGCACAACTCTCCAAAATACTTCTCCACATTTGTGACAGCATCTTACAACTGAGCATCCTGGTTCTCCAAGCTGCACCTCGACATCTTGCCTCACACACAGCCAGAGACCGTGGGCTGGGGCCCAAAGACAGGGGCTCCGAGGCACCCAGGCCCATCCTGGATTTTAAAAAGAAATAAATGTAAAATAAGTAATTTCTAGATTTACCTTTACAGTCTAGTGAAAAGGGCTTTAACTTGGCGATGCCAAACAAAATTAATGCATAGCACATTAACAAATATCACTACTCAAGGATAGTATGAAAAATATTAATTTTAAAAAGCAATTTTTAAAAAGATAAAGTATAAAATATTTACTGAAAGCAATACCCATTAAACAACAACAACAGTTCAGGTCAAAGACATCTTTTTCTTTTTTTTTTATGTATGGGTTATTTCACAGAGGAATAGTTGAGACTCCATGATTGTATGTGATTGTATGAACATTGTGGTTGCTTATTCAGTGCTCAGAATGCTGAGACTTACCAGTTGTCGTTTAGGATCAGAATGAATACACTTAGGAATATCCATTTCCAACTAGGAGTAGCTGGGAACAGAATTATCACTGAACCTGAAAAATAAAAAACGCAGATGGACAAAATATATGGAATAAGGGTTATCAAGGCACTAGCATCAGTGAATGTAGGACAGTGATGCCCGAAAGATGGGGAGAAATGCTGTGTGCCCTGTGAATTTCCCTAGATTTCTGTGTTGAGAGGATTTCCAGGCCATAGAGTATGGAGGCAGAACCGAGGCAGAGTCTGGCCAACACCCTGAGTTGAAGAGACAAAGCTGAGAGTTTGAGGACAAAAAGCTGCCTGGAGTTTACCACCCTAAAGTGCTGCAGAGGAGAGAGCTGCACAGAAAGAGAACACAAAGATCTGAGCCAGTCCCTTTATTTCTCTAGCAGAGTGCTAATGAGTGAACGGGAGTGAGGAAACTACCCAAGGCCAGGGAAAGAACCCACCGAACAGGTTAAAGGTGACAGTGCATGGCAGCCTGTCTTCTCTCCAGCCAGACTGGAAAACTTCATGATTCGTAGGGCATCAGGTGGAGCTCACTGAAGTGTCTTCATCAATCATAGGAAATAATTGGTCTAAAACACTTCTCCAGTCTTGCCTAACAATTCTTAAAAGCAAGAACAAACAGTATCCAAGTAAATTAACTGTGACCCAGAACAAAGCTCAAGAATATTTATGACAATACAAAAATATCCAGCATCTAGAAAAGTGAAGTTTGCAATGCTGGAATTCAATAAAAAATGATTAAACGGACAAAGTAATAGAAAAATATGACTCATAATGAGAGGAAAAAATCAATCAAAAGCCAGAGCTGACATAGACGTTAGAATTAGCAAATAAAAACATTAAAATAGTTATCATAACCCTATTCTTTATGTTCAAAATTTAAGTATAGACATGGAAGACATAAAAAAAGACAAAATTGCATTTCTATAAATGTAAACTAAAATGTTTGACTTGAGTAATACACTAAATGGGATTTGTGAAAATTTAACACTCCAGATTTAAAAATTAGTAAGCATGAAGACTTGGAAATAGACATTATTAAGATGATACACAGAAATAAAGGAGAATTTTTTAAAATGAATAGAGAATCAGTGAGATATGGAACAATTTCAAGTGTCTAATATGCTTGTAATCAGAGTGCTCAAAGAAAGAGGACAGAGACTGGAAAACATATTTGAAAAAGTAAAAACTGAAAAAATTCCAAATTTGATGAAATCTATGAATCCACAGATCAACAATATCAATGAATCCCAAGTACAAGAAACAAGAAGAAAACTACATTTCACATAATGATCCAATTGTTGAAAACTAATGGTAAAGAGAAAAAATTTTAAATCATGCATATGATGAAGAAGTTATATCCAGAATATATAAAAACCTCCCAAAGCTCAATAAAAAGAGAACTCATTTTTTTAAAAAAACGGGCAAAAGATTTGAATAGACCCAAACAGATATGCTATTGTGGCAAATAAGCAAATGAAACAATACACAGCACGACTTGTCATTAAAGAAATGCAAATTAAAACTACAATGAGATACCACCACTCATCTATTAGGATGGCTAAATTTAAAAAGACAGAGCATCCCAAGTGCTGACAATTCCCGGGATGTAGAGTAACTGGAACCCTCATATAATGCTGAAGAGAATAGTACAGCTATCAAGACTTTGGGAAAGAGTTTGGCAGTTTCTTAAAAAGTTACACATACCCCTACCATGTGATCTAGACAGTCCACTCCTAGGTGGAGGGAAATAAAAGTCTATGTCCATGCAAAGACTTGTAGAGGACTCTTCAAAAAAACTTCATGTTTAATTGCCAAAATCTCTAAACAAATCAAAAAAGTGAATTGATAAACTTGTACTTTATACATGTTTCTAATGTAATTTTACATACATAGTATTTTTATATAATAAATATTTATACAATAAAATTAACATAATTTTATACATGTATGCAATATAATTATTCTATACACAAATTTATATAATGGAATTCTGTTTGGCAATAAAAATGAATGAACTGTTGATATATTCTACAGCATGAATTAATCTCCAACTAATTATGCTGAGTGAATGAAGCAAGTAAAAATAGAGTACTCAATATAATTCTATATATATCAAATTCTAGGAAGTGCAAACAAATCCAGAGTGACAGATTAGTCTATAATCTATAGTGACAAACTAATCTGGGGACAGGGTATGTGGGTGGAGTGAGGAGAGGTAGGAGAGAGGATTTATAAAAAGATAAGGAAATCTTTGGGAATGATGGACATGTTCATTACTTTGATTGTATTAATGGTTTCATGGGTGTATACATATGTCAAAACTCATCAAACTGTGTATTTAAAATAGGTGGTGTTTGTCATTTACTAATGTTACATCAATAAAGAAGTTAAAACATAAGTACACTTAGGAATGCATAGCTTTTTCTATCCCTCACTATCCCTGTTAACACTCTTAACTTGGAGTGCGCTGTCTTGGAAGGTAAACTGAGCAGTATAACAGTGGCAAAATAAAAGACATGTATTCTCCTTTGACATTACTATTATCTTATTCTGTGATACAAATTATTGATTAAATATCTTTCTGTATACATTTTAGTCATTTTGGAAACCCTCTTCTGTGGAATGTTTCTGTTGGGGCTGCTGTTTTGCCAATAACTAGATATGTTACTGGCATAACATATCTGGCCCCTCCTGGTCTCAGCCCTGGAAGCCAAAGGAAGAAATCCTCCTCTGTGATGACTCACCAATCAGATTTCATTGTGCAACTAACTGTTCAGTACTGGAATCATTTATTTCATGCTACTCACCAGAGAAATTATTCTTTGAGAAGTTTAAAACTTTTTGTGGAAACATTTTCCTCATTAAAAAAGCAATTTGTATTTCTTATAGAAAATTCTACAAAATACCCCCCGAAATTTTAAGTATACTCTATAGTTACAACTGCTATTAATATTTGGCATAATTTACCTGTATATTTTATAAAAAATCATATTTATATGTTATGATAACACTACATAAAGTCATGTATCTTGGTTTTTTCACTTGATATTAAATGACAGTTTTTATACTAAACATTTTAATGGCTGTCATAAATTCAATCATTTAGACATACCATGATTTATCACCCATCTCCTGTGTTTAGACTTTCATGTAGTCTTAAATGGTTTACTACTATAGATAACATTGCAGCATTCACATTTTGCATAAAACTGTTTTCTTGGAGAATCTTCTCTGAAATGGAATTCTCTTCTTAAGCATATCCATAACCTAAAAATTCCTCTTTCCGGTTCAAGAATCCATTATTATCTACTGAGCACTTACTATGCAAGATACTATGTAGTAGAGGATAAGAACCTGAATGCAGCCTTAAGTCCTACAGAAGCTAAAAGAAGAAGAAATGACCATAGGAGTTTCAGAGTAATAGGCTCAAATTTGAATTTGAAAGCTCTTAAACAGTATTTTAAAAATACTGAATATGGTATTGGGAGAAAAATGGGTGGAGTGGAGTGTGCTGTATGTATTCTTCTGCAGGAAATCTTCCGTCCTCTGGGTTTGGGTGTTTCCCCATCAGTCCTCCATAACATCAGTGTAATGTGAACCACATGTTCATATGCTAAATAAGAACCATCTCTTGGTATGGCTGGGGTAGAAATGGCTAAATGTCTTCTTTGCTGATTTTAATGTTCATAGAGATGAAACCAAGATGACAATTTGAGTTCCTTAATGTTAATATGCAAAGAAAGTCCCCACATGTATTTTAAAAAATTAGAGAATGTCATAAAATAAAAATGGTGTATTTTTCTTTCTTCAATGTGTATAGAAATTTTCTTCCACAAAGTTCAGATTTTCTTATAAAAACATTTTATGGGAAAAACGTGCTGTTGGAAATATTTGCGAAATCATTAGTGGCGTTGGGTAGGCAAGTATGAACCGTATAGTAAAAGATAATAAAAGAGAGCAAAAGAGTGGTCAGAGACAAATTAAAACCCTGATTGAACAAACACAGTATTAGTAAAAATGTTATATTGATATCAATGAAAAGACAAAATGTACATTGAGGGCAATTTGGTTCACTATGGTGAAACGTTTGAAAATGCTTAAAAATGGATTATTCACTTTGAAAAACTCAGAGAATTTGGATAACAATAGACTTTGTGAATAACGTATGATTATTCAGAGAAGAAAATTATGGAGCTAAGAAAAAATACCGGAACTCATTCCAGACTGGAGTGAAGGCCTGGAATTATCTGGATGGAGAGACATAAGACCACTTTGTCTTCAGTATTCAGAATGCAGCAGGAAACTGCCAAGGGGTCGTTGCTACCATTAGTCTTTTAAAAGCAGCTGTGAATAGGATAGAAAATGACTCATAAATACAGACACTGGTTCTGCCACTGCCTCCCCTACGAACCCTAACAGACATTCTCAATCAATTGCGGACTTTTTCCCATTAGACTAAACAGGAGTTCGGTATCCTTCTTAGGGTAATACCATGGGTGTGCACTACCCACAGATGGACTTTAAAGATATTTAACATGACTTCCAAATCCGAGATATATTGATGTTTCAGTTTTCTCATCACCTGCTTATTTGATAGAACTCTTGTGTAGGGTACATAAGATAGTTCATGTTAAAGTACATTGTTAATAAAATGCTGGAAATTGTTAATGCAGAGATGACAGATAGGATGATTATTTGTTTATGGTTATAAAAATGTGGCTAATGCACTAACAAGCTAAATTCGTTTACCTACAACCTAGAAGTCCTTACTGTATGCAGACTTTTGTTAGAGTCATGTTAACGCTATTGCATGTGTACTTTCCATTAGACTGTGTGCTTCCCGAGGGCAGAGCATGTGTCTTTCATCTTTGTATTTCTGGGACTTGGTGTAATATCAAGAACATAGAATATACTCAATACTTGTTGAACTGAAACTAGAATAAAAAGCTGGATAACTCACTATTTTTAAACTCACAATTCACTTTTATTACAATCCTAGATGAGGCCGGCAGTTCAGAATTTTACCTTCCATCTGCATTAGGCATTTTCCAGCCCCTGTGAATTTGGATTTCATATAGTTTAGTCTGGGTGTTTCCGTCCAATTCTGTCATGATATTTATAAACCAACACATATGATATTCTTCTACATTGTGTAATAATGTGCCTTCCTTCTGCTGGAAATGGTTCCCAAAAGGAAAGTATTAATCCAACCACAAATATGTTTACTTTTTGAGATTCAAGGACCTGAAATAGTGATAGAATCTTTGACTTTATCTCTGTTTGGTCTTGCTACCATCTGCCAACTGATTTTGAGATTTCAAAGGAAAATCTTTTCATATGTGCCCTCTTGAGCATCGTATACTTTAATTCCTAAGAATTTAGGATTCAACTTGCTCTGCTCCGAGGTGGTGTGTTTTAGTTTATAGAAATATTGAGACAGGAATGCCTTGGCAAATTTGTTTTGGAAAGAGAGATGAATATTTCAAGCTCATAGTCATACTGCCTTGGGAGCAATTTGTAAGCTGGATCCCACAGCTGTTGCTGGGTGAACCTGTGGGGTCGTTTTCCTCTGGCTAAGCCAGTAGGGGGTTCCCAATGCCTATCTCTACAGCAAGGTGCTCTCTGCATTTTTATTGCTTGCTGTAACCTTAACAACTATGTTTGGAAATGCATGATTTTTAAAAAATCCCCTGATAACTTATGTATTTTGTATTGACTTGAAATCATGCTCATTCACAGGTTCTGCATTTGAGAGGAAACAAAAAGGATTTGGATAGATTCTTAAAATATTTTTCAAGAGAGGGAGCTAAAAGGAGAAGCTTTATTTATTTATTTTTTTTACTGTCCTAAGAGATGGCTTTTGGGTTGATGCCATAAAATCCAGTGTGTGTGTGTGTGTGTGTGTGTGTGTTTGAGCACAAGCGACGTGTCCCTGAGTGCTAGCATAAGATCCATCCATTTTACCTGCCTCTCCCTCATAGCATTGTGCTACTTCAACACTTGACTCTAAATCTCAAAGCTGTGAGGCCCTGTGATAGCATAAAGCTATCAGCTAGGGGAAAGCAGAGACGCCACATTTTAAGGGAGAGAATTTTCTAAAAGTAGACAAACAGGGAGGGGCAGATGGTTGGTGGCAAATTTTCTGCACCACTATGCACCTCAGAGCAAAACAGTGTTTTGCACATAGTAGGTTCTAGCAAATATTTATCAGTCTGATATTATATTCTATATTCTTTGAGGAATTCTTTGGGTCTGTTTAATAATTATTTTGGGGAAAACATGAAACCATGTTAGCAATATGTGATTTGCATATTATAAATATACCGGCCTCTGAAAACACTTGCTGCTTTTGTTTTCATAAAACTTGCTTTAGGAAGAAAAAAAAACCTGTTTTCAAGGTTTGCCCCTGATACTGATGTTCTCATTTTTAGAGTTTCTGATTTCAATCTGAGAGGAGGTGTTGAGACCTTTGGGCCACACTGTTCTTATCCCTGACTCACTTGATCCCCAAAGTTGGTTTCTCATTTTTAAAATGCATATTACATCATCTGTCTGTGTGAATAATGGCACAAGAATGAACTCGTGTTTAAAAATTACTTGCCATTTGGAAAGGTTGGTTTCTATAGCTTTTAAGTGCACAATATCGAGTTGATGTACATAATGAGTCTTTTTTTTTTTTTTCATTCAACAGCAAGGTGTTTCCTTCACTGAGCTTTGAATGGGTCTTATGAAGAGGATTTTCAAGTGGCACCTGGGAGAGCAAGGCAGTCATTAGTGACTTTACAAGAGCTTCTTTGGATATATGTTACCCTATCACCAACTTTGCTGGTGATTTAAATTCAGCACTATATTGGCTCTGATAATGTTAACCAACAAATTGGATAGCACATATTCTGACATCTTATCTAGGGGATCTCAGCTGTTCCCTTGCAGAAATAAGTTTGGAGCAGGGCTGCAATGCAACCTTAATTACAGGGCAGATGGATCAGCTACAAATGGATGTTTCGCTGCTAGATGTTCTGTTCCAGAGAAGGATGCAATCAGTTCAAGCTGTTTTTGACTGATGTTTCAGATTGTGGTCTTGTAAACAGGTCTGAAAATAGCCACTTTTTAAAGACTGTAAATTCCTGTATTTAGGGTATGGCTTAAAAATGAACCCTAAAAAGAATAAGGGTTGGAGGATGGAGTAGCTTTCAGTTTTGAATTGCTAGCTGGATGGCTGTAGCCTCCTTAAAAGAGGAGGAAGCAGGTCATTAGAGGGGATGCATCTAAATGCTGTGTGTCAGAAATGAAAGGAAAATGGAGTTTCCTTGGTGCCGGGGAACTGTGTAATTAGCTGGGATAACAAGCATTGATATTTATTGTAGTGGAATGCAAGGAAGAAGCTGAAAAACAAAACTCCTGGTGTCTCTGCTCCACATCTGCTGAACTAATTTGGGGGTAATTTTATCATTTTAATCTGCATGATGCTCTTCCCCAGTTGCTAAAGTACCCCGTTGTACACCAGATGTCAGACATTTAATGAGGCCTCTGAGGCCAGGATGGGTTGGATTGCAGGTGTTTAATGCTTGCCAGGTCTTTAGATAAACCCACAAGCTGGTGTTTCCTGGTTAGCATTGATTCACAATACTTAGATCCTTTTGTAAATGTTAATGGCCATTCTAGCCACTAGGAGGAGCTGGAGGCTACTCCATCCACTCTGCTCAGTATCACCCAAGATGGGTGCAAATGTAAAAGGCTTCAGGTGCTAGGGTACTAAGGAGTTAGTATTATGAAAATGGAATTAAAACTCCCAGCCTACAGAGGTATGGCTTGAAGTACAGTAAACTGACTAAGAGGGTACAGGTCCTAGAGTCTAGGATTTAAGTCCTGGCAAAACACTGAATTTCTCTGTCTCAAGTTTCCTCAACTTTAGTATAAGGATAATATTAATATCTATCTCTTAGATTTGTTGTGAGCAAAAAATAAAATAATCCAGGTAAAGCATTTAGCTTAATGTCTGGTACAGCCTTAACGCTGCTCCATAAATGTTATTTAGTTTTGATATTATTATCTGATCTCTTGGGTATTCACTTTATCTTAGGAATCCTCTTCTGCGGAGCTTGGCTTCCAGCTAAGGTAGATGATGACTTAGGTCATTAGTTCCCCTTTTAAAAGTGGTTTATCTGGATGTTTGGAGCACTAGGTCTAGAGTCATACAGACTTGGGTCAGAGTCCTGGTTCTGACACTTAAAAAATCTGTGACAGTGGGAAGTTTATTTAACTTTGTTAAACCTCAGTGTAATGATCTTTATTTTGTCCAGCTTTAATGAGATACAATTGACATATAAAACTGCATACATTTAAGGTGTACAACATGAAAATTCGATACACAAATATATTGTGACATGATTACTACAACAGGGTTAGTTAACGCTTTCATCACCTCAGATAATTACCTTTTTTCCTTTTGTGGTGAGAACACAAGATTTACTGTCTCAGCGATTTTCAAGTATATAATACAGAGTTGTTAACTGTAGTTACCATGCTGTACATTAGGGCCCCAAAACTTATTCATCTTATACATGAAAGTTTGTACCCAACATCTCCCTCATTTCTCCCACTTGCCAGCCCCTGGCAACCACCATTCAGCATCTCACTGGTCATAGGAGATTTTTTTTAACTGGACAAGTGAGTCTTCTCATTCCCACTGAACTCACATTCTACCTGCTTTCGACTTTGATTCTGATGATAAGTTTACCTCAGTCATTTTAAGATTATAGACTCTGGGTTCAAAGTGTGTGGTCTTCAATCTCTTAGTCTTAGATGGCTTGTTCTTTTAGCTAGATATTCCTGGATTTGAAGACCAGCTGGATGTGATATTTTGAGAAAGAATCTCTTTTAGCATTAGTTTCCTCAACCTTAAAATGGGAATTAAAATTATCTAATTTTTGACATTACATTTTAAAATGAGCTCATGCAAATAAAGCACAGTGCCTTGCCTGGCCCATGTTATAGGCTGTCAGTAAACAAGCTAGACTGCTGCAGGAGGTGAGGGAGTGTTGAGGCAGAAGGAGTCATACAAACCAACTGTAGCTTGGCTCCATGACCTAGAGCTTACCTTATCAGAGGATAGGTTCCAAACTTTCACTCATATTTAACCCTTTCTCTTCCTTCTTTTGGCATAAACTCTTTTTTCTTTGTCCACTCTTATTTCTCCCGTTCTATGCCCCTAGACCCAACACCAAATCAACCAGGCATTAAGTATGCAAATATAAGTTGGTGCCTTTTGTATTGTCCACTGATGCTTTGGTATTTTTTACTGCTGATGGGGAAGAGTCAACAATGGCTAAATTCATTGCTCAGATTCTGGAGAAAGTCAAGCATGAGGATACTGTCAGGCTAGGAAGGTAAGCTGTGGACCCAAGGTCTGATGGTCAAGGCCAAGCAGAAAGCAGAAAGATGTATAGGGACTCTAACACAACTATAGTACATTGAAGATGCAGTGCAATTTAATTCAGTTTTCTGCACACAACCCCTTTCATAGCTGCCTTCTTTCGTAGTTTGACTTCTGCCAAATTGCACCTTGGAGTAAAAATTAAAACAAAACAAAACCTTCCTTGCCACCACTGATGGATCTCTGTTGCAGATATTTTCAACAGGTGACAGCTACTCTGAGAACAGACAATTGACAGCTGCCTGAAGTCAGCAGTTAGGGCTGAAATTGAGAAATACGTGTTATATTGCTGCTTAGTGAGAATTTGAAAATTTCCCCCTGAACTTTAAACCCTTTAATATACCTTCCATAGTGTTTTCTGAATTAGAAAATTGCAAGAGAAACTAAAAGTGAGAAAGAACTACTGAGAAGGTGAAAATATTTTTGCTGACATAAAAGACAGGAAAAACCCCCAGAACTTTCAATGATATTTTGAACAGGACTTGGTAACATATCCTTATAAGTTATTTTTATATTGGTGCATGTAAACTATGAGGGAGGAAAACCTACAGAAGAAAAGGTGATTCCAAATTAAGTTAGAATATTACATTACTTTGAGTACATGTGATTGAATTGTCTTAAATATAATTAAAGAAGTATAAAAAGGCACTTTTCTCTTTCTTCAATAAGTAATTACTGGGCAGATATTTTTGAAATACTGGTTTAGATGTATATGAAACTGTTAGCTAGTCTAACTTATCCATATGTCTACGTGTGGCCCTGGCAGGGAGTTCAAGTTATTCTATTATGGAGTTGGATAAACTGCCTTTTCTTTTAAGTTTGATATGAAATAAATTATTTAAGGTGTCTAGTAACATAGATGCTGATAGTCAATCCTGGCTAAAAGGAAAGGGGAAACTAAGTGAAAACATTAACAACATTGTACTCCAAAATTTGTTTTGCTTACCTTATATTCCATAAGTGTTGACTCATCATCTTTAACATATCCTCTAAATTTGGTGAAAATCCTTGTGACTGTTTTTGAAGGATGTGATCACAGACAGAAATTTTATTTTATTTATTTGGTTTAAAGAAGCAAACAAATGTGTTTGAGGACCTATGCTGCACGCTTCTATGGATTCATAGAGTGACTGGAGTGGAGAACTCAATTCAGTCAGAGTTGCCTCTCTGAGGAGTTGACATTTGAGCTAAGAAGTGCAGGATAAAAAAGACCAAATGTAAAGATCTAGAGCAGAGGAAATGACTGGTTCAAAGTCTTGAGGGCAGGAGTGAACTTGTTATCTGGGTGCACTGGAAAAGAAGTTTCCCTTAAGAATTCTGAACCACAAACCTGGATTCCGTGTCTGGAACTCTCTTTTATGACTCACAAATACTAAAGCAAAGAATTATTTCAAAGTGGTCATGGTTGGCATTGCCCCTAGAAGAGGTAAATGAATTTTCTCTGCACAGAAAGACTTCACAGTAAAGTTTCCCTAAACACACAAGAAATCAGGTCACCATAACTGGGAGACAGCAGAAGCTATAGTCTACATAATCAAAGGCCCAGAGGTGGCAAATGCTAGAATGATCAGAACAGAATTTTAAATGAACATGTTTAGGGGCTTCCCTGGTGGCGCAGTGGTTGAGAATCTGCCTGCCAATGCAGGGGACACGGGTTCGAGCCCTGGTCTGGGAGGATCCCACATGCCGTGGAGCAGCTAGGCCCATGAACCACAATTACTGAACCTGTGCGTCTGGAGCCTGTGCTCCGCAACAAGAGAGGCCGCGATAGTGAGAGGCCCGCGCACCGCGATGAGGGGTGGCCCCCACTTGCCTCAACTAGAGAAAGCCCTCGCACAGAAATGAAGACCCAACACAGCCATAAATAAATAAATAAATAAAATTTAAAAAAAAAATGAACATGTTTAATATGTTGAGAAAAATGAAAGAATATTAAATATGTTTAGAAAAATGAAAGAGTATTTAAGGTCTCTCTTTACCAAAGGTCATGTACTGAACACATTTTATGTGCCAGGCAGTGTCCTGAGTGCAGATCTTATAAGGTCTCCATTCCAGTTTATTAATTATCCCAGTTGTTCAGCTCTGGCTCTGGAACACCTATGTATCTGCTCCTTCTCCTAGATACTCTTCTGGGTTCCATTCAAGGTCAATTTGCCTTATTTTTCAAAATGTATGTAATCTACCTCTTGGTCCAATGTTGTAGAATGTATGGTGGGCTACCTTTCAAGGGCACACCTGTTTTCCACTCTGCTTGTGACCTAAAATGAAAGAATGCTCTGTCCTTGAGCCTGACACGAGTGGGCAGATTTGAGAAATAATGATTGGTTCAATGATACAATTCATAAAGATGGACATAGAATTGGCAAATGAGAATTATAAAGGATTTGGACCATTGGAATGAAGGGTGAAGGGCTTTAACACACACACACACACACACACACACACACACACACACAGATAAAAGAAAAAGAGCAGGAGAGAAAGAAAGAAGAACATTGTTAGGTTGACATTTGAATTCAAATTTCATGGTTACCACAACTGATTTATGCTCAATGTATTCTAGAAATGACAGAAAACGTAGGCATGAACTGATGGCATTGATTACAATAAAATAAGTGTTTTAAACATGGATGAGAGACAGTACAGTATAAGAACCTTAAAAATCTTAATTAAGAAATAAATATGGCCTCATCTTCTCTGGAGACACTTAGAAATTATGGGATTCTTATATTCTTGAAACTGTAAAACTTTCTTTGCTGGCTAAGTGAAGCTTTGTTTAAAAAAAGAGAAAAACATATGAATAACCTATTAAATGTGGTTTCGGTATTCTGGTTGTATGATACTGTCTCATTTAAGAGGCCCTTTCTTGGATACTCCAGCCATGAACTGGATTAAACTAAAGAGTGTGTTTGCGTGTATATGTGTGTTTGTATTTATATATTGTCACACACATTTTTTTAAAGAGAGAGTGTCATTTAAAACATATGCACCCTCCTCTTTTTGATAGGACCAGCTAATTATATAGGAACAATAACAGTAGAAATCTACTATTTTAGTTTTTAAAAAAGAGGTGACAGTGAGCATGAAACTATACTATAATAATAGTAGTAATAAAAATGTTTAATAACATTTTCAGTAGTGCTTCAGCTTTTACCAAGTATTATTTCCTTTGAGTCTCATAACTGTGTTTTTAGCAGATACTTTTTATCCTGCTCTAATTAGGGACTGTTTGGTAGCAAGACACCTGATGTACTCAAGCTAGATTAAGTAAAGGGAGATTTGTAACAAGGAGAAAGGAGTTATCTCAATGTATTGAAACACAGCAGGAAAGCCCTTGGTAATCCATGCACCTCTCCACTACTCTCTTGGTCTGCATGTGTTTCGTAGCTTTTAGTGTCTGTCTGTCTGTCTCTCTCTCCCAACTCCCTCTTCTTTACTTGCTGAGAGGTGGGGGGCAGTTTAGAGGAGATGGAGTAGGCTAGACACCCAACCTCAAGTGTGTCAAAATACATTCCCTTTACAGATGAAGAAACTAAGCTCTGTTTCCTTCACTACCCAGGGCCCTACTGAGATCTCAAAGCCCTTAGCATGGTAATTCAAAGTAAAAACAACAACGATCATTTAAATACATGTGGCCGGACTTCCCTCGTGGTCCAGTGGTAAAGAATCCACCTTCCAGTGCAGGGGAGGGGGGTTCAATCCCTGGTCGGGGAAATAAGATCCCACATGCTGCGGGGCAACCAAGCCAGAGTGCCACAACTACTGAGCTCACACACCTCAACTAGAGCGCCCGAGTGCCACAAACTATAGAGCCCATACGCTCCGGAGCCCGTGCGCCACAACTAGAGAAGAGAAAACCCGCACGCCACAACTAGAGAGAAGCCCACGGGCCACACAGGCCTGCAACAAAGATCCTGCACACCGCAACAAAGACCCCAAGTGGCCAAATAAATAAATATTTAACTAAATAAATAAATAAAATACATGTGGCAAAGTCCATCAATGTGCTGATGACAATTTTGACACGTTCAGAAACATTAAATTCTTTCAAAAGGTTTTATTTTTTATTTCTTGTGTGTATCTGCTTTCTTGATCTCTAAACACATAAACTAGGAAACAAGCAAGGCCTTTACCACTCAGAAGAAAATTCCATGCCAGACTGAAAGTTGAAAAATGAAGGGACTGACTTTTGAGTCCTTCTCAGTTTCATGAGCATAGACTTGGTCTTAGAAGAGCTTTTGTGAGTTAGGAGACATTCTTTCTTAGTGGCGTATGATAATCTGGGGTTTTTTGCTCTCTTATGTAATGCCCAGAACTGTATTTGATGAGAAAATACAGTGTGATTTATAATCCATTCTAAGACATTCAAACACAGATTTGGTTTTTGTTTTATTTGAAAGTTGCAGAGTAGTTTTTGCTGCTTAAATAACAGAAAATGAGTTCTTTCGAATAAACTGCAATTTGACATCTTGAATGACAAATACGTGAGACTTACCTTTGTTTGATGACCCCAAGCCTTCCGGCAGGCTTCTGTCTAACAAACCCGTAAGTCTTCAACAGTGGGGCTCTTGGGGCTAAGTGGCCAGGGAGTATGAGATGCCGGCTCTTTGCACTTTCCTAATATGTTCATTAAGCAAACAATTCTAGGCCACACCTAAGAGTGACAGGGGACTGGAGCTCATTTTCTTTATTATATCCCAGTTTCTACTACAGTGCCTCCTACATAGTAGGTGTTTATTCTTTATTAAATACATAATTTTTTTTCACCTTAAGGTTTTACCTGAAACGAGACATTCAGTTGGAAATTCCCACCATTGGAAGGTGTTCAGATTAGGCGTCATCAGTAGTTCAGACTGAAAACAACTGTAAACTAATCCAGAGCGAGCACAATTCCGAGTGACCCAGAAATCATCCGGAACTTACCATGGCTGTTTCTCTGGGATATTCTGGAAACAGACATAGTATTCCATATTCATGCAAAGCTGAAGTAATTTTAAGCCATCACTGCTTATTTTTGGCTAGAATATGGTGTATAGCGTATAGAAAAAGTAACTAGTTCCACTCTGTCTTTATGTTCTTATTTTCCCTTCTCTCCATTTCCATATTCAACAATATCAAAGATCTTGCAGGCCATGGGAAACAGAGACGAATAAGACAGGGCCCCTACCTTCAAGAACTTTTCAGTTTGCAAAAGACAAAGGGAATTAATAAACAGTATTGAAATATTATGGGTGTTCTGATAAGAGATTAAGGGCATTATGGTTATACATTAAAAAGGAATTATTTTTATCTTGAGATTTGGGGAGTGGTGTTGTGATGTTTTCATAAAGTTTAATTGTGAATGTCAATTCTTCAGATATTAAAGTATATTGTTTTGCTTTGGGAGATAAGGAAAAGAAAGTCAGGTATTAACCTGTAAATGGAACTTTCCACAAAATATTTTTAAGGTGATCTCCTTTTGGAGGAATAAGTATTAGGCAGAGTATGAGGTACCAGGGTTTTCCCAGGCACAGAGAGGGAAGAGAGCTTGGCGTGTCTGGTGAATGTAGTTGGCCACTATGGAGCGTGGGGTGGGAGCACAGGTGATGCCAGAGATGTATCCTTCCTTACCTGATATGCAAATTTGTGGCTTTCTTCTGTCAAGTATTCTTATTGCATATCTGGGGTTTGAATTGGAAAGTTTTTGAAGATACTTAATGACCATTTACTAAGGTATGGCTATGTAAAATTCTAAGGAGGGCAGATAAGGCAAAGAGGAAAGAGTTGGATCACAAAATGATAAAAGAAAAATTACAGGGATATATTTATTAGATTTAGGTGCTATTTTCTGAATCCTAAAATTTTTCATGAGGTTTCAGACCATATGTGTTTAATTAACTTTTTTTCCTAGCAGATGTTCAAAGACAATTTTCACATGCCAAAGACTATGAGAAATGTCCAACCAAAAGGATACTGGAATGATAAATCTGACAGGTTTTTGGTGATGAATATAACAAATACAATTTACATATTTAGATGCTTATTTTTGTTGCAAAAGCCTTTGGAGAAAATATTTAAACCACTATTGAAGGTCTCTAATACCATAAATGCCTATTAGTTGGCTTGTATCTACTACTGCCTGTCATCTCAACTCAGTCTGTTCTATTCTAAAACCATTTTATGAAGTCTAAACACTGAATAATGTTTAAATGAAAAGATGGAAAGGAAAGAAAGAAAGCTTTCATATTGGGTTTCCCAAAGCCTTTTTTCCCCACATTCTAATATTTTCCTTACCTTTGGAGGTCTAGGAACTCAATGACATAATTATAGTTTCATTGGTCATAAAGACTAACTCACACTAACCAATAATTTAAGTAAACTGAATGGCTAATTCATTACTTGACACTGAGGGAATTTTCATTTCCAGCAACCAAAATAACCTTCTTCTACCCAAGTCAATGCCTCTGCAGTAACAGAGTCCAGAGTTATTAAACTGGCAATTGGAATGTTCCTTGGCAGGCACAGAATCAGAGAAAAGAAGTAGAACATTTTGAAGATGGTTTTACTGATTCATGATGAGGTCCCACGAACCTTCCCTGCTTCACAACAGATTCCCCTTCTCCAAAGAGTAAGAAATGTGTTTGTAAGATTTCATGTCACTTTTCTTTAGAAAGTGGTGGAGGAATACTACCAAACTCATTTCTGATTTGCATTTTTTTTGTGACCCTTGAGGATATCTCCACTTCTTTTGACACATCTTTTCTTTAGAATGATTTTTATCACCTAGACTTGGAAGTTACACAGTGTTACTTCCACAGGATTCCATGGGTTGAGACAATCACAGAGGTCTGCCCATGTTCACTGGGAGGAGACACAGATCTCACAACTCAATGAGAGGCGCATCAACATGACATTGTAAGAAGACCATGTGGGACAAGAGATACGATGGCCATCTTTGCAAAATACTATCTGCCACAGTCTATTCTCTGGCCACAAGAATTCACATTGCTTCTGCATGCAAAATATGTCTACCCCTGCCTCAAGATTTACAAAGTTTCATCTCATTACAGCACTTGCTCAAAGTTCAGTATTTTGTCATTTAAATTAGGTTTGGTCTCCTCATGAGCATTTTCTCAAATATATCAACTTTAGTGCGGTTCCTCTTGATCTAAAGACATGTAAACTAAAAGAGATAAATTATCTGTCCTTTAGCTCTCCGACCCCCAAACATAAAAGTCTGGCATACGAATAAGATAACTGCGTGAAAATGGTGGGATGTGAAAAATGCACATTCACGGGCTCATAGCAGTTCTGAATCCAGTAGGGCACATTTCGCCAGTTCTTTGATTAGGGCTCAATCTTACTCTATGGGGGTTCTCAGTATCGCTTGGTTCTGTCCTCTGAGTTCTTCCTTTTCCCCAAGAAAAGGCCTGTGGTTTCAGTTGAGAAGTCTTCCCAGTCTGCTTCCTGCCTGTAAAATGCTGTAGGTGCAAAGTTTTCTTTTCATTTTGTACTGTCTCTGCCCCTTTCAGTCTATGATGGCAATGCTTGTGCCAAAACAGTTTTCTTAAAAATGTTGTGACTTTTCTATGAATCTTATTGGGGTTCACTCCCATAGACAAAAGCCACAAGTACAAGTATCTTTAAGACTGGTCCTTTTCTATCTTGGGCTTCCTGAAGGAAGCTAAATGACAAAATGCTTAATATTCATATAAACTCCAGTTTTTGGTGGAATCTGCAAGGCATTCTCTAAGATCTTTAAAGTGCTTTTATTTGTCTGGAAGTTTTTATAAGCCACTGTATTAGAACTTTATAAAGTCAAAAAAAGAGCTTATAATCCCATCCAGGATTTGATCTTTGGTATGACACTTAATTTGAGAATCATTTGCCATCTGGAGAGACTAGAAATGAGAAATAGTTTTATTTTTGAGCCCAGCAAGTTCTGACTCTTTGATATTTAACAGTTTTCTCTTTAGCTCAACTTGTTCCTTTCATATTTTATCAAAGCCTAGTAAAAGAAGCCAGGTGGCAATTTTAATATTTTGCCTGGAAATCTCCTTAGTTATATCATTATTTTCATGAGATACATTTTCTGTTTTTTCACATTACAGCAGGCAATAGATTTGCCAAGCTTTCTGCCTCTACATAACGAGAAACCCATTTCTGTAGCTTCCAATAACATTTTTCTTATTTTTCTTTAAGCTGTCACTGATAGCCTTTGAGCTCTGCGATCTTTTACATATCTGTAACACTACCCTCAACTCCCTTCCAGATTTCACTAACAGTCTTCTCAAGCTCCTTCCAGCTTTTACTCAGTACCGTATCCCTAAACCAATACCTCATATTTAGGTTTTTTTATGACAGCACTCATTTTTGGGTATCAAATTATGTATCAGGTGTCTATCATTATATAACAAATCACTCCAAATCATAGTGGCTTAAAACAATAACAATCATTTATTTTGTTCACAACCCTGTTATTTGGGCAGGATTCTGTGGGGATAGCTCATTTTTGCTCCATCCAATGTCAAACAGGACAGCATGCTTGTGGCCTGGATGGCCCATTTTCAGGATGGTTCACTCATTGGAATCTGTTGACTGGAGCTCAACCAAGACTTTTGGCCAAGGACCTTGATTCCTCTTCATGTGGTCTCTCCATGGGTTTCTTGGACTTCCTCACATCATGGTGGCTCAGTTCCAAGGTTGAGCATTCCAAGAAAACAAGGTGGAAATGCATGGCATTTTTATGACCTAGCCTCAGAAGTCACATGGGGTCACTTCAGCTGAAGTCTACTGGTTGAGGAGTCTCAAGGTCATATTGCTTGAAGAGCATATGAGAAGGGAAATATTGTTACAGTTAATCTCAGAAAAAACAGCCTGCTACAACTAGTATTGTTGAAAAAAGTGTTCCTATTTATGGGCCATTTGTGAGTTATTTTTTGCCTAGTTTTCAATCTTTATATTTGACTTATTGATTTATATATGTTCATTGTACATTGAGAATATTAGTGTCTATAATATCCATTGCCAGTATTTTTACTCCAGAACATTCCTTTTTATGTTCCAATGGCTTTTTAAATGGACCACACATGTGGTGAATTGTGGCCGAGGTGCATAGACATACTCAAGTCCTCTGGGCTCTCATTTGGTACACGTATGAAAATAAACAATAAAAGAAAGCAAAGAATTTATAAAGTAAAAGTAAGAACATTAAATTTGCCCTAAGGGTGTGGGAACAATCTTATGCTAGTGAGGTATTTTAAGGGAAGAACTTCCAAGAGTAAGAAATTAAAATATATTTCTTATATGCAAACATTGGACAGTGCCTGGCACATAGTAAGTGCTTGTTTAATGCTTGCTTAATGACTAGTTTGCTTTCAACAATGACAGACTTACTTTGCATTCTCCCAAAAGCAATCCCTGAGAGAAGGATGTGGACATGTGTATTTTATTTGGGAAAAGATTTCAGCAACCAAAGAAAGAATGGTGCTATGATTAGTTTACCAGTGTGGACAAATGGAACTCAATCCATCTGGGACTCTTCAACAGGCTATAAGAAACACACCTCAGAATAATCCCACCAAGAGGCAAGGATGCTGCAGCATCAGGCTATCAACTGTAGCTCCTGCGGGTTGAGTGTTAATCCTCGGAGCATTTACCTGTGACAGTTCCAGCCTTCCCTGAATGCAGGTGCTTGAGATAAGAAGCCATTGACACATACGGGAACTTCATGCCAAGGCACAGGTACCCTCTGTGGTAGGTGCAGGTATCCAGGTGGGGCTCTGGCAACATTTACTACAGTGATATATTGGATAAAGGGAAAAAGAAAAGAAAAACTGTAAAGATGGACTAACAGAAATGGATCAAGGAAGAAAGGAAATCCATTTGTGGAGGAAAAATTAATTCTCCTACACCTCCTAAGAATGCTGTAAAACCAGCTACTGAAATCAGTTACTTTGGGGGTCAAATAATATAACTGAGAACTTTAAATCAGTTTCATAATTTGTTATCTGAGATGAATGTGTTGAAGTGGTATATTTCTGAGTCAAAAGTAACAGACTTTGGCTGAGAGTTATTTGCTTAAAAGCTGCCTCTTTAAATGTATTAGAAAAGAGAATGTTGGTTTAATACAGAAAGAGAGATAAGAGAGTTCTAAAAAAAATGAAAGCCCAAAATCTAGCAGAAATTTTCTCTCTCTCCCTCTTCTTCTCACTCCCCTTCCTTCCTTCCTTCCTTCTTTAGAATGTACAACTCAAAGAGAATATTGCTGTAAAATACGTATGACCAAACATAGACTTAGCTTCTATACCTTTGCCTTTACATTTTACATCATCCTGGAACCTCCAAAGGTAATGACATACTTGTGATTAATTGTTGCTTATCATTTAGTATCTACTTGGCCCTTAGAAACTATTCTCTCTTTACATTAGCTGCAAGCTGCCACAGTCTGATTACCATTCAGTACTGATCTCCCAGTGTATGATAATAGAATTAACTTAACAAACATAAAGAGTAAAAATGAAATGTCAACTTTTATTACATACTTTTCTCCCATCTGCCAGAGTGATTTAAATGCCAGTTTTAAAAAGTAAAGAGACAACCAGCCAGCCTTTCAGTGGGCCTTGCATATGGCTGCCCATGGCGTATAGCGCTTGGTGTTCTGCACGCCAGCCCAGGGCACTGCTGAGTCCGGCCTGGTGGTGGCATTGGATGGCACATGGCAGTAATCCTTTGTCCATCTGTGTCCTTTCTCTGCCTGGGATAAGACATTATGGTTGAACAGCTCCGTTTTGTCCTTCCTTTTCTGAAAGTTTCTCGAATTTTGAATCTTGGCCGTTGCATTGGCAAAAGTTCTGCTTTCCTCTTTCAAGAGAGATGCTGCATCTCTTCTTGCATTCCAGACTGCTGTCCTTTTTGATTGTGAGCCAACAATATGCATGACAATGTTTGGGGTTTTGGTGGTAACTGATGAAATATGGCAGCTTGTGAGATAGATTCTGGATGGTATGAAGAGTTTAATCTTTAATCTTTCTGGATAAATCAAACAGCCTAATTCAGGATATTAGTAACTCACTCAGAATAAATTAGGTGCTTTATCTGTTCCACATCGCTTATCTATACTTACTTATTATATTTTCCCTACTTATTTATTTTCTATAGTCCCATTAAAATGCAAGTTCTAAGAAAGAGAGAACTCTGTATTCTGTGCAGGCATACTTTCAGCCTACCTCGTACATAATAGTTGCTCAATAAATACATTTTGAATAGTTGAGTGAATGTCATCTTGCTGCCTATTGAGTCCATCCATTTTAAAGTGTATTGAGTTACAGATGTAGAAAATAAACGTATGGTTACCAGGGGGTAAGTCGGGGAGGCATAAATTGGAAGATTGGGATTGACATATACACACTACTATATATAAAATAGATAACTAATAAGGACCTACTGTATAGCACAGGGAACTCTACTCAATACTCTGTAATGGCCTATATGGGAAAAGAATCTAAAAAAGAGTGGATATATGTATATGTATAAGAGATTTACTTTGCTGGACACCTGAAACCAACACAACATTGTAAATCAACTATAGCCCCGATACAAATTTTTTAAAAATCAAGTGTATTGAGTTAAGAATCAATAAAATTGGCAAGAACTGAGCCTGCCTTCTCAAGAGGACGTTACCTGGAAGGGTAGCTACAAATTTACCTCAGAACAGTCCCTCCCTTGTCACTGTAGAACACAGTGAGTTAAAATAAATGTCAGAAGCACTAAATTATCTAATTTGCTGCTTCTGCCAGGTAGTGCCCAAGTTAACCTGAGTCTGAGGCTGTGAAATACAAGGTCACATTGCTTAAGGTCCAAAATAAGAAAGGGAAAGTGGTCCAGCAATGGCAGAAATGTGGAAAGAGAAAAGATGCTGATTAGAAAAGCCAAAGTCAGGAGCCACAGACACTGGTGAAGGAATGATTGGAGGGGTATTTGGGACACTGAAGAAATTTACCAGTTCATCAAAGGAAGCGATGAGATGTGAGTTAAACTGCTTGGTTGCAGCAGCTTCCAAGAGAGGTGGCCGAAATGTACCTCCTCGCTGCCATTAGAAAGCAGTAACACAGGGCTTCCCAGGCAGCCTTGCTAGGGATCATTCCTCTTCTTCCAGAAGAGGAAGAAAAATTCCTGCTTCTTCCAGAGCAATACAGCTCTCTGTTGGAGTCCTGGTCCAGTCATCTGTGAAATGCTCCAATCCCTTCTACAATGTTCCCAGTGTCCAAACACCAGCAGTGCTTAATTTTTAAGAGAGCCAAATTCATCTTTGTATAGTTCTGATTGTTAAAAAGTGTTCCTTTGTTTTAATATTTGTTTCTGTATGTTTTAGTTTTGGTTTTAATTCTATTCCTTAGGAACTTGTTACTGCTTTACATGACTGGGTTCTCAAAATACTTACAAGCAGTCATTATTCCCCGGACTAGTCAGGGTAATTAACTCTAGCGGTCATTTCAGATAAACCCTGAAATCTCAGTGGCTTAACACAGTGAAGGCGTATTTCTTTCTCTTGTGGATCAAAATGGCTTTCTGAACCTAGTAATTATGCTTTCTGGAACATGTGGCCTTCTGCATCACTTTGCCAGAGGAAAAGAGATTTGGAAGCAGTAAAGAAACCAAAGTGACACACGTCATTCAATCCGCTGACCTGAATTAGTTGTGACCATAGCCTAACTGCAAGGGATGCTGGGAAATTTAGGAGAGCACAAGGATATTTGGTCAACTCTGTGTTATCTGCTACATGCTACTCCCAGTTTTTTAAACTTTTCAACTAACTAAATTTCCCAGAGCCTTTAATTCTTTTCTTTTCTTTTCTTTTTTTCCTTTCAATTATTTCTTATAGGACAGAATTCAAAGTAACCTAATCACCCACAACCTCTAAGGTCAACCATATCATTCACCAGCTGTGCTACACTCTCTGTGTGGTAATTTTTTTCTGTCTACCATTGTATCCAGACACCTTTCCCGCAGATATCTTCCACCTGCCCCATCTAGAACTCACCTCTACTAGGGTTTCTAACTCAGACAAAGGAATCACAACCAACTAGGTGATTTCAACCTACCAATGTTGCAAGTAACTAAGCTTCCAATTTGGGTTTAAACAGGACCCCTGGATAGATGTGTATTCATCTTTCTCTCAACTAAAATGTGACCTTATTTTATACTTCATTTTATTTTTATCTGGCGTTCTAGGTATACAATAAACATTAATTTTAAAAAAGCAGGTACAGTGTAACATATAAATAAAACAAAATTTGAAATCATTATTATTACCAAGCACATCTACTGTTTCTCAGATGATCTATCCAGTAATTTCCCAATCTTACAACACTGCTTTGGAATATATTTACAGTTGAATGTCTTTACTTACCAGCAAGAAGAAAAATAACAGTAACATGGATTAAGTGAATGAAGGGGCCCCCAACAGTGATTTTGCTTGGAGGAAGATTTTCATGTGATTGTCTCTTTAAGCTCTAATCTGGCAAGAAAAAATGTTCAAAATAATGAATTATTTTCATCCTTGGAAGATAGACTAAAAGTGTACATATTTGAAAGTAAGTGAAGCACATTTATTATAAGAAACACCGCAAATAACACAGGTGTCTTTTTGACATGAATAGGGAAAGAAAACAAAGGTTTATTCTGATCCCCAGAACTCAAGGTGGAAAGTGCCAACATCTAACGAGAAGATATTGTTGACTCCACCTTTACTACAAATATGGAGCTTTCTTGCTCATAGTTGGAGTGTCAATGTTGATATATTTGTAGGAGAATACGTGTTAAAATTGCAAAACATAAATATGGCATGCAAACGAAGCAGCCTTTTTACATACATACCTGCAGATGAGGTACATTCACCATCTGCCCGAAGTGAAGCCACGTCGTGCTTGCATAGTTAGAGCTGATCACTCTGGCACAGAAATGAATATCTCAGTGGGAGCCAAGTACCACCACAGAGTTGAAATTCTTGTTAAATTAAGACTATCCAACCCCATTGAGGAGGATAATCCATTTACATATCTACACTCCAAGCTCTTAATTTTCCAGACAGGCCTTAGTAAGAAGGACAGAGTTTTGCACAAGAAAACAAGGAAATTAAACATTTATTGTATTCCTTTCTTTTTTCCACCTAAATTGTGTAATAAATAACAGAACGAAATGGTTACTAATATTCCTAACAGCCTTCAATTTCCAAAGAATTTCAATTTGAAAATTTAAGCTTCACAAGGGCAAGCATCTGGACAGCTTTGGTCTTTGTTAGA
The DNA here is from genome assembly GCF_965194825.1 of Balaenoptera physalus. Classification (NCBI taxonomy): domain Eukaryota; kingdom Metazoa; phylum Chordata; class Mammalia; order Artiodactyla; family Balaenopteridae; genus Balaenoptera; species Balaenoptera physalus. The sequence continues at coordinate 109,337,269 of NC_138882.1, read as the reverse complement.
GTCTTACCACATACAAAGAAAGTGTCCAGTAAATATTCACAGAGTGAATATATGAATGAATGGTTTATGTTGATTCCACTTTACTTTTTGTCTCCTACAGACCTCTAGCACTCAATCGCTAATTTTATGATACTTATATTCTAGTTAAGACTAGGTTTATAAGGCCAACATTATGTTTCATAATCAGTAGACTATTAGAAATTATTTTAATTTTGAAATATCTATAAGGTCAGTTACAAAAGCCTACACATTTTTGTTTAGATAAATTTTTGATAACACTAAACTTTTTAAAGTGCCTCTGCATTTGATGTCTTAAGAACACATGTTCAAGGAAAATGTTACTATTCTTTTGTTACTGATTCATATTTTGGCCGTTGACAAAATAATAATCCAACATCATAATTCAAAACATGTATTCAAAACATTTCCATAGATTTTTAAAGATTATAAAGAGAATTTAGCTATTAGGATCTCCTTTGATGTTCACAGGGCTCTGGCTTTCATTGCAATATTTACTTTTAGGGACTTGAGAAGACAGGAATGTGGCATCTGTAGTTATAGGTACTGACTGAAGAAAAGTTCCAATTCTGCACATACAACTCAGCATTTTGAATTCTGTCTGCCTAAATGTTCATCATGCTGGCAGGTCTGCATCAGTGATTTGGTAGCTAATTGACATGAACTTTGTACCTTTCTTTGATTTAAGTATTAGAAAAGGAAATACAAATCTCTTAGCTATCAAAATAAAGAGTAGTCTTCTTTGAAAAGTTATACTTACCTGAAAATGGTAATCTAGGAGATTATTCAAGAACATGTAGAAGTGTTTAGGATATAATGTTAAGGGGAACATATGTTATATAAAAATATAGATGCAAATAGATAAGAATTGGAAGCTAATGTGCAAGAATTAAAATAGCTAGTTAGGGCTCAGGGTTATGGGTAACTATTTTTCCTTTTACACAATTATATTCAAAAGTGTTGCTGCTTTATCATTTTTCTTTTTAAAAAGGTGAGACAATACATTCTGGTATCATTAGAGGACAAAAAGATTACCCTGGAAATGTGAACACACAGCCTGGGATTACTTTATAAGAATAGGTATGATGTCTTTGGAATTGCTACAGTATTCTGTGTTCTTAGTATAGGCCTTCAGTTCATACTACATTTATCTTCTTATTAAAAAACAAATATTCTTCCTCCATGTTATGATAAACTATTAAATCCAGGAGTGTCTAATTTTTAATAGTTCTAAACAAAAATAAGCTATGGATTATAGATATTCAGACACACTACAAGCCTGGAAAGCAATAAGAGAGAAATAATTATTAACAAAAAGGAAAAAGAAATAGTCACACTCATATTTATTAGTCCAAGTAAATACTAAATGGTGGTTTGAAATTATTTTAAGAATTCTTCCCTAAGTAATATTTTTCATTTTAAAACCTTACATTTTAAAATGTTTATACTCATGATATACTTATTAATTGGTTTCACAGACACAAATTATAATGTTTTGTGGTTATAAACCTTAAATTCATGTGATATAGTGTTCAATGCATACCTACCGCTTATTTGCAAACAAGAAAAAAATTAATAATGGACACATGATTTATTCCATAAGTGGAATAAAACTGTTTTTCCTGAAATTGCATTCTTCTAAAACAGCATGATATAGCTATAATGGGAAGTAAGTAAAAACTTTACATGTAAAGTGACCTTGTTATTTTTTCTGCTTTCTTATCCAGATGCAGATTTTTACCTTTAGGCAATAGTGTAGTCCTGCCATCATCCAGACCATGAGATTGCCCTGAATCTTCATTCTCAAGAAGATTTGCAAATTACCTTTATACCAAAAATGATAAATTGTTCCCTCCATCCCAAATCACCAAAGAACATCATACATTAAAATTTCTATGTCAGTTATCAAATGAGGTGTATTATAACCTAATGGCTACACAAGGAATAGTGAGAAAGGACAATTGACTTTGATGTATGACTGCTTAACCTGGAGAAACTAGGTCCTACAAAGGAGAGCTCTTTTGTGAGAAACACACACATGCATACACAGCCAGTAAGAAGGAAATGTTATTATTAAATACACAAGGGTGCCAAATCTGCTCATGTATAATAAGCATCAAAATAACATTCTGAGCATAAAAGATTTAGAAAGAAAAAATACTGTGGTTCTAGAATGAGCAGTCAATAATATGACAACTGTAAAAGGCTTACTTTGGAATTCAGAGATCAAAAAGGAGCTGTAGTCTTTGCAGCTCCATTAGGAATTAGACCCAAACTACTTCCTTTTTTATGACAGTATTCAACTGTGCACTTTAGATCTTCCCAACAGAAAGCCTAATGAGCCCTGTGGAGGCCACACTACCTGCCAAGAAAATAATCCATCCTCCAAAGGCCCCAGCAACAATATTCTTCAATGCTCAGAAAAAGTGCTGAAATGTTGTCATTCAAAAGACTTTCTACAATCCTCCCTGGCAATCCTGGAGAATCTAATGAGTGAAAAGCCAAAGTACACCAAAGAATCATCATCTCCAAATTTAGAAGAAAAAAAGCCAAGTTCTGTAAGTCAGAAAATTAACGACTGACTGTCAAAAATGACCTTCTTGGAGTATCCAACGATGAGTGTCACGGCTTCTCAAATTACCCAGCAGAAAGGCCCAGGAACTGAGGAGAAACCACAGAGCAGAGATTCACTGCCCTGCTAATGTGCAACCTGTCCCTAACATTTTTATTTCCATTTCATTTTGGAGATATATTTTAAGACTAAATAATTCTTAGGCCAGTGAGCGAGCAAATCTGGTAACGGATATTACAAAGGAAAGAATTGTCTTTCTTCTTTATTTTTCCTACCTTTCTCTTCCTTCTTTTTATACCTCTCATTGGTTGTTTTTTTCTCCCTCTCTCATAAAACATCAATATAACTTTTATTTTTATATTAAAAATAAATAGAATGCTCTCTGGGGCATTTATAAATCAATATTTCTGGAGCCTCCTCCTCTGTGTGGGACCTGCAAAGCATGGGATGGACCTAGAGTCACTTCTGTTTCTCCTCCAGTCTCTGCTCAATTTCCCCCCTTTAAATTAAAGTCTGTTCTTTGCTTTAAAAAAAAAAAAAGGAAATCAATTATTTTTGAACCTGAGGTAGGTATTTTCCAGTAGATTGCTAGAAAAAAAATGGGCATGCCACCATGAGTAAGGCACCATATCTGCCCTCAAAGAGCTTGTATTATAGTACAGTATTGTACTATACAGACCAGTACAACTACAACTACATGCTAAGGAAGCTAAGTACAAATACAACAACAGAGACCTAAATAATACCTAAAGTGTGTATGTACCAAATTTAGTCTTGGAGAATTGAGGAATCTTTCTGGAGAAAATTAAACTGAGATCTGAAAAAGGAGCAGGAGTTGACCGCTGAATGTGCACTCTTTGATTCTACAGTAAAGAATTTAGAAGATCAAAGTTGTGATTTCAAATGACAATTCACTTAAGCTCCTTGTGTCTTGATTTTTCTCTTCTCTGAAACTAGTTTTGCCATCCTGATAGGATTATTGTGAGGATAAGGATGTCTGAGACCAACAAACTAAAAATGGGTACTCAGTGACAAAATGTTACTATATATTTTACTAATTATAAAAGCTTATATGGTGTAGTAGGCAATCATTAAGATGGCCCCAAAAGATTCTCACTTCCAGGTATTTACTCCCTCTTATCCTGAAGTACGGCCTGGATTAATTGACTCATTTGTAAAGATAGAATATGGCAGAAATGATGGGATGTCATTTCCAAAATCAAGTGATAAAAAGACTGGGACTTCTGTATTGGGGCTTGGCTCTCTCTCACACCCCCACTTGAATCCCTGACCTTGGGGGAAGCCAGCTGCCATGTGGTGAGGCAGCTCTATGCAGAGGCCCATGTGACAGGGAACGAAGCTCTGAAAATACCATGTAAGTGAATTTGGAATTGGGTGTCCCCCACACCCACCCAGCTGAACCTTCAGAAGACACCTCAGCTCTGGCCAACAGCTATCTCCTCAGAGACCTTGAGCCAGATTCAACCTGCTAAATTGTGCCTGGTTTCCTGACATTCTTGTAAAACACCTTGGGATTTCCAGCAAAATGCTGGAGAGGCCATGGGCTAGAAGAAAAGAACATGACCAGAACTAAAGGATTCATCATAGGATTAAAGGCAAAACTAAAATAGTTCCTCCCTAATAAAGTATAACGTGAGCCTCCATTTGATCAAGGTAATCTGGCAATAATTTAACTGCATTCTCAGACAAATCTCAAAACTATTTGTTTAACAAATAGTTGTATAACAGAACTCACACTCTTCACAAGTATCATCATCTACAGTGTCCAGTCTAAAATTTTTTTAAATGTAAACATGAAAATAACCAGAAAAACATAACACATAATTAAGACAAAGTCAGTCAATAGGCATAAACCTACAGATGTTGAAATTAGCAGACAGGGACTTTAAAATAACTATGATAAATGTCTTAATGAATTTACCAAAAAACCACAGTTAGTGAAGAAATGGAAAATATCAGAAGAGACAGAGCTATAAAAAAAGAAGTAAAAGAAAATCTCAGGATTTTAAAAATTTAATGTCTAAAATTTTTTAAAAATCCATTGGCTGGAATTAACAATACAATGAAAGAAAACATAGACCAAAGTGTCAGTAAACCTGTAGACAGATCAATATAAATCATTAAAGTGAAGACAGACAGAAAAAATATACAAAAATGAAAGGAGCCTCAACGACCCATGGACAGCATCAAGCTTCATCATGTACTTGTAGTCCAGAAAGAATGGACAGAATGAAAGGAACAGGAAAAATAGTTGAAGAAGAAAATACTAGGTAACAGATGTCCAAATTTGATTATTAAAAAAAAAACATCTAAAAAATAAATACAAAAATAAAGCTACATTTAAACACTTCAAAGTCAAATTGCTAAAAAGCAAAGAAAGAGAAAAAATTAAAAGCAACCTGAAGGGGAAAAGGCTGAATTTTCATCAGAAACAATAGAGACTAGAAGACAATGAGACAATATCATTAAAAAGATGGGAATGAAAAAAAACCAAATCTGTCAACTTAGAATTCTATATCCAGTGAAAATGTATTTCAAAAAACGAAGGCAAAATAACAAAAGCTATAAGAATTTGTCACTAGCAGACCCACAATACAACAAATGCCAAAGGAAATTCTTTAGACTGAAGCGAATGATACCAGGTGGAAATCTGGAGCCACAGGAATGAGTGGAGAGTACCAGAAGGGGTAAATTTCAAAGACTAATCTTCTTTATTTTTGTACATCTTTTAAAAGCAGTTAAATGCAAAAATAATAATACATTATGGGTTTATAACATATACAGAAGTAAAATATGTGGTGAGAGTAGCACTAAAATGAGAGAGGTTAAAAGAAATTATACTCTTTTAAAGTTCTTACATTATAAATGAACTGCTACAATATTAGGTTATAATATGTTAAGGATATCTACTGAAATCCTTAGAACAACCACTGAAAAAAATGAGTATGGTTAAAAAGCCAATAGAGTGAAGAGAATAAAATGAAATTTAAAAAGTCTATTTACAATAACAAAAAAGTCAGGAAAATAGGAAGAAAAAGATAGAGAAGTGAGGGGACAAACAGAAAACAAATATCAACAGTTCCTAAATATAAAGTCACATTGTATGGAAATGGAGTAAACACTTCACTTAATAAGCACAGATAATTAGACTGGATATAAAAGCAAGATCCAATTGTATAAAGTATTTACAGAACAATAAGTGAATTTAACAAGGTCAGTATAAAATCAATTAGATTCTTGTACTTAGTACAAGTGAATTATAAAATAAAATCAAGCAATGCATTTTCAATGCTACCAAAAAGTATAAATTATTAGGAATAAATTTAATTAAAAAGTCTTCAAGATTTCTACAATGAAAACTACAAAACATTGCCAAGAGACATTAAAGAAAATTTAAATGAATGGAATAATACATTTATCATAACCATGGATTAGAAGACTTAATATGGTTAAGTTGTCAGTTATTCTTAAATTGATCTACAGATTCAATGCCAAACACTTAAAATCAAAGCAGGATTTTTTAAAGAACAAACAGATTATGGACTCCTAAAATTTGTATGAAAATGCAGAGACCCTAAACCAAAACAATCTTAAAAATCAAAAATGAAGTTGGAGGACATATGCTCTTTGATTTCAAGACTTCCCATAAAAAGATAGTAATAAAATCATTGTAGCATTAGTTTAAGGATAAAATAAAACAAATAAGTATATAAGGAAATAAACAAGTAAATTAATGAATGTGACAGCAAAGAGATTTCAGAAACAGACCCGCTCATATATGGTTATTTACAAAGGTGCCAAGGTAATTCATTGGGGAAGGATAGTCTTTACAACAAATATTGTTGGAACAACTAGATATAAATAAGGAAAAAATTGACCTTGACCCATATTTCACACCATCCACAAAAATTAATTCAGAAAAAAAAAAAAAAAAAAAATTAATTCAGAATGTATCATACACCCAAACATAAAAGCAAAATCTATACAACTTCAAGAAGAGTATATTAGATAATTTGTTCATGACTTTGATGCAAAGATTTTTTATGCTCCAAAAATCACTAATTTGCTTTTATAAAATTAAAGACTTCTGCTCTATGCAGTCACTATTCAGAAAATGAAAGATAGCCTTGAGATTGAGAGGAAATATTCTATCTGACATAGTGTCAGTATCCAGCATATATAAAGAACTTTTACAATTCAATAATAAAAAGACTAAGAAGTCAACAAAGAGTAAATGAAAAACTTGAACAGAACCTTTACAAAAATAAATTATGTGAATGACAAATATGCACATGAAAACATGCCCAATATCATTACCCCTAAGGTAATGTAAATTAAAATGAAAATCAGATACCATACACACACATTAGAATGTCTAAAATAAAAATGATTGACAATAACAGATGTTGGCAAATATGTGGAACAACTGAAACTCTCACACATCACTGGTGGTAGATAAAATAACACAACCACTTGAGAAAAAGTTCAGCCATTTCTTATAAAATTAAACAAACACCTACCTTATGATCTAGAAATTTCATTTCTAGATATTTTTCCAAGAGAAATCAAAACATGTCTACAAAAAGACAAGTATACAAATACTCATGGCAGTGCTATTCATAATATTAAAGAAACTAGAAACAATCCAAATAGCAATTTATAGAAAAATGGATAAACTGTGGTATATTCAAAACGTGTAATACAGCACACCAATAAAAAGGAATGAACTACTGGTACTCTCCACATTTTGGGTGAATGAATCTCAAAATATTGTGTTGATTGAATGAAGTCAGACACAAAAGGATTCTACAGGTGTGTGTCAGAAAATTCTATATGAGGTCTTACCAATCAAATGGAGGCAAGTAAGAATATAATGCTGAAATATTCAAGTGGTGTATTATGGATACATGGTCTTTAAACTGGGAGAGACCTTATCTTCAAGTCCTTTTTTCTTCTTCTTCTCCTCCCCCTTCTCCTCCCCTTCCTCCTTCTTTTTATAATGAATGAAGACACTTAGAAAAGTAAAGGTTTTGATGACTTGGCCAAAGTCACTTAGCCCATACTAAATAACTAAAAAAATTAGACACGTACTAAGTACTAAGCTCTGGTGATAAAAATTATGGGACTTCCCTGGTGGTCCAGTGGGTAAGACTCTGTACTCCCACTGCAGGGGGCACGGGTTCAATCCCTGGTCAAGGAACTCAGATTCCACATGCCATGCAGAGTGGCCAGAAAAAAAAAAATAGAGCAGTGGTTACCTTTGAGGATGGGAGTAGCTTTACTGGAAAGGGGTAGGAAGGTATTATCTAGGGTGGTGGAAATATTCTGCATCATGCTTGGGGGTAGTGATTACAAGCATATAATACATTTATTAAAACTCAACAGACTGCAGACTTAAAATTGTGTATTTCATTGTATGTAAATTATACCTCAATTTTTAAAAAAAGGAGGAATCAAAACTGTGAACTTGTTAAAAATAAACATTTGTTTTTGTGTTAAAGAAAATGTTGACCTATGAGGAGCCATTTACAATAAAATATTTCACTTGAAAAAAAAAGGTTGAAATTTGCAACATAATACTGTTAATCTCTGTGGAATTGTTTTATGTTATTTTTTTTCACTTTTTTCTGTATATCTTCTGTGTTCTCAAATTTTTTAAAAATAAAAGTGCATTTATTTTTATCAGCCAAAAATCATTGAATATTTTGAAAACTTAGGAGTATTTATTAAAATTGTTTCTCTTGTGCAAAAGCTTGATTGGAATATCATAAATGTTAATGATTATGAGTGTGAAAGAGTTAAGACTAGAAAAGACAAGAAATAAATCAAAGGATTAAAAAAATACAAGTGATTAATATATTTAGAAGGTGCATATATGATCAGCTGGGACCTTGAATTTGCCAACGTGGAGACTAAAACCCATAGCTATAAAAAGCTATCATTAAATTATCTTCCAAGATCAAATGAGAGAATGAGTTGCAAAGTAAAAATCTGGATAAAAATTCAGTGTTATTTTTTAACTGAGAATCATGAATCATGGCAGTTTATAAAAGATGTGTCCTGATTCTAGATGAGAAGTGTATTAGCCAGACAACTATCTGACATTTTCCCTCAGAGAATGAGGACATGGCAAGGGATCTGTTCTGTTGACAACAACCAGTATTCAAAAATTCTGACCTTTGCTAATCAAAATTGAGTTCCACTTGAATTTGTGGACCTGGAAATCAATGACAGCAAATGTTTCTCAGCTTCTAATTGGATCTCCTTCTTCATGCTGCTTGTAAGGAAATACCATCGGGCAAAACAAATATTTGGTGTAATTTATGTACAGGAGCAGTATACTTTTACATGACTTGAGAAGAGCACATTATACTGAAAAGCACTTAGACATTTTAAAATACATAGGATTTTAGTAATTTTAAAATTACATAGGATTTTAGTAACACCATGCATACCAACTTGAAAGTTTGTAACTGGGCTTTGTTCCCCCTTATAGCCACCTTTTTTCTTGTTGCTGTTGTTTGGTTTTGCTCAATGTGGTATGCTCTCTGAGCCAGTATGGACTTCATAGACATGTGTCAGAAAATTCTAAATGAAATCTTGTCAACCAAACTGAGAGAAGTAAGAATAGAATGCTGAAATATTCAACTGATATATTATAGAATCATAAAGTATCCAAATCAGAAGGACGTTATAGGTCTGTCTTCAAATCCAATCTTCTTACTTTTTCCAGTGAAGAGAAGTGAATGGTTTGTCCAAAATCACATAGCCAGAGAACCAAGAGTAGAATCTTGGTCTCTTTGACAGCCAGTTCAAATTCATTCAAGAAATAAAATAACAGTTAATCAAAAAACTTGCCTTTTGGGGATGCCTTACAGTTTAAAAAGCATTTTTAAAATTTATGTAACCCTTTCAGGTAGAAGGGATATAATTATTTTATTTTACAGAGAAATTGAGGCTCAGATTCTTTCTAAATAAGTTCACTGGGAGATCCAGTGCATAGACTCAGGTTAATAATTAATTTGTCCACTTAACAATTAACATGGATGAGGCATTGTGTTAGGTAAGAAGTTTCACCCCTTGCAACATATCAGAATCACATGAGAAGGTTTTAAATCTTACCCATACCCTGGCCACACCCCTCAAGAGTCAGATTTAGGATGATAAACAGTATTATTAAAAAGGTCCCCAAATGATTTTATGTGGAATCAGATTGAGAGCCACTGTGCTATAAGAAAAAAGTATGTTTGTTTATTTGATAGATATTTATTGAATGCTTGTTATGTGCGAAGCATTGTTTTAATTGCTAAACATGCAATAGTGAATACCACAAAAATATCTGTCCTCATTGTATTTACATTCTGGTGGTAGAGACAAATAAAAAACAAATAGAATATTGAAGATGGTGATAAATGAAATGGAAAACAAACAAGCAAAAAAACAAAAGCAAAGGAGAGGAATAGAAAAGGAGATAGATATTGCTATTTTAAATAGAATAGAATTTAAGCAAAGACCTGAAGGAGATGGGTTTGAGGAGACAGGAGGAGAGGGAGATGCTATTTTTGAATGGAGCTTTCTGGAGAGAAAGAAAAGCAAATGCAAAAGCTTTGAGGCAGGAGTGTGCCTGATGTACTCTAGGAACAGTAAGATGGCTGTGAAAGCTGATTTAGTGAGGGCAAAGGTGATAGGAGATGAGGTAGGAAGAGGGAACAGATCATGTAGGACTTGTGGGTCATTGTACAGAATTTGGATTTTATATAAGAAAGATGGAAATCCAATGGGGTATTTTGAGCAGGAGTGAGACAAGGTCTGATTTTCATTTTAAAAGGATTACTGTGTATAGAAAAGATAGTAAGGTGACCAAGACAGAAATTGAAGGTCCAATAGAAGGCTTTACAGTGATCCAAGTGAGAGATATTGTGATTTAGACCACAATTATAACAGTGAAGGCATTGAGAGATAATTGGATTCTGGATATATTTTGAAGTTGGAACAAACAGAATTGACACTTTGGATGTGTGGAATTAGATAACGTTATTAGCCCAGGATGACTGCAAGTTTTTGGTCTGAAGGACTGGGATTTCAGAGCACCTAATAAAACTTCAAAACACATGAAACAAAATCTGATGAAACTGAAATGAGAAATAGACAAATCCACAATTACAGATGGAGACTTCTTAACAATAACTGATGAGCAAGTAGACTAAAAAAATCAGTGAGGATATAGAAGACTTGAGCAACACGGCCCAATTAATATTTATAGAACATTATAGCAACAACTGTAGGAGACCAACTCTTTTCTAATGCACAGAGACTATTCACCAAAATAGACCATAAAATAAGTCTAAATAAGTGTCAATAGAACTACCGTATGACCCAGCAATCCCACTACTGGGCATATACACTGAGAAAACCATAATTCAAAAAGAGTCATGTACCACAATGTTCATTGCAGCTCTGTTTATAATAGCCAGGACATGGAAGCAACCTAGGTGTCCGACAGATGAATGGATAAAGAAGATGTGGCATATATATACAATGGAATATTAGCCATAAAAAGAAACGAAATTGAGTTATTTGTAGTGAGGTGGATGGACATAGAGTCTGTCATACAGAGTGAAGTAAGTCAGAAAGAGGAAAACAAATACCGTAGGCTAACACATATATATGGAATCTAAAAAAAAAAAAAAAAAAAAATGGTTCTGAAGAACCTAGGGGCAGGATAGGAATTAAGATGCAGATGTAGAGAATGGACTTGAGGACACGGGGAAGGGGAAGGGTAAGCTGGGACAAAGTGAGAGAGTAGCATTGACATATATACACTACCAAATGTAAAATAGATAGCTAGTGGGAAACAGCCGCATAGCACAGGGAGATCAGCTCAGTGCTTTGTGACCACCTAGAGGGGTGGGACAGGGAGGATGGGAGGGAGATGCAAGAGGGAGGAGATATGGGGATATATGTATATGTATAGCTGATTCACTTTGTTATAAAGCAGAAACTAACACACCATTGTAAAGCAATTATACTCCAATAAAGATGTTAAAAAAAAATTCAAATGATTTAAATCTTAAACAGGCTGTGTTTTTTTTGACTTCCATAGAATTAAATTAAAGTCAATAATGGTAAAGCATCTAGAAAAGCCCCTAAATATTTGGAAATTAAAGAACTAACATGAATAATTTATGGTTAAATACTATAACTTTCTCCATTAGAAATAATGTACAAAATTTCTTATCAATATTAGAAATTAAATCCAACAATATTTATAAGAGGTAATATATTACAAAAAAGTGAGTTTTATTCCAGGAATGCAAGGTTAGATTACATTAAAAAACTAATTAGTGTATTTCACCATATTAACAGAACAAATGGGAAATACCTCATAATCATTTCAATAGATACAGAATAATAATTTTGAAAAATTCAACACCTATTCATGATTTTTAAAACATTCCCTGCAAGCTAGGGATAGAAAGGAATTTTCTTAATCTGGTAAAGGACATCTATGGAAACTCTACAACTAATATTATACTTAATGGAGAACTATAAAATTATTTCCCCTCAAAATCAGGAAAATGCACTTCCATATACTGGGGGTCCTTAGCCAACAAAAAGCCTCAAAAAAGAAATACAACCATAAAGATTAAAAAGGAATCAGTAGTGCGCTCTTTATTCACAGGCAGTATGATTGATTATATAGACAATCCTAAACTGTATTTTAGACACACACACATGCACACGTGCATACACATAACCCAAATACACACACTGACTAGAACAAAAAGTGGGGTCAATTTACAAAAATACATTTTATTTCTATATACTAGCAGTAATTAATTAGAAAATGAAGTGTAAAAACACCATCTGCAATAGTATCTAACAACAAAGAATACATAGGAATAATTTTAATGAAAGTAATGCAAATTTTATACACTGGAAACTACAAAACATTGCTGTGAGAAATTAGATGGAAAGATACTGTGTTCATGGAATAAAAGACTTGATACTGTTTAGGAGGTCTCCCAACTGATCCACTGACTCACTCTAATACCAAACAAAATCCCCAAATTATTTTTTATAGAATTTGAGATATTCTAAATTTTATATGAAAATAAATAGGACTTAGAGTAGCCAAAAGAATCTTGGAAAAGAACAAATTTGGAAGACTCAGGCTGTATGACTTTAAAAAGTTTACTGTAGATCTTAAGTAATTTTAAGTGATAAGATCTTGTCAGGTAAAACTGTGTTTTGGAGTGCCACACACTACTGTAATAAACAAGGTATCACCTCTACTGAGAACATACTATCCAGCTACAGTAAAACAGACGGTATGATTCCACTTACAGAAGTTCTTGAACAGACAAAATTAATCTATATGATAACAGAAATCAAAATAGTGTTTACCTATGGTGGGTAGGCTGTGACCAGAAGTGGGCACAGGTAACTTCCTGGAGTGATAGAAATATTTCATATCATCATTGGCCTCTTGTTATATGGATGTCTCATTTGTCATACCCTCATCAAATTTTTTACATAAATCACTGTGTATAAATTTTACCCCAGTTAAAATAAAAGATTAATATGAAGATCATAATTTAAAAGAATATATCTTTACATTTGTTATCCAATAAATATGCAGGCAAATTAGGCAATAAATACATTTTGGTAAGTTATATATTATATATTATTTTATTGATATTCAGTGACGAGCAAAATCTTTTCATTCAAATTTCCAAAAGTTATGTGAAGATTAAATCCAAGAGAGAAAAGCATGGCATGATGAAAAAAATTTTAATATATCCCACCTATTGTCTTTATACCTTTGTAAATTGCCTTAAAGCTTTTCAGGAAAAGATGTCTCCGGTTACAAATGGTACATAACAAATTACCCTAAAAATTTCTGTATTAAAACAACGATTTTCTTTTTGGTCATAATTTTGTGGGTCATGAATTTGAGGAGGACTCATCTGGGCCATTCTTGCTTGGGGTGTCTGAGGTGGTTGCAGTCAGACGTGGGCTGGGATTGCAGTCACCTGAGGGATTGCCTGGGCTTGATGTCCAATACGCCTCACTCATATGAAAGTGAATTTTTGGCTATTTGCTGGGACCTCACCGGGCTGTCAGCCAGCAAGTCTACAGCGGCCTCTCCAGCATAGTGGTCTAAAGGTAATAGGACTTTTTCTATGGCTGCTCAAATCTCCAAGCACGAGTGTATCAGTGAACACGGCAGAAGCTGTGTTACCTTTTCTGATTCAGCCTTGGATGTCATGCAGAGTCACTTTTGCATTCTACTAGTTACAAATGAGGCACAATCTTACCCAGATTCAAGGAGAGATGACACAGAGCACGATCCTCCACAGGAGCTGTGTCAAAGAATTTCCATTCATTTTTTTAAAAACAGCCACAGATGAAAAGAAAATAAATTAATAAAACAAATTTATTGTTTTGTTTTGACATGAAGAGTTGAGATCTATTGAGATCCAGCACATTCTAACCTGAGTGGACAGTACTTTTGAGAGATTTAAATTTTATGTAGAACTTGAGATCAATGTTGTTATATTCATATAATCTCTCTTAATCGTTTTACCTAATCAGTATCCCTATCAATTCAGTAGTAGGAGATGTGTGGTCAGGATTTGGGAGGAATTAATACAAATATGTCCTTTTTGATTCAACAACTTCTTAGGGATGGAGGTATAAATTACTTGTTAGTTCACTTATATAGGAGCAGGATTAAGTAAAAACATAGAGCTATTAAGCATTCTTAAGTTCAGAGGACTTGAGGGAGATTCTTTTTTATTCATTCATATATACACTCATGATGAATTCATTCATCAGTCACCTTTAATTCCTTTTTCTAGGGAGCAAGCAGTTGCCTAAACTGGAATGGCCAGACTCTAGTTCCATGAACTAGAAAGGGATATCAAGGCTCTTTTGCAGGAAAGAACCTAGCTCTGAGGCAGGGCTGGTGATCACTGAGGATGCCTATGTTTGGACAAAGAGCCCAATCATTTAGTGCCTACCAGTCAAGCTTAAGAGAAAAAGCTGAGCACATTTTTTTTTTTGGCTCTGCAAAAATCCATTTCATCTCATAACCGGACATGGACTGAGTGCCAGCAGAGACAATGAATGCTACAGATGTGTAGTTTTCATTCAATTTATTTGCTTCAGCCTCTTAAAACATGTTGAATTGGGAAAGGCGGGTGGGATCTATAAGCTTAGTCTTTATCTTGAACTTCACCACTGATTTTGGAATGAGGCTTGGGAAAATGCTTATTTAAGAGCATTTGGATTCCTTCATTCATGCTGAATTTTGTAATAGAATAACAATTTATTTGTTCAGTTCTCTTGGTTCTGACATAATGCATTGGGTAAATATGAAGCCATATTACTCTATCGTGCAAGAAAAAATATTACTCTATCGTGCAAGAAAAAATTGATAACACCTCAGTTATTCTCAGAATAATTTTTTAAACAGGTCTCCTGATATAGTTGTAAACTAATGGCTTATACACTGGAAATATGTAGGAAAATTGTTATTTTATGCTTGTGTGCAAAAGTAAATGAGACGTCATATAAGCCAATAGATCAGCTCTGTAAAGCATCATCTGTTCTCAGTAATAAATGGTTTCCTCTCAACATTAGGTTAATTTTACTTGCTCTGACCTAAAAAGTCTCTCTTGAATCCAAACCACAGAATGATATATGGTACTAGCGGCTATGTACAATAATATCATCTTGCTGCTCTGCCCACTTTTTAAGTTGTATTTCAGGTACCATATGCTTTTAAAAGGCCCTGCTTTAGTGATTACTTTGCTACCAATTGATGCTGCTTCTCTTCATTTCTGGACCATAAATGTGGTGCCTCTGGGAAACCTCAGATGGCTGGACCAACCCTAGTCTGAATGAGGTGCCACTTCCCTCTTTATGCCATTGAACTGCAATGCCCAGCATTAGAATAATGAAATAAAGAGGCTCAGAATACTGGAGCGAAAGAAAGATAAAAGTAATTCAACTTAAAGCCTTTGTTTTAACTCTCAGGTCATGGAGGCCAAGAGTGCATACATGTTTTTTTCTGAAGTCACACGTCATATGTCTCCAGATCATCAATCAATCCCTTTTCCATTGAACTCTTCTGTTATAAAACATTAAAGCAATTTGGAAAGTCAGTACTATAAAGTGTGATGACCATGAACTATTAGACTGATTTTTTATATTACTTTTGGTTACTAACCCCCAGGAACAAAATATTTTGAATATTTGGAACTCTTGGGATAAATTACCGGTTAAAGCTCTCATGATGGTGATAATAGCTTTTGTGTATTTTGTATCCCCTTTTATTACTGGACAGAGGAATCATTCCCAGACCTTAAGTTTTCCTCCTTGTCATTTAACTATCATGTAGATTTTCCCTGTGATAAAAGGTCTTCTTTTCCCTGCCATGGATATGGTAGCCTTTCACTAAATGTCTGGCCCCATTTAGATAGGCTCCTGCTTTATTGCCTGAACCTGTATCTTCCTAAATACATAAGCCTTCAGTTGCATCAGAGACAAAGAGCATTAAACAAATTGGAATTATCTCTTTTGACCTAACAAATAGAAGAGCTAGCCATTTGATGCAACTTATAAAACATTATCTCTAATAAACAACTTTCTCATTATAATTATTTTGGTATTCTAATTCTCATGTATTACTAGCTACCTTTTTGTACTAAATTATAGTGCTCATATTTTTCTTTGATGAAATTTGATGGAATATTTAGATAGCTTTAGAACGTACATATATTAAGCAGGCCTACCATTACCACACAGAAATTTCGTGTGTTCTTTGAGTATAATTTGACCCCAGCCTTAATATTGCTGATAAAATTAGACATCCTTTTAAAAATCATTACTCAAAAAAATAACATTTTAAAGAATACAAGTGAGAAAACACTTCAGCCTTAACAAGTGTATGCCACACTGTGATTTCATCACTTGTTAACGATATTTAAAAAGAAACAACTTTATATTGTTAAATTATGTAATTTAAAAAATTTACTCATGAATAAGAGTAAACTCTATCCTTCTGCTATAACATAATTTTTAGTAAGATAATGCAATGAATTATTTTCAAATTGAATCCAAATCTAAGTCCTCTAAGCAAAGCATTTTCTGTTGACTCCCTTTAATATGGAAGAGCTGGCTCACAGATAAATTAATGTCGGTTGGTGCACATTTCCCTTTGGATAACATTTTTTTTCCCCATCCTGAGACCAGCCATAAGCCATTTGCTTGGGTTTATTAGTTCTTAGAAAATGCTTTAACAAACTGGAAGGTTTGTAATATATCAGCACACCATGCATTGCATCTCAATGAATGGCATTCTCAGCACTGGAATTTGGAGTCTCTTATTGTGCAACAACGATATGTATAGTAGTACTGCTGACCTAGCTAGTTTTGGGAAAAGGTCTTCTGAAAAGCTAAGTGCTGCTAACTGAATGCTACCTTTGTTTTAATGATCTTTATTCAGAAAGATAACGAAAAGCAGAAAAGTCGGTCATACCTCGTAAGATCAGACGCAACACACATAGGGATTCATATGTATTATTGAAGAATGGTTGCACTGAGTAATTATATTCTGTCTCATTTATAACCTCAAACTTCCGGGGAGGGCAGAAATAAATTATGTCAAAACTCTTCAACTATAAGCTTAAATTCTTTCTTTAGAATACCACTCTGGAATTCTATAATTTTAATCACATTCCTGAAATAGGGTTTAATAGTATTCCCCTTACTTTTATTTCTTTCTTGCTTCTACCACCAAGTAGGATTTTCTACTGTTGATTATACAAGAGACCGTGGATTTAAAAGTGGCTCAGAACTCCAGAGTTCTAATTTGGAGCCTTGAGAATAGCTGGTTTCACACCCAGACTATACTCTATATCTCTTCTCCATTCTGGGCTCACTCCATTCTGTCATTGTGTATAGCTATACGTCTGTGACAGATATAGCTAAGCTATATCTTCATTTTCATAGCGTGAGTTGTTGCTGGGAGTTTTACTGAGTCAGAGACTTCATTTCCTAGACTTCTTGCAACCAGGTTAAATGATTTTCATCAATGGAATGGGAACTGAGTGGGAGGTCACTTTTGGACCCGGGTCTTTTTAAAAGAAGTTACGCCTTCTCCAATGTCTCTCACACTCTCTCCCTTTCCCCTTCTGCTGGCTGCAGGATGACAACACAGAAATCCTAAGGGAATCCAGAACCACAGGCAGAAGGAACCTGGTTCTCTGAATCACTGCATAAAGGAATGTCACATTCACCAAACAAGAACAGCCACCTTGGACTTTTGCATGAGTAGGAAATGAACCTCTATTGAGGTTACTCATGGAAATTTGGTGATTTATTTGTTACAGCAGTGAACATTTCCTAACTATAATAGTTTTATATGCTTCTATGAATTTACAAAGAAGTAAAACTGGCTTGTTTATTTTTGAAACTTCTATTTCCACCTCCCACTAGCACAGTCTAACACAGTGTTTTCATACTCAATGAGTAACAATAAAACTATCTCTTACTGAGTTCTTGCTACGTGGGCATCACTATGCCGAGAGATTTTCATTCATTATCATAATCATCTTTACATCATATCACAAAATCATTACAAGGGAATATGAAAAAACGTAACCTCTCCATGGACACAGAGAAATCATATAGCTTGCTCAAGGTCACACAGTAAAATTTTAAACCCATAATGCCTAATTTCAAAACGTATTTTTTATACTAAACTGTTAAATCTTTGCAAATTTCATTTACTGAGGGCTTTCTCTGGGCCATCTTTGTATTTTGCACGAATCATCTCATTTAATTCTCCAACAAGCATATGTGAAAGGTAATAACAGAAGAGGTAAGACTATTTTATAGCTTTTGTGCACTTAAGCATCTTTCAAGCAATTGCCCTGTGCACAGTTTTATGGTATGCGAAATCCAAAGAAAGTAAGTTTATTTGCTATTTTACAGAATGGTTAGATAGCCAAATGTTGATATAACCACAACTGAAGAACTTAAGCAAGTCATAGTGGAACTTTAAAATCAAGAAAGCCTGTAACTTGGATATGAAAGACTTAACTAGAAAGATATTTTATTAGTTTGCTAGGGCTTAAACAACTGGGTGACTTAAATCTCAGACATGTATTGTCTCACAGTTTGGAGGCTATAAATCTGAGGTTAAGGTGTCAGCATGGTTGGTTCCTTCTGAGGGTTGTGAGAGAGAATCGGTTCCATGCCTCTCACCCAGCTTCTAGTCGTTGGCTGGCAGTTTTGACATGCCTTGGCTTGTAGAAGCCTCACCTTAATCTTCGCCTTTATCTTCACATGGTGTTCTCCCTAAGTGCATATCTATCTCCTAATTTCCTCTTTTTATAAGGACTTTAATCATATTGAATTAGAGCCCACCCTAATGACCTCGTTTTAATTTGATTACCTTTCTAAAGACCCTATGTCCAAATAGGTCACATTCTGAAGTACTTGGAGTTAGGACTTCAACATACAGATTTTGGGGGGACACAATTCAAACCATAACAGATATTCATGCATTTACTTAATAAGCACATGACCACTAAACATCTACGGGGTGCCAGGCACTGCTTTGTGGGGCTGGGGGTAGAGTAAGCAATAAACAAAACAGATAAGGTCCCTGCTCTACTAGCATGTGGTCTCACTTGTACCTGCTTAGTCCAAAGTTCCTTCTGCTGTATCCCACTGGACTCCTTATGAATTTTCTTGATAAATTATTTTAACATGTTAATCCCATATTTTAAGTAGCTAAAAGAGTACATATATCTCCCATTTTTCATACCCTGTGCAATAAGTAAACACTTTAGCTGTATTTAATAAATGAATTTATTCCACCCGGGGATAAAGTTTGGATGTTAGAAAAACTATTGCTTTTTTTTTTTTTTATGTCCCCAGCAAGACCTTCAGTGAATTAATTCTGGTTGTGTATTAAATGACTTAACATACAACACTGTAAGCAAATTAATTGTTATTCAACATAACATTGCTGTGCATTAATTTTGCATTTCTAAGCTATTAAAATGCTTTATACACTCTAGGCCTATACTTCTGAAGTTAAGCAATTTGCAAAATGATATACCAACGGCCTTTTAAAATGTTCTTACCACATCTGCTCTTTCCAGTGCAGGGAAACTGGCAGGATTCAGGGAAGGAGATCCTCACAGACAAGAGCTAACAGGAATCAATGCACAATCTGAAAAGATAAGTGTGTTTTAGGAGTTCTCCTAGAAGAAATTAGGCAACAGCCCTTTAAGATATGAAGTACACAAAATAACATTTCCATAGCAAGAACATCTGCCAATTTCTTGAGAAAAGAAAAATTAGAAAAAAAAAATCATCTTTCTACTCAGATGGCCTCCTGGACCAGTGAGACTCAGAACTATGCTGTTGGCATCTGGATAGCATCTACTGAGCCACAGGTGTGTTACCCAATGTGGGGGGTGGGCAGAGCAGTTCTGCAGAACTGGAACATTCTTGGAAACTGGTTCCCATCTTGCATTTGTTCTTCTTTTTGGAACATCTTCCCCTACCCCCATCTTCCATTTGCCAGGCTAATTTTCTCAGCTACGGCTGACAAATTTGAGTTACCACCTTTGAGAAATTCTCCTTGATGTCCCCAATTCCACATTAGTGTCCCATGCTCTCTGCCCCCCCCGACACAGTACTTACCCCTATAACAGCCCCCACCAGTTTAAGGGTAAATGCCAACCCACTAACGTGTCTCTTCCACTACACAATCAACTTCCTGAGGCTAAGGATTACATCCTTTTCTCTGCTGTAGATCTGATGTCTGAAATTTAGAGATGCTCAACATGTATCTGTCAAAAGAAAAAGTTAGAATGATAAATATTATATCCAGTTCTTTTTCTAAGAACATATTATTTAATTTAAACTAGAAAAGCACAGTATAAAATGAAGAAGCATGTGGATACACAGTATTCATAATTAAATAAGGGATTTTCTGTTGCTGCTCTGTCATTTATAGTTGGATGACATTTGAGAAGTCAATCTTGCTGAAACTTAGCCTCTTCATGAATAAAAAAAAATAGTCTCATCCACCTCCCAGGGGTGTTGTGAGGATCACCTGAGACACATACGCGAAGCATTTTGTAAAAGTATCAGGTTTGTTATTATCACTAAAAAAATCAGTGTCATAAGTCAGATTGCATAAAATTCACTTATGGAAAGAACAAGTACCCAAAGATCCTCAAGTTTGCTTTATTGCCAAGAATGCTTTTGGTAAATTTTTCTCTGTATCATTGTCAACAAATGTTTATGGAACTTGTGCTGGAAACTTCATTTGCATTTCTGTGAAAGTGTGGGAGGACTGGCACCATCAAACGTGTTTCTTTGTTAAATGATAAGTCATTTGAATTCCTTCATTTTGTGGATTGCAACCTTTGGGGTGCGTTTGTTCAGAGTAGAAACTTGGTGTGCTTACACTAGGCTCAGCGAGGCTTTTGTAAGATAAAGTAGTGAAACCAACCACTGTTTTTGACTTCTTTTTGTTTTTCGTTCCTGTGGCACAATATTAGTTTACTGTTTTAGTTTCCTCTTGCTGCAAATTATCACCAATTTAGTGGCTTAAAACAACACAAATTTATACTCTTACAAATCTGGAGGGTCAGGAGAATAATATTAAAGTGTTACCAGGGCTGTGTTTCTTCTGGAGGTGTCACTGGGGAATCATTTTCCTTTTTCAGCTTCTAGAATCTGCTTGCATTCTTTGGATCATGGTCTCTTCCTTGTAACACTCCAACCTCTTGTTTCCACTGTTGTTATCTCCTACATCTCATTTGACTCTCTCTCCTCCGCCTCATAAGGTCCCTTGTGATTATATTGGGCGCACTTGGATAATCCAGGATAACCCTCCTCATTTTAAGATTCTTAATTTAATCACATCTGTACTCTTTTTTTGTCATGTAAGGAAACAAATTCACAGGGTCTGGAGATTCGAACCTCTTTAGTCCAATGGACATCTTTGAGAGGCCATTCTGTTTACCATGATATCCAAAACCTTTTCTCTTTTTGAACTATTGCTTTTAGTAGCATTGGAGTCACTGTTTTCCGGGATTATAAGTGATGAATTTATAGCTTGTATTAGGTATTTGATCAGGTTGTATTAGATAGCTCTAGTTGCTGTGTAACAAATAACTTCAAAATTTGCTGCTTAGATTAACATAAACACACTACTATGTATAAAACAGATAACCAACAAAGACATACTGTATAGTTCAGGGAACTATACACAATATTTTGAAATAACCTATAAGGGAAATGAATCTGAAAAAAACATATATACATATGTATAACTGAATCACTTTGCTGTACACCTGAAACTAGCACAACATTGTAAATCAACTATACTTCAACTAAAAAAATTCCCCCAGACTTCCCTCGTGGTGCAGTGGTTAAGACTTCACCTTCCAATGCAGGGGGTGTGGGTTTGATCCCTGGTCAGGAAGCTAAGATCCCACATGCCTCATGGCCAAAAAAACCAAAACATAAAACAGAAGCAATATTGTAACAAATTCAATAAAGACTTTAAAAATGGTCCACATAAAAAAAAAAAAAAGTCTTTAAAAAAAATTCCCATTATTCCCCTCCCTTCTGGGAGAAGGTGGTTTTAGAGTACAAGCCCTTCCTTCCCCATTCCTTGACCAATGAATAAAGTTTCTGCTTGCATACAGAAAAAAACTTGCTACTTAAAACAACAAGATGTATTATCTCACACAATTTCTATGGGTCAGGAATACAGTAGTGGCTTAGCTGGGTGTTCTGGCTCAGGTACTTTCTTAAGGTTTCAGATGTCCTCTGGTGCTGCAGTCATCTTCAGATTTCACTGGGCTGCAGCAGCGGCTTCCAAGGGCCCAAGGACACTCACAGACCCAGATGGCAAGCTGGTGCTGGCTATTGGAGGGAGGCTTCAGTTCTTCACCAAATGGATTTCTAAATAGACTTGTTGAGTGTTCTGACATGGCAGCTGACTTCCCCTAGGGAGCGTAATCCAAGAAAGAGCAAGATGAAAACCTGCAGTGTTTTATGAACTCCCTTTGGAAGTCACACACTGTAAGTTCCACACTGTCTAACTGGCCACCCAGGCCAGCCGTGAATCATTGTGGGAGGGGACTACACAAGGGCAGAAATACCAGGAGGGAAGGATCTTTGAGACCTTCTTGGAGCTTGGCTACCACGTAGGTGGTACGTATGTACTAAATAGGTGTACACAAGTGAGTGTTCTCTTGGTGTAATTAAATGTTAACCACCTGTGAGACTGAAGTAGGTCCCTTTATTAAATCAGCTATATATATAGTCTCCTAAGATGAATCAAGAAAAGGCAATGATGAGCTTTTTCTCAGACATGAGTAAGAGGTCGGGCATATAGCAGCATCAATGTTGGAATGCCAATATTGTGACTTGAATTTCAAGGATCTTATCTCTAATCCAAGCCATGTTAGAAAAGAAAATTTACTGTACGATCCACTACAAGTTATTTCACTTCCTTTCATCAGATAAACGTTAGGAATCGATTCCTGACTGTCGTCTAATAGTCTAGCACGTTAACTCCTAAGAACAGTTTTCCTCTGCTGAAAAACCAATCTGAAAAGAAGAAATGTGTGCAGAATTCTGAGAGAGATGAGCATCTGGCCATCGACAGTTTTTCTTCTTTAATATAGTCTTCTGACATTTTCCCAGCTTGAAAGTTTCACCTTTCAGAACACTCTCTGGTTGATTTCAGGATCTGCCACATCCCACTTAGTGTGTTACAGAGTATTAACAAATTACATGCTTTGCTTTTATATTTAGTGTTTTCTGACAGTATAGTTTTACTACCTTCTGCTTCTAACAGTAGCCAACTGAGCTTTAAACTATCTCATCATCTCTTCATTTATCCTCCTCCTCCAAAAGGCAGAGAGAGGAGAAGTGAGGGGAATATGGGGAGGAAGGAGGAGAGAGAGAGAGAGAAAAAAAAAGAGAGAAAAAACCTCTGTCTCATCACATGGAAACTAATTTTATCATCAATAGGTGTGAGATCTTCAACGTTGTCAGCGGTTTGGGGGTTGGTTGAGACTGACAGAGATGCAGCAGTAACACTTTCTTGTAGCACCAAAGGAAGTGTCAAGATAGAGCAGACACTTCAGCAGCCAGAAAAACAGATTTAGCGACAGCCACTCTCTCTAGGCTATTTCTGGAGACCAGGATAGTTCTGCCATTAAGAATAAATTTGAAACCAGAGTCTCTTCTGAAGACAATCTCTTTCCTGTGAGTGTCTTTTGGGGGCTCTCTTCTCTCCTGCGCCCGTAACACATCAGATACTTGAGGTGAGACAGGAATCCTGCTTGCTCCTAATGTTCCTTATGGACCCTTCTCTTTCCTCTCTAAACCGACAGAAAACACCCAATGCAGCCCATCTACTACCCCATCTGCCAAACCAACACCTCCTTATTCCTTGCAGATGTTAGATCCGGGCTTACTGTCGCTGTCTCCAACACTACTCCTGTCATAACAGTGGATGATTTCAATATTCACTTAAGCCATTTTTCCAAACCCCTAAAATCTCAGTTTAACTGCCCTCCTCCAATGATGACTTTTTTCTCCTAAACCACCTCATACACCATTTCCACTACTAGTACCAATACTGAAATCCCTTCATAACTTAAATCCAAGTATCCTGTCTCTTAGCTCTTCTGCTCACTCATATTATTGCTCTGATGACTGTTTCAATCCCCCTTTCAGAGTTAAAATCCATTGATTCTACCACCTTTTTACTTATTCTTATGTCCTTCCTTCGTTCCTGAAATTCCATTGTCAATCAGTATAATCATTTCTTTGAATACGCCTTTACCTTTCTTATATTTATTTGGCAAAACCCCAATCCTGGTTAAATCTAAATCTCTGCCTACCTTATCCTTGTACCTGCTCAGGTGAAAATGTCTGGAAAAAAGCAAGTAACCATGATGACTGGTCTCACTTAAGTCCACAATCAATAACTTTAATTGGGCTTTTAACATTTCTCAACAGTAATACTATATTTTTTGCTCGATTCATTTTCCATTTCTCCTAAATGACTACTTTATACTTCTTCCTTCACACTTCTAATCTCTAACACCTTCCTCACCTCCCTGAGGAAGCAATCAGAAAAGGATCTGTCAAGTTCTTGCCATTTCTATATGCTCTGTATTTCCTCATGTTACAATAGAAGAATTGCTTGTGCTCTGAGGTAAGTCCAGCCTCTCTCATTTGTGCTAGATCCCATCTCCTTTTGCTCATTCAACCAATTCTCTCCTTTTATGTCCAAGTTGATAGTGATATTCTCTTTATCAGATCTTCTTCATTGGTATACAAAAACGCTATCCTCTCTTCCCTCTTGAAAATTCATCTCTTAACCCAACTTCCCTTTCAGTCACTATTCTATTTTTCTTTTCTTGTCTGAGAAAAGCCCTACTGAAAATAGTTGTCTCTGTGCACTGGTTTACTCTCTGTACTGAATTCACTCAAGTCAGGCTTTCATTCCCACCATTCCACAGCTAGTCTTCTCCCAGGTCATCAGCTGACTTGCTCGTTCTAAACAAAGGGTCCATCTACAGTTCTCATCTTACTTCACCTACACATAGAAGTTGATAGATTTGATCATCCTTTTCTCCTTGAAACACTTTCACTTGGTTTCCAGGGCATCATAATCTTGCTTTTCCTGCTACCCCTCAGTTTCCTTTGATGACTCTTTCTTTCTCATCTCCCTGGCCACTTAATGTCAGAGAGCCTCAGGGATAAGTCTTACTCTATTAGCGATCTCACTCTGTAAGTATAGAGTGTTGAATTTATTTCAGGTATAAATTATACATATAAATATATATAATCAGGTATATATAAAATGTATATCCTAGCTCCAATCTCTCCCGTGAATAACAGACTCATATATCCAACAGTCTACTGGACATCTCTTGAATAGATAATAAATCTCTGTGGTCGGGCTTCCCTGGTGGCGCAGTGGTTAAGAATCCACCTGCCAATGCAGTGGACACGGGTTCGATCCCTGGTCCGGGAAAATCCCACATGCCGCAGAGCAACTAAGCCTGTGCACCACAACTACTGAGCCTGCGCTCTAGAGCCCACAAGCTACAGCTACTGAGCCTGTGTGCCACAACTGCTGAAGCCTGAGCACCTAGAGCCCGTGCTCTGCAGAGAAGCCACCACAATTAGAAGCCAGTGCACTGCAATGGAGAGAAGCGCACACACAGCAACGAAGACCCAATACAGCCAAAAATAAATAAATAAAATAAATAAATTAAAAAAAAAATCTCTGTGGTCACAACTCAGTTCATACTATTTCTCCTCAAAACCTGTTTCTCTTTTAATCTTCCTCATTTCAGTTAATGGCAGCTCCATCTTTTGGCCAAAATTTTCAGATCAATCCTTGACTTCTCTTTTTTTTCAAACTTCATATTTACCTATCTGCAAATCCTATTGTGTGTATCTTCAATCATATTCAGAATCTGACCGATTCTCACTCTCTATTACCACACTCATCTATGCCTTCATCTCTCACCTGGATAAATGTAATAACCACCAAACTGGTCTCCTTTTTTCTGCCCTTGCCCTCTCCCCCTTGTCTATTCTTCACAGCAGAGGGACGCAAAATATTTTCTAATTTCCATTACAACTTATTCTTTGATCCATAGGTTATTTAGAAGTATGTTATTCAATTTTTATTTATTAGAAGATTTTCCACTTTTCTAAATTGATTTCTACTTTTAATTCCATTGTGTTAAAGAAACATGCTCTGTGTGAGCTCTATCTTTTAAATTTATTAAGACTCATTTTTACTGCCAAGCATATGGTCTGTTTTGGTCAATGTTCCATTGAAAGCAATGTATTTTCTGCAGTTGTCCGGCATAGTGCACTACAAATGTCACTTAGGTAAAGCTGGTTAATAGTGTTCTTCCAATCTTCTATATGTTTACTGAATTTTGTGCCAGTTCCCACTGTAAATTACTGAAGAAAAAGTGTGAAAATATCCAACTGTTATTTGTGGACTTACCTATTGTTTTTCTTTTCCTTTTTTCTCCATTTTTCCAAGCACTTTGAAACTGTGTTATTTGGTTAAATATATTTAAGGTCATTATAACTTCCTAATGAATTGACACTTTTTGTCATTAAGAATTCTCCCTCTTTATCTCTGTTAAAAATCCTATCTTTGAACCATAAAGCACATCTGCTTTGTCTAATATCTATATAGCCACACTGCCTTTTTTAAAAATTAGTGTTTGCATGCTATATAATTTCCTGTCCTTTTTCTTTCAATGTATATGTGTCGTTATATTTAAAATAGATCCCTTGTAAACAGCATTTAGTTGGTTCTTCTTTGTTTTGAGTCTGGCAATCATTGTCTTTTAAATAGAGTGGTTTAGTCTGCTTAGTTTTATTGTAATTACTGATATGATTGGGTTTAAGCTTACTGTCTTGCTCTTTGTTTTGCATATGTCCCATATGTTCTTTGTTTTTTGAAGGGAAATTTAAAAAATAATTTTTTATATTTGCCCTCATATTTGTCATCTTCAATGTTCTTCATTACTACGGGTCCAGACTTCTATCTGGAAACATTTCTCTTCAACCTGAGAACTTCCTTTGTACTTCTGTAGTGTGGGTTTCCCACTGTTGAACTTACTAAACACTTATTTGTCTGAAATGTCTTAATTTTGCTTTCATTTTTGAATAGACATTTTTTATTGGATATATGATTCTGAATTAAAAGGATTTTCTTTTCTAAATGTTAAAAAAGTCATTACATGCTCTCTTGGCTTCCACTTCTTTCTGATGAGAAGACAGCCATCATTTTTATTATTCTACTCCTAATGTGTGTTTTGCCCCTTACTGGTTTTAAGATTTTTCTCTTTGCCTTTGGTTTGCTTCAATTTTCACTTTTATGTGCTTCAGTGTGGTCTTTATATTTATTCATTCTCCTGGAATTTGCTGAATTTTTTTCTTCTGTGGATTAATATTTTTAATCAAATTTGAAAAATGTTTGGTCACTATCTTTTCAAATATTTTGTATTTTGTTCCACTTTCTCTCTTCACTCCTGTATGCTAGTTGCAGATATCTTCAACTGTTTGACATTAGCCCAGGTGATAATGGAAACTTTGGCCCTCATTTTTTATTCTTTCATTTTACTTCTCCTCTGTATGTCAGATTAGATAACTCCTATGATCTGACTTTGAGATTACTAAAATTTTTTCTGCTTTTTTCAAGTCTGTTTAAGCATCTCAATAAATTTTTTGTTTCAGAAAGATTTTCTTTTCAGTCCTAAAGTTTTCATTTGGTCTCTCTCTAGAGTTTCAACTTTTTGTTAAAATTCTCCATCTGTTCATACCTTTTGTCCATATTTTCCACTAAATTATTTAACATGTCGATAATAGCTCTTTTAAGTCCCTCACTGCTAATTCCAACGTTTGAATTATTTATGGGTCTTCTATCAGACAACTTTCTGTTAAGATAGGTCTCTTGTCTCATCTTTTTGCGTATCTAGTAATTTTATTATATGCTGAACATTGTGAATGATAATTGGAGAGCTTATGGATTACATCATTTTCCTCTAAAGAGGGAGTTTCGTCCCAATGAATAGTTAAATTTTTGGCAGGTTACTTTGATCTCATTTGCTCTTGGTTTTAGCATGTTACAAGAGTAAGGATCTTAGGCTGCAGTCCTAACTCCTAAGGCATTGGCTTTCTAAGTTCTCATCTGGATGCTCAAGTCATTCGTCGAGGTCTCTCTATGTGGCTGGATGGGGATGCCAATGTTTCCCCAGAACTGTGAGGACTTGGAAACCTCTGTCCACCTCTCAGTCCCCCAGCAGCCCTTTTTGGCTTATCTTCACATATTCATATCCCACACATGCACAACTTAGAATTTAGCCAACAACTTGAGGTGAATATTTATGCTAATTTCTCAGACTTCTTTTCAGTCATTTCCTCTCTCCAGGGTCCTACCCTAACAATTCCAGATGTCTTAAAATCCCTGAAGTCTAACATTCATTGCTTTTACCCACTTACTTTTTCCTATATCCAGCCATATAGCTCCTTTTGCTTGTTCAATCTTCTGAGAAATAATTTGAAAATCTCTCCCAGACAGAAAGCCAGCATGAATGGAAAATTAACCTCATGAGCTTCCCTTCTGTCAAGGATCACAGCCTTGTACTGTCCATTTTTCAACATTTGAAAACAGTTACAATTTTTTTTTCTCAGTATTACAGTTTTTTATTACATAAGGGTAAGTCTAATACTAACTTCTCAGTCAGGAACTGAACCATAATTTTGTTATTTTTAAACATTTTCAGTAGAGTATTTTCCCTATGGAAAAAAATTGAAATAGCACACACTTTTCAGCCTTAGGAAAATGTGCTGCAGATATTATGAATAATTAATATAGTGAAATCACGTTTTAAGTGCTGATAGTGGTAGTTATGGTGGTGGTTGTGGTGGTGATGGCGTTGTGTGTTTTTAGAGGGTAAGTTCTAAAGTTGACATATAACTACTGCATATACCCCAACTTATCACTGAAAACCCCTTGGAACAGAGATTTACATACCACCTTTCAGAAAGTTCAACAGATAGTTGCTCAGCTTCTTTGAGCACCAGGTGAAGAAGTTGGCTATAGTAAAGCAAAACTTGTATCTTGAAGCACTAGATCACATTTAGTGCTTATACTAGGAGAAGAGACTGATGCTGACTAAAGAAACATCAGATCCACATATACTCTCTGTGGAATGTATTCTTTGAATGAAGTGGTAGACTTGGTTTTCTCCACCTTTTTTCCTATAGGATAGTAAATTGTATTCTCTCTCTCCTGTTTTCTGTCACTGTCTCTATCCCCCTCTCTCTGTCTCTCACTCAAACACATGTCTAGTGGTATTTTTCACAAGTTTAATATGTGGATTGGTCTTCCCCAGAGTTTATGGCCAGAGGGCTGGATAGCTAAGTTGTTTATAACACAGAGCTACCTGTAGTTCCTCTATAGGGCTGATTAGTTTCTTTTCTTTGGTTGCCTGACCACAGACATCACTTTGACCCTCATAGTTATAATCAGTTGGTTTTGCATGAGATCTGTAGAAAATCCATCATGACCAAAAGAATAATCCAATGCATGTGTCATGTTAAAGGTCTTCGCTTGTGGAAGATGTTGTGCCAGTCTATTAGCTATTTTGCATATTATGTCATTAATTCTTTCTGGTTGGCACAGATAGCCATCTCTGTCTCAATTTGCTTTAAGTAATTGGAGAGGAAAATACTAAAAAAAAGAAGTAATTTGAGAATAATTTCTTCTATCAATTCTTTTAAGTTTATCAGCATTAATTTTTTTAATTTAGTAGCTAATGATGGTTATTCTTTTTTTTTTTACAACTTTATTAACATAAAATTGAAGTATAAAACAAGTACACAGGTAGAATGTGTACAACTTGATATGTTTTAACATATGCACACCCTTGTGAAACCACCATCACAATAAAGTGAATGTATCCATCATGCCCAAAAGTTTCCTCGTGTCTCTTTGAAATCCATCCCTCATCAACTCCTATCCCCAAGAAACCACTGATTTACTTTCTGTCACTATAGATTAGTTTGCATTTTCTAGAAGTTTATATAAATAAAATAATAAAGTGTACTGTTTCTACTTGGCTTCTTTCACTGAGCATAATGACTTTCTGATTTATTTATGTTGCTGTATCTGTCAATAATTCTTTCCTTTTTTTAATTCCTGAGTGATTTTCCATTATATGGCTCTACCACAATTTGTTTAATTATTTAATTACTGATAAACATTTGGATTGTATCCAATTTTTGGCTATTACAAACAAAACTTATGAATATTCATGTACAAATACTGGAATGGACATACATTTTTATTTTTCTTGGGTAAATAGCTGGGAATAGAATTGCTGGGTGTATAGTGAATGCATTTTAACCTTTTTTACAAAACTGCCAAGACCTGTGCTGAAGTCGTGGTGCCATTTTATATTCTCAGCACTGATGAATGAGAGTTTTACTTACTCCACATACCCAGCAGTATATGATATGATCAGACTTTTAATTATTTTAACATTTTAGCCATTTTAATGGGTGTGTAGTGGTATCTCATTGTGGTTTTAATTTGCATTTTAATAACACCTAAAGATGTTAGACCTTTCTACCCATACTTATTTGCAATTCATATATATTCTTGTGTGAACTGCCTGTTCAAGTCTTTTGTCCATATTTAATTGGTTTGTTTGTCTTTGTATTATATTGAGCTCTAAGGGGTCCTTTTGTATTTTGCATGTAAGTCCTTTGTCTTGAATGTATGTCTCAAGTATTTTTTCTCAGTCCCTGGATTGTCCCTTCATTTTCTTAATGGCATCTTTCAAGCAGGGCAAAACAGTTGATTTGACTTACTTAAAATTACCTGGCTTATAAATGGTACATCTAGAATTTGAACTCAAGTCTTTTCATTTCCCAAATCCTAGCTCTTAGCCATTGTGCTATGTTGCTAAAGAGTATTGCGATAATTCATTTATTTAGATTGAAATATTTTAATGAATGGCTACAGTTTTGTAGCGTCAGTTCTTGATTAGTGGGCCTATATAAATGAACAACACATGGCTCCTGTCCACCTTATGATCCCAGAAAAATGTAAGAAAAAACCCCCAAATTTAGAAATGTATGTTGTATGCTGTATTAAAGGTATATAGCACAGACAAGGCAGGGATTTACTCCCTGGGGTTGTAGAGAAAATTATCAAATAGAGCTGATGTTTGATCAGAGTCTGAAAGGTACAATGGGTCTGGAGAGCAGAATAGGATGATCAAGGATGTGTCATTTCCATACCATGTACACAGGGTGAACATGGCAAAGTCAGAGAGGGCTGAAAGCAAGTGGTCGCTGCAGAATTGGGACTAAGTGTTAGATTGTTTGTGAGAAAACCAAAAGATGCCATTTTAAATATATATTAGGATCTGATAATATTGAATGCTCTGATGCATAGACTTATAGATAATTAGCTATGAATATTTATCTGATTATGGTAAAACCATGGTCTTAGAATATTTATTCTGGTAGCAGTGTGCATGATTGGAAACATGGGGATGAGACTTGAGATCAGGAAACAGTTGGAAACCTATTGTAATGGAAAAAGCGAAACTAAACTGATAGGAATTGATTTGGTGAAGAGGAAGGGCTGGATTTATGAGTTAATTTTAATGTCTAATCAATAGTTCAGGTATGGAATATATAGCATGCTGTTTGAGTACAGAGAATGGACCAAATTAAACACGATACATTAGATTATAGCTAAGGAAAAGCCCTGAAGGAAAAAAAAAAACCACTCCACACATTAGGCAATTGAGAATCATTATTATTTGATGATATGACTGAGCTATATCAAATGCCAGCAACCTAAAAAGAGAGCAAGGAGATCTATAATAAAGAATAAACATAGGGGCTTCCCTGGTGGCTCAGTGGTTGAGGGTCTGCCTGCCAATGCGGGGGACACGGGTTCGAGCCCTGGTCTGGGAGAATCCCACAAACCGCGGAGCGGCTGGGCCCGTGAGCCACAATTACTGAGCCTGCGCGTCTGGAGCCTGTGCTCCGCAACAGGAGAGGCCGCGATAGTGAGAGGCCCGCGCAGCGCGATGAAGAGTGGTCCCCGCTTGCCGCAACTGGAGAGAGCCCTCGCACAGAGGCGAAGACCCAACACAGCAATCAATCAATCAATCAATAAAATAAATAAATAAATAAGAACGTGAATTTCAATTAAAAAAAAAACATAGAAAATCCCAATTTAAAAAATTAATATATGACCCAGAAGAAAGACAAGGTTATTTTAATATTCAGTGCTGTCAATAGCCAGGACTGCCTTAGGTGCTTACATGAGCTAGAAGAAAAGACTGTAATCTCTATTAATCAATGTGCCCGATGACACGTTGCTTGCCCCACACAGTCTGGTAGAATAACGTATCCGAACACAGACGGTCAAAGGTCTTGGAGAGCCAAAGGCTGCATGTGTCTAAGTGGAGTACCCAGAGAATCAATAGCTTAGAGTTTTGAACCAACTGCCAGCATGTTTCATTGGGTGCACAGACATACTTATGTAGCCTAAAGTGGTTTATAAACTAAAATGAGCAATTTTCTCATAAAAATCCAGATTTCTGGCTTCTCTTGATATATTAGAGGATCCAGAGGCTCAGGGTCAACAGCAACATTTGTCAGGAGCTGCATGTTGCAGCCACCAACCCTGTATCTGGGCATGCGCCCTCATTTATACAATGTAAACATATTCACAGAAAGACCAGCGATCATTCATTTTTATTGTCTCTCTGGCCTTGTGGGCATTTGAGTTTGCAGTCCCTGATTTAAGTTGCAAGTGAAGACTCAAGTGCTAGAGTATTTCGTAACTGAATCCAATAAGACCCCTAAGGAAGGCTAAAGGAGTTGGGATTGTTCAGTTGGAAAATATAATAAAATGTTTCCAGAAATGTCTTCCACATGAAGGCTGACACCTAGAAGGAGGCTCTCAACTGTATTACATTAAATAGATTTTCTAATGAAGACCTGTCTGAGGAAAAATTATCAAGTGGCCAAATTTTATTTTGAGTCAGAAAAGCCACCTTTCCCATTGCCCTTTTCTTTCTCTTCAGCATTGGGGTGTATCACCAGATTCTTTGGTCTTCATTAACATCTTCTGTAAAATATGTGTGTATGTTTATGTATTTATATTTATGAAACATCTTCTAAAATATTCTCAGTAGCTAAAGAGAATAGGATTTTACAACTATCTCTGGCTTTAACTACAGGGTACTGTCAAAGGCTTGGGTTTTAGGTTCATTTATTCTTTCAGCAAATACTTATTTAGCTCCTGGGGATAAAGCAGGTTCAAGGTTCTTTCTTTCTTAGAGCTTGAATTTCAGTGGGAAGACAGATAATAGATAAATAATAATAGTAAACAAATACATGATTTTGCATTTTGATAAGAGCTATGACGAATAAAAGTATTATTGGAATGGAAAGTGACTAATGGCTGTGAAAGTCACTATAGAAAAGCAGGTCAGGGAAGGACTCTCTGGAGAGTGACATTTGAATTAAAACCGAATTATGAGGAGTCAGCCTGGGGTTGTCATTTTCTGGACAGTAGACACAGCATATGTAAAGGCAAGAAGGCTCTTGACATGTTCTCGAGGCAGAGTCAAGGCCAACAAGGAAGAGAGTGGCAGATGATTATGACTGAGGCGCATTTCTCATGTCTTTAAGTTCCTTGTGGTTCTAAATCACTTACTGTAAAATAGGGAAAATAACATCTCTTTCACTAGGTTGTATGAGGATTAAATATAATCACGGATAAAATATTAATCTGTTGGGGTCATTTCTGAAGGATTGTGGAACTTCCTGGGAGAAGGGAATAAGTAAACAAGCTTCATCCAGCAACAAATGCCTCCTTCATAGAAGAGACAGGTTTCTGAGCACAGAGCAGGTGCATGCCAAATTCAGTCCCCTATCCAATTCATGTCTGACTACTGTGGACTCTGTGGAATTAAGGTGCTCTTTGGTGACAGGATAGGGTGAGCTGGAAATAAAAAGTTATGTGCTATTTACTTTCATTTAAAACCCTTTAAGATATTGGGACACAAGCAAAAGTTTTTGGGGGTCCACATGAGAAAGTACAAATCTAACACGTCTTGAGAGTTCTGTCTATTTCTACAGAGAACACAGCTGGTTTTAGTGCTTTAGCTTCAGTGGCAACACACCTCTCATGAGATGGCAATCCCCAGGGAAAGAGTCGAAAAGTCGAGTGGATGAGATAGTTCCTGGAAGATGTGGCACTCCTTAGCAGAGGCTGCTGTAGTGCCTGGAAAATAAGTGGTGCCCAGAGGGAATGGTGGTAATCGGCTGAAGAAGCACAGGTGTACATAGGGAGATAGAGATGTCTGGTGATGCCAGAGCCACCTAAAGAGCAGTATGGTACCCAGAAGATGCTGTGGTGGCAATATCCAGCATTACTGCTTGGTGTTGTAGCCAGACTATCCTGGCAAAAGAGGAAAGCAGAGAGACAGAGAAAAAAAAAGACAGAAGTGATATTGTGTAATAGAGTAACTGACTGGTAGCATGTGTGAAATACACTCTGAAAATTTACTGAGAAACTTGGGAGTTGGATAGCCAGGGACTGGGGATCTGAATGTAAGAATAAGAGATAGGAAAATGTGTGTATAACACTTAATACTGTGCCAGACATATAGTAAATATCCATATAGAGTTGCCAGATGAAATACAGGATGCGCAGTTAACTTAGAATCTCAGATGAACAGTGAATAATTTTTTAGTATAAGTGTGTCCCAAATATTGCATAGGGAATACTTATACTAAAAATTATCCATTGTTTGTCTCAGACTCAAAGGTAGCTGGGCAACTGTATTTTAGTTTGCCAAATCTGGCAACCTTGTGCCCATAAAACTTCATTTGTTTTTATGGTGCCCTATAGCTTAATTAATTGCCCCTTCCTATTTGGAAGCCATTTTCTGTATAGCAAACTTCCCAGCAGGTTTATTGTAGTTGGGTTTAAAATTATTTACTTAAAACACAGTGCCACCTAGCTGGGACTTGCTATTTAACTATTTCATGCCCATTACATGTAAGTTTCATCCAAGCAGCCACAGTATGCACTATGTCGCAAGATTCAGTATATTTTGTTACCTATTGGGAAGAACCCCTTTTATCTAATGGGCATTTTTTCTTGACATTTTTCCCCCTCTAATCAGACTGCCAGCAACTCTTAAATACTTAAGATGTACTCAAGCTGAGAGCTTAGTTTTGAAGGAACGAGGCAGTGAATTACTGTTTGAGGTGGAAGAAGTCGTTAGAGGGAAAAAGAATTTTGGCAGGGAGGGGGAACTGTGGTGAGGGACTCCAGGCAGGCAGGATTGTGAAGAAATTAAAAGAGGGACATGTGGAAGGAAACTTAAAACTCAATTTAGTCTATCACTTATATATGGAATCTAAAAAATGATACAAATAATTTGTTTACAAAACAGAAATAGACTCACAGATGTAGAAAAGAAACTTATGGTTACCAAAGGGAAAAGGGTCAGAAGGGGTAAATTAGGAGTTTGGGATTAACAGATACACACTACTATATATAAAATATATAAAGAAAAAGGACCTACTGTATAGCACATGGAACTATATATTCAATATTTTGTAGTAATGTATAATGGAAAAGAATCTGGAAAAATATATGTGTGTATATATATATATGCATCACTTTGTTGTACACCTGAAACATTGTAAATCAACTATACTTCACTACAAAAAAACCCTTAATTTAGTCTCCTTCAGAATTTTGTCTATATTCAGCCCTGGCTATGGATCAGGATACACTGGCTTTGATACTCTGGCTCTAGAACCAAATTTTCCCCTTCCAGAGCAGACACAACGTCATTAGAGTAAATCACAGTTCCCACAGATTCTTGTTCCTTTGGTTGGGGGGAGATAGATCCCCCTGATTCCTAGCCCTGAGTGGATTGCTCCTTCCATGTCCACTCTAGGTTGCAGAGTTAAGCTGCTTCTGCAGCTGCATACAGTCTCAGGGAGAGCAAACTCAACGACGGATTAGCAATATCTGCCATGAAAAATGGGAGTTTGGGAGATACAGTTTGGCAAAATGGACCAAGAGTGATTTAGCATAAGGCTACCTTTAGGAATGTTTTGGTTTGTATGTTTAGGGCAAGAATAGCAAGAGCCAGGCAAGTTCCCAGGCCAATGTCCCGGTTTGCTCTTGGTAGATCTTGGAGTGGGCTTATCACATGGAGAGAAGCAAATGGGAGTGAGAGTTGGCAGCCCAGGGCTGCGAGGAGCTGTGTTGAAATTTGGGTCCTTCTACAGCCTTGAGAAGATCCCCCCTTCTATGCCTAAGTCTCTAGGCTTGCAGAGGGTTGGTTAACCCATCCACTGTTATCCGTGTAGGTGGATGGAAATCACACGAATAGAGTCCTATTACGGCGTGCTAGAAATAGAAGCCTCAAGGGGCCACGGGTGCCAAATACGGCACATTTCCCCACAATTCGCCCCCCAGCAACCGTGCCAGACATTGCTAATCGATCACTGGATTCTTTCCCACTGGAAGCCAGGAAGCAGCTTCACTATCAGTCTTAACTGAGCAACCCAGGCAGCAATGTTTAATATCGATTGGAAACTAATTTGACATTTCCGGTCAGAGACCAGATTCTGAGACAGCACAATTCCACTCTGCTATGGGATTAAAACAAAGATTGGGAAAGGCTGAAGTTCAAAGATAAGGATACAAGTCAGGACACAGGTCATCTCCTGAGCTTCATGACTCTGCTCTCAGTGTGTCTCTGAGACCCTTGAAAATGGAGCACTTTGAACAAAGTGCCTAAAAGTGAAGACACTTTTGGTTCTTGGTTTTTGGTTTTGGTTCTTGTTATATTACGTGGTATTTTGATTTTGTCAGTTTGGGGTTAGTTAATATGTAACTATTAAAAAGGTCTTCCCCCTTCCAGGTGATGGCATTAGTTGAAAACCAAAAAAAAAAAAAAGAGAAAATTTGAATACTTTCTGTACAACTATGCATTGTGTTTGAATGGTTTTCAAAATTCCTGTCATATAAATTGACTTTTTGTTTAGACTATTTTACTTCCAGGCTGTGGCATATATCTGACTTACAACACAGTTTATTTAATATCTTCTGCCTTTCACAGTCATCAGCAAGATTTTAAAGCAGATATTGATTTATACGATGTAAATGCCAAGGCTTTTTATCTTATCCTCTCCACCCTCCAAAACTCCCCTCCCCTTGTCCCTGTACACCAGTTTCTGACTTGTTTTCACAAATGCTGACTGTATTGACTCGGTAGAATGTGCTTCTTACACTTATAGGCAGACCTGATTGCTTAAAATGAGCACCGCATTGATCTCCTAAAAAAGGGGCCCACTTTTTGATCTACTTTTGTCAGGCTCTGTCTGCTTTTAGCCTAGGGGCTAAGAGCAGAGAATCTAACTTGGGTTTGTGTTTCAGCTTTATACCTTGTTATCTGTGTCACCTCAAGTAAGTTATTAACTGTAATTGTTATACTTTCCTTATATGTAAAATGAGGGATAATAATATTAATGATCAAGGTGATTTGTAGGGATCACATTGGCTTATCCATGCACAGTGCTGGCACATAGTGAGAGATCAATAAATGTTAGTCATTTTATGGTTATCATCTTCTCCAGCCCCTCCTCAAAGATAGTTTAACCTTCTTATTCTCCCCCCAACCCCGCCACCTATATTCTCTGCTCCTTTACATTCCCTAAAACCAATCTAGATCCAGACAAGAGATATTTAAGTGGATTCAACATAGACTTTTAGGAGTAGCGATCCACTCCTTCCTCCTTCCCCTCTTTCCCCCCTTTTGTCCCTTCCTCTCCCTCGCTTCTTTCTTTTCTTCCTTTCAAAAAACATTTCATAAGGGTCTTTTAGGGACCATGTACTGTCATAGGTAGAGAGGATAAATGATAATAAAAAGTTGTCTTCTCTTATGAGGCACCAATGAATTAACACTTCTGAAGCGCTTTAGGATAGCCTGACATATAAATGCTCTCTAAGTGTTTGTTAAATAAACCTAGGTTTCTGCTTCATCCCAATGTCTGATCTTAATCTTCTATTTCCACTGGTAATCAGATCCTTATTTGATCCTCATGTTTTCGTGCCTGTTGTGATGACAAGTCTATTTTATACTCTGATCACATCAGGACTGAGGTTTGCCTTTATATTTTTCTTTGGAGGCAGGGCAGGGGGGAGGAGAAGAATGTCAGAGGCTCAGCCCCACTGCCCCACCCAGCTCAGCGGTTTCTGAACCAATGCCCTGCTGGTAGATATATTCAATGGCAACTGCCTGTTGGATCTGCACTAGCAACTTGGACGCTGTTCTGTGCTCTTTAATATGTGTTGTTCCACTCTGGGCTCTTCTGAGACTAACCTACTGCATTACCTCTTGTTTTCTATTCCCCTGCTATCTTCAGGTATTGTATTATTACCTACCAGATTGGCCTTCCATTTAGGACCAGCAGTGGCCACCATGCCTGCTACCTCCCAGCCCCATCCTTCAGTCAGATCTATCCCATTACAGCCCACTCAGTAGTTCTGCTCTTTTAAAGAAGCATGAGGCTTATCTCTCTGCAGTATTCCTCTTTGTCATCAAATATCTCTAGTTCTTAATTGACATATAAACAATATTTATAAAGAGGCTGCCAAGTAGATGTTAGGCATATTTATGAATACCTAGTAACAGCCGATAGACGAAGTTGAAGTCTTGATAGTAAAGAATGTGGACTTCCTCTGTGTCTGAGTCTGACTGTGACTTTCAGGTAGCTGGGCAAAAAGATGATGCACTGACTAATCTTGAGAACAGTTGTTTTTTTTCAATAAGCATTATTTTAAAGTAAACTTTATTTCAAAATATTTAGGTTTACAGAAAATTTGTGAAGATGGTACAAGAGAATTCCTATATACCCACAGGCAGTTTCCCCTATTATTAGCATCTTACGTTTCTGTGGCACATTTTTCACAGTTAATGAACCAATAGTCTTTCATTATTAACTAAAGTCCGTACTTTATTCTAATTTTCTTAGTTTTTACCTAATGTCCTTGTTCTGTTCTGGATCCCATCCAGGATATCACATTGCATTTACTTGTCGTATCTCCTTAGACTCCACTTGTCTGTGATTATTTTTCAGACTTGCCTTGTTTTTGATGATCTTGATAGCTTTGAGGAGTACTGATCAGGTATTTTGTAGAATGTCTCTCAGTGGAGATTTGTTTGATATTTTTCTCATAATTAGACTGGGTTTATGGGTTTTGGGAAGACCACAGAGGTAAAGTGCCATTCTCATCACATTATACCAAGGATACATACTATAAACGTGATTTATGACGATTGATATTAATTTTGATCACCTGGCTGAGGTAGTAATTGACAGGTTTCGTCACTGTAAAATCACTCCTTTTCCTCTCTTTCCATACTGACTCTTTGGATGGAAGTCACCAAGCTCAGTCCCCACTTAAAGAGTAGGGAGTTATGTTCCATCTCCCTGAGGGCTAAGTATCTACCTAAATTACTAACACTTATGCTGCACAGATTTGTCTGTTCTC
Source organism: Balaenoptera physalus (assembly GCF_965194825.1). Taxonomy (NCBI): domain Eukaryota; kingdom Metazoa; phylum Chordata; class Mammalia; order Artiodactyla; family Balaenopteridae; genus Balaenoptera; species Balaenoptera physalus. Next base: position 109,297,427 of record NC_138882.1, on the reverse strand, counting down.
TCCCATGTACTTATTCAATCATTTATTTATATAAACATGGGATCATTGGTATTTATTTTGTACTTTGGGTTATAATCCAATGCTACTTTATTTATTTGGTTGCACAAATTGTTCCAGCTTTGGTCACTGGGAGCTCTTTTAGTAGACCCCTGTTTTTCTTCAACATACCCCCATCACTCTGTGTGTGTGTGATCATTTCCTTTCTTTCTGGCACTACAAGATGATGTCCCAGGCTCATCTTTCCTGCCCCGGTCCTAGAATCAGCCATTTTTCTGAGATGCCCTGCTTCCTCTCACTGAAGAATGATATTAAAACCAAGATGTAGGCACTGAGTGTGCTTGTTGCTAATGGGGTGCCGTTGCTTCTAAGCCAGTCTCTTTAGCTACTGTGAGGCCAGAGGGCGGTTTAGATTCATTTGAGCAGTTGCAATGAAGAAATGCATGGGTTATATGCCAGTTGGCAGTGGAGTGAATGGGAGATGAGAAATTTTCAGTAACAAGTAAAAAAATGGTAGAGGGGAAGTGGTAGCTTGAGGTGGAGCCTGGATGGTGACCATCCAAAGGATCCTGGGAATGTTTGTATCTAAAGGCAAGGATCCAATGACAATGAATGAAGAAACTCAAGACACAGGACAGGGCAGACAATTGATAAGGAAGCTAGATTATTCTATCTGGAATAATCAGTAAGGTAGCAATATTTTGTCATGGTTTTCATCAATATTTTCCAGGGAAACACAACAGATTAAAAATGTCAAAAGCAGGACTTCCCTGGTGGCACAGTTGTTAAGAATCCGCCTGCCAATGCAGGGGACACGGGTTCGAGCCCTGGTCCGGGAAGATCCCACATGCCACGGAGCAGCTGAGCCCATGCGCCACAACTTCCGAAGCCCGCGCACCTAAAGCTTGTGCCCCGCAACAAGAGAAGCCACCACAGTGAGAAGCCCACACACCGCAGCAAAGAGTAGCCCCTGCTCACCACAGCTACAGAAAGCCCATGTGCAACAACGAAGACCCAACGCAGCCAAAAGTAAATAAAGTAAATAAATAAATTTATATTAAAAATGTCAAAAGCAATTACTCATAAACTATTGAATAATTGTTTCTACCTTCATTTTTTTCTTCTTTTTTTTGGTAATCAACTTTAAGAGATATTTCAAATACATGTGATGGTAACATTTATAGGGTACATTTTAGCTCCTCAGAGCACAGTCACATTACGTCTCCCATTTTACTCTCAGAACCATCCCATGAGATAGGATAAATATTATTCATCTCCTTTTTACAAATAAGTAAACTGAGGGATTGAGTTTAAGTAGCTAGCTCAAGGTCATCCTTTTAGCAGTGGAAATAAAACTAAAAGTTGGGTTTCTGTACCGTTAAGCTTGTATTCTTCCCACTGCTTACCCCAGGGTTTCCTAACCTGGGCACTAATGACATTTTGGGCCAGATAATTCTTTGTTGTGGGAGCTGTCCTGTACATAGTAGAATGTTTATCCACATCCCTGGTCTCTAGTCCCTGGATGCCAGTAGCACACTCCCCTCCCCCAAGTTGTGACAATTTCTCTAGACATTGTCAAACGTTCTCTGGGGACAAAATTGACCACCTGTTAGAGAACTACTGGCCTTAGTTAATAATCTGCTTTTAAGCAATAGACACTTCTTTCCCCCCCAAACTTCAACAATTAAGATCTCAAATATCTTAAAATTTTAAATCCACATTTTATTAAAAAAAATGTATTAGAAATAAGTTCTGGCTGATTACATCATTCACCAAATTTCAGAGTTGTATTTGTTTAATATATAGGACATCATTTACAATAGTAATTTAATATAGAAATATTAAAAATGCTAATTTGAGGATTATAAATTAGGAAAGGATAACATTTGGTCAGATTAGAGCACATACGTGTTAGGATTTCAATCAAGATTAGATCCATGGGGTGGGGAGGCATTGTTCTCCATGGCCCTTTTTTTTTTTTTTTTAATAATTTCACTTATTTATTTATTTATTTATTTATTTTTTGGCTGTGTTGGGTCTTCGTTTCTGTGCGAGGGCTTTCTCCAGTTGTGGAAGCCCCTCCATGGCCCTTTTAATTATAATTTTGAATTCATTATATAGGAGGGAAGAACAAATTACTTTACCCTTTGTAGTCTATTGCTTTTGCTACAAGTTAATTGCTAAAGGGATGTGGCCTGTTAGCTTAAATTATACATAATGGCCCATCTCTGGGAACACTGCCTCCAATGCAATGAGCGTTATGCTAAAATACCTTTGTTTAGCTCACAGGAAGCCTCCTGACCAGGCTCGCCTGTGAATGACTGCAGTAAGGAAGAAATTAACACATCCCTTCCGGAGTCTGACTGGAAGCAGGACTTTACCCCCTCCCCTTTTAGTATAAGAGAAGCCTGAATTCTAACTCAGGGAAGATGGCTCTTTGGGACACTAGTCCACCGTCTTCTCAGTCTGCTGGCTTTCCAAATGAAGTCTCTATTCCTTGTCCCAGCAACTCGTCTCTCGATTTATTGGCCTGTCGTGCAGCAAGCAGTACAAGCTTGGACTCAGTAACAATTATATAAACAATACTACTGTGAAAGTGCTTGTTAAACATTTGATAAAGGTAACAAAGTGACTGAAATATATTTTTTAACTTGCTAAAAATTTGCTCATTCTAGATTTCACTTTTCTCAGTTCTCTTTAATCTCATGCATTTACATATATGATTTTTACATCACAGTAATTACAGGGTATAATTTGCATCCTTTTTAACTTAAAATTATATCATAAACATTTTTCCTGTTGCTTACATAATGTGCATAATTATCATTTTAATGACTACATAATATTCTACATAGTTGCTAAGCCATAATCCATCTAAGCATTCCCCTATTGATATATATTCAGGTTGTTTTTGATATCACAAATAATACTGCAACAATCATCTTTGTGATTATTAAATTATATTACTTTTGGAGACAGATTCACAGGAATGAAATTACTGAGTCAGGGTTATGCATTTTAGTGGGTCATGAAACATATTGCCAAATTGCTCTGCAAAGGGATTTACACTGCCAGCAGAGATATATGCTTGTATCAGTTATATTACATCCTTGCCAGAAATAGGCATTTTAATCCCTTTTTCTATGTTGTATAATTTAATAGGCACAAAATTCACTTTGTCCTCTGTTGTTGATGCTAATGATCTAGGGTGTTGGGGAAAGGAAAGAAACATTTTGTGGGTGCCTACACTTGCTATGCACCATACTAGGAAATTTATACTCATTGCCTGAAATATTGACCCTAGCACTGTCTCCCCACTTCAGTGTTTCTCAATAGCCCTCATCTGCTTCACTTTCCTTTGTAACACTTATAAATATCTGAAATTATATTACACATTTACATTCTTCTTTATTTTACCAATTCCTCCAATAAAATGAAAACTTGCTGGAGGGAGGGGTTTTGTCTTGTGTGTTATTATCTGGGATAGTACTTGACACACAGTAAAGCCTGTATAAACATTGTTGAATGAAAATATGAAGGATTTAATTAATTAGTTTCAGTTCATAATCATGTCACCTCTATTGGCTGGCCATTAAGACTGTTTAGAGATATATGGTGCTGTCTTATCCTTTCTGGATACTTCCCCACTCTGTTGCATTCAAATATGGTCAAGCATGGTCTATCTGCTTTGGTCAATGAAAGGTGAGCAGAAGTGATGTATGTCTTAGTGGGGTAGAGTGTTTAAGAGTCAGGCACACTCATCACTGTTTTTTCTTCCCCTCTGCCAGAGTTAATGCCTAAGTTCCAAATAGTGTCTTCTCTGCCAGCCTAGGTCTCAAATTTAGGAGGGCTATGAAATAGATTAGAGCCTCCAAGTAATCCTTGGTAAATATACTGTGTGAACCAGAAATAAACAATAATTACTTTGGGCTGATATTTGAGGGTTGACTGTTACTGTAGTAAAATCTAGTGTAACCTAACTAATGCAGAGTTTAGTATGTATAAATAGTGTGGTCTAAATCACAGAGCTGGGAGTGGAGAGGCCAAGATTCAAACCTGGTTCTGCCTGTGACTTTTCCACTATCCCAGAGTACTATAGATAGTAAATAGGAGTATTATTTTGTTACGGCTGTGTACTACAAACTGGGTGGCATAAACAAGAAAAATTTATTGTTTTATAGTTCTGGGGGCTAGAAATCTGAAATCAAGATGTCTGCAAAGTTGGTTCCTTCTGAAGGCTGTGAGGAAGAATTTGTTCCATGCCTCTCGCCAGCTTCTGTCTGTTTGCTGGCAATTTTTGGAGTTCCTGGCAAGTAGAAGCATCACCTCAGTCTCTGCTTTTATCTTGTTTTTCTTTTTATTGAAGTATAGTTGGTTTAACTCTCTGCTTTCATCTTAACATAGCATTCTCCTTATGTGTGTTTGGCTGTGTCTAAATTTCCCCTTCCTATAAGGACACCAGTCTTATTGGATTGGGGGCCCATTCTACTCCAGTTTGACCTCATCTTAACTAATGATATCTACAACTACTCTATTTCCAAATAAAGTCACATTCTGAGATGCTTGGGGCCAGGACTTCAACATATTAATTTTAGGGGGACACAATTCAAAAATAAATGCCATGAGCTTATGTAAGGGTGTAAATAGTGTATAACAATTCTATGACTACATCTAGATTAACCTGGATTGAAGAGAATTTTCCTTACTATTGCTTCTGTTATCCTTACAATGTCTTGGAAGTCTGTTGAATTAGAAAGAGCCAGCAATACTGAAAAATAATGGGAGATGAGAAATTGCAATATTATCTTTGTAAAATATATATTGTCAAAGTGAACAGTGTTAGAGTCTCAATTGATGGTGGCCCAGCTGTTATGTCCATATGTCTTTAGCATTTCAAAATTAGGACCAAGTATTCAGAATAAATACAAAGGCATCTAAAATGGTAGGGACGTGATCCCAGATATTGTCACCATATGTACAATGAATTTCCCATTTAAAAAATACCAAGTCTGTATCATTTGGCTTATCTGGTATAATATACAAGTTGATTTCCTAGCACAAAGCATCAAATCACAGATAAAGCAAGCTAGCCAAGAGAGCTTGAAATTTTCATAGCATTGAAGTTTTACTTTCAATCATTGCAATTTATGTTCTCAAAAGTTGAAATTTCATTTATAATAAAAATGTATTAATATTGAACCATATGCTAAAAGAATTTTCTAAGAGAGCAAACATAATGATCTGATATCTGAGTTCTTACAGATTATGACTTAGGATAACATCCAGAAATCTCATGTTATACTTCTTCACTTTTAGTAGTGAGAAAAAAATACCCTAATTTAAGATGTACTTATCTACATCACATATATAATCATGGCCCCACTTTTGATGATTGGTGGCACAGCAAAAAAGCCCTCATATTTTATTTCATAAGAGAGTTGAGTCCACTTTAGTCTAATGGACTTAATTTTACATATAATAGCACTATGGTTATCTGTGTTCTGTTGGCATTCTTCAGTTCTTCTGTAGGACACAACTACAGGAGATGAAATTTTAAGGCAGTGGATAGCTGTTAGGACCTAAATTGTGTTCTGCCCAAAATTCATATGTTGAAGCCCTAATCTCCAATGTGACTGTATTTGGAGGTAGGATCTTCGGGGAGATAATTAAGGTTAAATGAGGTCATAAGAGTGGGCCCTAACCTGATAGAACTGGTGTCTTTGTGAGAAGAGGAAGAGATATCAGATCTCCCTCTTTCCCTATGTGTGCACAAAGGGAAGGTCATATGAAGACACAGTGAGAAGGCAGCTGTCTACAACCCAGGAAGAGAGGCCTCACCAGACACCAGTCTTGCTGGCACCTTGATGTTGAACTTCCAGGCTCCAGAACTGTGAGAATATAAATTTCTGTGGTTTAAGCCACCCAGCCTGTGGTATTCTGTTATGGCAGCCTGAGTTGACAATACAATAGCCGAATGGAAATGGGTGAGAAGTTTGCTAAGAGAGATAAATTCAAGACAAGAAATAATGAGAATTAACAGCAGAGTGCAGAGAAAGCCATAAGAAGGTGAATAGGAAAAAAATACCAACAATCATAGCTTCTGAACTTCTTTAGATCAAGGGAACAAAGTCCTCTATATAGCTCTTTATAACTCCCAAGAGCTTTACTTTATTAGAGCAACAAAAATGATTCATGTTCAAAAGGCTGGGTGGGAAAATGCTGGGTGGGTTAAATTATGTATGTGAGCTAGAATGTGCACAATATAATTTAGAAAAATTACCTAAATTATCAAGCTTGAGTTATTTGGAAAAAAAATCACTTTTCTTGGTCTCTCTTCTACTCCTTCTACTGAATAGTCTGAATAGCTGAGATAGCACTCTAATACAAATACATTTCTATCCACTGATGTGACCAGTATTTCTTAATTTGATCATATAAAAATAAGTGACTCCCTTTCCCGTTAGATCTCTATAATCACAATAAAAAAAAAATCTAAGGGGAAAGGGAGTGGGAGAGGGATAAATTAGGAGATTGATATTAATTTATACACACTACCATATATAAAACATATAACCAACAAATACCTACTTATAGCACAGGGAACTATACTCAATATTGTGTAATAACCTATAAGGGAAAAGATTCTGAAAAAGAATATATATATATTTATGTATACATATACATATATGTATATGCATAACTGAATCGCTATGCTGTACTCCTGAAACTAACACTGTGTTGTAAATCAACTATACTTCAATAAGAAAAGTAAAAAAGTTTAAAAAAGAGACCTAATAATGAACAATTATGAGATTACAAAATTCTTATGTATTAATAAAGTAGAGATAACATTTCTTTTAGAAAGAAAACTTTGTATTATATATATATTAGGGATTTTAGATGTGTCTCTTTCTCTGTGTTTATATACAGGTCTCTATTTAGGTCTCTCTATATAGACAGTTGTATATATATGTGTGTGCGTGTGTATATATATCCATATAGACAGGCAGTCTTTCTTTGTACAGTAGTGTGGGACCATAAAACGTAAAATGACCATGCAAACCGAATCAATGCAAAAAGATCTTAATAAGCGATGGGGAATATTACAGTTAATCTGCTACCTTTATTTTTTGGTCAAAACATTAAAAGCTCCCTTACTGTCAATTTTAAATATGTAGGGAAGTGAAAAAATTAGCAAAACATATTTATTTAGTACACTGTAATTTAAAATGATGGAAACATTTTGAATTAAATGTTTTATTTCTTTGTAAAAAATGTATCCAGAGCAGTCTGAACAGTGCTTGCTGCTTTCTTCCTGTCATATAACTTACTGCATAGAGTGATTATTTTCCCTCTGCCTTGGCTAATTGTCATACTCCTTTCTAAGTTTACCAATAATTTACCCTTTGCACTTTCAATGTTATGAAAATATCTCCAAGAGTTCCTTTAATGTGATGTTTTTGGTCAGAATCACTTCTCTGGGATACCTTCATTTTCATCACAATCTCATTCCTTATTTTTGTCAATAAACTCACTTTTACTCAATTTCTCTGGCTGCAGTCAACATTCCCACGGTCAGCTATATCTTCTTTTATGCCATTTATGTTTGATTTGAATTTCCTTTTCAGCGTTATCACCTTTTCTTCTTTGCTGCCCTTCCGTCTTTATTGGCCAGTTTCCTCTTTTAATTATGCAGTTTTTAAAATGTCCCATGGATTTGTCACTGAGAGATAAGGGGTAAACACAACTGCATGCTTTGCTGTCTGTGTGTGAACAGAATGACACACGTGCAGTGAACACTGACAGACTTCAAAAAAGTGATATGATTGGTCACCGATCATTATGTGCATGTGTTATTTACCTAGTAATTTATGAACTGAAGAGTTTTAGCAGAAACATGGTACTTTGTGCAAATACTCAGTTATACCATGGTAAATAAAATTTGAACACTGTTGTTGGAGAAGTGGTGTTATTTACTTGAACCATGTGTCTTATATAGTTTGGGCTGCTATAACAGAATACCGTAGACTGGGTAACAGCAAACATTTATTTCTCACTAGCCTAGAGGCTGTGAAGTCCAAGATCAAGGTGCCTGCAGACCTGGTATCTGAGGAGAGCCATCTTCCTGGTTTGTGGACAGCCGTCTTCTCGTATCCTCACATGGTGGAGAGCAGCAAGAGACGGAACAAGCTCTCTTATAAGGCCACTAACATCAAGAGGGTTCCACCCTTGTGATCTAATTACTTCCCGAAGTCTCCATCTCCAAATACCATCAAGTTGGGGATTCAGGTTTTTTTTTTTTTTTTTAATTTTATTTATTTATTTATTTATTTATTTATGGCTGCATTGGGTCTTCGTTTCTGTGCGAGGGCTTTCTCCAGTTGCGGCAAGCGGGGGCCACTCTTGATCGTGGCGTGCGGGCCTCTCACTATCGCGGCCTCTCTTGTTGCGGAGCACAGGCTCCAGACGCGCAGGCTCAGTAGTTGTGGCTCACGGGCCCAGTTGCTCCGCAGCATGTGGGATCTTCCCAGACCAGGGCTCGAACCCGTGTCCCCTGCATTGGCAGGCAGATTCTCAACCACTGCGCCACCAGGGAAGCCCCCCAGGTTTTAATGTATGAATTTTGGGGGGACATGAATATTAAGTCCGTAGCACCAGGGTAACTGAAGTTTTAAACATCAGAGTTGCACAAAGCAAGCGCGGGCACGCACACACACACGCATACACGCAAGCACACAATTAATGTATCAGAACGTGGTCTTATATTTCAATTAGTCTCTTTCTTTTTTTCAGGTTTTATTCTTTTGCTTCAATCTCTTCCCTACTCTTTTTGCTCAGATGTTTTTTCTCCTTCTCTCCCTTTCTTATGTGCCTACAGGAGAAGAGCTAGGAAGGCTTTCTGGGAGAACCTAGGAGAGCTTCAGCAAGCTCCCCATTGCTCTCAGTTAAGTACTGGGTGGACAGTTCTCTAGTCAGTTTATTTCAAAGGCATTTTGGGGGTTTGGCTGGAGATTGGGGAGGTGCATTCTGGCTCAGATACAATGAGCTTGCTCTCTATTGTCATTCGTGAGTTTCTCATGCTTATGAGAATAAATCCGTGCTCAGCACATTGAGGAACTCAGTTCAGCTAGGCTCTGCTTGAACATTTTTAAGGTCTAGCTGCAGGAAGTCTATGGTAGATTGAATGCACAAATGGCCCTTGTTCTCCACCCATCTTTGTGTCCACCCTTCTGCAATGTGCCTTTGCAGCTCCTCCCTCACTCCTTGGAAAATGGCTGGCCTTGGGACTTGCCTTGGCCCATCTCAACTGAATGAGATGAAATTGATAATGTGCCAGAGTCTTGCATGTTTCTGCTCTAACTTGGCCCCAATGTGAAGCAGCTTAGCTAGTCTGAAGGAGAGATCATGCAGAGAAAATTTCAGTTGTCCCAAGTGAAGCCATCCTAGACTAGCCTACATCCGGATGATCCCCATACATTGGAGAACGTCCAGCCAAGATCAACAGAGCTGTCAACTTGGTCACGGATGCATGAATGAACCCAGCTCGGACTAGAAAAATGGCTCGGCTAAACCATAGATTTGTGAGAATAGTATTTGCTTATTATTATGGCATTTGACTTTTTTTTTAAAGCTCAGCAATAAATAGTACAGTGTCATTTATAGAGGCAAAGGGTTTTTTTTTTTAACTTTAGCTGTTGCTGTAATCTATAAAAATGTCCTTTGCTTAGTCCCAAGAGTAGGTAGCTGGTAAACTCCAAGCCAATTCTCCCACCTTAACTTTAAACAGACCTCTTAGGACACCATCAGTGTCAGAGCTGCTGATCTATCCAACCTGGAGGAGTAGGGACCATGTCTCTCTTTCTAACCACTGTTTAGTTGGCCCACTGCAAATTTTCTGGTGTACAGAATCTCTCTATAATATTTGCTGAATGAGTGAAGGCCTAAAGGCCTTTTTGAGGAAGAACAATATCTCTAGGGAAATCTGATTAATACTCAAAATGTATCAATATTTTGGAAAGGTTTTTCTTTTTCTTTTTTAAATATCAAATTTTAAATACACCTTTTTTCCTCAATTTTAAAATGCACCTCTTTTTTTCCTCCTGGGAAGAAAAAAAACTTTTTCCCCTTTTCTACAACTGATAGTATTTCAGTGCAAAATGAAAATGGAAATGAATTTATAAATGCAATAATATGAAGGTCAACAGGCCAAAGGATGGTGTAAGAATCACCCTCATTAATATTGGCATCTTTGAGACATAAACTCTGAGTTTTTGTCTGATTGTTGGAGGTAGTTGCGTGCCCACTCATCTGTATTTCTTTTTGTCTGGAGGTCCTTGTGAGCAAGTCCACAGATTTGAAAATGGCAGTGTGAGTTTATAATTTAGATCCTATAATCCATCCATGGCTCACAATCTTGGAGTGGTGAGAGCAAACTTAATTTTTACTATACCTTGATCATGTCCTGAGGCTCTATCAGACCAAGAATCAGCTATGATCTAAAGTGAAGGAGACAGGAAAGAAGAATTTTTTTTTTTTAAAGTATTTGTTTATTTATTTATTTATGGCTGTGTTGGGTCTTCGTTTCTGTGCGAGGGCTTTCTCTAGTTGCGGCGAGTGGGGGCCACTCTTCATCGCGGTGCGCGGGCCTCTCACTGTCACGGCCTCTCTTGTTGCGGAGCACAGGCTCCAGACGCGCAGGCTCAGTAGTTGTGGCTCACGGGCCTAGTTGCTCCGCGGCATTTGGAATCTTCCCAGACCAGGGCTCGAACCCGTGTCCCCTGCATTGGCAGGCAGATTCTCAACCACTGTGCCACCAGGGAAGCCCAGGAAAGAAGAATTTGAATACTTTTATTTTTTCTTCTTGAAAGAGAATCATTCACTTAAAATCTGGAATAAATTTCCTTAATTGATATTTTAAAAGAATCATAACTCACAAAACTCATTAGAAAGACTATGCCTGCCAAATGTGAGATCCATGTTTGTAAGGTGTAAATAGAACCATTTGTTATATGTCCAGGGAAACTTTTTAGAGCATAAAATAAAAATTTAATAAATGGTACCCTAGAGGCAGGAACAACTGAGCACGGCCCCGTGGGGCTCCTAGGCACAAAGCCTATCTGTGTCCCCCATTTCTCTGATTACAGGAAACAGCCTTCATTCAGCCTCCATGACCTTCCCTGAGTTCCAATGGGCAGATCCAAACAGTAATTAATCAGGGAAGGGAGGGGATGTGAGACCAGGGAGAAACAAACAGTCAAGAGCAGCCTTGGGGCAAGGTCCTGTTTCCCCATTAACGGATACACACAACAATATCTTTGAACTATTTTGCAGATACTGAAACCCCCTCCAGGTGGGAGAAGTTAACGATTAACGATGGTATGCTGCACACATTCATGTAGACCCCAGACCAGTTGGACCTGAAGGTTGATGATGCTGACTCCTACTTACCTCCCCACGAACCCATCAGAAGAATGTCCGTGAGCTGATCACACCCTCTTTGAACAATTACTATAAAACTTCTATCTTCTCCAAGGGGGGGGGGGCACATAGTTTTTTGAGGCAGGAGCCCACTGTGTCCCCCTTTGCCTGGCAAAGGAATAAAGCTACTCTTTTCTACTTCACCCAAAACTCTGTCTCCAAGATTTGATTCGGCACCGGTGTACAGAGAAGCTGAGCTTTCGGCATCACAAGGTCATTTACAACTAGTCTTTAGCATCTTGCTCATACATAGGAGGCAGATTATGTAGTAGATTGTGTACCTGCTCAGTATCCCATATTGTCTCCAGGGGGTTGTGATTTGTAAATAAGGAAGTTGATGAGATCCCAGGATGGCCCATGGGATGCAGAGGGTCTTTTAGCTGCCCAAAGAACTGGTCCAATCTGAACCACTGTGATCCCCTTCCAAACATTCTCCAGTCGCTCTGGCAATCTGACTTCCATCAGGATAGCCAGCATTATTTATTCCTCTACCTCCAAGAAAGAATTAATACCTGGGAAAAAAAAATCAAACTTATTTTTTTTAATTTAATTTTTAAATTTTATTTGAAAAATACAATACACAGCAGAGAATTATTTCCTCCCCTACTGCTCTTTCACAAAGGAAACTGTATGGTAAATGTAACTGAGATATTTGGCTAGGATAGATCCTGAGAAAAGAGAGGCCCAGTTAGAAGTGGAATAGACAAAGTCTGTCAAAGAAGGTTCACCTCTCTTTTAACATAAAAGATCCTTTTAGATAATCTTAGGAATCAGATAAAACATGTGCAGAATTTCTGCCATGCAAACAGAGACTACTGAAATTTTCAGGCTGACCAATTTATACTGACCTGGGCCCCAAGTAACTAGAATAAAAAGATGTTTTTATCAGAAAGACATGTGTTTGCCTGCTTTCACTAGACTATCTATGTACATATTTACAAATGAATATTTTCTTAAATGTATTTTATCATTATTTTCAGTAACAGCATCATGGTTAAGGGCTCTTTGCTGACTTTTTGCCTTATGCATGTGTATCTTTTTATTCTTCTGAATTTCCTTCATGGCAGGATCATTCACTGCACAATCTTGGGTCCATGACATTTAAATATTACAGTTGACCTTACTCTGATCCTGGTTTAAATGTGGATTTCTGAGGAATTTATAACTCCTGCATTCAGACCGGGTTTAACCAGGTACAAAGATACATTTATATATCATATATAGCTAAGGCTTCCAACAAGAAAAATGTGACTAATTGGTTCCTTGAAGACTGATGCTAGAACCGAGAGAACAGATCTCTTTAAGTCTTACTGGTAATCATGCCTCCTAAGATATTATGATCATTCCCTCCACTTTCATTGCCAGTAAGTGAATTCCCCATCACTATTATTGCCTAAAAAGTCTTTAATGAGGGTCAAAGGCATTCCAAGCTTTTTTTGTGTTCTAAATTTCTACCGGAACTGAATTTTCTAGAGAAGTCTGAAAGGTAGAAACGTGAATTTTCTGTTTTTTTTTTTTTTTTTTCTGGCCCTATTAAAAGTGCTTTAACTCCCATGGTGATGAAAAAGAGTAAGTAACATCTATTTTGGGAGTAATGGACAAGTCTTTGGTTATATTTATTTTCTGATTTCTGTTAAAATAACAGAGAAAATTAAAAGTTTATTTCCTTTAGTTCTATCAAGGTTGGGAAGAACCTTCTCAGTCAATTAACCACTTCTCATATAAGACAAAGCTACTCTGCGCAGCTTTGAAAATCACAAAGTTATTGTTGAGCAGTACATTGAATGGTTTTCTCAGAGTCCAATTTATTTTCCTTACATTATGATTTTCATCCTTAATTCCACATGCTCAGTGTAAGGGAAGTCCCTCAGGGCCTCTCCTGAGGGGTGGGGTTAGGGCATGGGGGTGAGGGTTGCAGGAGAGACATCTGATTTAGGTTTTGACTTTACAAAAGACCTCACATCTAGACTCTTGACGTTATTTTTAAATAGGATTATAAATTGGTAAGTATATTGTTGTGCTTTGAAAAGTGTTCATTCTTAAAACACACATGTTTAAAATACAGCATAACTTTTATAACTTTATTTTGGCATTTCTTCATTTTTTGAAATGTAGATAGTTGCCCAGGACTCCATTGACCTCTGAACGGCCTCGATGTGTCCAAAGTGATATGGCAGCTGTGGCATATTTAAAAAGAATACTAGGGTCAGAAAATCTAAATTTAAACTTTAACTGCCTCTTACTAGTTGTGTGGAATTGGGCACATTATTTAACCTGCCTTGTCTTTATTTTTCTCATCTGTAACACTAAAGCCAAACTCTTAATGTTTACCCAGGGTTACTGTCAAGATTAAACGAAATAATAAATGAAAATGTACTTTGTAAACTATAACATACTACACATACGCAAAGTAAAATACATTAACTACATTTCTTACTTTTATATAATTTAAACTGCGTTGCCAGGGTGTGGTTCTTTGCTATTTAAATTATCTGGAAACTTGATTAGTAAAAGAATGGAGCCTTAGACCACTCTTGAGACAATTATCAGTGGAAAAATGCTCAATAAATAGGTATCATTGCTAAGGATTTAGTCACTTTGACTATCCTAAACACTGCCTGAATTCAAAAACTACAAGTCAACAATTAAACCACAACTGTCAGGAACAAAAATCCAAATAAATAATTTTTAATTATGATACATTACTTATTACAGTAAAAATTGGCAATTTTCCCCTTCAAAAGCAGAAGCACCAGTCTTAGAATTTATAGTATGAATGGTATTTTAAGTGAAATATAGCATAATATTATGTGCAAACATTATTTTAGTACAGAACATACTTTCTAAAAGTAAAGTAATTTCACACACTGAAATCTGTTAGAATGGAAATAAGTCATGCTGTATAATGAAATAAAAACCCCCATGACTTTCAAAGTCCACTTCAAATGAAACATGGTATGCTGCCGAATAGAAGATACATGAAAAATTAAAAAGCTTGACTAGCTCAAAATAGAGGGACTTCTTACACAAATATGACTCGCGAAGAGGTTTCTTTTCACATGGTCTCAGTGATTCTGTGAGAAACTGAAGTGAAGGTTTTATTTCAGAATTAATTTTTGTTCATTGGTCATCATTTTTTATTGAACACCTGCCTACTCTGTGTGAGGCTTTGTTATAGGTGCTGGGGAGACAGAGAAGAAAGACACAGTCCTGCCCTTGAGGAGCTCACAGTCTAGTGGGGGAAACAGATAAGTTGACACTGATTTTTAAATTATAAAAATGATTAGACAACTTGATAAACTTTTTTGTCATCAAACACACTTTGGGTGTTATGAATGGATGGTGAAAAGGGACGATGTCCAATGCAGTGAAAGACCATCTGCTTCAATATCATGTGACTTCTGCGAAGGCAGTGATGTGGTTCTGCAAAAAGGAAAAGGAATTACAAAGTCAGAGCCTTGGGAAAACTGGCTTCGTAAAAGATTCAGTGCTTTTACAAATAAGCATTAGCCTCATATAAAACTGTAGCCCAGGTACGTTTAAACTGCAAAAGCATACAGCATTATTCAAATGAGTTGTACATATTATTACATAAATTTGGCTGCTAATTATACATTTTATTCAATATTATTAATTAACCAAATAGAGTAAAATGTTATACCTGCCTTATTCAAAATTAACACTGAAATTTGGAGAGATAAAAATGGCAATGCCAGACATGTTAATATTCTGTTCAGCGTTAATGGAATTTTAATGCTGCATGTTGGAGTTTCAGATTAATTGCTCCCTGTGAGACAGATGGCATAGAGGGAGTGGTGAAATGTTCAGACTGAAATGGCATTTGCTAGTTGACAAAGATCTCCTTTAAACACTTCATTTTTGATGCATGAATCCAGACTACAGACTGCAGTCTCTGTTGTTTTACCTCAACCAGAAAATTCTTTAAGGAGCTTTTTAACTTTTTTTTGTTGTTGTTTGTTTAAGCAACTGAATTGTGTACAAAGGAACCCTGCGGAATGGCTAATATTTAAATGGTTTCAGACATGCAACAGGCCATACCATGGCTGCTGAAATACTGCAGTGGAAAATCGACATGACATAATTAATCATGCCACATATAGGTCATGTCAAGAGCTAACTTAAGTGACAGCCCCAACCGATAACAGCAGCATTATGGAAGGGTTTTACCATCAAATTACCTGTTTGGAATGTTCTTCATAGTAGCTTGGACTCTTTATAAGTCAAAGACATCATAAATAGAATTTCACGTAATGAATGCATGCCATGAGATTTCTTCCATGTATGTGTAGCTCTTTTCAAGTTAAGGTGTTTCAAATAGCTTAAACATTTTCTGAATGTATGTGAATAAATTAAAATTCATTTTCACTGAATTGAGGCATATTAACCACAACTAGAAGGATATTACTAACCACAGCTTAAGGCATTATTTTCTAGGTGTGACCCACTTAAGCCTAGAGAAAAACAATATCAGTAAGAATCAGTAGTGAGCAGAGCATGCGGACCCTTTTACTAACTGCTGACAAGACCTTAGATACTTTAATTTCCCATTTAAAAAAAATGCATGATGAAAACATTGGCAAATTCAGCAGTTCATCTCTAAGTTTTCTTGAGTTTTCCTTCCAAAAGCACAAGCGTGACTTTAGGACAAAAAATATTTGTCAGAGTTATATAATGCACTATGATTGAGTAAAAGCCATAAGAAGTGTGGAAACAGTACATCATAGTTTTTATTTCCAGTGGCCCCATGGGGACTTGAAATCTGTGAACTGAAATAATACAGTTTGATATACAGTGCTTCAGTACAAAACTGACAGGAGTGCACTCCTCTGGACAGGACCTAGCACATAGTAATTTCTGGAAAGATGTTAAGATATAAATTGAAGATTAATCGGTCAGTGGCAACTGGAGGGTAGGGAAAGGGTGAAGACCTGACAGTAAAAAGAAAGGAAAGGAGATTAAAACAAGGGAGAGAAAATGGATGTTGTTCCAAAGGCCACTGGCCAAGGTATAAGTGTTCCCTTAACCTAAATAATAAAGTGTCCACAAGGCTCATTAAATTTGCTGAAGATGAGCCTAAGTGAAGGGGACAACCATCACCTTGGAAGATAGAACTGAAATGTTAAAAGACCTTAATAAAGCAAAGAAAGTATCAGAAACAAATCACTGATAATCAATGCAAGGGAGAACACAAGCAGAGTAAGAAAAACCAAGGGATAGGTACAAGCTGGAGAGAGTGACAAAGAATGTGCAATGACTGACTGTAGGGAGAGCATATGAATTATCATCTAAACCTGGACATACTGGGGGAGAAAAGGGATGCTAATCATACACAGGGATGACAGGCTTAAACTGGGGCTGTCCCAAATAGGGACGCGAGGTCACCTTAGAAGTGAGACATTGAACGGATAACTGTAAGTGTGCTATCGAGAACCAGGAAATCCTGGATTCAGTCTTGCCATTTAAAAGCACGTTTTGGTGACCACTAGATCTTCCCTTCACTGCCCATAAATTCTGAACGATACTACCCCTTTCTTTATGCTAAGTCATTACCAGGTTAAACTTCAAGGGTAAACAGTTTGTTTCCAGACTGACTCCACTTTCAGATCCCAGGGCTCTGGGGAAATGCCTGCTTTTTCCAATTAGTACCCTTTCACTTTCACATCACAATTAAGTTCTAATCTCTGAGTTGATTTTTCCTATTTGACTGGAATTAGAAGGGTTCTACTTAGGGCTTATCATTTAAAGGTGGTCATTAGATAAACAGATGAAAGTAAATAACAAAGTGACTATGCAAAGGGAAGAGAAAATAAAGGGGAAATTTAATAAGTTTCCAAGTACATGAAAGGAGCAGACAGAGAGCACAGGGACCATCTGTTTATTAATTTCACTAAGAGCAAATAAACCCACACCACAGACTGAAAGAGATGGACCTTATATCTCAGTATGCTTTAAGAAATAAGATGAATTCTCATCTAGCACAGGAGCAGTTTTTCCCTGAAAGAATCTAGAGAAAGGACAAACTAATCACTTAAAGTCCTTACCATCTCTAAGACTCTATGATTCTATATTATAACAATTACATGCATGTAAATGCATGATTTGAAATATTCAAATGGTATAATTCCTATGCAGGAAGTTATGATATTGCCCACTTCATCAGCATTTTTCTCAGTAATATTTAAAAAAACAGAATTGCACTTAATATTTTCAGATCACCTGTCTTGAGGAATGGACTCCCTATGAGGCAAACTAGGTGACAAGGATATTCCCCTTTTAATCCGGCTGAATTCTTAATATGCAATACTAAATCTTATTAGTAGATGATAGTGCAAACACTCAACAGGCAAACCAAAAACTCATGCATAGAAGCTTAATTCAGAGTCACAAGAAGAAAGTGGTCATATAAATCATCAGTGCAATTATACATACAGAGGATTAGAGTGGAGATAACAAAGCTTGGGTCCAAAGAGTTGAAGATTAGAATATGCTACATGCATTAGAAAGTGTTCATTCAAGTCCACAGCAAATCAGTGAGCAAAATACTGAATCCAGTCCTTGAGTGCAGAGGTCCCACGGAAAAACAAGCGCTTGTTTCTGAAAAGTAGTTTTGGATTCTTAAATTTGATAAACTCTATGTCTCTAGCATGTCAATTTTTGAAGCCTTAAGTTCTATGTGAAAACTTCTGTTTTCCTATTTATTCTATACCCCCAGTTGTATAAATTATGCTTTGGAATTTTAAAAAGTTACTTAAAACAAAACTGTCATTTACTTACGACATGAAAATTTGGTGATGACTTGCCACCTGACAAGATCTGCCACTCGTCATTTCTCTTTGAGAAAACAGAGGGAGATGCAAAATGAGCACCTCAGGTAAGAAAACAAAAAAGTCACTACTATTAAGGGCTATTTCACTGAGGAATGCTAATTTCCCATTAATTAGTGGAAAAAAATCAGTGAAAAAACAAAATATATTTGAATAAATATATTCAAAATTTTATATTGAATAAAAATAACAATAACAACCCAAACAATCTAGTATCTAGATCCCTTTTCGTTGTAATGGAAACCTGCACAAAAGGACACGGTTTCTGTATTTGCCTTAGCTTTGCAACCAACTCCAACACCAGTGCGCTCTAGCGCACATACGTTTATTGCCTTAATTGAAGGTGTTCACAGTGGCTGATTCCCATTATCCAGCTGAAGAGCCTTGCAAGACAGCCTTTAAAGGACCTTCCCTGTGAATTTTCTTCTTGATCACTCTCAATAGGTTGGATTTGGGACACCTACAAAATGTATTTTATATATTATTTCAGTGTTTATTTAAATATTGACTGACTTACTTGGATAAAGTGCTAGTCTATTTAAAGTTCTACGCTGTTACATTGCTGGACCAAATACTGAGGTTAAATTTGTTCCAGTTTCTTTCTTTCTGGATGATTATAAACAGCTTTTGTTTTTTAACAGGAGGTTATCAGCAATCAGCTTTTACGCTAAACTTAAGCATAAAATGGGATCTGTGCATATGATGTCTAACTCAATGATTTGTGTCCTCAGCTCTATTGGTAAGGAAGCTGTGTGGCACAGTGGACTCTGCAGTCAGGTAGTGTGAATGTCAAGTGTTTGAAGGTGGGCTCTGTACCAACTGAAATTTTCACAAGCAATTTAACCTTTCAGAGACCTAGCTTTCTCATTCGTGAAATGGAAATAATAATACCTATTTGAATGGATTTTTATTAAGATTAAATGAGATGATATGCACAAAGGTCCTTGTCTCTACTCAAACATATCATTATATCAATAGTTGTCTGTAAAAGCCAGAGAAACAAGATAAAAAAGTAAAAGAAAAGAAAGACAAAGAGAGAGAATGAAGTCAAGAAGATTTTTATAATTGGTTGGAA
The DNA here is from genome assembly GCF_965194825.1 of Balaenoptera physalus. Taxonomy (NCBI): domain Eukaryota; kingdom Metazoa; phylum Chordata; class Mammalia; order Artiodactyla; family Balaenopteridae; genus Balaenoptera; species Balaenoptera physalus. Next base: position 109,278,032 of record NC_138882.1, on the reverse strand, counting down.
TTTTACAATGCTATTGTCTACAATTCTAATATCCAAACAAACTTTAAAACCCAAATGTTTTTGGTAAAATTGGTGCAAACTCATTTGGTGGTAAAAAACAAACCTGAATAGCTGTGAGGCAATTTGTACTCTGTTATGCTGTGGAAATATCCATCTTTGACTACAAAGTGATGCCCAAGATCCTGCTTGTGTAACAGAATACACAGTATTTTTCCCTAAAATATAAAATATTTTAATCCTGAAAAACATCTAGCACTAATGATTTAGGAAAAGGAATCATGGTCCTATAAGAATCAACAATTATTACAGACACAACCTACATTTTATCAGGGGAAGGTGGATGGATGTCATACTCCCCAATATTGGCTATCTTTATTTTGCTATTTGCTTCCTTCCTTCATTCACTGTGTCTCTTGATGAAGGCAAAATGCGTAAGAGAAGAAAGAAGGAAGAAAAGCAGTAGCTTATGAAGTGTGTGCTCTTAGACTCTACTTTGTCACATTGTTTTCCTCCTGGTAGGTTGTGAAGTCGGTGAGTATTTTAGAAAAGAGAAATGGTGTTAGGTCCATATTAGAAGAAATTATTAGAGAACTTCAAACTTGAGACTACGAAACATTATAAAGTTCATCTAAGCAATTTCTTGTTTTAAAAAGTTGGGGATGTGAAGACATAAAAGATAAATGTGACAGAACCAGAGTTCTCTCAGGAAAGATGACTTTTTGGGAACTATTTCTTTTTTTTATAGTGGTTCTGTTTCAATTCAGAGTTTTATATTAGCTCAGAGTTTTGTTTCTTCGCAGGAATTTCCTTTTACACCAGTCTGAGAACCACTGCCAAAAGGTACAGAAAAGTGATTAGTTAGCAATGTGAGCACTGCCAGGTATATACAATCAATTCTTTCTTAAAATATTATTTCTCTGGTAAAAAGAGCATTGCCTAAAAAAGCAGTAATCCTGAATGATTCTCAAAAAAAGAAAAAATCTCTGTGTTTAAATACTTCTGGGAACAGCTGCACATTTCTTTCCTTGCTTAGAGCTTCACGGGGCATAAGGTATTGAGAAGATGTGTAATAAACTCTTGGGTTTCACTGTAACTCAGTGTTTCCCAATGCACCGACATGAAACTCCAAGTAAGTCTATTAATACTAATGTGTTTATGGTCCTTAGTGGATGTGGGTATCCCTGGACTCTATCCAAAGTTTCTTAACTTCCCTAACTCTAATGACCTGTCCAACACACTTTTAGCCCATATTCACAACTATGTTCTCAACCATCAACCCAATTTACCTCCTGGCCTACTTCCCTCATACTACAAAGTTTCTTTGGCCATTTTAGAAATTTCCCAACCAATAATTGTTCATCTGCTCCAGCTCATCTTGCTTCTTTTCAATTCTATTTCTATTACATTCATTCTGGACCCCATTTGAACTCTCTTTAATGGCATCCTCAAGTCTCTTGCCCCAGTGCTCTTACCTCACTTGCCAAATAAAACCTTGGTGCAAGCTGGTTCCTCTATCTGGAATATTTTTCTCTCCTTCTCCCATGGCCACCAGTCCTTCAGATCTCTACTTAAGAGGATGTTGTAAGCATCGCTAAGTTTGGATGGGTCCCCGTTTATGTGCTCCTCTAGCATAACTATCATCACCCTGTTCTGAATTTGCTTATAAAATTATTTATAAAATCTATAAAAGTACAGACTCATGAGACTGTAAACTCATGAGTCCTGGGAAAGGTACCATAGTGCTGCTTACTTGATATTTGTTACATGTTTCATATATTACAAACCTAATAACAAATAAAATGTTACTATACATAATGAATGATGGTAAAAAAGGTAACTCACCCATAAATTGTACCCATGCCTTCTTTTACACTAGTATTTTAATCTAACTAATGGCTTCTTATTTATTTTATTTCTCTTTAACTTTTTAAAATGCATTATATTTGCTAAATAAGCAGCCCAATGTTACTTGACAGAGAAGAATCAGAGGATGTGAGTATGAATCAAGTGCATGATAAGTTCTTGTATAACCAGGAGCTGATTAAAACTCCTTATTTAAAAACTTGCCTATTTTCAGAAAGAGGTAACAGTCAATAAAAATCTGGATGAGCTACATCAAGAGTAATTTCAGAACCATTCAAACCCATAAGGGCCATTAGGCATGACAAAGATACTTCAGAAAAATTTTGTAAAGGTAAACATATTGAATATATTTACCATACAAACCAACAATCCCATTCCTAGGTATTTATCCAAGAGATTGAAAAATATACATTTACACAAAAACCTGTGCATGAATTTTTATATCAGCTTTATTCATAATTGGGAAAAACTGGAAACAGCCCAAATATCCTTCAATTGGTAAATGGATTTTTAAAAATGGTGGTATATCCTATACAACAGAATACCACTCAGCAATTAAAAGGAAAAAAAGAAAACAGGTAACAACATGAATGAATCTCAAATGCATTATGCAAGGTGAAAGAAGACTCAAAAGGCTACATACTATATGAGTCCATTTATATGACATCCTGGAAAAGGTAAAACTATAGGAACAGAAAAAAGATAGTGGTTGCCAGGGGTTGGGGGCTAAAGGAGGGGTTGGCTACCATTTTAGGGTGATAGAAATGTTCTATAACTTGATTGTGGTTATGATTACATGATGGTAGGCATTTGTCAAAACTCATAAAACTATATGCTAAAAAGGGAATTTTATAGGATGTAAATTATGCCTTTAATAAACCCCAATTAAAAAAAGTAGTACCATTAAGCCACTCTATGAATTAAGTCTAAGGGCCAAGTGGTGACTAGAATTTGATTTGTCAGTTATTGAACTATTGTTTCAATATTTGTTTCAGTCACAAAAAGGGAAATACAAAATAAATGTATGAGAAGGTATTCAAAAGACACAAATTAAAATGAGGTACTTCATTTATTTTTGACCTATAAGATTGGTGAAGATTGTTAAGAACAATATTCTCCATTCTTGGTTTGATGTGAATCAAACCAAAAACCTTAGGGGTACTCATCCTTTTTTTTTCCAGCATTTCCACTTCTATAAATATATGTTAAATAAGTTATTCATTGAACTTACAAATATATCTATTTTAGAGATGTTTACCCTAGTATTGTTTATAATTGTGGGAAATTGGAAGTGGAAGCAATCCTCTGCCTAACAAAAGTAATGATGAATTGATATGGATTAAAGCTTTTCAATGTAGTTCTATATTGTAATTCTATGTGCACAGCACAGTGATTATGATTTGGAGCTCTGCAGTGATAAACATGGAACATAAATAAAAAATGGAAAAAACAGTTCCGTATTCCAATTTCAGAATGCAGGTTATGTGACCCTGGGCAAATTACTTAACCTCTTTCAGTCTCCTTCTCTGTAAAATCGGAATAACAAGCTACACTCAAATGATTTCTGTAAAAACTAAAATGGCATTTTATGTGTGATGTTCTTTGCATAATTCTGGACACATATTAGGTTCTCACTGAAGATTAGCTTTTACAGTTATGCTTGATATGATTACATATTCATTGATCTGTGAGCATACTCATGATATACTGTTACATGAGCAAAAGCTGGCTACAGAAGGGAGCATCTAGGGAGGTCCTGTACCACACACAAACTCAGACACATACTCATGGGGCCTCGAAGGCTATTTTAAGAAAATATGTCCAGTGATTACTGTGGTAGGATATGGATATTTCCTATTCATTACTGTTTTGCTTATCCAGATTTTCAAATTTTAAATCATTTACATAAGTTACTTGTTGCTCCTTTAACAGAAACAACAAACAACAAAAACTAAGTGTGGTTGTTTCATAAGACTGGGAATGGGGTCATTGTTTATTTTCCTAGTTTTAGTCAAATAAAACTGTATTTTCTCTACCAAAAATGTTCATAGTGTCATGGTGCTCTGGACTGATTTTGAAGGCTGCCATAGTGTCTCTAGGACAGTCTACCAAAACGGAACCAATCTGAGAGAAGAGGGGGATGAATGGGTGGAAGAAGTTTTCCATGTGTAACTAACGATGTGTGCACTGAGAATGATTTTTTTAATCTATCATTGTCTTATTCTGTCCTTAACTAATGACTGCACGAATCATATAATTAAAAAATGCAGTCATCAACTCTATATTTATTCATAAAATGAGATGAGAGAGCTTGTTTATATTCAAAAGTAATTTACTGAAAAGACGCTTTTATAAAAGGCCTGCTAGATATGACTGAACAAAAAAATCTGGCTTTTATTCTTTGTGTAGTATATTATGATTTATAAATAGTGTGGAGAAATAAATAATGAATATATGTAAGTACAAATAGGAAAAATGACATATGGCAAAGTAATATCAGTATATGCTAATTTTTCTAACCTAAAATGTTGATGCCTGGTTGGAATTTTTAAGCTTCCATTTTCAATTGCCTTTTTTAATCAATATTAAATTTAACAAATGAGAACAGAGTACAGCATGTAAACATCGATTCACTTCAAATATTCTTCATAAGTGCTCAAAGCTTAGATTGAGAAAAAAGGCCTAAAATATAAAGATATTTTGTTCCACTAACTATTCCAATACCTGATCACTAATACAGTTGTTTTGACTAGGTCCTATGTAACATTTACATTACAGTTCAGCAGCTCTGTTAAACAAAGATTTGCATTATAGAAAAGTAACTGAATCTTAAATAGATTGCCATTGTTATTCAAACACAACATTTTGAAACCTCAAAAGAATTTATCACAGAGAGCACCATAAGGTATAATCATATTTGTCTTGGCAAGAAACCACAGGATTGTTTTGCTGTTGCTATGACACTAATGTATGCAACATTTTATACTATAAGATTTTCTGCCACATGTGCTATGTATGACATAGACAATCTGTATAAATTTTTAAATCCATGAAATATATCTATAAGGGTATCCTATCCTGTAATAAAATGAAAATCCTATTAAGCGAATCATTATTGTTACAGGAGGGAACTAACTTGTGTTAAGCACCCACCATGTGCCAAGAAGTTCATTTGGGATCTGTTAATCTCAACAATTACTCCATAAGGAAAACATTATTATATCAATCTTTTTGGAAAAGGAGAAGAGGAATAGTTTGTCTAACCCCGCCTAGTTCTAATGTAGACAAACCAAGCTTCAGACGCAGGACTGCCAGCTGCAAAAGCCTGTCCCTCCAACCTCCACCCCACCCCACTCTGCCTAAATTTCAGCTCAGGCTTCACCTTGATTTCTGTGATTTTATAACCTGCAAAACAGTCAATGTAAATGTCAGTGCATGGGCTTTCCTGGGTCACCGTGAATTCCCTTGGAATTTTCCTATCCATATAGTTTTCCTTAGCAGCTGCCATGGGAATTAAACAAAACATGGTAATTTCTATCTGTATTAATACACACTCCTTATGCCATTTCCAGATTTTTCGAGCTGTCATCACTGGTTACCACTTTCACTCAGGTGATGCTTCTGTTAATCAGGAAGTGCTTTCACACAACGAAGCTTCTTGCGTAGTGCAGGTTAGTGAAAAGTCCCCGACTCGATGTACAAAACTGGAATCTTGTAAATTATTCCTAGCATTACCTTCCCTTTCTTGCTGTTGGCAAGAGGGAATTACCTTTGGTTTAAATGATTAGCTCACATAAACCTAAGAAAAAATGATGCTTAGGCTTAGATGGAAAAAAAATTTTTTTTCTCAAAAAGCATTTCCTATACCTGGCGCTATCCACTAAGTGAGTTCTCAAAGCGATCTCAAATGAGCCAGCCATTAAGTGGCTATAGTGGCCTGTTCTATTTGCCTTAATAAAACTATGTAGATTATCAACTCCTCTCAGATTTATTGGAAATATTCCATTTTCTGTCAAACCCCATCTATCCTTACATTTAGTTTTGAATATTTTTGTTCCCTTGCTAGATAGTGAGTGTCCCTTTCTTTAGATTTGCTGTTTGGCATCAATTAAAATTGATAATGCATAAGCATACATCATGCGTATGTGCTTACCTATGCAAATCTGAATGGCAGCATTCTTGCCCTCAGAACAAGCAGAGGGCAAGAGGAACAAAAAACAAAAAGCACTTGGTGTTTTGTTTCTGGGATGAATGCAGCTTGAGCCGGGAGGATCCCTGGTAGGAAGGAAGCCAAGGTGCTCCTTTTCCGTTAGTTATGGCCAAGAGAGATGTCTGAAGACAGGACAGGAAAACGCCATAGATGAAAGGCCAGCACGTTTCTTGAGGTGGGTGGGGGGGAGGGATAGTCTTCTTAGTGACACCCTGGTCAGCAGTTAGCCTTCTTCACTGTAAAGCCCTGGTATGGTTAGATAACCCCTGCATATAGACCGAATGCTTGTGTGCCCCCAAATTCGTATGTTGAAACCTAATCCCCAACATGATGATATCAGGAAATGGGGCTTTTGGGAGGTGATTAGCTCCTAAGGGCGGAGTCTTTGATGAATGGGATAAGTATTCTTATAAAGACCCTAGAGAACTCCCTCACCCCTGCTGCCATGTGAAGGCACAGGGAGAAGATGGCCATCTATGAACCAGGAAGTGAGCCCTCACCAGAGACTGAATCTGCCAGTGCCTTGATCTTAAGACATCCTAGCCTCCAGGATGGTGAGAAATAAATTTCTGTTATTTATAAGCCACTAGTCTATAGTATTTTGTTATAGCAGCCTATACAACTCCTCTGATCAGAACAAGCACCCGACCAAAAGAGACTTTGCCAAATGATGCCTGGTCAGTCAATATGGCATAACATGGCTGTATTGAGGTCTAGATCTTTATCATCTATCTGGATTTTTACAACAGCCTCTCAGATTGGTTTTTGTTTGGTTTTGTTTTGCTGCAGTGTTGCTCTCCTTCAATATATTCTCCGTTCTGAACACGCCATTTCCTTCCTTACCCTCATTCCTTCATGGTTCCCCTTTGCTTACAGGGTAAGAACCAACTTCACAGTGTTGCATAAAAGACCCTTCACAAATTTTCATCAAACATGACAGAGAGTACTTTTCCATATACTTCTTTTTCATTTGCATTTGATCTCTAATGATGTGCCTATTCATGAACTTTGCCCAGTTTTCAATTAGGATGTTTTATAGATTACAGACATTAACCCATTGGCAAGTGTGTAGTTTATATCTTACACTTTGTCATTGGCCTTTTTAAACTGTTTTAAACTACTCTTGATAAATTTTATTTTTAAAAACGCTTGAACCTAAATTTTTCTAGTCAGCAACGCAAGAATGAAACAGTAATATCGAGTCCCTCCTTTATAAAATCTACAAATTATCATACTTTGACAATTTTATTGGCATTATCTAAGATTTGTCTCATTTTGTCATTGCTGTATTAATTTATTTTGTTATAGATCTTCTCTTTAAATGAATTTTATAATTTTGCCCTGTTTCTGTCACTGCATTTACCACAGTCAATTCTAATTAAGTCTATATTTAAATGGTTTCCATTTTTCCTGCCAACTCATTCATAATATGACTTTTCTCAATTTGAGAGCTCTAGATATTGGTGTTTTGCTCAGTTAACTGGTAAATATCTTCTGGTATGAGTAAATATCTTCTTTCATGAGTAATATAGTTCCTGAATTCTTACACATGTGGTGCTTTATGATTATCTTAACACTTAAATGATCTTTTGGGTGGGAATAGAATTCCTATGTCACCACCTTTTCATGGAAACTCGTAAGACATTACTCCATTTTATTCTGGCATCTAATGCTACAGAGGGAGAAGTCTGAGGCTAGCATGCTGTTAGTCTTGGGTGGTATATTACTTTTGTGTGTATTAGTTTTCAGTAGGTACACTGTATTATAATCTCAAAAGCTCAGTTGGCTTCCAACAACAAATGTGTGTATATACCTCCTCATACTACATGTTGGTGGTCAGGTTCTATGGATCTGCTCCAAGCTACAGGTTGGGTGTTGGTCTGCTTCCCATGACTTCCCATTCTGGGACTCAGGCTGTCAGAACAGCCCGTATCTGGAACACAGCCTTCTCCTGGAAGAAGGCTCAAGAGCAACAGGGTAGGCAGAAGCTCATGATGGTTTTACAAGTTTCTGGTTGATGGGCTATCTATCAGGTTCACTCATATGTTATTGATCAAGTCCAAAATAAATGGAGCAGGAAGGATACTCTGCCTATAGAAGAGGGTAGTTAATAATTGGGAACAACAATACCATCTACCACAATATTTATAGAATTCTTTCTTCAGTACTGAAATTTGAAAATTTCACTGAGAAATATCTAAATTCTGGTATATATTTTAATTTTCCCTTGTATCCTGTTAACCCTTGGAGCCTAAAGATTCAGATATTTATTTGGAAGGAAAGTTTCCTTATAGTATTTATCTGAATATTGCTATAGCTTCATTTGTCCTCTTCTTTAGCATCTACAGTGATTCACGTGTTACATTTCTGTGGTATACCCTTCATATCTATTATTTTTACTCAGATCAATTTTATTCTCTTGTTCTTTTACTACAAATTCTGAAACCTGTCCTTAACATAACTGATTTCACTTTCTCCATTGTGGATTTTGTTCTTTATGGTTTCTAGTATTGGTTTTAATCTTGCCATGACATTCTTTTCTTACATTAGTTTCCTAATTGTGCCATTGTGCCAGCTATCTTTCATCTCTCATTTCACATATTTTCTTTAATTTCCTTGACAGTAGAAAGGAGATATCTACAATGAATTTAATTATCTTGTAATCTTTTTTTCCTCAAAAACGTATTCTATCTCTTAAAATATGTCTCTCTTCTGTGTCATGAAATCGTTTTAAAGGATTTAAGTTATTGTCCTGATTATTTATACTTGAATCAGAATAGATTTAGCTCAGTTTATCTTCCTAAACTGAGTGGGAGAAGATTCAAAGACCCCTTAACTGTTTTCTTGAATAGTCAGGGAATCCTTCACCTAGATCTTAAGCCAAAGAGCTGGAGAATGTAGTTTTATAATATCATTTTGATGATTTACCAGCCTGAGAGGAGTGGGAGAAGAAGCTGAGGCCATGGACATTTCCAGGAAGGTCACTTTATTTCTATATGAAACTATATAGAAGCTATAATGAAACTATTGCTATGGTTGCTGAAATATCAGGACTGCTATTCTGTTCAGCTTAAACTCTACTACAGGAAGATGGCATAGTCCTTGGAGGCAGCTTATTTATTTTTAGTTGTTTACCCATTTTATGGTACCCATTCAGTTCAGGAAAGGGTTCTTTCATCTGGCACGCGCCCATATTAATGAGAAGCCTGATCAGAGGAAAGCTTCTTGCCTGAAGGCTATCTTTTGGTGTGTACTTGCTTATCTGCTAACCCTGCTTCAACATGGTGTTGGTCCAAGGTGATGAATTATGCTCTAAATAAGTCTCATTCTCTTAAAGGTCGCTCCTATCTCTTGTCCTCACTCTTTGAAATTTTGGAGGTATTACTGGGATCATATAGGATTTTAGCCACTTCTGCAACACTGAACTTCTTTACTGGCAAAGAAAAATTTTAATTGTCTTTTGGTGACATCCATCAAACTAGATCTATTTATACTATATCTAGTAGAAATGCCTATAATTTTACTCTATCTTGTTTTCTAACTCTGTGACACAGCTATTAAGATATTAACTAACTCCTACTTTACTGTTGCTAATATAGGAGAGTAAAGCTAATGAACATGTAAGTGTTTCCATCTTCATTTCCTAGAAGGAGAGGCAGACTTTTGGTGTTTGGACTCCCGAGAGTAATTAATGGTGTCTTTGTGTTTTGGGAGACCTCCTGAAGCCAGCACCCCTGAAGATTCTGTTTGGGATGCATGGGCCCTTGAAGGCAGGAGCCAGAAAAGGATAAGTTTGAAAGGGAGGAGTGGTGCGACTTGGCTCTCTGGGGCCTTCGGTCGGTGGGATTTTGTGGCTCCTGCAAATGAGAGGCACCTACACACAGCTTGTGTCAGGGCCCCAGGACAGACAGGACCTGAAATGGAGATGACTGCAGGTGTGTCAAGGACAGCTGGACCCTGGGCATGATGCATAAAGGCATGCGAGCTACAACCAAGGTCTCCGTGCCCAATCTGGCAGAGAAAAATAAACCAAACACTCTCAAAAGGTTTGTGGGAGTCATAAGGAAGGGGCACAGGAACTTAAAGTATTCCAGGGGAATTTTTCCAAGGGACTTGGCTCAATCAGAACATATCAACAGTCCATATGAGGAAGCATAACCAAGACCTCCTCAGAGAGCAGCTGAAGAAAACTGAATAATTTTAAAACACTATAATTATTTTAGTTACACAATTTTTCATGAATATAGCCTCATTACAGGAAGATAAAGAGAAAATGAGAGAGAAAAGGAAGAAAGGAAGGAAGGAAGGGAGGGAGGGAGGGGAGACAAGGGAGGAAGACAGAGACAGGAGAGAGAGAATCAGGTCCACGATGTCAGTTTCTCTCAGACTAGTGTCTGTAGGTACCCTTCCCCCTTCTCTCTCTCATCTATATGCTCTTTTCTTTCCTACTAGAGAGAAATATCTTGTGCGGTGTTTTGCACAACTGGCTTCATCATACACAGACACATTTTATATATATCAACTTGCAAAAATTTTACAACGTACTAGAAAACTTTCCACATCTTGATTTACCTCATCCATTTTAACTGTTGAATAGTAATAATAATTATAATTCGTAATGATTAAGGGCTTCAGACGTGCAAGACACTGCTCTAAAATGCTTGACTATTATCTTATTGAACTCTTACGACTATCATTCTATGAATCATTCTATGAAGGAGAAAACTGAGTCACAGAGCATTTAGGTAAGCTGCCCAAGATCCAAATTGTCCATAATTGCCAGCTAGTCTACCTCTAGAAACTGTAAGCAGAAGTACCACACTATAATGTACTGGATCCCATTGTAGGAATGTATCACAACTGATTTAATAATTCACTACAGATATACATTTAGATCTTTCATGATTTGATATTACAAACAGCTGTAATAAAGTTACTGGTAACTTAAACAAGTGGACATTGAGATATGATGGGCTACTTTCCACAGATGATTAATTCTTTTCATAAAACCAAATGTAATGAATGTTCAGATTTATTTAGCCTTCAGAAAAATCATGACTTTTCCTCAAACTGTGGTAATTAACTATATGACAAACTCCCTATAATTAAGGGATAAATTGCTGGCATTTTATAAGCAAGAACATTTGCATGCTGTAATTACTCTGTAGTGTACCATTTATCAAACATGTACTTTGAACATAAGAGGTTATATAAGTACATAACTACCAAAAGAAACCCTTTTCCTTCTCCATGTAAAACTGACAACCAGAAAATGATAGTTTGGCATAAGAATGCTAAAACACTAGGCCATACCTGTGGACCACACTTTAACACTGGTCCTCCTTTCTCTCCTCAGAGGGCCAGCTTTAAGGATCTAATGTCATTCTCCAACTATCAATTATTAAGATCAACTTACTGGGGAGCGATTTGCATTCACTTGTTTCCCACTGTAAACTATGATGAAAAGCAATATATTTACTCCAAACATTCCTTATCACAGAAAGAAGAGAAAGCTACTGTGGGCTTCCCTGAAGTGATGGTCTTCCTCCCTTTCTGGCTGATGAGCTCAAATACATGTCCTCTCACCCGCAGAGCTCCTGGGGGAAGCTCCTGAGACTCGTGCTCTTCCTGTGGTCTATGTGAGTGAGGGCAGCAGACCACAAACTGTGCAGACAGCGTTCTGCCTTGCAGACAGGGATGGAGAGAGCAGAGAGGGAAGTTGGAGCTCAGCAGGGTGAGCGTAAATGTGCTAGGTGTGTGAAGGGGAGAATCAAAGTAGATTCCAATCATCTTTATTGCCTAACTACCAGAGTGAAGACAAGGCACATGAATTTGTCATAAACAAAAATATTAATGAAAGCAAGAAGTTAATAAACACGGATCTCTTGCAATCTATGGATTCTAACAGAATACGTTTGCTTTCACCATCTAACATCTTAAAAGTCACTATAAATAAAAATGAATTTGCATAAAATCAAGAACAGAAATATTTTAATAACTTAATATACATAATGATGTAATGGTATATAAGAATATCTGGCAATGCTAGTAGACCACTAAAGAACCGTTATGCAAATAAATATGTTAAAAAGCAGAAGGCTGTGATTTTTGTTCAAGTTAATATATTGAGAGGTATATAAAATAAAGACTCTATTTTTTACCCTGATCATTTTCTTCAAACTATGTTTAAGATCGCTTCCTAAATTCTGTTTTCTATATTTAATTTAAAATTAAACAAGATTGAATTTTATATGTATTATTCACTTAAACATATATTTTATCACATAGGCATGTGTCTTGGATGACTACATTGTATAATTTTTCTTTGCTGTTTATCAGTGATATGGACATTTGCAAACTGCTTAACTACTTGGAAGTTCAGTTTTCTTAACTGTATAATGAGGAAATTTATTATAAGAGGGCATCAACTAAACCACTGTAGAAAAAAGATGAAAACAATCCAATGACTCAAAGAGAAAAGGAATTTATTTGTTTTTCAGAACCATCTAGGGTATGTATGTGGACTGCTCCATGAGTTCATCCAGAACCTAGGCTGTCAAGGAGGGTAGGTCATCTTTGAAAATTAAAGACTATTCCAGTCATTTACCTTTTCCATTTGGCGAGAAGGAGTACAGAATGTCCAGGACAAGAGTTTTCAAAGAGATGACCCAGCGGTTGTTGCACCTACCCTTCTGCTCACATTGTATTGGCCTAAACTTGGTTGCATGGTCACACCTAACAGCAAGGGAAGCTGGGAAAAAGACTACAGCTGGGCAGCTGTGAGTGTAGCTAAAATTGGAGTGGGAAATTTCAGTAACTAAAAGGAAGAAGTGGAGAAGGAATACTGGTCAACTATTAGCAGTCTTTGCCACTAATAATACTCAGCTTTAAAAATTGTTGTAAAGAACAAAATTCTACTTGTAGAGCACAGAAGTATTTTTGTGGAAGCAATCAGCATAGTATTTGACACATTCTGAATGATCACTAAATGGTCATTGCTATTTTATTACCATCATCATCATCATCATCATCATCTAGTGTCTCTATCCTCATCTAAATGCTTGAATTCCTTCCGCAGTATCATGGATAAGTGATTATTTAGCTATTCTTGAATCCCTATAGTAAAAAGAAATTTCATTGCTTTTAAGGTGGGAATTCCACTTTCAGAAAGTTGTTACTACTTACCAGACATGATTTATCTTTCTACACTTTCATTTCTTTCATCCTAATTGTGATCTCTGAGGCCCCACAGAACAAATCACATCCCTCTGCCATACGACAGTACTTCAGATATTTATGGGAAACTATTGCTTCTTTCTTGAGTTTTCTTTTCCTATAAACTAACCATTTTTGTTCCTTCCAGTCTCTTATAATCCATGATTTTGAGTCCACTCACCATCTTAGACACATCTATTTGCTCACTTAACAAATATTTATTGTCAACTTTTCTATTTTATCAATATTCACCTTTAAACCATGTCACCAAGGGCAGTACACAGTACACCAAGCTGGTCTGAGCAAAGCAAACCATCAAACCCCTCATTCAGGATATCATTTTCCCTAAGTGGGACTTAAAACCATATTAACTTCTGGAAGCCATATCATGCTGTTGACCCAAGTTGAATGGTAGACTACTATACTCCCTGAGCCTTTTTCATTTGTGCACTTAACCTAGACATACCCTACCGTACAGGAACTTTTTTAACAAGTCCAAATACAAAACACTTCCTTTATTTCTAGTTAATTGTTAGTTATATCTTTATTGTACTCTTCCAAGAATTTTTATTCTTTCATCCAATGTATTAATTATCCCTCACAGACTCAGACCATCTAAACCGCCAATTAGCATGTAACTGAACTCTTCATCTAAGATATTGATCAAAATCTGGACGTGGACGGGGCTGAGGAGAAGCCATTAGTAACCCTCTGAGCAGTCATTTAAAGTCTCAAGAAAAGTTATTGTTATCTACCTGGCTTCTCTGTTCATTGCTATGCTCAATGAGGCCTTGACCTGCCATTCAAAGTGCTACCTAGTCAGGCTCCCTTCAGCCCAACCCGACCCCCAGTGCCCCCCTGAGCAGGAGAGCATGACTGGTGATTCCCTGCTGCCAGAACTTTATACACTGAGGTTCAACAAATATTTACTGAGTCCTGATTATGTGCCAGTTGTTACAATAAGCAGTTTCTCATATAAGTGAGGCATGGAAGAAATGGAATGCTTATATTCTCAAGTAAAACTATCTTATTATTTTGCCCATGTGTGGGGACCACTGTATAACATTCCTATCTTGAAGCTATGGCAAATTACAGAATGCATCCCATGTACAGACTTAGCTTTTAGCGTGAGGGATTTGAAGAAATGTTTTCCATGTGATATGCATTTTTCTAAGATGTTGTATTCAGTGACTAAATTCTTGCTAAATACCACATTAGACTCTGAGCTTGTTTTAGTAAATCAAAAATGACTGTGTAGGAACTCTCAAGAGTAATTATTCATTTGCTCTAACAATCACATTTAGAATTTAAATTATCAATCACCTGTACAGATGTTACCTTTTCCAAAGGACTTTCTACTCGAGGAATGCTGATCATTGGCATCTGTGCCAGATTATCTGTGTGTATATGCTCATTTTCTGGTTGTCTTCCTTTGAAATTATTTACCACACACACGACCTAAAATTTTGGGAAAAAATACAGTTAAAGCAAAGCCATGCTCCTTATAACTATGACCCTTGTGAATAGCCTGATATATCTAATCACAGTAATAAAGTATTGGAATTACTTAAATATTACATGTCTATAACTTTACATCCAGATTTATCTTGTGTAAATTGTAATGGTTAATCCAGCACAAGTATGTTCAAGAACATTCATCAATTAATACGTAGCTCAGTTAATAATGATGATTTTATTATTCCAAAATTTTCATTAAATTAGGTTATAGTCAATGCTCAAATCAATCCAAAAATAAGATCATAACCCTATAAAAGTTCATAGCAAGCTAACCTTTCCTTATTGTGGCTAACCTACAACTTAATTTAAATGCTAATTATTTCCCATTGCTTTAAGATCATTACATTCATAAGAAACCTTCTACAATTGGCACTTTCTAATTTAGTAGCATCCTTTAATTAACCTAATCTATTGTCTATTATTGTATCCCACATATATTTGGCATTTCAACAATAGCTTACTACTGCTACCACTGAAATAGAAGACCTTCTACATAAAGGAAACTGGCCCTTGTTTCAATTGATTATATCCCATAAGTGACAGAATTTGAATTAAACCAGAAGTTCTCATATTCTAGTGTGCATAAAATGACACTTCTAAAAATGCACATTCCTAAGCCCTCCCCTAAAAATTCTGATTTCACAGATGAAGGATAAGGCCTAGGAGTTGCCACTTTTAAAAGGCATTCCTGAAGCTTCTGATGCAAGTGAGTCAAACTTTAAGAAATAGTGATTTAAACAATACAGGAAAATTATTTGCTCTTATTTGCTTATATTGAACTAATGGGTAAGCTATTCTTGAGCCTTCTTTTTCTGGGTTTTATATTCTATTATCAAACCAAAATATAGAACTTACTTGCATTTTATAACCCAACATTCATTTAAAAAAATAAATGCTTAATATACAAATATAAATTTACATTGTATATTTTTCACAAATCCTCCATTGGAAAGCCTTTCCTTTGGTAGGGCTCATTGCTGAATATTTTCAAAGGCCAATTAGATCTTGGTTACTCTCCAGTTTTTAAATAAAATTTTCAAATCTACAAAATAACACATACTCTGAGACTTTATCTCAGAAAAATAATTTCCTTGCAAATTGCTATATACTTATTATCCTTCCACTTCCTTGAATTATTACAGATCAGAAGCATAGATCAAAGCCTGATAATTTGATACCTCAGCTTCATCACTACCATCAAGATGTTTAAAGTAAGGGATGGCAAAGGCTTAGAGATGGGTACTTGATAATCCTTCTATCAAATGTTGACCCTGCAAAGGACTAATAGATAGTGTTTTGTCTGTAACGGGCAGAGAGTATATGTTTTTGATTTTGCAGGCATACAATCTCTGCAGCAAGTACTCAGCTCTGCCATTTTGGTGTGAAAGCAGCCAGAGGCAATTCATATAGGAATAGGCATATCAGTGTCCCAATACAACTTATCACACTGCTATATTTAAAATGGATAACCAACAAGGACCTACTGTATAGCACAGGGAACTCTGCTCAATAATCTGTAACAACCTAATTGGGAAAAGAATTTGAAAAAGAATAGATACATGCATATGTATAACTGAATCACTTTGCTGTACACCTGAAACTATCACAACATTGTTAATCAACTATACTCCAATATAAAATAAAAAGTTTAAGAAAAAATAAGCAGCAGACCAAATTTTGCCTATGGGCTGTAGTTTGCCAACTGACTACTGCCAAGAGCACAAAGAATATAATCAAGAATTTTAGCCAACAACAACATAACAAACAGCAGCTTCATACCCATTTCATAAAATATATACACACACACTCACATTTCCCTTTTCATTAATATTATAAATTAATGGAAAATCGGCAGATGAAAACATTGCTACAAATTCTTCTGAATTAAAATTTGCTAAAATAACTATGTACATAGACAAAAGGAAGTCATCAGATGAAGAAAGATTCATCTAGAGTTAATATGGGCTACTGAAATTAGTATAATTGCTTTTTATGCTATTTAGGTTTGGAAAACTCTTTGAAAGGTATTATCAGTTATCTCTTTGCCTTAATTGAGGGTCAGGACAACACCCCATTGAAGCAGCTAAGAATTCACATGTGAAATATTTAATTGCCTAACACAGAGTAGATATTCATTAAAGCATTTATTAGCATAATGATTACTTTTCATTACTGTTATTATTTAAATCATAAGGAAGGAAATTACCAAATCTTCCCTAGACTCATATTCAAATATTTAGTAAGTCTTGTAACGTTCACAAGTATGAAACTGATATCCTATTAGAAAAATACTCAAAGAAAAGCAATTGACCTGTTTTTTTGATCCTGAGTCTGTAAGTTCTTGAACAGTCCTCTAGGTCTCAGTCTTCTCAATTTGAAAGTGAAGAGGTTGCAATAGATTAGCAAGTTAGCTCCATTTCTTTGGTTGGCAAAGGTATGAAAAATGCAACAGATGTTCAAAATAAAACCCAAGATGCGCCCATCTCCTGGCCCTACTCCAAAACTTGATCTTTTTCTGGACTCTCTCAGGGAAAGGCAATACCCCTCACATTCCTGTTCCCCTAATGCAGTTGCATGAGGCTGACAACTTGGACACCTCCTATACTCAACCAGTCACTCAATTTGCTCAATTTTCCTTCCTAAAGATTTTGATTTCTTATATCTGCTTTGTTCTATCTCCGACACCCACGACTCCATCGACTAAGCAATCACCACCACTTGCCTGAATCCCTGCATGGCTTTCTAAAGTCTCCCTAAATCCAATCTTGGCTTCCTCTGATCCCTTTCTACAAAGAAGTGAGAATGGTCTTTCCAAAATGCAAATTGTATCATGTCAACCTTCTTAAAACCACTTTGTGGCTTGGCTTCTCATTTCTCTTAAAGTGTAAACTCTGGCCCACCTTTCAACCTTCCTTCTTGGTTATCCAAACACCTTCTGCTCCCTTTCACTGCCTTTTGCTTGGAATACTCATCTCCACTGTCTTTGGGCACCATATCTTACTCATCTGTGGTATCGCCATCTCCCCTCCACTTCCTTACTAGTCTTCCTTGACCCCAGGCTGTTTTTGTTTGTTTGCTTGTTGGCAAGGACCTGTGATTCTTTTCAGCCAAGCACCTATCTCTATATGAAATTATACATCTGTTAGCATAGTATTTTGGTTGATGTGATTCTCTTTCAAGGTTATCAGCTCCATGGTAGCAGACACGGTTTTATTTTTCATCACTATTGTATTCTCAGTGCCACCGTGAATGAACAGATTAATGAATGAGCATGTATGTATCCAGCCTAAAAATTCTCAAATTTTCTAACGTTCCTGTATAATTTAAAGTGATTTTCTTTTGAAACATTCTATTTTTACATTAGTGGTTTCCGTGAGTGTAATTCTACCCTCTCTTCCAAAAAATGACACTCCTAAGTCACCATTACACATAGATTTTTGTTTCCTTTTTCCGGTAGTGATAATAAATTAATCTGATTCATCTGTGATCATTTTCCTTCTTCCTTGTGGCAAATAAAACATCTCTGTTGTATGGGGCTATGTGCATGGGCTTTGGGGTCAAACAGGCCTGGGGCTTAATCCTGGGCTCTTTCATTTACGAACTTTGTGAGCCCAGGCAAGTTACTTAATATAATGAGACCTGTTTCTCTTATCTGAAAAATGAGGACAATAATAACTACATCTCAACATGCTGTTATGAGGATTAATTGAGTTAATATAGTAAAGAGTATTCAAATAATTCCTATTATTATTATTATGATGTTACATATGTCAACCCGACAAGCTTTTGCTTTGGCTCAGTAAACTTGAACTTTTCTGCTGGACACTAATATGCATCTTTGTTGTAAGTGCTTTGAGGCACACATTTTTATAAAACAATATTAGTCAATCTACAGCTATTGTTCAACTAGTACTTGCTTTGTATTTTCCTAAGCTTGGGGATTGTGTTCTCTAACTTTGAAGAAAAGGCACATGAGATAAAAATAATAAATTTACTACAGAAGGTAATTACTTGTTAGATTGTAACAGGACTGACTTCAAGTGCAGTGGAAATTCAGGAAAAATGGGAGAACCATGTAATCAGGGACACTTCCTGGGGAAGCTGGGATTTGTCTAAGAAAAATCTCAAGTGCATAAAGGATTTGAACACAGTCATCAAAGGTGAAGACCATGATACCTAGAGCCTTCTCTGTACCACACACTCGACTGCCTTTACTATATATGTGATTTCCCTTAACCCTCAAAAGAGCTCTGGGAAGTAAATAAAACAGTTCATTCATTCATTCATCAAATATTTCCTGAGAACCTCCTATGTACCAGACCCAATACTGAGAATACACAGTGATGAAAACAAATAAACACCTTCTCTGTGAGTGGCTTACATTCCAGTGGGTTTGATAGCAAAAAACAAAACCAAAAATATTATATGTGGTATATTAAAAGTTGAATTACACAGTGGAGAAAAGTGAATAGGAAATGAGAAAAGGAGTCCTTGGGGAGGGGTATTCACTTTAAATACAGTTCAGGGGAGGCCTCACTATTTTAGGGATGATGAGGGGCTAAGTGACTTGTGTGATGTCACACATCCAGCAAAAGTGGCAACAGAAGGATTCAACCTAGGTTTGTCTGACTCGTACTCCTGTTTTGCTCTCTAAACTATACAGAGGAGTGGGTGTTCCAGCTGAGGCAACGTACAGGCTGGACAGAGCCTATCTGTGTAAGAGAGGAAGAAAACTGACTGGATTCCATGCGAAGGAGTTCCACTGTAACAAAGGAAACATAAACTTGGCCGGGAAGAGTGAAGCCAGATTATGGAGGATCCCAGAAGTTCAATGGAAGTGTCTGATTTAATGCAGCAGGAAAGAGGGTTTTGTTTGTTTGTTTGTTTGTTTTGCTTTGTTATTGGCAATGAATTATGGTATCATGTGTATGAAGCAGAATGTGAGGTCTTTGGAGGAGAGTCTGAAGTGAGCAGGCAGCTAGGAACCCATTGATATAATAATAGAGGAAAGAAGTTTTGATCTCTAAAATCGAGAGGTTATGGTCAGAACAGTACAGAAATACGACATGGGAGAAAGACTCTGTAGTGGAAACGAACTGGAACTAGATCAACCACTGGGTGTGGGGGTGAAGGAGGAGAGTGAGTCAAAGGCAAACACTAGACACCAGGTGTGCGTGATGGGGGATGTGAATGCCTTCAACTGACACGCAGAGGCTTGGAGTAGGTTAGTGTTAATTTTATTTTGGAATCATTTTACTGATCTGCACACACTGCAGGATCACTGGAAACACCCCAGCATACTGTAAGCCAGAGCTGTAGTCACTGCTTGAAATAAATATTCTAGTTAGTTGCCCAAATGAGAAACCCGAGAATCATCATAGATTGCTGCCTGCTTCACCCTCATCATCTCCAATGTTCCATCAAGCTCCAAAACATTCCACCTCCCAAATACCTCCCGATAGCCTCCCCTCTCTCTGTGCCCTCAGAGGCCCGATTTGTGCCATCTTATTTCCCTGGTTCTGCATAACTTGTCTCCTCTATCTTCACCTGGAGTTTTATTTTCCAGAAAACATATTTTCCCCAAAGCACAAATCTTATCAGGAAGTAAAAGGACTGACAGGAAACAAACTCTCACTTACTGAAATTATTTCAGTCATCCATGTGGCCATGCACTGAATATACACACCATTTTGTTTAACCTTATAAATCCTTACAATAATCCTTTAAGGAGGCTGTTTATAGCCTCCTTTAAAGAGGAAAAAACTGAGTGTTGCTTAACGGCACAAACTGAGTAGATAAAGAAGCTGGGATTCAGATTCAGCCAGGCTGTTTTTCTCTGTTTCAACTCACTTGGACCCTGACAGAGGCTCCCAAATCACCTACGTTTTTAAACAAAGGTCTAAGTTATTGTCATAACACACGAGGCCATTCAGGGAATTCCCCTGTGTGCTCTTCCATTCCCCTTTCTCGTCACTCGCGCTGGATGACTGGTACCATTTCCGGGTGCCATGTTCTCTCAGATGCACGTGGCGCCTTGGACCTAGACTATAGGAGAGGCTTCATACATACTTATTTTATGAAGCATTTCATACTGCCTCTGTGCACTGTGCTCTTTGCCCCTCATTCCTTATGCCCCAGGCTAGACCTACCTGCTTTACGAACTTCTCAAGTTTATAAATTATCTCCTCTTTCTGATTTGTCCCTAATCCCAACAGGGTAGATCTCTTGAGTATATGTACCTCTACCATTACATTTACCCTCTATAGAACTCTTTGTGTCCATTCTGTCCCACCTGACTGCGATCTACTTGAGTACCTGGATTGTATCTTTTTCGTGTATTTATTCCCAGCACCAAGCACAGTGCCTGGACTAGAATAGGGTCTCAGTAAATGTTTGTTTCATGAAGGAAGAGAAGAAGGGAATGTTTGAGGGAATAACCTGACTATTACTGCCTGACCCCGGAAACAGATTCCCACAGAAGACAGGTCATGTTTATCTGAGCCTCCTTGCAGCCCCCGTTCTTGACACCTTGCCTGGCACCTGTAGGCACTCACATTCATAAACAGTTGGGAATGAACTTATAAAAGCTTCTTTAGTCATTACGTGGCTGAAGCATTTTCACATGACCTTTTTATAAGGTCCTTTTCCTGGGTGCGTGGGAATGTCTGAAGGGGCCTGTGGAATGTTCTAAATATGTGCAGTAGGAGGGTCTTGAACCCAAGGGGGATCCGTAGTCCAACTCATCATTCACCACATGGTTCTCAGATAAGAAGCGACAGGGAAGACATGAGGGCTCTAGATTTCGCAACGCAGGGTGTCACGACGTTCACTGGCAGTAAAGGGAAGATGGTAACAGCCACAGGAGGATAAGATGAAGCCTGATGAGATGTTAGCAAAGATGTTCTGGAGCCGTAGAGCTGAAACACAGTTACATCTGACAGCAGTGTTTTAAAACTTTGGCTTCTGGTATGCTCTTTGCCCTGCCTATGATTATTTTCTTAGGATTTATGTAAGATGCTTTTTGTTTTGTTTTGTTTTATAAAAAGTTAACCTGTTTCAATTGTGATAAGTGACAGCAAGGGAAAGGTTTTGGCCCAAGCATGGGTGGGCCCCAGTTTTCCTGAGGCTACAGGATATCTCTGGGAAACAGAGGGGGGTGAGCCTAAGTCTCCCAGGACCTTGGACATCAGAGGGAGTGACATCAGCAAGAAAAGCAGCACAGGGTCTAGAGAGGGATCAGGGGATAGTCACCACTTTACCACAGGAAGTTCTAGAAGAAATAACCTCCTAAAATGCCCGGCACATAGATAATGCCCAAATCTTTGGTAGAAAAAAGGTTCATACAAGTTTTTGCTTACTGCTTATGAACTAGTGAAAATAAGCTGAAGAAGGAAAGTTACTCTGGAGAAACAATTTAAATGTAATTAAAATTAAAATAAAGTGTTTCTTATAATGTGTCAATGCAAAAATATGTTTTGATTTATACAGTAGTCTACACATTTTTCCATCTGGGTAAAATATCCATACTTATAATGGATTGATTAATTCTACAGCCAGACTGAAGTATATTTTCCAACAACTAAAACCTATAGAAATATTCCAAGGGGATTTTATCATAAGAGTAGAGATGACTTCATCAGAAGTCACTACGTATGCTCTTCACTCCTTGGCAAAATCTGATTTGCGTGACATTGTCTTGGAAACTATCCCTGGGTTTTTAGTCACAAGTGAGGTTCACCTATTATCAGGTGCTGAGACTTGGCGGCTCACTGAGAGTACTGTACCGAGGCACCAGGGCACTTTGGGATGGTCTACATACTCCAAGATGCAAAGTGCCATGAGGAAACTTTTAAAATATTCAAACAACCCAGTTTTAAAAACCATCTGGGGAGGCATGAGTGTTTTTAGCCCCGTTCCATTTTACATGAAAATATTTTGTTCACCTTTAAATGTAGAATATATTGGGTTGGCCAAAAAGTTCGTTCAGGTTTCCTGTAAGATGTTATTAAAAACCCGAACGAACATTTTGGCCAACCCAATGCATTTTCTTCACCCCCAAACCTGACCTTAGGCAGAATAAACGAGGGAGCAGGAAGAAAGGAATGACTTAAAACATATATATTTCTATTTGCTATACCACCTTTTGACAACTAAACCCAGTGATTCACACCTGTATTTTCTAATAGGTGGTTATACACGTTAATTAAGAAACAAATTATATTTAAAGAAATTTGTACTTACCAGAAATACTGCTATAGATATTCCAACCAGAAAGCCTGCTATCACATCGGACCAATGATTTCGATATTCTGCTACTCTGTTGAGCCCAGTAAGAAAGGCCAAACACATTAAGCCCAGGCATAGAACGGGCTTAGCAAGTCTTGTTCCTTTGGCTTTGATTGTGTTGGTAATGTACATCTGAAATAGTAAATGAAAAACATGACTTTCCATGAACGTATTTCCTTGATATACACCTCATATATCTGTCTGTACATATATATATTTATTGACATAGATATGCCTATATAGTTCAAATAATTAACTGAAGTTTATGAATTTTTTGAAAGAAGTTTCTTAAAAGTAGAGTTTAAAAGTATTGATTAATTTTACTTACCTTATATTGACTAATGGCCAATTCTTATGTAATAGTAATTATCTAAGATACTGAGTGCGGACATTCCAAGTGACTTTTTTTTAACTTTTAATGTACTTATTCTTGTTTCATCTGAATTTACATTTTAGATCAATACTATTAGAAGGGGAAAACTGATGAATGAATGTTTTTTTTTTTGAATGTTTTTAATGTTTACATTTTTGTATACCATAGGGAGAGGATGCACACTTTATAAAAATCAGAACTTGTGAGTATAGCTATAAAAAACAAAATGGAGTGGACTTCCACTAAACAGATACTACTTTGAAAAAAGAATTTAGAGTTCAATACAGTGCCAAGGTTTGCTTTTATGCTGTTACCTGAAATTGTGAAATTACTTTGTTTTAACCAAATTTTATCAACCAGCATTAGGACAACAAAAAATAATTTAACTATGATGGGGGAAATGTGTCAGCTAAAGCCAAAACAAAACAATTAGTAAACACCTACATTTTTGGCATCTTCACATATGCTAAGAAGAACAGTTAAGTGTCAGCTGACGGCACAGAATGAAATATCTTCAAGTTGTGAGCCACCATGCTCAAAAAACCCAGTCTTTCCCCCAATCTGATTCATTCTACAGCTCAATTGCTCATAACTTAAACCATGTGTTCCTATATAAGTGAATCTGTTGACTGTGAAGGAAATGTGTCAGTTATTATTTCAAGTCACTAGCAAAGTAATTATTAAAGAGATGGCTTTGGGGCTTCCCCGGTGGCACAGTGGTTAAGAATCCGCCTGCCAATGCAGGGCACACGGGTTCGAGTCCTGGCCCGGGAAGATCCCACATGCCGTGGAGCAACTAAGCCCGTGCGCCACAACTACTGAGCCTGCGCTCTAGAGCCCGCGAGCCACAACTGCTGAGCCCACGTGCCACAACTACTGAAGCCCATGTGCCTAGATCTCGTGCTCTGCAACAAGAGAAGCCACCGCAATGAGAAGCCCATGCACCGCAACAAAGAGTAGCCCCCGCTCGCCACAACTAGAGAAAGACCACTTGCAGCAACAGAGACCCAACACAGCCAAAAATAAATAAATAAATGAAATAAAAAATTTAAAAAAAAATAAAGGGCAATGTTTGTTAAAAAAAAAAAAGAGATGGCTTTGACAGTACAATCAGTTTTTATGATATTAATGTCAGACTCTGATACTGATAATATAATCAGAAAAATACTTAGAAGTGCGTATAACCACTTGCCTATTGTCCTCAGTTGAATAAAAAATACATTTGCCTAAGAGATTAAACCAAAATCAGCACTTATGCTTTTAGTTCATGGCAGCCATTTTAGAATGCTATGAAATTCAGTAATTATCTTTTCTCTTTTTTTTTTCTGGGCAAGTTTGCAGCCCTGTTAGCTGCCAGTACACACTGTATGAATATTTAAACAGTTCATGTGATACAAGGCTTCTACCTAGCCAAGTTCTAGCTCTTTGCAATCTATCCCTGGTCCCGATACTCTAGGAAAAAAAAGAGCTGGATTATCTCCATTTTGGGCCTATGACCTTCAGAGCTATGTCTGTGTATTCTAAGCCTGTGCTTGAAAGAGCTAAATAATCTCAGTTAAGAAGAATAAGTATACACGAGAGGGAAATAGGAGGAGATGAGAAAGAGAAAATGGTGCTTTTGCCATTCTGAGAGAATATATTGAAGAGTTTTGCCTACATGAGTAACAAGGCAAGAATATCACACCACTTCAGGTGTCCAGTGATGCACCTAATAGAGTAATTCCTTATTTGACTCGTGCATATAAACAGGGAGTGAAATTTGAGCTGCTTGTGGGATTTTCTGTAACACAGCTATGCGGCTGATTACTGACTTCTTACCTTTGCATTTCTTCACATCTGTCAGAACGCTAAAGACATCCTATCCTTATTAAAACAAAATGAATGTGAAATGATAACTGAATAGTATTAATATCGTTAATAATTATTATAGCTATGATTTAATGAGCGATGGCTGTTCAAGGCAATGTTCTAAGCATTTTACTTTACTTATTAAATCCTCAAAATAACCATATTAGTAAGAAATCATCATTACCTTCATTTTATAGACGAAAAAATTGACTCAAGACAAAGCTTACTATGAAGAATATACAACTTAACTATTGGGGGTGGCACTTTTGAGAAGGAGAGATGTCAGTGGGAAGTAGGGGTAAAGCACTTTGGTGCCTTTAACCTTCGTTTCTTTCTTGATTGATTTCTTGCCTAGAGAAAATGGACATAAGCTAAGTATCAGTGAATGCAAGAGAAATGAAATTAAAAATAGGGGAAAGAAGGCCACCATAGTACATAGCAGTGAGGCTACATCTATACTCTACTATTAGGAAGAAGTAGGAAGTAGTATATATGTGGTTTGTGTGGGAAATCTCCTACAGAATCTGTATGGCTTTGGAAAACATTTGCCTTCTCCTTCAACCCCAAAGGCCATCACAGATAGAGCTCAGCCCTAACTTATCCAAGTTGTGTAGGCCTATAGTAATCTGTGACCTTGGGCTACAATCCTCTGAAGTGTCTCTTGAATTTGAGTTCATTCCTAAGATGCTCTATGACTTAAGCATGTTTATAAAGGGTCCCAAGACACAGTCTGGCCACTATGCAAACTCATGAAAAGGCTTCTATATTAGGAATAGCCTGGGATTTGGCTCTTCCCCCACCAGATCCCCACTTAATGTCCAGAACCAGAATAGAAGAAAATTGAATTTTAAGCGTTATGGGAGAAGGACGACATTTCTTCAAATAATTTCAACTTTAAAGTGGATCACTGTAGTGCTTTATAATGCACAGATTTTTCTGTAGCATAATCATTTGACATGGATGTCACAAAAGAAAAATTTGAGTTTGCACTTATATGTACTAGGGAACTTTTTGGTACTTTATGATTGTAAATGCCTTTTAACCAGTCTAATTGTGTTATCCTTACAGAAGGTCTATTATACCTAATTTGCAGAAGAGGAAATTATAGCATGAGAATCTATTAAGCAAGTTGGACACAGGACAGGAATTGATTATTTATGCTCTCTTGGTTTTTAATTCACTTATGAAACCATCTAGGTTAACCAGATGTCAAAATGTAGCTAAAATAAAACACAAACAGAAGGGTGTATAATCTGAGCAGGATGGTATCGGCTCAGTCCTCAAGGGTCAGTGAATGCTCACTACCTTATAGGCCAAGCCATTTAGCCATTATTAGGCAGTTCTTATTCATCAATCCCATGAATATCTATTAGCCCCAAGATGCAGAAAGTTAAAACCAGTCATTTGCTACCTGCTAACAGCGAGGTGTATATTCTTCTACACATTTTTTTCCCTTGCTTATACAATATATACAATAATTGACACACATATAAAGGGGTTTTACTTACTTGTTTGCTTTTACTAAATATAATCTCAATGCCCATGTAGTAAAGTGAATGGACTCACTTGTGAGAATATTAATCTATCTCTTCGGTAAATGAGAAAGCACTGTACAATTTTAAAACAATACTATTATAAAACAAAAATAAAAACACAAATGTTTGTGTTTGTTAAGCACTTACTATACATCTGAAACTGTTATTCAAAGAGGAGGCATCTAGGTTGGATCCAGAAGGATGAGTACGAGCTCCCGGCAAAGGGGAAATGGGGGGAAAAGGTGTCCTAGACCCAGGGACAGCATTCGTAACCCTGCTATGCGCTCCCCAAGCACCTGCGTCGTCCTCTCCCAGAACACTTACCACAATGTGTGGTTTATACTAATTTGAGTTGTTCCCTTCACTACAGTGAGGACACAGAAGCCAAATCTGGAGTGTAAGCCCTGAGCTTCGTTAGCACTTTGCCTGAAACACAGTAAGCACTCAAAAGACTTACTAGACTTACTAAATAAAAGAACGAATAAATGAAAAATGCAAAGGCACAAGAGAAAGAGTATGGAGGATTTTCTTCATAGCATTTGTCACTATTTAAAATCATGTTCCCCATTTCTGTGTATGTATATCTGTTGCCTCCATGAGAATATTCCATTAGAATAAAGCCTCTGTCCATTCACCATTCTACCTGAAATGCACAGAACTCCTTTTATGTAGTAGGTATTCAAAAATGTTGAATTAATGAATGCATGAATGGCATGCTTGGGGAAAAGTGAATTTTTGAACTCTTTTATTGTCAGAGAATACACAACGCTATCAGAAATTGTCTTGCATATGCATGTATTTACTTGCTATTGTCTTTCTCCTCCTTGTCTATCTCATATTGCCTGGATCAAAACCTGGTACAGGGTAGGCACCTGTGATAGAAAGAATACCAGCCCTCTAACAATGCCAAAGCTCTAATCCTAGGAACTTGTGAGTATGTCACCAAATCACATGAGTCTTTAAAAGTGGATAACCTTCCCTAGCTGTAGTCAGAAAGAGATCTGAAGATGCTATGCTGCCGTCTTTGACGATGGAGAAAGGGAGCAACCAACCAAGGAATTCAGATAGCCTCTGGGAGCTGGAAAAGGCAGGGAATGAATTCTCCCTAGAGCCTCTTGAAGGGATGTAGACAGGCTGAAACCTTGATTTTAGCCCAGTGAGACCATGCTGGACTTCAGATCTATGGAACTCTAGGATAATAACATTGAGTTGTTTTAAGTCCCTAAGTTTGTGGTATTTTGTCATGGTGTCAAAAGAAAACTATGATAATCAATATCTGCTTCATGCGTGAATGAATGAATGAACTGGAATTTGTAAAAATGACCCATAAGGGATAACTGTGGCATAGTGATTAGATTACCTGCTCTGGAACCAATGAGATTTGGGTTTGAGTCCTGGCTCTGTCACTTACTTAAACAAGTTATTCAACCTATCTAAGCCTTGAACTCCTTATGTATAAAATGATTGGGTTGTCTTTTTTTTTGATATTAAGCTGTATGAGCTGTTTCCATATTTTGGAAGTTAATCCTTGTCTGTAGCATTGTTTGTAAATATTTTCTCCCATTCCTTAGGCTGTCTTTTCATTTTGTTTCCTTTGCTGTGCAAAAGCTTTTAAGTTTAATTAGGTCCCATTTGTTTATTTTAGTTTTTATTTCCATCACTCTAGGAGACCGCTCCAAAAAAATATTGCTGTGATTTATGTCAAAGAGTGTTCTGCCTATGTTTTCCTCTAGGAGTTTTAGGGTATCCAGTCTTACATTTAGGTCTTTAATCCATTTTGAGTTTATTTTTGTATATGGTGTTAGAGAATGGTAGCCATCCAGTTTTCCCAGCACTACTTATTGAAGAGACTGTCTTTCCTCCATTGTATATTCTTGCCTTCTTTGTCACAGATTAATTGACCATAATGTGTGGGTTTATTCGGATTGCACCCTATAGTCTTACTCATGAATCTACAATTCATAATCAGGTTAGGATGGATTCTTTAAACTGATTTCCAGGTTTTGACTACTTTGCTTCATATATCCTAAGAAGCAATAGGTTTCTTGGGTTTTGTTTTTTTTAATCACCACATAGCATTACTACTGGTCATATTGTTTGTTTCCATCCTCACATGGACTGATGCCCCACCAAGTTCTTCTTATCTTGGATTCCTGGGATTATTTTTAAAAAATCAAATTTCTTAATTGTTTTCAGAATAGCATTTCACCTTGCTAAAACCCTTTTGACCTTTGAGGTTGACATCTATCAAATTAGTCCTCTTTCTCTCAGCTTCTTCTTAGCACCATACAGATCACCAATAACAAGGCAGTGTCAAGGGTAGAATTCCATGGCACTCCACTGGAGACTTATTTGCAAATTGCTACAGAGACACTGAACAAAATTTGGAGTGTTCATTTATTAGGCGAGGTGTGCAGTGTCCTGAAAGTCTTATTATTATATCCATACTTATCCATGATCATAAATTTGCCAAATTGCAATGTAGATGTATTTGATAGGGTATGTAATAGAATTGTGATGAGAGGTAATGTAATGGTAGAAAGACCATGGACTTTGTACCAGATTTGTGTACACATAATTCAGACTTTTCAGGGGTGTGTTGGGGAAGCATAATAAATGGTGGTATATTGAAGCCATAAATTTTATGTACTAAACCTAGATTGTATAGCGCATGCAGCTACTTTTTTTCCCCTAACTGACCTAAACTTCATCATGGGCATCCATCCTGCACTGAAGAGGAACAGAATGAGGGAGGGAGAAAGTCTGCCACCTTCCCCTCCTATATGTTGGCGGTACCATCCTGTTTATATTATATCCTGTGTACTCTTTATTATTACTTTGTAATAAAATACACAGATCTTCAAATTTTGCTTTTGGTATGTAAAGGTAGCTTTGGAATTTAGAAATTCCTGTTCTCTTTTGACAAAGAGAGATTTGACTATTGAAGCCAAACATTGTCTTCCTTTTCTAATTGGTACTGGCCCATCTCTCTTTTCTTTTTCCAGTTTTATTGAGGTATAATTGACAAATTAAAAAAATCGATATACTTAAGGTATACAACTTGCTGTTTTTATATATGTGTACGTTGTGAAGTGATCACCATAATCAAGCTAATTAATGTAACCTTTACCTCACATAGTTACCATTTTGTGTGTATGTGTACATTTAAGATCTACCTACTCTCTTACCAAATTTCAAGTATACAATACAGTGTAGTTACATTGCTATACATTATATCTGTGTGGTATGTATAGATATAATACTATTCAGGATTAAAAAAGAAGGAAGTCCTGCCATTTGAGACAATACGGATCAACCTGAAGGACATTATGCTAAGTGAAATATGCCAGGCAAGGAAAGACAAATACTGCAAGATCTCACTTATATGTGCAATCTAAAATAGTCAAACCCATACAAGCAGAGAGTAGAGTGGGGGCTACCAGGAGCTAGTGGACAGGGAAATGGGGAGATAGATGTTGGCCCTTCTCTTACGGCATGTCCTTCTCTGACACACTGAATAACAGACGAGAAATCCTAGAGCTATGTTGCCCAATATGGTAGCTACTAGCTAGAGCTACTGAGCACTGGAAACGTGGACAGTGGGACCAAGGGACTGCATTTTTAATATTAGTTAATTTCAGTTTTAAAACTGGTCCTTGCTTTGATTATTACAAAACTTTTAAATATGTTTGGAACAAACTGGGTATGTGCTTCTACTTTTACACTGTAAATTTTATGAAACCTCAATAGAGATCAAATACTTGAGATGAAAATGTAGTATCAGAACTGAGATGAATTGCAAAAGACAAATAGACACTGGATTTTGAAAACTTTGCAAAAAAGGGAATGCAAAATATCTCATTAATAATTTTTATATTGACACATGTTGAAATGTTAAAATTTAGACATACTTTGTTAAATAAAATATATTTTCAAATTTTAACCTTTGTTTTTGCTTTTTAAAAATATGACTATTAGAAAATTAATAATCATATATGTGGTTCATTTTATATTTCTACTAGATATTGCAGATATAGACAAGAGCATATGATTTAAGGGAAATGAAAAATATATCAGTTAATATTCAAAAATATTGTTCCCATTTCAGCATTTATTGTTATTTTATTATTTTTATTTATTATATTGGTTGGAGTTGTGTACTGAACCTAACACCATTTTTTAGGGCACTCGTGTTCTGTAAGACAATAGTTAGCTATATCTTTTAACTATATCTAACATTTACATCTATTAATATATTACTATTTCAAGCAGCACATAAAGTAATAAAATGATTTTATGGAATTATCTTTAATTTTCAGAGTTAAACTATCACAGTCTATTTTTTCAGGTTCTGATTATTATAACAGCTTTTTAAAAAACATTTTGCTTCTAAAAGTTAATCAATTGTTTTGTATTTTATTGATACTTTATTTTTTTTAACATCTTATTGGAGTATGATTGCTTTACAATGTTGTGTTAGTTTCTGCTGTATAACAAAGTGAATCAGCTATACATATACAAATATCCCCATAACCCCTCCATCTTGTGTCTCCCTCCCACCCTCCCTATCCCACCCCTCTAGGTTGTCACAAAGCACCGAGCTGATCTCCCTGTGCTATGTAGCTGCTTCCCACTAGCTAGCTATTTTACATTTGGTACTGTATATATGTCAATGCTACTCTCTCACTTTGTCCCAGCTTACCCTTCCCCCTCCCCGTGTCCTCAAGCCCATTCTCTACCTCTGTGTCTTTATTCCTGTCCTGCCCCTAGGTTCATCAGAACAACCTTTTTTTTTTAGATTCCATATATATGTGTTAGCATATGGTATTTGTTTTTCTCTTTCTGACTTATTTCACTCAGTATGACAGTCTCTAGGTCCATCCACCTCACTACAAATAACTCAATTTCATTTCTTTTTATGGCTCAGTAATATTCCATTGTATATATGTGCCACATTTTCTTTATCCATTCATCTGTCGGACACATAGGTTGCTTCCATGTCCTAGCTACTGTAAATAGTGCTGCAATGAACATTGTGGTACATGTATCTTTTTGAATTATGGTTTTCTCAGGGTATATGCCCAGGAGTGGGATTGCTGGGTCCTATAGTAGTTCTATTTTTAGTTTTTTAAGGAACCTCCATACTGTTCTCCATAGTAGTTGTATCAATTTACCTTCCCACCAAACAGTGCAAGGGGGTTCCCTTTTCTCCACATCCTCTCCAGCATTTACTGTTTATAGATTTTTTTGGTGATGGCCATTCTGACTGGGGTGAGGTGATACCTCACTGTAGGTTTGATTTGCATTTCTCTAATGATTAGTGATGTTGACCATCCTTTCATGTGTTTATTGGGAATCTATATACCTTCTTTAGAGAAATGTCTATTTAGCTCTTCTGCCCAGTTTTGGATTGGATTGAAAGTTTTTTTGATAGTGAGCTGCATGAACTGCTTGTATATTTTGGAGATTAATCTTTTGTCACTTGCTTCGTTTGCAAGCATTTTCGCCAATTCTGAGGGTTATCTTTTCACTTTGTTTATGGTTTCCTTTGCTGTGCAAAAGCTTTTAAGTTTCATTAGGTCCCATTTGTTTATTTTTGTTTTTTTTTCCATTTCTCTGGAGGTAGGTCAAAAAGGTTCTTGCTGTGATTTATGTCAAAGAGTATTCTTCCTATGTTTTCCTCTAAGAGTTTTATAGTGCCTGGCGTTACATTTAGGTCTTTAATCCATTTTAAGTTTATTTTGTGTATGGTGTTAGGAACTGTTCTAATTTCATTCTTTTACATGTAGCTGTCCAGTTTTCCCAGCACCACTTATTGAAGAGGTTGTCTTTTCTCCATTGTATATTCTTGCCTCCTTTATCAAAGATAAGGTGACCATATGTGTGTGGGTTTATCTCTGGGCTTTCTATCCTGTTCTACTAATCTATATTTCTGTTTTTGTGCCAGTACCATAGGGTCTTGATTACTGTAGCTTTGTAGTATAGTCTGAAGTCTGGGAGCCTGACTCCTCAGGCTCCGTTTTTTTCTTTCTCAAGATTGCTTTTGCTATTCAGGGTCTTTTGTGTTTCCATACAAATTGTGAAATTTTTTGTTCTAGTCCTGTGAAAAATGCCATTGGTAGTTTGATAGGGACTGCACTGAATATGTAGATTGCTTTGGGTAGTATAGTCATTTTCACAATGTTGATTCCTCCAGTCCAAGAACATGGTATATCTCTCCATCTGTTTGTATCATCTTTAATTCCTTTCATCAGTGTCTTATAGTTTTCTGCATACAGGGCTTTGTCTCCTTAGGTAGGTTTATTCCTAGGTATTTTATTCTTTTTGTTGCAATGGGAAATGGGAGTGTTTCCTTAATTTCTCTTTCAGATTTTTCATCATTAGTGTATAGGAATGCAAGAGATTTCTGTGCATTAATTTTGTATCCTGCTACTTTACCAAATTCATTGATTAGCTCCAGTAGTTTTCTGGTAGCATCTTTAGGATTCTCTATGTATAGTATCATGTCATCTGCAAACAGTGACAGTTTTACTTCTTCTTTTCCGATTTGGATTCCTTTTGTTTTTTTCTTCTCTGATTGCTGTGGCTAAAACTTCCAAGACTATGTTGAATAACAGTGGTGAGAGTGGGAAACCTTGTCTTGTTCCTCATCTCAGAAGAAATGGTTTCAGTTTTTCACCACTAAGAACAACGTTGGCTGTGGGTTTGTCATATATGGCCTTTATTATGCTGAGGTAAGTTCCCTCTATGCCTACTTTCTGGAGAGTTTTTATCATAAATGGGTGCTGAAATTTGTCAAAAGCTTTTTCGGCATCTATTGAGATGATCAGATGGTTTTTATCCTTCAATGTGTTAATATGGTGTATCACATTGATTGATTTGCATTTTTGAAGAATCCTTGCATTCCTGGGATAAGCCCCACTTGATCATGGTGTATGAACCTTTAAATGTGCTGTTGGATTCTGTTTGCTAGTATTTTGTTGAGGATTTTTGCATCTATGTTCATGAGTGATATTGGCCTGCAGTTTTCTCTTTTGGGGACACCTTTGTCTGGTTTTGGTATCAGAGTGATGATGGCCTCGTAGAATGAGTTTGGGAGTGTTCCTCCTTCTGCTATATTTTGGAAGAGTTTGAGAAGGAGAGGTGTTAGCTCTTCTCTAAATGATTGCTAGAAATCGCCTGTGAAGCCACCTCGTCCTGGGCTTTTGTTTGTTGGAAGATTTTTAATCACAGTTTCAACTTCAGTGCTTGTGACTGGTCTCTTTATACTTTCTATTTCTTCCTCGTTCAGTCTTGGAAGGTTGTGCTTTTCTAAGAACTTGTCCATTTCTTCCAGGCTGTCCATTTTATTGGCATATAGTTGCTTGTAGTAATCTCTCATGATCCTTTGTATTTCTGCAGTGTCAGTTGTTACTTCTCCTTTTTCATTTCTAATTCTGTTGATTTGAGTCTTCTCCCTTTTTTTCTTGGTGTGTCTGGCTAATGGTTTATCAATTTTGTTTATCTTCTCAAAGAACCAGCTTTTAGTTTTATTGCTCTTTACTATTGTTTCCTTCATTTCTTTTTCATTTATTTCTGATCTGATCTTTATGGTTTCTTTCCTTCTGCTAACTTTGGGGTTTTTTTGTTCTTCTTTCTCTAATTGCTTTAGGTGCAAGGTTAGGTTGTTTATGCGAGATGTTTCCTGTTTCTTGATGTAGGCTTGTATTGCTATAAACTTCCCTCTTAGAACTGCTTTTGCTGCATCCCATAGGTTTTGGGTCATTGTGTTTTCATTGTCATGTTTCTAGGTATTTGATTTCCTCTTTGGTTTCTTCAGTGATCTCTTGGTTATTCAGTAGCATACTGTTTAGCCTCCACGGGCTTGTATTTTTTACAGTTTTTTTCCTGTAATTGATATCTAGTCTCATAGTGTTGTGGTCGGAAAAGATACTTGATACGATTTCAATTTTATTAAGTATACCAAGGCTTGATTTGTGGCCCAAGTTATGATCTACGCTGGAGAATGTTCCATGAGCACTTGAGAAGAGTGTACTCTGTTGTTTTTGGATGGACTGTCCTATAAATATCAATTAAATCTATCTGGTCTATTGTGTCATTTAAAGCTTGTGTCTGCTTATTTATTTTCATTTTGGATGATCTGTACATTGGTGAAAGTGGAGTGTTAAAGTCCTCTACTATTATTGTGTTACTGTTGATTTCCCCTTTCATGGCTGTTAGCATTTGCCTTATGTATTGAGGTGCTCGTATGTTGGGTGCATAAATATTTACAATTGTTATATCTACTTCTTGGATTGATCCCTTGATCATTATGTAGTGCCCTTCTTTGTCTCCTGTATCTTTATTTTAAAGTCTATTTTGTCTGATATATGAATTGCTACTCCAGCTTTCTTTTGATTTCCATTTGCATGGAATATCTTTTTCCATCCCCTCACTTTCAGCCTGTATGTGTCCCTAGGTCTGAAGTGGGTCTCTTGTAGACAGCATATATACAGGTCTTGTTTTTGTATCCATTCAGCCAGTCTATGTCTTTTGGTTGGAGCATTTAATCCATTCACATTTAAGGTAATTATCGATATGTATGTTCCTATTACCAATTTCTTAATTATTTTGGGTTTGTTATTGTAGGTCTTTTCCTTCTCTTGTGTTTCCTGCCTAGAGAAGTTCCTTTAGCATTTGTTGTAAAGCTGGTTTGGTGGTGCTGAATTCTCTTAGCTTTTGCTTGTCTGTAAAGGTTTTAATTTCTCCATCGAATCTGAATGAGATCCTTGCTGGGTAGAGTAATCTTGGTTGTAGGTTTTTCCCTTTCATCACTTTAAATATGTGCTGCCACTCCCTTCTGGCTTGTAGAGCTTCTGCTGAAAGATCAGCTGTTAACCTTATGGGGATTCCCTTGTATGTTATTTGTTGCTTTTCCCTTGCTGCTTTTAATATTTTTTCTTTGTATTTAATTTTTGATAGTTTGATTAATATGTGTCTTGGTGTGTTTCTCCTTGGATTTAACTGTATGGGACTCTCTGTGCTTCCTGGACTTGATTAACGATTTCCTGTCCCATGTTAGGGAAGTTTTCAACTATAATCTCTTGAAATATTTTCTCACACCCTTTCTTTTTCTCTTTTTCTTCTGGGACCCCTATAATTCGAATGTTGGTATGTTTATTGTTGTCTCAGAGGTCTCTAGACTGTCCTAAATTCTTTTCATTCTTTTTTCTTTATTCTGCTCTGCAGTAGTTATTTCCACTATTTTATCTTCCAGGTCACTTATCCGTTCTTCTGCCTCAGTTATTCTGCTATTGATTCCTTCTAGAGTATTTTTAATTTCATTTATTGTGTTGTTCATCATTGTTTGTTTGCTCTTTAGTTCTTCTAGGTCTTTGTTAAATGTTTCTTGTATTTTCTCCATTCTGTTTCTAAGATTTTGGGTCATCCTTACTATCATTACTCTGAATTCTTTTTCAGGTAGACTGTCTATTTCCTCTTCATTTGTTTGGTCTGGTGGGTTTTTCCCTTGCTCCTTCATCTGCTGTATATTTTTCTGTCTTCCCATTTTGCTTAACTTACTGTGTTAGGGGTCTCCTTTTCGCAGGCTACAGGTTCGTAGTTCCCATTGTTTTTGTTGTCTGCCCCCAGTGGGTAAGGTTGGTTCAGTGGCTTGTGTAGGCTTACTGGTGGAGGGGACTGGTGCCTGTGTTCTTGCTGGTGGGGCTGTATCTTGTCCTTCTGGTGGTGTGTTTTGGGGTGTCTGTGACCTTATTATGATTTTAGGCAGCCTCTCTGCTAATGGGTGGGGTTGTGTTCCTGTCTTGCTAGTTGTTTGGCATGGGCCATCCAGCACTGGAGCTGGGCCTTAGCATTGAGACGGAGATCTCTGGGAGAGCTCCCGCCGATTGATATTACATGGGGCCGGGAGGTCTCTGGTGGTCCAATGTCCTGAACTTGGCCTCTCCCACCTCAGAGGCTCAGGCCTGACACCAGGCTGGAGCACCAAGACCCTGTCAACCATATGGCTCAGAAGAAAAGGGAGAAAAAAAGAAAGAAAAATAAATAAATAAACAAAATAAAATAACTAAAATAAAAAAATTTAAAAAAGAAATAAAAAAGTAATTGTGGGGATTTAATCTGCTGCTCCTGAGTCTACACAGAGAGATTTCTCTTTCTCTTCTTTTTTTGCACAGCTCCTGGGGTTCAGCTTTGGTTTTGGCCCCACCTCTGCATGTAGGTTGCCCTCAGGCTTCTGTTCTCGCCCAGACAGGACAGGGTTAAAACAGTGGCTGATTAGGGGGCTCTGGCTCACTCATGCCGGGGGAGGGAGGGGTATGGTAGTTATAACTGGAATGCGGGGCGAGCCTGCGGCGGCAGAGGCCAGTGTGAGGTTGCAACAGACTGAGATGCGCCGTGTGCTCTCCCAGGGAAGTTATCTCTGGATCACGGGACCCTGGCAGTGGCGGGTTGCACAGGCTTCTGGGAGGGGAGGTGTGGAGAGTGACCTGTGCTTGCACACAGGCTTCTTGGTGGCTGCAGCAGCAGCCTTAGCATCTCATGCCCGTCTCTGGTGTCTGCGCTGATAGCTGTGGCTCGCGCCCGTCTCTGGAGCTCATTTAGGTGGTGCTCTGAATCCCCTCTCCTCAAGCACCCTGAAACAATGGTCTTTTGACTCTTAGTCAGGTCCAGACTTTTTCCCGGACACACTCCCCGCTAGCTCTGTCGCACTAGTCCCCTTCAGGCTGTGTTCACGCAGCCAATCCCAGTCCTCTCCCTGGGATCTGACCTCCGAAGCCCAAGCCTCAGCTCCCAGCCCCCATCCATTCCGGTGGGTGAGCAGACAAGCCTCTGAGGCTAGTGAGTGCTTTTTGGCACTGATCCTCTGTGTGGGAATCTCTCCGCTTTGCCCTCTGCACCCCTGTGGCTGCGCTCTCCTCTGTGGCTCCAAAGCATCCCCCCTGCCCACGCCCCATCTCCACCAGTGGAGGAGCTTCTTAGTGTGTGGAAACTTTTCCTCCTTCACAGCTCCCTCCCAGAGGTGCAGGTCCTGTCCCTATTCTTTTGTCTACGTTTTTTCTTTTTCTTTTGCCCTACCCAGGTATGTGGGGAAGTTTCTTGCTTTTTGGGAAGTCTGAGGTCTTCTGCCAGCGTTCAGTAGGTGTTCTGTAGGAGTTGTTCCACATGTAGATGTATTTCTGATGTATTTGTGGGGAGGAAGGTGATCTCCACGTCTTACTCCTCCGCCATCTTGAAGGTCCCCCCGATACCCTTTAAATACTTGGTGGATTCCTTATTTAGTCAGTGTAAACCAGGAGGAAAAGCTCAACTTTAGGAGTTTAGTAACCTCCGC
This sequence comes from Balaenoptera physalus, assembly GCF_965194825.1. Classification (NCBI taxonomy): domain Eukaryota; kingdom Metazoa; phylum Chordata; class Mammalia; order Artiodactyla; family Balaenopteridae; genus Balaenoptera; species Balaenoptera physalus. The sequence continues at coordinate 109,239,852 of NC_138882.1, read as the reverse complement.
TAAAATGTCAGTCTACCACTGATTATTTCTGTGACCTTAGACAGATTACTTAACTTCTCTGAATCTTAGTTATATCATTTTTTAAATGAAAATGACAATAAGAATTTGTAGGATTTAGCACAGTTATCTTAAGGAGTGTAAGTTTTATTACTGTCACAAGGCACCATGAAGATTTTTGTTTGCTCTGTGCCAGGAAAAAACCTAAAGGGTTAAAATGATATATTTGGATTAAAACTACATTTGCTGGGAGAAATAATAAATTGAATTGCCTAACTTATGTGCATGGGAATAAAGGTCCTTAAACATATTGCATTTGAAAAACCAAGGGTGGCCATCCATTTTCTTTACAATATACTTAATGGGTCCCTAACAAAAGATTACATAATCACAGACACAGAATTTGTCATGTAGTTGATGTCCCTGAATGGGTAACGCTAGGAAGCCACAAATGTGAGGTAAATTAACAACAAGCTCAGTGTTCAGGATCAGCTGGTACACACAGTTACAGTCAGAATACGCTCAGTGACTCAGCTACCCCCAGCACAATGGCCGACTGATGGTTTGGCTGTGAATAACAGCCCCTTCATCACTGACACATTTACTTTATCCTTGTAGTGCAACCGTGGCTGGTTTTACATGGAGACCATTTCTCTCCAGTATGACTCCCATGATAAATATATTGTACACACGGCACTGCGTCCATCAGCCAGAAGAACAAAAATTCCTTTACTTGACATTTTCTCTGTCATCTATAAAAACATGTCCATCATCTAACAGCCGTTTCCATTCACCAGATAAAAAAGTAAGATAATATTTAGATAAAGATAGGCTTCTGTCTTATTTCTGATTGGGATACAAGGAAAAGAAAACTATGTGACATGTGAGGAGTTACATGCAAGCAAAAGGAATTTAATTCCTGTGATTTTGAGAACTCCATCATCTCTAAGATTTAAAATTCACTAACTGGTAAGTAAGAAAGTGAAATTAATATGTAAAAGACCAATCTAGAGACCTTTAAATACAACAAAAACATGCACTAGACTGTTAGATGAATTGAGGAATTAGTTTTGGTTTAACTTAAAGGCAAATGAAGAAAGTAGAACCTACTAAACTATTAAAATATGCAAATAAGAAATTTAAGTTTAATATCAGGGATAAGAAATTAGTGGTAAAAATGGTAAAAGCACATCTCAAATATCTCTGACAAATCTTCAAAACTGTTTAAATTTGTAGTTAAATGTTAGGACTCACAATGTTTCTCAGATTTTCTTTAGCTAAGGAAAGAAGCTATAATTAATGGATAAGTGATTATCCAAATACACGATCTCTGTATGATATGCACTATGTATAATAATCTATATATCACATGAATTAAAAAAAATTAAAGACTAAGAACTGGAGTACAGATCTTGAGATACTCTCTTAAATTATACAATAATAGGAAAAGACTCATAAGACTTAAAAAGAAAATGTCATAATGCAATAAGGAAAAGAAATGTGTGAGAGAAGGCATGCTCCCCTGGCCTCCCCCAACTCCACACAGGGTCTCATAGTTACTGGGAGGGAGTATATAATAAAAGACAGTATATATATGTTTGCAATTAGCAACAAAGTACTTTACCTATTTCACACAAATAATAAATATTAAATATAACAGTGTGAGATTTCAAGGGGTATCTTAAAATCTGAGAGTATGCTTTTAGGATATCGCTGACCTCATTGCTAACCCTCATCTGTGGCTAAATCACAGGGGGAGAAGTTTTCCTGTATGGTCCCAAGGGTCTTAGGAGGTGCCTTTTTTTCCCCCATCTCATGTCTTGAGATTTCTCTCCTCCCACCCCTCAATTTTCATTCAACTAAAAGCCACCTAGATTCATTTCCATTGTGCCCTCATCCGATCTCCAACTCTCACCTCACTTCTCCTCAAGAAGAATGATTAAATGGAGAGGATGAACCCTATGGCTGGCCTCTCTTCCCCCATGCTCCCCACCAGCTTTCATCCAGCACCCCAAGAAGCTCTAGGCTTGGGGGCACATGAGTGGCCAGATGTTAAAAGATCCCTCTCTCCTTGATGCCTGCTCTTCCCCTCAAATCACATTCCCAGCCTCTGTTCCAGCTGTTGTGGGGAGTGAACTCGTTCTCGTTTTGCTACTCGGCATTTTGTTCATAACAATTATGAAAAGACATCATTTTTGTATTGAAACAATATATTTTTTCCTCCTTTGCTAGCTTATGAGGGATAGAAATAGCCTTTCCCCTTTGTCACCTCAGTGGCTAACACGGTGCTTGGCTCACTCTCAATAACTAATTAATCACAATAAAAGTTAAGATCAGGGGCTTCCCTGGTGGCACAGTGGTTGAGAATCTGCCTGCCAATGCAGGGGACACGGGTTCGAGCCCTGGTCTGGGAAGATCCCACATGCCACGGAGCAACTGGGCCCGTGAGCCACAATTACTGAGCCTGCGCGTCTGGAGCCTGTGCTCCGCAACAAGAGAGGCCGCGATGGTGAGAGGCCCGCGCACCGTGATGAAGAGTGGCCCCCGCTTGCCCCAACTAGAGAAAGCCCTCGCACAGAAACGAAGACCCAACACAGCCATAAAATAAAAAAATAAATTAATTAATTAATTTTAAAAAATTAAAAAAAAAAAAGTTAAGATCACCTGAATGCTTACTATGTGTCAAGGACTGTACTACATGCAGTACTTGTGTCAATCATGTAATCCAAATAATTCCATGACTTTGGTACTTAACAGCAGAGGTAACTAAGACACAGAAAGGTTAAGTAACTTGCCCGTGGACTCATGGCTAATAGGTGCCAAGTCCATGCTCTGACCACCACCATGCCATATGCAGTAGCCTCTACCTCTGTCTTGGAGGAGGGCATGGCTTGAGGGGTTCTTCAAGCGGAGGTGAGAGCGTGCACAAAGGAGAAACTGGAGGACCTGAAAATCAGTGTGTCAGACTGAAGGTTTGGTGGGTGGGGTGTGGGCGAGTGCTGGGAGGTGACCGCAGAGAGGGGAGCGGCGGGAAATCACGCTGGAGGGGCAGGGATCATGTTTCCAAAGGCCCTGTAAGTTGATGGACCTAGAGGATATCATGCTTAGCGAAATAAGTCAGAGAAAGACAAATACTGTATGATATCACTTATATGTGGAATCTAAAACATAAAACAAACAAATGTACATAGTGAGACAGAAACAGACTCACAGATATGGAAAACTAACTAGTGGTTACCCATGGGGAGAGGGAAATGGGGAGGGGCAAGATAGGCATATGGGATTAAGAGATATAAATGACTATGTAATAAGCAACAAGGATAGACTGTATAGCACAGGGAATTACAGCCATTATCTTGTAATGACTTTTAATGGAGTATAATCTGTAAAAATATTGAACCACTATGCTGTATACCTGAAACTAAATATTATAAATCAACTATACTTCATTGAAAAAATTAGCGTATGTTCGTTCACAACAACAAAGAAATAAAAATGGCTTTAAAAAGAAAAATAAACAACAAAAAACCACAAAGGCTTTGTGTGTCAGGTGAAGGAGTTTGGATTTTTATTAAAAGGAAAATGGAAAGCCATTAAAGGGACATCAGAAGATGATAGGAAAAGATCTGAGTTTTAAAATATCACTTTGGCTGAAGGGGTTCCAGGTGTTGGACCGTCATATCCTGAACTGGAGTAATGGCTGTAATTATGAACAGATTAAGTAAATATTTAGGGGGTTGAACTGGTAAGACGTGGTGGTTAACTGGATGTGTGTGTGTCTGTGTGTGTGTGTGTGTGCACATGCATTCAAGTGGATGAGTGTGAACTGGGTGGAGATCAGTGGGGATGGAAAGTAAGGTGAATGAGGAGTAAAGCATAATTAGTCCCAGGCCTCAACAGAAGGTTCCAGTGAGGAAATCTATATTCCTATCTAAACAGACAATTATGTTCACACATTCACCAAGAATCAAAACATTCTACCTGTTTCATCATGGAAACGTTCTAATTCATGGTAGTCCTATAGCATTATTAGTAATATATGTTAAGTATATAACATTAATGAGTTAAACAGGCTTTTGAAGGCTGAGCTAGGTACCAAAACTCCATGTAAGACATGCCTGCCATCAGGTAAAGTTTCAACAAATAAGTTAAAATACTAGACTGTAACTCAAGGAGAGAGGCAGCACCAGACATCAACCCTGGCAGCACTTTAATCTTGGACTTATAGCCTGCAAACTGTGACAAAACCAGTTCCTGTTGTTTAAGCCACCCAGTCTGTGCAATTTTATTACAGCAGCCCTAGAAATTAATAGAACCGTCCCCCTCCCAGCTACATCTAACTATTAAGCACCATGAGATTAAGGGCTGAATGTCTTTGTCTTTGAATCCTTAGAACCTCATAGGTGTGCAATAGTTTTTTGATAAATTAATGAATACATAACTGAATCAATTGTTATCGTCAGTGTTTTGGAATTAAACCAACTAATAATTGTTTCATTGTTTAAATCTAAATTTCTTCTTTAAAATGTGGTACAAGTGCTGTAAATTGATATAAAAATATAGTGAATCAAGATTATTTTACTTTGAGCCCTTTTAGACATTTCTTGTCAGACACTAAGATAATTGATGACATTGCATATTACTGAAAAACTGAATCTAGACCTGTGAGTTTAAAGGAAAAGACAAAGGTCACTGCTAAAGAAAAACCTTGGGAATTGTGTGACCATGAAGTCTATACAAGTCAACAGTGTGATAAAACAAGCAAGCAGGGAAACCAACACAAATGAACAAAAACTACTGCCATCTTAGGTTTATGTGCACTGGATCAGTTTTGAAGGTGCTTGTATAAATATTAGATCTTTGACATCGCTTAGTACTTATATTTGTAAAGCATTTTACGGTCATAGAATTATAGAATTGCAAAATAAGGAAGTTTACAGAAAATCCAGATGTTTCTAAATCATATTTCATGAATTCTTAGGAAATTCAAAGAGGGGCTTCTAGATCATTCATGAGGAAGTGCAATGAGAGGATTACATGATTATATGTTACCAGGACTGGTTATTTAATTTGCAGGGTCCACTGCAAAGTGAAAATGAGAGACCTCTTGTGGAAAAATCATTAGGAATGTCAAGACGGTGAGAGCAGAGCATCAAAACCAACCACGGGGCTCTCCTGAGCACAGGCCTCCGTGTGACAGCACAGGTTACAAACCCAATGAAACTGGCCCTGCATGTTATGGTTTCCATTTTAGACAGTCACTTGGAAAACTACATGAAGAATAAACGGATTACAATGGGCAGGAGGAGAGGCTATTAGGAAAATTTTATTGGTAATCCAGGCATGCTACGATGAGGGCCTAAACCATGTTTGTAGGTGGGATGAAGGGAAGTTTCTCATGCTGAAGTAATACCTCCAATGACTGTTCAACTCTACTATTTAATTTTCCCTATTTTAATTAAATTTGTAAATAACCCCAAAGCTATCATCTTAACACCATAGACCTTCATGAAATGAAAATACCTAATAAGAAAACTTTATGGAATAAAGAAAATCAATTACAGAATGAGTTTAAAAGACCCTGTGATTCTATGTTAAAAATGGCCCAGTTGAATTAGTGGGTGTCACTGTAAGTTAGTGAAACTTAATAGCTGTGAATATATGAGCACACTGGGGCCATTAAGAACACTTAAGTATAAGAAGTATGCCTGATTTACATGCAGTGGCTATCTTTAGCATTATGGCAAGTGCACTGTGATTTCTGGCTCACCCTAAGAAACCAACCATGCTGGAACACCGCGTTATACCATTGCCACGTGTGAATCAAAACTACGCTCCTGGGAAACTACAGAGACATTAGCCACCCAGAACAAAGGGCCCCAGGTAAGGGACCTGGAATTCTGCACTGTCAGCGCTCCAGGTGTGCACCTTAGTTTACTGGCTGTACTGGGGAGGAAGTGCGAGGGAGTGGCTCAGAAAATACACTTGGGGAGCCTTCTGGATTCAGACTCTGGCTCCAGCATACACTGGCTGTGTGACTCTGGGCAAGTTATTAAATTTCTCTGAGTCTCAGTTTTGTCATCTTTAATTTGGGAATTATAATATATCCATGGTTTACAAGTGTGAGGACTGAACAAGCTAATCTATGGAAAGCACTTAGCACATTACTGGCACACAGAGTAAAACATGTCACTTATTATTCAGCTATTCACACAAATAAGGTGGACCCCTTTCTAGGGAAAGTAAGAGTCAAAAGGGCCTTAAGTTTTAGGGCTTTTTTGAGTGTATAAGGAGTATTGTAAAGTTGACCACTGGAGGGTCCAAGGGGGTGCGGTACCGTGTGCTGAGGCCGTGGTCATCACCAGTCACAGCTCAGCTGGGGACAGGGACCCTACCAGCCAGCATCCCTGTGAATCCAACTCAGCTGCTTTCACGTCCACAGGCAGTGACAAATAACTAGGATCACTGAAGGGTGTACAAAAGGACCTCCCCACCCTCAGGATGTGCATGGACCCACTGCAGGCACCATCTCCAGTTACGAGGTTGATTAAAGGTTTACCCACTTGAGGTGAGAGTGGCAAAGAGGCTCCATGGGAGGGCCTTTGGGGGAAATATATAAACGCCAATGTGTATGCCCATTTCCTCTCTTGGCTCTAATAAAAGTGCCATAGAAAGTGCAAATGCTTAATTTATTTAAGGAATTAGGAGGAGCTTCAAGATGGCAGAAGAGTAAGACGTGGAGATCACCTTCCTCCCCACAAATACATTAGAAATACATTTACAAATGGAACAACTCCTACAGAACACCTACTGAACGCTGGCAGAAGACCTCAGACCTCCCAAAAGGCAAGAAACTCCCCACGTACCTGGGTAGGGTAAAAGAAAAAAGAAAAAACAGAGACAAAAGAATAGGGACGGGACCTGCACCAGTGGGAGGGAGCTGTGAAGGAGGAAAGGTTTCCACACACTAGGAAGCCCCTTCGTAGGCAGAGACTGCGGGTGGCATGGGGGGAAGCTTCGGAGCCATGGAGGAGAGGGCAGCAACAGGGGTGCAGAGGGCAAAGCGGAGAGATTTCCGCACAGAGGATCGGTGCCAACCAGCACTCACGAACCCGAGAGGCTTGTCTGCTCACCCGCCGGGGCGGGCGGGGGCTGGGAGCTGAGGCTCGGGATTTGGAGGTCGGATCCCAGGGAGAGGACTGGGGTTGGCTGTGTGAACACAGCCTGAAGGGGGCTAGTGTGCCACAGCTAGCTGGGAGGGAGTCCGGGAAAAGGTCTGGAACTGTCGCAGAGGCAAGAGGCTTTTTCTTGCCTCTTTGTTTCGGGGTGCATGAGGTGAGGGGATTAAGAGCGCTGCCTAAACGAGCTCCAGAGACGGGCACGAGCTGCAGCTATCAGCGCAGACACCAGAGACGGGCATGCTGCTGTAGCCACCAAGAAGCCTGTGTGCAAGCACAGGTCACTATCCACACCTGCCCTCCCAGAAGCCTGTGCAGCCCGCCACTGCCAGGGTCCCGTGATCCAGGGACAACGTCCCCGGGGGAACGCACAGCGCGCCTCAGGCTGTTGCAACCTCACACTGGCCTCTGCCGCTGCAGGCTCGCCCCGCATTCTGTACCCCTCCCTCCCCCCCGGCCTGAGTGAACCAGAGCCCCCGAATCAGCCGCTCCTTTAACCCCGTCCTGTCTCAGCAAAGAACAGATGCCCTCAGGCGACCTACATACAGAAGTGGGGCCAAAACCAAAGCTGAACCCCAGGAGCTGTGTGAACAAAGAAGAGAAAGGGAAATCTCTCCCAGCAGCCTCAGGAGCAGCGGATTAAATCTCCACAATCAACTTGATGTAACCTGCAACTGTGGAATACCTGAATAGACAACGAATCATCCCAAATTGAGGAGGTGGACTTTGGGAGTAACAACATATATATTGTTTTCCCGTTTTCTCTTTTTGTGAGGGTGTATGCGTATGCTTCTGTGTGTGATTTTGTCTTTATAGCTTTGCTTTTACCATTTGTCCTGGGTTTCTGTCTGTCTGGTTTTTGTTTTGTTCTGTTTTTGTTTTTTTTTAGTATAGTTTTTAGAGCTTGTGATCATTGATGGATTTGTTTTTTGGTTTGGTTGCTCTCTTCTTTCTTTCTTTTTTTTTTTTACTACTTTTTAAATTTTTGTTTATTTTTAATAATTATTTTCTTATTTTTTATTTTAATAATTTTATTCTATATTATTTAATTTTACTTCATTTTATTTTATTTTTTTCTCCCTTTCATTCTGAGCCGTGTGGATGACAGGGTCTTGGTGTTCCGACCGGGCATCAGGCCTGTGCCTCTGAGATGGGAGAGCTGAGTTCAGGACATTGGTCCACCAGAGATGTCCCAGCTTCATGTAATATCAAACGGCAAAAATCTCCCAGAGATCTCCATCTCAACACCAAGACCCAGCTCCACTCAATGACCAGCAAGCTACAGTGCTGGACACCCTATGCCAAACAACTAGCAAGACAGGAACACAACCCCACCCATTAGCAGAGAGGCTGCGTAAAATCATAATAAGGTCACAGACACTCCAAAACACACCACCAGACGTGGACCTGCCCACCAGAAAGAAAAGATCCAACCTCATCCACCAGAACACAGGCACTAGTCCCCTCCACCAGGAAGCCTACACAAGCCACTGAACCAACCTTAGCCTCTGTGGATAGACACCAAAAAAGACAGGAACTAGGAACTTGCAGCCTGCAAAAAGGAGACCCTCAAACAGTAAGTTTAGCAAAATGAGAAGACAGAGAAACACATAGCAGATGAAGGAGCAAGGGAAAAACCCACCAGACCAAACTAATGAAGAGGAAATAGGCAGTCTACCTGAAAAAGAATTCAGAATAATGAAAGTAAAGATGATCCAAAATCTTGGAAATAGAATGGAGAAAATACAAGAAACCTTTAACAAGGACCTAGAAGAACTAAAGAGCAAACAAACAATGATGAACAACACAATAAATTAAATCAAAAATTCTCTAGAAGAGATCAATAGCAGAATAACAGAGGCAGAAGAAGGGATAGGTGACCTGGAAGATAAAATAGTGGAAATAATTACTGCAGAGCAGAATAAAGAAAATGAATGAAAAGAATTGAGGAAAGTCTCAGAGACCTCTGGGACAACTATAACACACCAACATTCGAATTATAGGGGTCCCAGAAGAAGAAGAGAAAAAGAAAGGGACTGAGAAAATATTTGAAGAGATTACAGTTGAAAACATCCCAAATATGGGAAAGGAAATAGTTAATAAAGTCCAGGAAGCACAGAGAGTCACATACAGGATAAATCCAAGGAGAAACACTCCAAGACACATATTAATCAAACTATCAAAAATTAAATATAAAGAAAAAGTATTAAAAGCAGCAAGGGAAAAGCAACAAATAACAAACAAGGGAATCCCCATAAGGTTAACAGCTGATCCCTCAGCAGAAACTCTGCAAGTCAGAAGGGAGTGGCAGGACATATTTAAAGTGATGAAAGGGAAAAACCTACAACCAAGATTACTCTACCCAGCAAGGATCTCATTCAGATTCGATGGAGAAATTAAAACCTTTACAGACAAGCAAAAGCTAAGAGAATTCAGCACCACCAAACCAGCTTTACAACAAATGCTAAAGGAACTTCTCTAGGCAGGAAACACAAGAGAAGGAAAAGACCTACAATAACAAACCCAAAATAATTAAGAAATTGGTAATAGGAACATACATATCGATAACTACCTTAAATGTAAATGGATTAAATGCTCCAACCAAAAGATATAGACTGGCTGAATGGATACAAAAACAAGACCTGTATATATGCTGCTTACAAGAGACCCACTTCAGACCTAGGGACACATACAGACTGAAAGTGAGGGGATGGAGAAAGATATTCCATGCAAATGGAAATCAAAAGAGAGCTGGAGTAGCAATTCTCATATCAGACAAAATTAGACTTTAAGACAAAGACTATTACAAGAGACAAAGAAGGGCACTACATAATGATCAAGGGATCAATCCAAGATGAAGATATAACAATTGTAAATATTTATGCACCCAACATAGGAGCACCTCAATACATAAGGCAAATATTAACAGCCGTAAAAGGGGAAATTGACAATTAACAATACCATAGTAGGGGACGTTAACACCTCACTTACACCAATGGACAGATCACCCAAAATGAAAATTAATAAGGAAACACAAGCTTTAAATGACACAATAGACCAGCTAGATTTAATTGATATTTATAGGACATTCCATCCAAAAACAACAGAATACACTTTCTTCTCAAGTGCTCATGGAACATTCTCCAGGATAGATCATAACTTGGGCCACAAATGAAGCCTTGGTAAATTTAAGAAAATTGAAATCGAATAAAGTATCTTTTCTGACCAAAACACTATGAGACTACATATCAATTACAGGAAAAAAACTGTAAAAAATACAAACACATGGAGCATAAACAACACATTACTTAATAACCAAGAGATCACTGAAGGAATCAAAGAGGAAATCAAAAAATACCTAGAAACAAATGACAATGAAAACACGACAACCCCAAAACCTATGTGATGCAGCAAAAGCAGTTCTAAGATGGAAGTTTATAGCAATAGAATCCTACCTTAACCAACAAGAAACATCTCAAATAAACAACCTAACCTTACACCTAAAGCAATTAGAGAAAGGAGAACAAAAAAACCCCAAAGTTAGCAGAAGGAAAGAAATCATAAAGATAAATGAAAAAGAAATGATGGACACAATAGCAAAGATCAATAAAACTAAAACCTGGTTCTTTGAGAAGATAAACAAAATTGATAAACCATTAGCCAGACTCATCAAGAAAAAAACGGAGAAGACTCAAATCAATAGAATTAGAAATGAAGAAGGAGAAGTAACAACTAACACTGCAGAAATACAAAGGATCATGAGAGATTACTACAAGCAACTATATGCCAATAAAATGGACAACCTGGAAGAAATGGACAGATTCTTAGAAATGCACAAACTGCCGAGACTGAACCAGGAAGAAATAGAAAATATGAACAGACCAGTCACAAGCACTGAAGTTGAAACTGTGATTAAACATCTTCCAACAAACAAAAGCCCAGGACCAGATGGCTTCACAGGCGAATTCTATCAAACATTTAGAGAAGAGCTAACACCTCTCCTTCTCAAACTCTTCCAAAATACAGCAGAGGGAGGAACACTCCAAAACTCATTCTATGAGGCCACCATCACCCTGATACCAAAACCAGACAAAGATGTCACAAGGAAAGAAAACTGCAGGCCAATATCACTGATGAACATAGATGCAAAAATCCTCAACAAAATACTAGCAAACAGAATCCAACAGCACATTAAAAGGATCATACACCATGATCAAGTGGGGTTTATCCCAGGAATGCAAGGATTCTTCAGTATATGCAAATCAATCAATGTGATACACCATATTAACAAACTGAAGAATAAAAACCATATGATCATCTCAATAGATGCAGAAAAAGCTTTTGACAAAATTCAACACCCATTTATGATAAAAACTCTCCAGAAAATAGGCATAGGGGGAACTTACCTCAACATAATAAAGGCCATATGTGACAAACCCACAGCCAACTTCGTCCTCAATGGTGAAAAACTGAAACCATTTCCACTAAGATCAGAAACAAGACAAGGTTTCCCACTCTCACCACAATTATTCAATATAGTCTTGGAAGTTTTAGCCACAGCAATCAGAGAAGAAAAAGAAATAAAAGGAATCCAAATCGGAAAAGAAGAAGTAAAGCTGTCACTTTTTGCAGATGACGTGATACTATACATACAGTATCCTAAAGGTGCTACCAGAAAACTACTAGAGCTATTCAATGCATTTGGTAAAGTAGTAGGATACAAAATTAAAGCACAGAAATCTCTTGCATTCCTGTATACTAATGATGAAAAATCTGAAAGTGAAATTAAGGAAACAGTCCCATTTACCAGTGCAACAAAAATAATAAAATACCTAGGAATAAACTTACCTAAGGAGACAAAAAACCTGTATGCAGAAAAGTATAAAACAGTGACGAAAGAAATTAAAGATGATACAAATAGATGGAGAGATATACCATGTTCTTGGATTGGAAGAATCAACATTGTGAAAATGACTCTACTACCCAAAGCAATCTACAGATTCAATGCAATCTGTATCAAACTAGCACTGGCATTTTTCACAGAACTAGAACAAAAAATTTCACAATTTGTATGGAAACACAAAAGACCCCGAATAGCCAAAGCAATCTTGAGAAAGAAAAACGGGGCTGGAGGAATCAGGCTCCCCGAATTCAGACTACACTACAAAGCTACAGTAATCAAGACAGTATGGTACTGGCACAAAAACAGATCTATAGATCAATGGAACAGGATAGAAAGCCCAGAGATAAACCCACGCACATACGGTCACCTTATTTTTGATAATGGAGGCAAGAATATACAATGGAGAAAAGACAGCCTCTTCAATAAGTGGTGCTGGGAAAACTGGACAGCTACATGTAAAAGAATGAAATTAGAACAATCCCTAACACCATACACAAAAATAAACTCAAAATGGATTAAAGACCTAAATGTAAGGCCAGACTCTTAGAGGAAAACATAGGCAGAACACTCTATGACATAAATCACAGCAAGATCCTTTTTGACCCACCTCCTAGAGAAATGGAAATAAAAGAAAAATAAACAAATGGGACGTAATGAAACTTAAAAGTTTTTGCACAGCAAAGGAAACCATAAACAAGACGAAAAGACAACCCTCAGAATGGGAGAAAATATTTGCAAATGAAGCAACTGACAAAGGATTAATCTCCAAAATTTACAAGCAGCTCATGCAGCTGAATATCAAAAAAAACAAACAACTCAATTCAAAAATGGGCAAAGACCTAAATAGACATTTCTCCAAAGAAGATATACAGATTGCCAACAAACACACGAAAGAACGCTCAACATCATTAATCATTAGAGAAATGCATCAAAACTACAATGAGATATCATCTCACACTAGTCAGAATGGCCATCATCAAAAAATCTACAAACAATAAATGCTGGAGAGGGTGTGCAGAAAAGGGAATCCTCTTGCAATGTTGGTGGGAATGTAAATTGATACAGCCACTATGGAGAACAGTGTGGAGGTGCCTTAAAAAACTAAAAATAGAACTACCATACAACTCAGCAATCCCACTACTGGGCATATACCATAAGAAAACCATAAGTCAAAAATGTTCATTGCAGCTCTATTTACAATAGCCAGGACATGGAAGCAACCTAAGTGTCCATCATCAGATGAATGGATAAAGAAGATGTGACACATATATACAGTGGAATATTACTCAGCCATAAAAAGAAATGAAATGGAGGTATTTGTAGTGAGGTGGATGGAGTTAGAGTCTGTCATACAAAGTGAAGTAAGTCAGAAAGAGAAAAACAAATACAGTATGCTAACACATATATGGAAGCTAAGGAAAAAAAAAAAGGTCATGAAGAACCTAGTGGCAAGACGGGAATAAAGACACAGACCTACTAGAGAATGGACTTGAGGATATGAGGAGGGGGAGGGGTGAGATGTGACAGGGTGAGAGAGTGGCATGGACATATATACACTACCAAATGTAAAATAGATAGCTAGTGGGAAGCAGCCGCATAGCACAGGAAGATCAGCTCGGTGCTTTGTGACCACCTAGAGGGGTGGGATAGGGAGGGTGGGAGGGAGGGAGACTCAAGAGGGAAGAGATATGGGGATATATGTATATGTATAGCTGATTCACTTTGTTATAAAGCAGAAACTAACATACCATTGTAAAGCAATTATACTCCAATAAAGATGTTTAAAAAAAACAAAAAACAAAAAACAAAAAGAGTCATGTACCACAATGTTCATTGCAGCTCTGTTTACAATAGCCAGGACATGGAAGCAACTTAAGTGTCTATCGACAGATGAATGGATAAAGAAGATGTGGCACATATATACAATGGAATATTACTCAGCCATAAAAAGAAATGAAATTGAGTTATTTGTAGTGAGGTGGATGGACCTAGAGTCTGTCATACAGAGTGAAGTAAGTCAGAAAGAGAAAAACAAATACCGTATGCTAACACATATATATGGAACCTAAAAAAAAAAAAAAAAGGTCATGAAGAACCTAGGGGCAGGATGGGAATGAAGACACAGACCTAATAGAGAATGGACTTGAGGATATGGGGAGGGGGAAGGGTAAGCTGGGACAAAGTGAGAGAGTGGCATGGACATATATACACTACCAAATGTAAAAGTGATAGTTAGTGGGAAGCAGCCACATAGCACAGGGAGATCAGCTCAGTGCTTTGTGACCACCTAGAGGGGTGGGATAGGGAGGGTGGGAGGGAGGGAGACTCAAGAGGGAAGAGATATGGGCATATATGTATATGTATAGCTGATTCACTTTGTTATAAAGCAGAAACTAACACACCATTGTAAAGCAATTATACTCCAATAAAGATGTTTAAAAAAAAAAAGTCTGTACCAACAAATGAAATAAAATTTAAACTTAAAAAAAAAAAAAAGGAATTAGACCTATTTATTCAGAAGAATCAATGCAGTGCTTTGTTTAGGAACAACCTCTAAGTCTGAGTATCATTTTCTAGATCACTACAATTACAGATTATAGATTTATTAGGGGACAAGGGCAAAACATCTATTTAAACTTCCTAGTTACAAATAATGAGCACTTAAAGTAGGGTGTAGTTGTTTGAACCAATCAACATACGTTTCTAGTCTGTATTATACTCATGCTACTGCTGGCATTGTGGTGGCTATAAAGAAATGGTCTCTAACCTCAGTGAATTTATAATCTACTGGAGGCAGACATACATAAATAAGAAAACAACTGGGCGAATTTTTACCCTTTTTAAGTGCTAATTTACCAAGGCCCTCCCAGATCAGAACATGGGCAGTGGCACACTAAGGGTGGAGTGGGAACAGCAGTCTGCCCCAGGTGCAGGCAATACAGGGAATACAATAATAAAACCAACTGTCTATCTGCTTTTTATAATTGCCAGGCAATTGTAAACAATGTCAGTGAATAGGGACTTCTGCCCCCCCAGGATCTTTTGTTGGTTGTGGCAGATTGTATTCTTCAAAGATGGTTGCAACAGTCCTCCCATCCCCCTTGCTCCCTTGCCACTCCCTCATTAAGTGGTGAAGTCAAATTCTCCTCCCTTTGAATCTGGGCAGTCTCATGACTTGCTTGTAAACAACAAAATGCAGCAGGTGTGACACTATGAACTCATAAAAGCCAATGAACTTCTGCTTTGTTCACTGGAACACTCGTGCTTGGAGTCTTGTAGGAAACCTGACCATCTGGGGCAGCCATGCTCTGAGGAAGCCAAGACCTATGGAAAAGTCATATATAAGCAGCCTTAGTCTGCAAGTCCTCCCAGCCCTGATGCAGCATCTGAATGAACAACCCTTCAGATGACTCCATGCCCTGGATATCAAGGCACCCTTGGAGCCAGCCTTTGAGTCTTCTCAACTGAGGCCAAAAACATCACGTAGAAGAGACAAGACAGCCATGCTGCATCTTTTTTTAATATCTGACCTACAGAATCTGTGAGCACAGTAAATTGTTTTATTCCACCAAGTCTGGGACGGTTTGTTAAGGAGCAATAGTAAGTGGAACATTGGTTTAAGCTGAAATAATTGATGCTGTTACTGATGAGTGTTAATATATATACATGATCTTCAAATCAGCACATTTTGACTACATAATCTCTAATAAATATTGTATTGTACATGGAAGTTAATTTGAACTCCCAGCTATACTTTCGACTTCTGTCATGTGGACTAGGCCACACATACTCATCTGGAGAGTAATTCTCTAAAGGTTGGGAACCATTCAAGCACACTTTGGTCATGGAGTGTCTCAAACCCCTATGGTGCCACATTTAAACAGTAGATTTGAGGGGGGAAAAAAATGAAGCTTAGTAACTGTAAAGATGAAGCAAAAGACCTTGAATTATTTTGATTCTGCCAATCTACGTGACTACTTGGAGTTTTTATGTTTAACTTAACGAAAGGATGTAATGAAATAATAAGATACTTCAGTATAATAAAATCATAAAATAATGGAAATGCAGAGTATAGTGTTTTTATTGGGTAAGTGCAAACTTTAGTTCATACATGAAACACTTTACCGAATTTTAATGCCTTTAGAATTAAAACATTCTTATTTGTTTATCTTAAACCTGAATAAATGAATCAATAAAATAATGATTATTACTGTTATCATATAACTATTATTGAAAGTAATTTTTCCATTTAAAGGAAGCGATGCTAAAGAATGATGTGCTTTGGTGTCAAATAGGCCAGGTGTGCCACTGAAGACGGGTAGATTAATTTCAATTAAAAAGATGAGACTAAACTTCAAAAAGGAGATCAACCTTGCTCTAGGTTATAAAGGTAAAGAGTGTGTTTCTTTTCACTACAAAATGTTTGAACACCCTTCCTTACAGTACACCTCCCATATGGGAAGCACAGACTCTATCCCACCACTAAAGCCAACAAGAGCTGGACAGTGCCTTCCTCAAAGCCCTGGCAAGCCAGCTGCTGGCACGTGACCCACACTCAGTCAATCAGATGTACCTGCAAGCCTGCAAGTGACACAGAGAAGCGGATAAAGTGAAATATCCATTCCACCAGTAGCTGCAGGGGAAGCCATGCTCGTAGAGGCATTGCGAGAGGGTGGCAATGTGGTGAACGGGTCCTGCGGTCACAGCAGTGTATCCTCACCAAGCCCTTCCTGTGGTCAGATTCTGGCTGAGTTCAGGCTGCTCAGGTTCCATCGGTTCCTGCTCATTCCCTGAACCTAGTTTTTCAGCCTGTTCTTTCACCTCATTTGGGCTAAATCAGCCAGATTCACTTTCTATCGTGTGTCGTAGAGAACTTTGGCTGATACATGAAAAGGTGACTAGAATTTTGATTAGGTGAATATGGAGGTAGGAGGTACTGCAGATACTGTAGGTTGAGAGAGAACAGCAAAAGTAAAAGTATTAAAGTGGAAAAAAATACTGTGGTTAGTAACTGTGGTGATGATCTAGTGTGAGCTGAGTTCACGTGACCTGGGAACTGAGCTCATGAAAGAGGGTGTTATGAACTAAGGGAGGTGTCTTAGCTCAAGCTGCCATAATAAAATACCATAGACTGGATGACTTAAACAACAGATATTTATTTTCTCACAGCTCTGAAGGCTGGAAGTCTGAGATCAGGGACCAGCATGGTTGGGTTCTGCTGAGAGCATTCTTCCCGGTTTACAGAGAGCTGCCTTATTTTGATGTCCTCACATGGCTGAGAGAGAGAGCAAGCTCTCTGATGTTTTTTCTTATAAGGGTACTAATTCCATCATAAGGACCTCATCTAAACCTAATTATCTCCCAAAGGTCCCACTTCCAAATGCCATCAATTGGAGGTCAGGGCTTCAATATATTAATATGAATTTTGCAGGGGACACAGTTCAGTCTATAGCAGAAGGGAAGACAGGACAAAGAGGCTCTCGTATATCACATGTAGGAGTGTGACCCTTGAGGGGTTGGTGAGGGGAGACTATGAAAAGCTTTTGTGCAAAGACAGACTTGCTTACACTCATGCTTTAGGAGTGTTACTCTAGTGGCACAGGGTAAAATGGATGGGGTGAGTGAAGAACTTTCTTAGGAAACTTTTTTGGGAGGCTCCTGCAATAGTCAAGGCGAGTGATTTAAAGGAGCCATGTTCAAGCAGAAGTGTGGGGGGGCAGGGTGGAGAAGAAGAGTCTGGATTTGAGAGGTATTTCACATGTGGAACCAACATAATTAATCAGACATCTGGACGTGGGGGCGTGGAAGTAGGAGGAGTTGAGGAAGACTCAGGTTTCACTTGGGTAACTGGGAGGGTAGGAATGCCAATAATCAAATCAGAAGATACAAAAGCAGTAGCTAGTTTGGAGCAATGGCAAGGTTATGATTTTCATTTTTGAAATGCTGAGTTTAAGGAGCTGATGAAACACAACATATTTATGTTCAAGTTAGGAATAAACTCTGGAGTTCAGGAGAGAGGATAAGGCCAGGGAAGGAGTCTGAGGGTTCATGTCAAAAGACATGGAAACGGCGATGAATGAGATCACCCTTGCGAGGGATAAGAGAGGGAAGAAAAGGAGGTCAAGAACAGAAACCTGGTAAATGCTGGTAGGTGGTTTTCTGACATTGCAGTAATTCACTTAATGAGAGAGAAGGCCAATTTGGAAACTATAATGTTCTCAAAGTTTAAAAAAAAAGAAAAGTTCAGATAGGAGGGGGTGACCAGGAGTCTCAGTGATATTGAAATGGTCAGAAAGAAGGATCTGAAGAGGCTTCTGATAAGACCTCTGGTGGATGAAATCTGAAGAGTAGTTTAGGTAGAGTGTAGGTGGGGTGGAGAAGGACAAAACCCACATTGTAACTAGTTTAGAAGGTGAGGAAGTATAAACTAGTCTTTCTAGAAGCTTCTTTCAGAAATGGGATGGTAGTTCAAATTAATGGATGGTTTCTGTGTGATTGATGGTTTTATTTTTTGGTGGTGGAAATTTTAGCATGTCTAAGGAAATCATATTTCCCTCCAGTGTACATAAGCTAATGGCACACATCCCTATATATAGAAAGAGGCCTGATTAATATGTTTGACAAAGGAAAGGAAGCAGTAAATAAACTATGTAAAACGCTTCGCACAGTGAGCACTCAGTAATAATTATTTTTACACTCTAAATTTCCATATTATTATAGAAGAATTTCTATGTTATTTGAAGTCCTTTGTTCTTCCAAGATTTTCTTTAAATGGCATAAACAAACGAAAGGCTCAAAGCAGACTGTGTTCATAGGAAAAGGTGATGTCTTTTGTAATACAGTGGAGGATGTGCCAGGAAATCTGGATTTAAGCTATACCGTCAGTTTAGGAGGAGCTTGATGACTGAAATTACAGTGTTATCATTTTTTTCCTATACATTAAGGCAATTCAAATGCAAATATATTCGACACAGGGAGGATCACAGAAGATAATATATCACACTACTAAGCCCTTATCTTATTAGATCCTCTCTGAGTTAGAACTAGATGAAACCTGTGTGGCAGCCACAGAGGTAAGTTGATCTCATCTCCCCTCAGAAAAGATCAAGCTCTTCTGCTGTTAGGAGAGCAGTGAGCTGAGAATCTCCACCTGTAAAGCATTTGGATTCTCCATAGTGTTTGAAAAGAGGCCACAATCTTCCTGGCCAGACCCCCACCAGCGACTGAGGATGGCAGGGGATCTAAGGCTTGGCCATTTATGCCCAATGTGGGGCTCTTCTAATGGACCACCTCTGCTCAAGACTGGCTGAGACTTTCCCTATCCAATTTTGTTACTTTCCTCTAACTTTTGCAAGGACTGCCCCTCCTCCAAGCCTCCAATAAATCTCATCCGCTTCTTGGAGGATCCTAACTAATGGAGTTGGTACCAGGGCTGGTCTAAGAAAGCAGGTGGTAAGACAGGGTTTGGGAACATATCCTGGCTGGAAATAAGGACCCCATTCTATGTGGTGTGTGAGGCACAGACAGTATGCCAGATAGCAATGCAATTGCTAAAAGCCATCAGTAGTGGCTTGGGAGAATGCTCCAGTAGGAGTAGGGTAACCAATTCATCCTGGTTTACACAAACTTTCCCGATTTTACCACTGAAAGTCTGAAGTCTGATAGTTGGTCACACTAGGTGGGAGGAAGATGCTAATGAGGTTGATGATCCAGGCAGTGGAGAAATCAGGGAAACACTGCCTTCAGGGATAATAAAACTGGCTGACTCTTATGAAGTCGTGTTGGTGCCCTACAGAGAGAAAATGAAAAGCTGAGGGTAGTTAACAAACAAATGAACACTGAGTGTGTCGGCCAGAGAGCCTCTTTGGTAACTTAGAAAGAGGCTGTTTATTCTACAGTGTGAGGGTAGAAAAAGCTGAAGGCCTAATTTATGACTTACTAGCTAAGAGTCAGGGGGCCTTCAAAGATGACTGAGTGCTCAGCTAAGGCAGGTCTATTGTGCCAAGGTCAGAACCCTGGTTTGGAAAATCTAAGACCTTAACACAAACGATGGGGACATCTGGGTGGAAGCACCTGAAGACTTTGGTTCACGAGACTCCTCTAAACCCTCAGAGCCTTCAGACGTGGCCCACCTCTACCTACAAAGTGCTGGTACTCCCCCAGTCCACCCATGCCAGGCGCATGATTGTGGCGGAATGAGAAGTCTCTGTCCCCCAGTGCACCAGGGGTCCCCTCACGATCTGCCCCCACCTCCCCTCCTGGCTGCCAGGCAAATAACTAGGACTAAGTTGCCCAGGATGTGACGAACCTGATGAGAAGCAGATAGATTCCACCCCCAAAGAGCTGCAAGAATTAGCCAGTACACGCTGGCTGGAGCCAGGACAGACCTATGGCGCTGGATTTTGAGGGAGCTTTATCAAGGAAGATGAAACCAAAACACGGTAATGGAGTGTTTGTTGACACCAGGACACTTTCCCTCGGGATGTAGGATTTAACACTCTTGCAAGGCCCCAGGGGACAGTACAAGCACCTTGCTGGGCTGGCTTCTGAAAGCCTAGAGAAAATGGTTGCTTTCTCTTAATGAAGCTGACATGCCTGAATTGCCTTGGCAGTTGGTGGGGGAACGAATGGAAAGTCTCAGAGAAGTGGGTGTTGCTGGAATGGACATACAGCATGATCTCAAAGGCGCACCAGAGTATTGTGTACCATGGGAGGACCTAGGAGACGAGCTATTCCTTGAGGCATCAGGAGTGTGCTAGTGAGAGGGGCACCTGCGTGATACAGAAGTTCAGTGGCGCTTCTCCTGTGCAGGCCAGGGTTGATGGTAGGAGAGCCTATCACAGAGCTGGGTTCCTTGATATCTATGCAGATGATGGGGAGCCTGAAGAAATAGAGGCCAATTATCATTATCGGTGCTTAACCATCAGAAGCAGGGGTGGGGTGGGAGGGAGTGTCTCAGTTATCATAATAATGCAGAAGGCCTGCGTGACAGCCAAGGGGACTTGACCAGCAGAAAGTTTCAGAGATGATTTATAGCTCATAGCCTTCCCTAGGGGCAAAATAGATGGGGAGCTAATGAGACTACTTAATATATAATCACAAGAAAGCAAGAATGCAGAGCTGAGAGTGGATGCTGCAATAAAAAGTTTTACTCCTTTGTGCAGTTATCAGACCTGAATCAAACTCATTGACTGAAGAGGCAGCTGGTCTCCAGAGGGAAGGACCTGCAAAACTACAGAAAGTATACATTGTAATGATTTTCCCAGTCCTGCCCCAAAAGGACCTGTGACCATTCATTCAGGTGACTCTACACTGGGGAAAAGAGAATATCCAGATATTTTGAGGACTATTGGACATAGGATCCCAGTGGACATTGTTACCTGGACACCTGAATTAACATCATCATGGCCTCATGGTAGAGTAGGGTCACATAGGGAGTAAATAAATGAGTCCAGGCCAAAGTCTGGCTCACAGTGGATTTACTAGGTCTGAGAGCACACCCAGTGGTCATTTTCCCCTGGGCAGTTGGAGTATCGGATAATTCAATTGGAAGCTTATGAAACTATATTCTCCCAGTCCTGCCAAGATAATAAATAAAAAATAATATTGCATTAGGAAAGGGAAGATGGTGAAGATTTAATGCCACTGATTAGGATCTTAAGAATGCAGGGGTGGTAGGTCTCCTCGTTGTCTCCATTTAATTCACCAGTTTGGACAGATCCTGGAGAATGAATGCAGACTATTGAATCTTCAGCCAAGTAGTGGTGACCACTGATTTGTAAAATGTGTTCTTTTCTATCATCTCATTCAAGAAAGAGGATGAGAAACAGGTCACATTCACATGGAACGAGCAACTCCTTACATCACAGTTTATGTCAGTGCTATGTTAACTCTCCTACTCTTTGCCACATCATAGTCTGAAGGGAGGTGGACATTCTGAACATCTCACAGACCACCATACTGATCCTTACATCCAAGACATCACTCTGATCAGGCAAGATAAACAAGAGGTGGTTAGCACACTGGAGCCTTGGGAAGACACTTGGGGAAACACATTCCACACTTATGAATACAGTTCCGGACCATAACATCAAAGTAATATTGCCTACCACAGAGGTCTAATCAGCATTGAGCATGGCCAGTGGTAGTTAGGTTATTATGTTGCCAATTATTGTACATTGTAAAGAAGTTGAAGATAACTTAGAAATTGTCATTTTAAAAGCAACTGAAGTTCTTTTAACATCTCAAACAATGTGCAGAACACAGATATTCAAAATTAAGGTTCATAAGAATAAAATATGTATTCACTTAAAATCAAAGTACAATTAAAGTCTGGTAATAATGACCATTTGTATAACTTTTAGTGTTTGAGCTACCTGGCTGCCTGGAAAATAGGACACAAAACAGGAACTTATGGGATGCATACTTTTTTGACAACCTTCTTAATTCATACTGTGGAACATTTCAATTAAAATCAACTAACTAGTTTTCTTCACCTACTATATGTAAGGTACCGGACTCTGAAGATAACTCAGAATGCAGCTGCCTTCCGTTCACTGGGGCACATCTCAGGAGGTAGTGTGCTATAAGAGACCAAATACTGGCTTTGGAGTCACACCGACCTGGGTCACAGTCCTGGCTCTAACAAATACTAGCTGAATAACTTTGATCACGTTAATTAGCCTCTTGTATCCTCAGCTTTGTTACCTTTAAAATGAAGATAGCCGAACTCATTCCAGCCATTGTGAAGATTAAGGCATAGAGAGTACTTAGTATGATGCTAGACAGTTACTTTTTAATAAATGGAAGCTGGAGAACAGGAGGATGGAATACAGAAGCAGTATGAAATATAAAAACTGGGCCCAGGGACGCGGCTCTATTTAGCCATAGCATCTAAGTAAGCTGGTGATGGTGTATAAACCCTGAGGTGCACATCAGAGCATTGGCTCTGGGTCTAGGTCTGACTTTCCTATTCCTGTGCTCTAAGAGAAAATGCTTAGGGATCCCTCAGCTGCTTGAATCTCTACATTTCATATCGTCTGACTCTGGTCTCATCAGCACTAGGGCTTTCAATCTTAAGGAAACCAGCTGAATTTAAATCCCTTTGGTTTCATGTATGAGATTGACAACCTCCTTAAAATACTCCCTACGCTTTTAGCTTCTTTCCTTTTTAATTCCCTCTTTACTCTCTATCAGGCCATTTTAAACTTCAGAAGGAGGTGATATCAGTATGTACAGGCTGGATGCATTCTAAGTACTCAATATATATTTAATGAAATTGAAGTAAATAAAATCATTCTGAAGAACTGCTTCTGTAACGCTATTTTACTCTGTATTGCTTATTAACTCAAGCATATGGCCTCAGGTTGGTTCACAAGGTCTTTCTGATTTATTTATTCTTGCTAATCCTTACACCTCACAATCCCTCCTCCAACACACACACACCATATAGTCCTAATGTGAGCTTCCCCCCTTAGTCCATCCTAATTGTATCTGCTGTTTCTTGCTCCTGGCCTTTGCTCTCCCTGTCCCCTTACCTGGAATGCCTCTTCTTTACCTGTTCAAATCATATTCATCTCCAAGACCCATCCCAAGTACCACTTACTTCTGAAGCTCTCCCCATGGTGCTTGTCAGAAGTGATCTCTTCCCTCCTGGATACTCAGTGGCTCCCAGTGTCATTACCTGCTACACTAACAATCATATTTCACTTAGAGCTTTATTATGTACCATCCTCAGGACAAACTTCTCCAGTAGGCACGGTGATACTTCTAGGGCCCATGATACTTCTAGGGACCCATGAAACTGTCTTAATATCTTTTAAAATAAGAAGGAAAAAGTGAATATTAAAGAAAATGTTTAACGTATATTATTTACAAATTTGTTTTTATAGTAATGAGGTCATTTTTTTTTAATGGCAGAAGGGGCCTATGAAGGCACACGTAAGTGCCTAGCGCCTACAAGAGTCATAATGCAGCCCTGGCTATCTTATATTATATGGCCCAATGATAGTAAGTCCTCTTTTCCTAATTAGAATGTGCAAGTGCTGCCAGCAGTCCCCAAGCTAGAGTTTGCTAACACCTAAGAAACCCCAGATGTACTAATGGAATGCCATGACATGTTTTTCAATATTTCAATGTACCTAACAGACTAGTATATTTACCCATAATAAGCCCACATGCACTAACTAAAATGTCAGTACTCTTTGCTTTTGGCTGGAACTATATTAAGTCAGTTGGCGACACTGGTGATCTCATGCTGCTGAGGGGTTCTGATATGTTGTGGAACGCACAGGAATTGTTGTGATGTGACCAGAGAACCAGATGCCACTACAAAGCCACAGGTCAATCACAGAATACCCAGATATAAGTGTCACTTACAGAAGCCAGGTAAAATTAAGGTGAAGAGGCAGAGTATCCATGTGTCTTTAATCATTCACTGCTTGTCATTTAATAATTGTATGTGTGCAATTTTAATAACTGTATTGTGCAGTTTCAAAGCAGCATATTATAGTTTTGTTATTATGGACCATTGTTTAATATCTGGGCCTAAATTGTGATGGGAAAGTGTTAATGTGTTAAACAGAAGATTTAAAGACATGGAGGAGTGGCGGGGAGGGGAAAGGTAAACTATAAAAGGGGTCTACGGTAGTGAAAATACTGGAACCCCATGGGTACTTGGCGGATACCTTTCGTGCCTTCCCCACCCGTTACCAATAACACGTAGCTGAAGGCTGACAGCAGAGCCGTCAATCGGCTAATATCAGTGGCTGTGGCACAGGTAGTCAAGTAATAGCACAACAGCCACATTATGAGTGAGTGCTCAGTAAATACTTTTTGATATATTATCTAGTAGACTAAAATTTGCTCATTTGAAATCTAGAGCACAGGGACCTTATACGTTTTAGTGTTAAATTACTCCTGAGCAGGGAAGATTAAGAGGAATGGCTTTCTGAGGGCAGCCTCGTCTCACCAGCCAGTGAAGACAAATTCGTGAAGGCAGCCCAGAGCTTTTCTTTTCACCCACCCCAATCCTTCTTCTCCAAACACAGTCCCCCACCAGTCAGTCTCATGGAGCCAACTGCTGCAAGTAATAGGCATGGTCCCCCCAAATTCCTGTACCCCAGAATGAAGGCCTGCTCGTGCCCCTATGCAGAATTAGGTAAAACATCACAAAAGGAGGGGTAGACACACCAGTGGGCTGTGTTTATTTAACTCTGGTCTTGGCAGCCTGCAAGCAGTCATTGCTGCACGTGGGACCTTGTGAGCTTATTATAAGAGATGGCCATGTGGGAAGTGACAGTAGGATGATAGGAATGATCTGCCAACAACGAGGAGGAAGACGAGAAGAAAATGATATTTTAGAGCTTTCCGCTAATATTCTGGGAAAAGACTGTAGTAAATTGTTTAATGTCCACAAATTCCTCCTTTCCCAGCATATTCAGCTCTCTATAATCTGACTTTGCTGTGCCTCCAATCTCTAGGCAGAGACTGTTTCTCCATCCCCATCAATCTGGGCTGACCTTGTGATGTGCCTGGATCAAGAGAATACAGAGACGGGGATGTTGAACGAGTTCTGGGGCCTATGCCTCAAGATGCCTTACAGCTTGGACCTCTGCCCTTTTGGTAGGCTGCTCTAAGATTCTGTCAGGGAAAACAACCTGTGAGAAAGGCCTCTTGAGAATGAGAGAGCCCAGCTATTGGGGCTGTCCCAGCTCGGTCCACCCCCAGCTGACTGGTCAGCTGAATGCAACCCATGAGAGAAGCAAAGAGGATTGACTACCAAGAAAACCACAGGTCAGCCTACAGAGTCCTGAGGATAATAAATTCTTGTTTTGAGGTTAAGGGTGGTTTGTTATGTGGCAACAGACAGTGGGAAAAGACTAATATTCAATAAATGTAGCTGACCCTTCCCTTTTTTAAAAAAGATTTTCAGAAAAGCTAAGGCCAGAATTGGAAGTGACCTAAAGAGACCATTCTACGACTTTTTGTTTCAATGGTTTATGAGGTTAACTGGAAAGTCACCAAATATTATGCCTCATCCTCAACTCTGGAGCTCATTTGACTTTAATCAAAAAAAGCTTTACCCATTTTATATGAAAACAAATACCACACAGCTAAATTTAAATATTATTCTAATGCAACTTAACACTGAGTTATAAATTTAATGGTTGAGGGTTAAATAACCTTTAGAATTTTTTCCTGGGAAACCGACAGCATTTGCAAAAATAGGCATAGGATTTTCTTTTCTCCTGAAAGTTCTCAGTAAAGCAAAAGAGAACAACTCTGTGATCAAATTATCTCCAAAGCCTTAATTAAAGTCAGATGCTAAGGGAAAGTTCAAGTTCCTTAATTTTATTTACTAATCCACCAAGAGAAGCAGCAGGAAAATATTCTTCAGTTCTTATTCACATAGTTCCTCATAGGGCTCATTTATTTTTATTTATGTGTTTACATACGTTTATAACACCTTCACCACATTAAACAAATCTCTCTCCCTAAATATAGCAATAAGCCTATTTCCACAGAGAATACTGAATATATGGCTGTCTTCCCCTATGTACCTACACGTCAAAATTTTGGCAAGCGTTTCATGAGACTGTATTAATTTGAAACACCCCAACATTTCTCTTATAAAGTTTCCCCAAGGTGTCTCCAGTGAAGCTGGGAAGAAATATATGTACAGGTTCAAACAGAACAGCAAATCCTGACTACTCCCTCCATCTGCAGTAGGAGTTATATTCAGAGTTGCCATGGCAGCCGCCCACACTTACACACACAAAGGGGTGGTGGAGAAGAGAGAAAAGCAGTTAGCAGAGAACAGAATCTATTGTTAAAACGACAGCAGTACCCTTCAATGTAATTACAAGCAGGAATGCTGACTTTTAGTCTGAACCGCTGTTTAATGATAGAAGATTTCCGAATGCTGGAGTGTTATTAATTTTTTTTCCTCTAAACATATCTACCATCTGAACCTTTGGTTTTAACTTTTATGTATGCTGAAATCATGTAGGAACAGGAGGGAATTCAGCTAACCACACACATATTAGGGCTAATATGATTTAATGATTCCCTCTCTGGAACATTTAGAATCATTGTAGCCAGGAAAAAGTGTGGTTCTACGGATCCGGGCAAGTTACTTCACCTTCTGAGTGTCCTCATCTGTAAAATGTGCATAATAATAATATATACTTCATGAAGTTGTTATGAGGATTCAATAAATTAATACAAATAATCAGTTATTACATAATAATAATGATAAATAAAGAACAAATTTTAAAATACATAAATAAGAACTAGTAATGTATTAAATAAATTAGTAAAAGTAAAGCACTCGTGCCTGGCATATAGCAAATGCTCAATAAATGTTTGCTAATAATAATTATTATTATTATTAAAACATCTCCAAATGTTTATTACAGACTAGAACAGTATGGCTTATAATTCAGAAGCAGTTTAAATAAATGTCTTTAAGTAAGTTGCTAAAAAAAAAAAAACAAGTAAGAAGTTGCTAAAACAAATGCCAGCAGACACACCATTTTGGCAGAATAAAAAGACCAAGTATCTCACTATACTAACACATTCACCACCACTGGCACACCCTGATTATACAGTAAAATCTAACATCGATATCAGTGCTAAGATAACCATGTCACTGTATTTAGGGTCAGAGAGTATTCTAAAATTTGTCTAAAGTCATTGGCTTGATCACATGTGTATATGCAGATACATTTACAACTCATACCCAGATACAAATACAAACATCAGATTTAGATGTGATGACAATGATTGAAAAGTATTTTATGGCTCCTGATTCACTCAAGTTTTAAATCTTCATATTAAGGCTGAATGCTCCATATTCTAGGAGAGGTGGAACACGCAGTCAAGCAATTTAGTGAATAGGAAAGAATACGCATGGCTTAGAAGATTTCACATAAAGTCTAGAAGCACCTTCAAATGTGTAGCGGAAATCAGGAGAAATTAGAGGAACACAGTTGGGAGCAGAGTGAGCGTAAGAAGGAAACTGTAACTGGAAAATTGTACAGAAGTCAGAAGAGAAAGTGGCTAGGATGGGATTTGATCCTTAACTCTATAAAAATTTTCTTGATGGGATTTTTTAAAAGCACAGGTAGTGAAAAGTAATAAAGAGGAGATTGGTTCAAGATGGTGGAGTAGAAGGACGTGCACTTATTCCCTCTTGCGAGAGCACTGTAATCACAACTAACTGCTGAACAATCATCAACAGGAAGACACTGGAACTCACCAAAAAAGATACCCCACATCCAAACACAAAGGAGAAGCCACAATGAGATGGTAGGAGAGGTATAATCACAATAAAATCAAATCCCATAACTGGAGAACACTTATACCACAGAAGTCCACCCCTGGAGTGAAGGTTCTGAGCCCCACGTCAGGCTTCCCAACCTGGGGGTCCGGCAACGGGAGGAGGAAATCTTAGAGAATCAGACTTTGAAGGCTAGCGGGATTTGATTGCAGGACTTTGACAGGAGTGGGGAAAACAGAGACCCCACTCTTGGAGGGCACACACAAAGTAGTGTGTGCATCGGGACCCAGGGGAAGAAGCAGTGACCCCACAGGAGTCTGAACCAGACCTACCTTCCAGTGTTGGAGGGTATCCTGCAGAGGAGGGGGGTGTCTGTGTCTCACCATGAGGACAAGGACACTGGCAGCAGAAGTTCTGGGAAGTACTCCTTGGCATGAGTCCTCCCAGAGTCCACCATTAGCCCCACCAAAGAGGTGGGTAGGCTCCAGTGTTGGGTCACCTCAGGCCAAACAACCAACAGGGAGGGAACCCAGCCCCACCCATCAGCAGACAAGAGGATTAAAGTTTTACTTAGTTCTGCCTACCAGAAAGACACCCAGCTCTACCCACCACCAGTCCCTCCCATCAGGAAACTTGCACAAGCCTCTTAGACAGCCTCATCCACCAGAGGGCAGAGAGCAGAAGCAAACTGAACAACAGTCCTGCAGCCTGTGGAACAAAAACCACATTCACGGAAAGATAGACAAGATGAAAAGGCAGAGGGCGATGTACCAGACATAGGAACAAGATAAGATCTCAGAAAAACAACTAAATGAAGTGGAGATAGGGAACCTTCCAGAAAAACTATTCAGAATAATGATAGTGAAGATGATCCAGGACCTCAGAAAAAGAATGGAGGCAAATATTGAGAAGATGCAAAAAGTGTTTAACAAAGACCTAGAAGAATTAAAGAACAAACACCTAGAAGAATTAAAGGACAAACAAACAAAGATGAACAATACAATAATTGAAATGAAAAATACACTAGAAGGAATCAATAGCAGAATAACTGAGGCAGAAGAACTGATAAGTGACCTGGAAGACAGAATAGTGGAATTCACTGCTGTGGAACAGAATAAAGAAAAAAGAATAAAAAGAAATGAAGACAGCCTAAGAGACCTCTGAGACAACATTAAACGTACCAACATTTGCATTATAGGGGTCCCAGAAGGAGAAGAGAGAAAGGACCAGAGAAAATATTTGAAGAGATTATAGACGAAAACTTCCTTGACATGGGAAAGGAAATAGTTAGCCAAGTCCAGGAAGCGCAGAGTCCCAGGCAGGATAAACCCAAGGAGAAATATGCCGAGACACATAGTAATCTAACTGACAAAAATTAAAGACAAAGAAAAATTATTGAAAGCAACAAGGGAAAAACAACAAATAACATACAAGGGAACTCCCATAAGGTTAACAGCTGATTTCTCAGCAGAAACTCTACAAGCCAGAAGGGAGTGGAAGGACATATTTAAAGTGATGAAAGGGAAAAACCTACAACCAAGATTACTCTACTGGGCAAGGATCTCATTCAGATTCGATGGAGAAATCAAAAGCTTTACTGACAAGCAAAAGCTAAGAGAATTCAGCACCACCAAACGAGCTCTCCAACAAATGCTAAAGGAACGTCTCTAAGTGGGAAACACAAGAGCAGAAAAGGATCTACAAAAACAAACCCAAAACAATGAAGAAAATGGTCATAGGAACATACATAGCGATAATTACCTTAAACGTGAATGGATTAAACGCTCCAACAAAAAGACACAGGCTGGCTGAATGAATACAAAAACTAATCCCATATATATGCTGTCTACAAGAGACCCACTTCAGACCTAGGGACAAATACAGACTGAAAGTGAAGGGATGTTAAAAGATATTCCATGCAAATGGAAATCAAAAGAAAGCTGGAGTAGCAACACTCATATCAGATAAAATGGACTTTAAAATAAAGAATGTTACAAGAGACAAGGAAGGACACTACATAATGATCAAGGGATCAATCCAAAAAGAAGATATAACAATTATAAATACATATGCACCCAACACAGGAGCACAATACATAAGGCAACTGCTAACAGCTATAAAAGAGGAAATCGACAGTAACACAATAATAGTGGGGGACTTTAACACCTCACTTACACCAATGGACAGATCATCCAAACAGAAAATTAAAAAGGAAACACAAGCTTTAAATGACAAAATAGACCAGCTAGATTTAATTGATATTTATAGGACATTCCACCCAAAAACAGCAGATTACATTTTCTTCCTGGAACATTCTCCAGGTTAGATCACATCTTGAGTCACAAATCAAACCGCAGTAAATTTAAGAAAATTGAAATCACATCAAGCATCTTTTCTGACCAGAACACAATGAGATCAGAAATCAATTACACGGAAAAAAACGTTAAAAAACACAAACACATGGAGGCTCAACAATACATTACTAAATAACCAAGAGATCACTGAAGAAATCAGACAAAATAAAAAAATACCTAGAGACAAATTGCAACAAAAATATGATGATCCAAAACCTATGGGATGCAGCAACTTCTTAGAACTTAGAAGCAGTTCTAAGAGGGAAGTTTATAGCAATACAAGCCTACCTCAAGAAACAAGAAAAATCTCAAATAAACAATCTAACCTTACACCTAAAGGAACCAGAGAAAGAAGAACAAACAAAACCCAAAGTTAGCAGAAGGAAAGAAATCATAAAGATCAGAGCAGAAATAAATGAAATAGAAACAAAGAAAACAATAGCAAATATCAATAAAACTAAAAGCTGATTCTTTGAGAAGATAAACAAAATTGAGAAACCATTAGCCAGACTCATCAAGAAAAAGAGGGAGAAGACTCAAACCAATAAAATTAGAAATGAAAAAGGAGAAGTTACAACACACACTGCAGAAATACAAACCACCCTGAGACTACTACAAGCGACTCTATGCCAATAAAATGGACAACCTGGAAGAAACGGACAAATTCTTAGAAAGGTATAACCTTCCAAGACTGAACCAGGAAGAAATAGAAAATATGAACAGACCAATCATAAGTAATGAAATTGAAACAGTGATGAAAAATCTTCCAACAAACAAAAGGCCAGGACCAGATGGCTTCACAGGTGAATTCTATTAAACATTTAGAGAAGAGCTAACACCCATCCTTCTCAAACTCTTCCAAAAAATTGCAGAGGAAGGAACACTCTCAAACTCATTCTATGACACCACCATCACCCTGATACCAAAACCAGACAAAGATGTCACAAGGAAAGAAAACTGCAGGCCAATATCACTGATGAAGATAGATGCAAAAATCCTCAACAAAATACTAGCAAACAGAATCCAACAACACATTAAAAGGATCATACACAATGATCAAGTGGGATTTATCCCAGGGATGCAAGGATTCTTCAATATACGCAAATCAATCAATGTGATACACCATATTAACAAATTGAAGAATAAAAACCATATGATCATCTCAATAGATGCAGAAAAAGCTTTTGACAAAATTGAACACCCATTTATGATAAAAACTCTCCAGAAAGTGGGCAGAGAGGGAACCTACTTCAACATAATAAAGGCCATATATGACAAACCCACAGCTAACATCATTCTCAATGGTGAAAAACTGAAAGCATTTCCTCTAAGATCAGGAACAAGACAAGGATGTCTCACCACGATTATTCAACATAGTTTTGGAAGTCCTAGCCACGGCAATCAGAGAAGAAAAAGAAATAAAAGGAATACAGATTGGAAAAGAAGTAAAACTGTCACTGGTTGCAGATGACATGATACTATACATAGAGAACACTAAAAATGCCACCAGAATACTACTAGAGCTAATCAATGAATTTGGTAAAGTTGCAGGATACAAAATTAACGCACAGAAATCTCTTGCTTTTCTATACACTAATGATGAAAAATCTGAAAGAGAAATTAAGGAAACACTCCCATTTACCATTGCAACAAAAAGATTAAAATACCTAGGAATAAACCTACCTAGGGAGACAAAAGCCCTGTATGCAGAAAACTATAAGACACTGATGAAAGAAATTAAAGATGATACCAACAGATGGAGAGATATACCATGTTCTTGGATTGGAAGAATCAATATTGTGAAAATGACTACACTACCCAAAGAAATCTACAGATTCAATGCAATTCCTATGAACTTACCAGTGGCCTTTTTTATAGAAGTAGAATAGAAAGTCTTAAAATTTGTAAGGAGACACAAAAGACCCCAAATAGCCAAAGGAGTCCTGAGGGAAAAAACAGAGCTGGAGGAATCAGACTCCCTGACTTGAGACTATACTACAAAGCTACAGTAATCAAGACAATATGGTACTGGCATAAAAACAGAAATATAGATCAGTGGAACTGGATAGAAAGCACAGAGATAAACCCACGCACCAACTAATCTATGGTCAACTAATCTATGACAAAGGAGGCAAGGATATACAATGGAGAAAAGATGGTCTTTTCAATAAGTGGTGCTGGGAAAACTAGACAGGTACATGTAAAAGAATGAAATTAGAACACTACCTCACACCATGCACAAAAATAAACTCACAATGGATTAGAGACCTAAATGTAAGACCGGACACTATAAAACTCTTGGAGGAAAACACAGGAAGAACACTCTTTGACATAAATCATAGCAAGATCTTTTTTGGCCCACCTCCTAGAGTAATGGAAATAAAAACAAAAATAAACAAATGGGACCTAATGATACTTAAAACCTTTTTCACAGCAAAGGAAACCATAAACAAGACGAAAAGACAACCCTCAGAATGGGAGAAAATATTTGCAAATGAGTCAACAAAGGATTAATCTCCAAAATATATAAACAGCTCATGCAGCTCAATATTAAAAAAACAAACAACCCAATCCAAAAATGGGCAGAAGACCTAAATAGACATTTCTCCAAAGAAGACATACAGATGACCAAGAAGCACATGAAAAGCTGCTCAACATCACTAATTATTAGAGAAGTGCCAATCAAAACTACAATGAGGTATCACCTCACACCAGTTAGAATGGGCATCATCAGAAAATCTACAAACAACAAATGCTGGAGAGGGTGTGGAGAAAAGGGAACCCTCTTGCACTGTTGGAGGGAATGTAAATTGATACAGCCACTATGGAGAACAGTATGGAGGTTCCTTAAGAAACTAAAAATACAATTACCATATGACCGAGCAATCCCACTACTGGGCATATATCCAGAGAATACCATAATTCAAAAAAGACACATGCACCCCAATGTTCACTGCAGTGCTACTTATAGTAGCCCAGTCATGGAAGCAACCTAAATGCCCATCGACAGACGAATGGATAAAGAAGATGTGGTACATATGTACAATGGAATATTACTCAGCCATAAAAAGGAATGAAAGTGGATCATTTGTAGAGACGTGGATGGATCTAGAGACTGTCATACAGAGTGAAGCAAGTCAGAAAGAGAAAAACAAATATCATATACTAACGCATATATGTTGAACCTAGAAAAATCGTACAGATGAACTGGTTTGCAGGGCAGAAATAGAGACACAGATGTAGAGAACAAACGTATGGACACCAAGGGGGGAAAGTGGTGGGGGGGTGGGCGTGGTGGTGGGATGAATTGGGAGATTGGGATTGACATGTATACACTGATGTGGATTAAATGGATGACTAATAAGAACCTACTGTATAAAAAAATAAATAAAATTAAATTAAAAAAAAAAAGAAGTCCAGGTAGTGAGTGGTAGATTAGCTTGCATTAAAAACTTTTAAAATGTTAAAATGCACACACCCTTATGACCTCCAAAATTACCGTGCCATCGTGAATGTTATGTACGATGCTATAGTTCCTCTCTTAAATTGTCCTTTCTTTAGTAACCTTTATTTCCAATCTCAAGTAGAGGTGTCACAGCAGATATTCTCTCTTTTAGAGATAAACTGACAAGATTGCATCAGGAGCGTTAGAAACATTTCCATAATCAAATAGCTCGCTGAAGGTAAAAATAATTCTGCATTTTTTCAAGTAATTAGAAATTATCAAATTTGGTTTCAAATTGGTCCTGAGGTCTCATCAATGAGCTGAAATCAGAAGTAGTTATTGGCACCGTTGGACAGGAGAACTCCAAAAGGAAAAATTTTCTGCACTTTTTACTGTAGCTATGGAAAAGCCTTCAAAGCACACTTTTGGGAGTTCAGCCTTACAGCTGGCAAGGCACATTCTGGTGATAGAGGGAAAGACTGATGGATATAAATACTGGGGTCAAGAGCTGCCTGCCAAGGCTGCCCCTCTTCGTACTCCTGCCTGTCATTAATTCACTCAGCTGTGACCACTTACTTCCACCTAAATGTCCTAAGATAGCAGCACTTAGGGCCTGGCTCCTACCACTAAAATGATGGCAAATACTCAAGAATAAAGACAATATATATGATTTTTAAGGGCATTTTGGTTAGTTCTATGAGAAAATATTAAAACACTCATTGAGATATTAAGATGATATAGTTACCAATAACAAAAGAACTTTCTGGAAAAAGAGTGCCTCTTTCCCCACCTTCACCAGGGAACATTAGAACTTGAGTAGGTGGCTAAGAGGTCTGGGTAGTTCTCTTAATTGCACTATTACAAGTTTATGGTGACTGCTTTAGGACAAATTTGTTTCCATTAAGCCCTATTTAATAATAAAGACAAACATATTCTCAAATGGAAATGCTAATGGCTATATTTTTTAATACAACCAAATACCCACACATAATCTCATGAGTCAACTGACTTAATTTTATTCACAGTACAAACAGCTATTATTAAAAATAAATTAAATGTCCTGCAGAAAGCTGTTGCTGTGACTTCCATTACGGCAGGGAGAAATAATTTCTACTTTGGGAGAATCTACCAGAAAGACAAACCAAGAATGGTTTCTAATTCTTACTTACTGTCAGATACATAGCTGCATAGACACTGAGAGCCGCTTCTTTGGATGGAAATGTCTTCCTTGCTCTCATGATGAGATCCGGGTTGCCCGTGCAGGCCTCTTCCCCACTGATGAACTGCGTATACTGCTGACACCCAAGTGCCGTGTAGTTGGGTTTACACAGGGCGAGAAAATGTGGAGCCAGATTTCCTGTAACTACTTGTCCAGCATTTACAAAGATGTCTGTAGCAAACAGTCCAAACGTATAAATTCCTGAGGAAGAAAACACACCATTTTAACTGTTTGGTTTGTTGTGGTTCAATTTACAATACACCAGGATGGAAATATTTTAGAAACTATAAAATAGTTCCTACATACATATATATATATACATACGGTTCCTTCCATTTCACTCCCTCCAGCTCCTCTCTTTGCTTTCTGAAGTAGTGGGAGTGTTAAATTATTTAACATATTGAGCTGTCTACCACTGGCTACATTTTTATGCACGGCAGGTTTATAAGACATACGATAAAAGAAGAAAATATATTCTAAGGCTGTGTTTGGATAATGTGATTTTTTTAAATGGAGACGTGTTTCCCTTGAGAGGGTTCAGTCTATCACCTTCTGCTAATGTTAGTAATCTTTATTTTTTCCCTATTTTTGAATTTTTTTTTTAATCTTACTAACATTAAGCAGAGCAGTCATCTCCCTTTGATTATGCCTCTTAAGCTCATTCAAACTGATATTAACTCAGCTGGAGGTGCCAATTAGCAGCAAAATCCAATGCCATCAGTCTTCATTTAAATATCATGGAAAATCTTAAGTAAAGCAGAATGTTTTCAGATTAATCTCTATATCGCCATCAGAAACACATTTTTTTTAAGTCATATAACAGCTAAGTCCCGCCTTATCTTTTATGGCTTGAGTTTCAATTTATCAAATTTGGGACAATTTAGTAAACAATAAAGCAATTAGATTATAATGTTTAAATTATCTTCACAGTAGTAAAATTTATTTAATTTGTTTACCTGAAGGTATAAAATTAAGTACATAAATTTTCCCCCTTTTGTAAGGAACATGCCAATTTACTCAAATACCAAAAATATTTTCTAAATTCAATGTCATTGGTCATTATTGCCAAAACTTATCTTTCTACTTAGATAGCATAGGCGAAATAAATTCTTTGGCATCATTGTCAATAAACTTACAGATACAATCAGCAAGGATGTGGTATCGATGTAAAGAAATCCGTTCTTTTATAATTTTGGGTAAAAAAATCCATCAGGACATTTTAAAACTATGCCAAAGTAATATTTCCCAAACACTCGGTTCATTAAAAAGTCATATAATTCTATTATGATAATTAGATGCTTGTTTTTCTTTGTCATATATTTCTGGATTGTTTGTTTCCTAAGCCTTTACATAATTATTGGCAGTTGTGTTGCAAATCACCAGGATCAAATAATTTTCCAGGATTAGATACATGACTATCCTTTTCATTTTCAAAATATTATGTAACATTATGCAAGGTTCTTGCACCCAAACCTGCACATAGCAAAACTCTATGTGCATACAAACCACCATGAAACAAATACCTTAGTTCTCTATTGAAAAAACTTACAAGGAAGCAATGAAAAGCTTTCTTTACATCTTACCAGCATTCCATGAGCCATACAAGTAAATGTTACTAAAATCAGAAATCTGGCAGAAGCAGAGAAATGGAAAAGAACAAAGCTCAATAAAATGTTACTGTATATACTCTCTCTTTCCAAATCTCATGGTCTAGCATGGGAATCTAAATGTCAAGTCTTCACCTCTCTTCTCTTGAAATCTAGGCTAAGATGTACTCATTTTATTTAACCAAACCATTCTTTTTATCTGGTACAATAAGTTTTCCTGTTTAAAATACAGAGGAATGTTTGATAAGGATATGGAAATGTCTCTCGATACTTGTAAAGTTCCCAAATGTGCTTTAGAATTAAAATAGTGCATCCGGCCCAAGGCCAATATTGAAGTTAACTACAAAGATACTTATTAAAGTGATATCTCATGAGTGTATCCACTGTGCTGACCTCCAGAATAAAGTCACTATGAAGAGTGATGTCCTATTATGCAGTAATGCTTTGCGCACAAGCTTCTATTTTATTATAACAAACTAGAAACATCCAAATCATGATAAACAAGGAAACAAGAAACAAACCAAGCACTCCTAAATATTTTATAAAATCATATAAGAAGTAAGAAACATGCAGAGACTTAAAAGCACACTTTACTGTGTGCCATTCAGGAAGACTTCGTTTTACTGAGCTTCGCTTTATTGGGCTTCACAGAGAGTGCATTTTTTTTACAAGTGGAAGGCTTGTGGCAACCCTGTGTTGAGCAAGTCTATTGGCACCATTTTTCCAATAACATTGGCTCACTCTGCGTGTCTATGTCACATTTTAGTAATTCTCCCAATATTTCAAAGTTTTTCATTATGATTATATTTGTTATTGGTGATCTGTGATCAGTGATCTTTGATGTTACTATGGTAACTGTTTTGGGGCAGCACAAACTGCACCCAAACAAGGCAGTGAATTTAACTGATAAATGTGTGTGCTCTGACTGCTCCACCAACCAGCCGTTCCCCTATATTTCTCTCCCTCTCCTCAGGACCCCATATTCCCTAAGACACAACATTATTGTAATTAGGCCATTAAAAATTCTCCAATAGCCTCTAAGTGTACGAGTGAAAGGAAGAGTCTTGTGCTAAACAGTCAGCCAAGTTGCAAATGCAAAGGAAACGTTCTTGAAGGATGTTAAGAAAGCGGAACAGCCTTACTGCTGACATGGAGCAAGTTTTAGTGGTCTGGATAGAAGATCAAACCAGCCATAATATTCCCTTAAACCAAAGCTTAATCCAGAGCAAGGCCCTAACTCTCTTCAATTCTATAAAAGTTGAGAGAGGTGAGGAAGCTACAGAAGAAAAGTTTGAAGCTAGCAGAGGATGATTCATGAGGTTTAAGGAAAGAAGTCATCTCCATAATAGGAAAGTACAAAGTGAAGCAGCAACTGCTGATACAGAAGCTGCAGCAAGCTATCCAGAAGATCTCGCTAAGATCATTACTGAAGGTATCTACACTAAACAACAAATTTTCAATGTAGACAAAACAACCTTCTATTGGAAGAAGATGCCATCAAGGACTTTCAGATCTAGAGAGAAGAAAATGCCTAGCTTTAAAGCTTCAAAAGACAGGCTGACTCTCTTCTTTGGGGCTTAAGCAGCTGGTGATTTTAAGGTGAAGCCAATGCTCACTTACTATTCTGTAAAGCCTAGGGCCCTTAAGAGTCATGCTAAATATACTCTGCCTTTTCTCAATAAATGGAACAACAAAGCCTGAATGGCAGCATTATCTGTTTACAACATGATTTACTAAATATTTTAAGCCCACTGTTGAGACCTGCTGCTCAGAAAAAAAATTCCTTTCAAAATAGTCCTGCTCATTGACAATGCACCTGGCCACCCAAGAGCTCTGATGAGATGTACAATGAGATTAATGCTGTTTTCATGTCTGCTGACACAACATTCATTCTGCA
The DNA here is from genome assembly GCF_965194825.1 of Balaenoptera physalus. NCBI lineage: Eukaryota > Metazoa > Chordata > Mammalia > Artiodactyla > Balaenopteridae > Balaenoptera > Balaenoptera physalus. The sequence continues at coordinate 109,200,970 of NC_138882.1, read as the reverse complement.
GGTCATGAGGAGTAATTCTGATTTTCAAGTCTCATTATTTAAGAAATACATTTCAGGGCTTCCCTGGTGGCACAGTGGTTGAGAATCTGCCTGCCAATGCAGGGGACACGGGTTCGAGCCCTGGTCTGGGAAGATCCCACATGCCTCAGAGCAGCTGGGCCCGTGAGCCACAATTACTTAGCCTGCGCGTCTGGAGCCTGTGCTCCACAAGAGAGGCCGCGATAGTGAGAGGCCCGCGCACCGCGATGAAGAGTGGCCCCCGCTTGCCACAACTAGAGAAAGCCCTCGCACAGAAACGAAGACCCAACACAGCCATAAATAAATAAATAAATAAATAATTAAAAAAAAGAAAGAAAAGAAATACATTTCATAGATAGGGAGTCCTCTGATGGATCTGGGCAAAGTTAACTGAAAACCTTCTGGAGAGGATTCACCATTCTAGATGCCATTAAGAACATTCATGATTCATGGGAAGAGGTCAAAATATTAACATTAAACAGGAGTTTGAAAGAAGGTGATTCAACCCTCATGGATGACTTGGAGGGGTTCAACACTTCAGTGGAGGAGGTCACTGAAGATGTGGTAGAGATAGGAGAAGAATTAGAAATAGAAGTGGAGCTTGAAGATGTGACTGAATCACTGCAATCTCATGATAAAACTTGAATGGATGAGGATTTGCTTCTATGGATGAGGAAAGAAAGTGGTTTCTTGAGATGGAATCTAATCCTGGTGAAGGTGCTGTGAAGACTGTTGAAATGACAACAAAGGATTTAGAATATTTCATAAACTTAGTTGATAAAGCAGCAGCAGGGTTTGAGAGGATGGACTACCATTTCTAAAGAAGCTCTACCATGGGTAAAAAGCTATCAAACAGCACTGCATGCCACAAAGAAATCATTTGTAAAAGGAAGACTCAATCACTGTGGCTAACTTCATTGTTGTCCTATTTTAAGAAGTTTCCACAGCCACCCCAACCTTCAGATGCTACCACCCTGATCAGTCAGCAGCCATCAACGTTGAGGCAAGACCCTCCACCAGCAAAAAGATTACAACTCATTAAAGGCTCAGGTGATGCTTAGCATTTTTTAGTGATTTTAATTTTTAAAAGTATTTTTAATTAAGGTATGTATTTTTTTAAGACATAATGCTATTGCACACTTAACAGACTGCAATTGAGTGTAAACGTAACTTCTATATGCACTGGGAAACCAAAAACTTCATGTGACTTGCTTTATTGCCATATTCACTTTATCGTAGTGGTCTAGAACTGAGCTCAAATATCTTGGAGGTATGCCTGTATACTCTTTAGAAATATGTACATAAATGAATAAAAATATTTTACTTAAGTAGGCATAATATAATTTAACAATATTTAGGAAGGTTCAACTTCATCAAAATACTTTAGTTCTGAGTATATTATTGCTTATTTTGTTATTAAATGATTCTCATGCAAAGATTAAATGGGTCAAGGACACAGTATTGATGCATGTGAAAAATATAACTTTTAAAGTTTCATATAAAAGCTATCCCTTCAACAGTATAAATGAGGGCTGTGGGGATGTATAAGTTGATGGCAATAAAAAGAAGTCTTAGATATGAAGACCTTTCATCTCCAGAGAGATTTAAAGGCATGATGACATTTGATTAGTCTTTAGTGGGTTTATATATGGATTAGGTGATCTATGCATAATATCTCCAAAGTCTTCATCTTGTTCCCATCAATATGAGAAATATATTGAAGGGTTACAGTATCCGTAATCTTAATACTGATCAGAATTTATCTTAAATGTTATTTAGTATATGTAGATGCACTTTTTCTTATTTGATAAAGCCAGGAAATAATCATCTATATTAAGTTTTATTGTTTCAGTTAAAAAAACCTGTCTTGGCCAAGTGTCTTTTGAATTGAGATGATTTTCAGTAATTCGTCAATGTTCATATCATTAGTGCTAGAATTTGAGATTTAAAGTATCAGTAAATCTTGTCCCCTAATAAAATCACCAATACATTTTTGTAAAAAATGGTTTTTGTACCATTTTTTGTACCAATTTTTTGTAAAAAAAAACCTCAGAAGTAGTTCATGGATTGCTACTTATGATAATTAACAAATACAGCATTTCTTTTATTTGTCCAGCTATTTTTCTTGTCTTTCTTGATGTTCGATAACCAACCTAGATTATCATTTCTACCTAAGCGTTGTTTCCGAAATTTAATAAACATAGTAAATTGTTTCTTTTAATTACGTAATTTTTAGTTTCTTTTAGAATTTAAATATCCAAGTATGATGGGATTTGTTTTCCTTAAAATAATATGGAAATGACACCACGAAATGGAGTTTTGCAAAACAGGAGAGAAAATAGTATGCAGTGTTTATTTTTAAAAACCAAATTGAAACATTTCTAAGAAAATATAACCTAATATTCGAATACAGTTAATATGCTGGTCATTTTAAAGGTTGGCTTATACATAAACACTGTTTCAGCAACAATAAAAACAATTCAATGAACACATACCAAGAAATCGCACAGTTCTCCTCACCAGTGGGTTTATATAGCAACAGTCTCCAGTTAAAATAGTTTTCTCCTGGTTTTCAAAATCCCTTGTGGCCAGTTGTAGGCAAAACACAGCAGTTTCTCCAACTATTATCTTCCAAGGAAATAAAAGATTAAAGAACATTAGAATTTAACCAGTATAAATGTAGAATATTTTTATTTTTAAAAAATACAAAAAACGGACTTTCTTTGAGTGGTAATAATCTCAATCTAAACCTGAACCATATTTGGGTAACCAGACCCTTTTATTATAACCTTATCCCTATATATATAAAACCCATATTTCCCTCAATTCAAAAAAGTATTAAACTGATAAATTATGAATAAAAATGGACTATTAACATTTTTGCTTTCTAAAAGACTTCATTAGAAGTGAAATAGGGGCTTCCCTGGTGGCACAGTGGTTGAGAGTCTGCCTGCCGATGCGGGGGACACGGGTTCGAGCCCTGGTCTGGGAGGATCCCACATGCTGCGGAGCAACTGGGCCCGTGTGCCACAAATACTGAGCCTGCGCGTCTGGAGCCTGTGCTCCGCAACAAGAGAGGCCGCGATAGTGAGAGACCCGCGCACCGCGATGAAGAGTGGCCCCCACTCACTGCGGCTGGGGAGGGCCCTCGCACAGAGGCGAGGACCCAACACAGCCAAAAGTGAATAAATAAATAAATAAATAAAGTGAAATTCTAAAAAAAAAAAAGTGAAATATATGAAAGATCTTTGCTTTAAGGATGCACTCATTTTTTATCTGTAATTGAATTTCAAGTTTCATTTTTAAGTGATTATGTCTCATTTAAATTTGACTCTGCCATAGATATCAGAACAAACCTCAATGAAAATAATCTTGGGACTTCCCTGGTGGTCTAGTGGTTAAGACTCCACACTCCCAATGCAGGGGGCCTGGGTTCGATCCCTGGTCAAGGAACTAGATTCCACATGCTGCAACTAAGAGCCCGCAGGCTGCAACTAAAAGATCCCGCATGCCGCAACTAAAGATCCCGCACGCCGCAACGAAGATCCTGCATGCCGCAACGAAGACCCGGTGCAAACAAATAAAAAATAAATAACTAACTAAATAAATATATTTTTTTAAAAAGAATGCTTTTATTAAAAAAAAAAGAAAAGAATCTTGAAAGGATCTGATATAAATATACTAATATAAAATTATATTAATACTTTTATAACAAGAAAATATAATCAAAATAGTATCATTCTATTCTGGGACATTATTAAGAATTGTAATCACTAATATATTCTTTATACTTTAGTATACATATGTCATTTTAATCGTCATAAAAACTGTATGAAACAGAGAATATTATCATACCTCTTTGGCAAGGGAAAAAAACAAGACTTGGAACTCAAATGAATTGTCAAAGGCCACAGAGCTAGTGAGGAGAAAAATTAGGTTCTGATACAGATTTTTTACTCAGCTATGTGATTTATGAAAGGACCTGGCTATCTTCCACTGGTGTTTGTACCATTTCATTAGTTTTTATACATGGTCTTTAAAATCACCCAGCAAGGTATTAGAACAAGTGTCATGTGTCATAATACCATTTTACAGATGAGGAAGTGAAAGCTTGAGGAGGTTAAATAATTTGCTCTCCATAAGGCCAGTCAGAAGCCAAGCAGAAATTTCTGACTCAGCCCTAGATCTTCTGACTCTATTTAATACCACAAACAACCACACTAGAAATAAGATTATGAGAAAAGAAACCGGAGCCAATAGCATGTCTCCTAATTTGTCATTGTTTAGGTTAGCTTTTACGTCATGTTATCAAGGTTAAATAACGCACTATATAGGGAGTCCCTGACATCCACTGGAGAAGTGATTTTGGGGTCTTTGTGAAAAGATATACCTATGATTACCAGATATTCAAAATTATGAGTGGGAGGTAGAGAAGGAGATCACAGGAGATTGTTTGTTTGACTAATTTTATCCCAATACGTGCAACAGATTATGAGGCACCTCTTAATTTTTATCCTTCCTTCTACCTCCTTTTCCTCTACTATATTTCTTCTTCCAAGTATGTGAGGGTTCAAAGTTTAACCAGAAGATGTTGAGCTGAATTACTTTAAAGGAATCTAGTCTTGCCTATCTGGTAAGGTAGAATTGAATTAGGAAAGGCTAGAGTCTATAGCTTTGCAAATCCTCCTGAAATTTTTAACTTTGGCAAAGTCGAGCAGGTCAGCCTAAACAGGCACAACAGGTATTTTTTATGGGTTCATCAGCTGCCACCAGGGTCCTAGGAGAAACTGACAAATAGACAAGCTGTGTGTCTGACACCTTCTTATCTCCCATTCTGAATCACTCTTTCATGGCCTACTTTCCTCTCTGCTGCTCCTTGAAAGAAGTTACTTTCTGAGTTCTCAGATCCAACTTCTTCCAGGTCTGTTTTACCCCAGAATGTTCCAAATTCTAACATTCTATCATCCACTCCACATCATGAGCTGACTGATGCCCCCCGATTCTGCCCTCTGAGCCTTCTCTTCTCCACAGCACGTATCATGGGGTCTCCACTCCCGGGTTGGCTCCACCCCACAGTACACTGAACCCACAACTCAGTCTGTTAACACACTAAACCCCCTAGACTGTAGTAGATACCCAAGAATTCTTACTGAATGCATGAATGAATCCCATCCTCAATAGATCGGAAGGTCTTAATCTGCCTCTGACCTTTTACCTGACTCCTAACAACCACCTTTTTCTGCCTTGTTCTTTTGATGAAGGCTCTACCCTCTACCCCAGTTTCTATAAGCAGATCCTGTATGTTTAGTCTCTGACTTGGTTACCCATTTACTTACCAGACTAAAAGCTGCTTTGTCCGGGATACTCTTCCCAGTTTTCCTAATGCTAACCTCTTGCTTGTCTATATCCCTGCACATTGCATGTTTCTGAGTTTCCTGTTTGTGTCTTGAGCATATCTGTCAAAACACTGTCTCAGTCAATATTATTTGGCTGCTACTAAAAGAATCCCAGTCAAACTGGATTAAGAATAGGGAATTTATTCTAAGGTTGGTGGGTTATCTCAGAACTAGTGTGAAAGGGCACAGGATTAGGTTCAGGGATGGAAATTTCTCAGGAGTCCAGGCAACTACTCTCTCAGTCTCATTCTTCTTCTCTGGAGTCATGCTGTCTCTCACCTCAGCTCATCTCTGAATGCCTGACTCATTCTTGTCTTTCTGCAGCTGCTTCTCCTGCTTCCTAGGGTACACGAGTGCTCCAGCAGTCTCCAAGAGCCCTGCTTCAACATGTCAACTCAGTTCAAGGAAAATTCAACTAATTAGATTTACTGAACCCCAATTCAAAATTCACAGAAGGTTCAGCTTGAGACAGGTGTCTCTTCGGTCCAATTAACCAAGGTTAAGAAGGTGTGATATGGTGTATGAAAACTGCCTGGTGGGTAGAAAGGTTAGTTCTCAAAAAAAGAGAGTTGCAGTGATGTCTACTTCAAACTCGCATCCATTATATCTTGCTGGACCTCCTCCGTGCTAGTTCTTGCCCTTCGACTAGCACTTTCTACCATGTTCTCTGGATACTGGCTTCTGTCTGCCTACCTGGACTTCATCTCATCCAATTCATGTGCCTAGGCCCTAGTGTCTGCTTTCCTTCAGTGGGTATGTCTACTTCCCATGCTCTAGTTCTCCCTCCGTCACTGTGACATCTGTGGAACTCCTCATCCAAATCATATTCTTTCTTAACTTCCCTCATCCCAACTTCCTAAGTCAAAACTCCCATTGCTACAACTCTCAGATAAATTCAAGTAATGAAAATAACACAATTCTTATTACGATGAATACCTAGATGCCTCTGAGTTAAGGACACTGCACTGATGTTTAAGGAAGGGTTTATAATCTAGTTGGGCGGACACAAGGTGAGATAATTAATAATGATGAAAGGCTGTAAATGCTGACTTTTGACTGGTTTGGACAATAAGTGCCAGTAGAACATTTAGGAAGCGTCACTGAGTCACTGAGGGCATCTATGGTGGCCATGAAATGTGCCACTAGGATCTCCTGCTCTGGGCAGGCTCTTGGTCTGATGTTCTCAGTTGTCACTCCTCTGGATCAAATACTGAGTCCCTGCTGAGGCCACACTTCCTGCAGGCTCCTCCTGGCAATGGCTAGGCATGGTGGGGGAATCCAGGTGAGTCTATTCCTCTAAGATGTGGGATAAAGACTCCGCATGATTCTGGCCTTTCTTGGAACTGCGCTGTACTCTGAGGTGCTTCCTACCCAATCCTCCTTCCTTCCCCCTCTCCTTCACAGGGGTCAGACCTCCATCATAGTCTGAAGGTTCTCCTTGCCTTCTCTGGTTTACCACTCTGCAACTTTTATCTTTTACAAGTGTTTCCCTTGATAAATATATGGTATATATCTAATCACATTTGGTACCTGCTTCTAGAAGAACCCAAATTAACATGGCATCAAAGAAAGACAGGGGGTGATTCTTATTACGCTTCAAGGAAGGATAGTTCTTAGACAGATGTAGAGGATTTGGATGGAAGCCCTATGGGGAAGACAGTATTAGGAGAGGAAAGGAGATAGCCTTTCTCCTTGTAGCTCTCGACCTGAACATAAGGCTAAAGTGGACTGAGTTTGCCTTGGAGGTAGAGGCTCTGGTCAGTGAACTGCACACTTAAATTCTATGTTCCCTGATTTTATCAGGTTCTTTTTCTCTTGACCTGTCAGAAGCCCTCCCTAGAGGATTTCATTCCTCCTAAGGCCTTACCAATCCTTGCTACTGTAACAAGTCCTAAATATTTCTCTCTCCCCTGAGCTCCAGATGCAGGTCTCCAACCACCTATCAAATAGCAACATCTCAACATGATCAGACCTACATACTGAAGCCTCAAAGCCTTCCCATCCAAAGTGAAATTCCAGTCTCCCACCCTAAACCTCCTGTCCAACTTGGACACACAGGCTAAAACTCTCACACTCTTATACACCGTGCTGAAACCTTCATTTCCCTTCTCTGCCTCTCTCTATCAATTGCTAACTTCTATTGCTCTTATATTTTAATATTCTTGTATTGCTCTTATATTCTCAGAACTCACCTCTGTGCTTGCATTTTCCCTGCTCAAATTGGGTGCGATCCAAATTTCCTATTTACAATTTCCAGTGTGTCTTCATAGCCAATGGAGTAACAGGAATTGTTGTAAGAGATTATTTACAGGTGAACCTAAACCCATCTTTTTCAGCTTCCCTTACAAGCTTCCAGACACGCTATGTTCTAGTCACAGCTAAATATTTTCGTTCCCCAACATACCAGGCATTCCCATACATTCTGGCTTGTATACTTGGTCCACGCTTATGATAGGCAATGGTAGGCAGTTCTGTTCTTAAGACATGATTTACATACTGCCTACTCTACTGCAACTCTATTCCTGGTACAACCCATCCCTCCCTCCCTCTCTGTGTTCCAATAGCACTTTGTATATTTATTATGGCACTTTACACATGCTTTTACAAGTATCAGTGACATCTGTCTCCTCCACTTAATTGAGAGCTTCTCTGAGACAGGGATTGTATAATGTTATCTTTATGTTTCCACATTAAAGCCCAGTGATCGGCAATAAATATGAATGGCTGCATGAATGAATGAAATCGAGCTCAATCTGCCCTTAATAGATAAGGACACCAGCCCAGAGAGAAATAAAGAAGTCAAACATGGTTGTTACTGGCACAACCAGAATCTGAATCCAAATTTAGAGCTATTTTGACCGCAGCCTTTACCTAGGAATGTGGAAGCTTTTCCTCTAATTTTTCCAGGTTAACCCAGGTCAGCCCCTTGATCCCTACTGACACTCCTCAATGCTCAGGTTACATCCTGGAGTCCCACCATACTCCTAGCATTTCTACAGCTTTAAGGGAAAGGTGCTGGGGCACAAAGCACTTTTATAACTCCTGGAATCTCCAGATATAAGAGAACTGAGTATAGAAAAAGACTTTCCTGATCCTTTTGATACACACACCAGTCTTCCCACAAAGACCAAAAAAGCTTCACACCACCCTTTCTAACTCTGCCATTATTATTTTGAGGTTCTCTTTCCAGTAAAATTTCTTCATATTTCTACTGCATGCATTAGGTTCTTACGTGTAACTGCGGACCTGGTGCTTTGGTCATTTCTCACCATTGTCGAGAAGGAGTTCTTAATCTGGAGTCACTGGCTGCCATTTTCAGTAGATTCCCAAAGCAGCCCTTGGGGAAAGATCATAATTGGTTGCTTTCTCTCCTGGGAGTGGGAGACAGGGAAACATGACAGGACAAGGGCATGGAAGCCATAGATGGAGATGCTAAAAGCTTTGTAGTTTTCCTTGATAAAATTCCCTTTCTCTGTGAACTTATAAATGAAAGCTGTTTCCAGACAGAGTTGAGATGATGAACAGTGTTAACGGAGACCCACCAAGAGGAAGCACGGCCCCTCCTCCTGCCTGCCACAGGCTGCAGCCGGCTACAGAGAATGAGGAGTAGAACATCGGGAAGGACACCTGTGGCTCTGGTGGGGAGAATCAACCCGCTTCCCATGGGCCAGCAGTTCATTGGGGGCATTCCTCCCCCACCTCAGCAAAAGCTCCCCATTCACTGGGAAATAAAAGAAAAAAGAAAACAAAAAACGACTCCACTGGTAGAGGGGGTGTAGGCTGGCACAGTAAGAACACAGCAGTCGACCCTCACTGCAGTTCTTGCATCTTCCTTCCAGCTCCCCTCATCTGGGCTCACTAACCTCATCCCACCATCACGCCTCCCCTGCTAAGAGAGGGGAAAGGCCCCTGTTCCCCCAGTTCCATTGGAAAAAGCCCTCAGGCAACCTCCATGGAAGGTTGCTGTCATTCGTGGTCCACGACAATATATCTGGAATGTGATAAGATGCCCAACAAGGGCTCAGGAGCTGACGCGGAAGGGCTGTCACTGCTTCACAGAGCTGTGTCTGAGCAGCTGTGCTGTTCCTTGAGTCACAGCCCCGTCCCCACTGCACCCTGACAGTCTCCCTCCTTGGAGGAAGCAGGTGTGCTCCTGAACCTCACCCAGCCTGTAAATGGAAGCCCTACGACTAGTCCACTGACCAACCAAAATGAAGTACTATGCTCCCTATGATACACCACCCTCTGAGTCACTCCATCATGCTTTACTGAACTCAGTGTTGACATTATGAAGCTGCTTGAACCCTACCTTGCTTATCGAGCTGGGCCTATACAGTCCCCCTTCCTGAATGACCCATCAATGCCTCCATCTCATCTTTGAACACAGATCTGGTATCCAGTTCTGTTTCTTATCTTTTACTATGTTCGCCAGTGAGTAAAAAGCTCCACCTGGCTGATGAAAGCAATCTACAAAAATACAGGTGTGAATCAAAATCACTAACTATAAATTTCTCTGTTATGAGCACATAATGTTGCTCTCATACCTCAGCTCCCAGGGGCTGACCCTCTGTTATCCCTACTTCTTCATGACAAAATACAGAAGTAAGTTTTTTCCAGGATGATAACATCATAGTAGACTTTCATCAAATGTCAAACTCCAAATAGCTTTATGTTTTCATTTATAAAAACCCAATTAGAAATTCCTCTCCCCTTCAACTGGTGGTCACTCAAACATATCCATGCTTCATTGGTTTGAAATTAGCACAGGAAAAATATTTCAGATTGTACTACAGCAGCAGAAATCATGCAATCAGTGTGGTGGTACTGGGCATGTGTCTCACACATTTCAAATATATGTCAAATAATAATAACAACTTTAAATCATAAAAGTTTAGTAATGGCACACAGTTAAGTTTTAATATGTAGGAGGGTACTGGGTTTATATGTCGGTTCCTATCAACCACATTTTGCATTCTTGGTTATTATATAGACATATATAGAGACAGAGCTCATTTCCCATCTAGCCAAGGAAAGTTCTAAGCTATACTAAGAGGTAAAAAGCTACACTGGGTACTATCTCATTAATTTTGTGTCATGATACAGAGAAACAGGTTTCTTCTGTGTATATACGGATTTCACTCTAACTAAGGCAGTTGCTAACTTCTTGGAACAGTTTCTGAGTGAAATTGAGGTTAGGAGAGAGGAGAATTAATTGAACTAAAATAGTAATATAGTTAGTGAAGAAGTAGCTGCACAATCCCTCCCAGCAATTCAGAAACTATGGCTATGTCTTGCTATAACCTGTTTATGTTTCATAATTTGACCACCAAAAACTTGTATTCTCACTTTCATACTATAAAGTAGCTGTGGGAAGTGGATACCTAGCTTGGACCAACATTCCCTGCACACCCACCTCTAGGTGATTTACACCAAAGGATGAATTACCTATGGTAGTTTCAGACCAAAAAGGCAAAAAATCAGGTGACTTCTCCATGTTCTCTCCCTGCATCTGTTGACTGGAAGCAGAGAGATTTCTGGGTCCATCAGTTGTTGGTGCCACAAGATGGAAGGAGTCAAGGTCCCTGAATCAGCAGCCCTGCACTGGACTGTTACATGAGTGAAAAACTCTAGTGTATGAAGCCAGTGAAATGTGGCGGTTTATTTGTTACAGCAGCTAGAACTTGCTAATTTACCTGTTTTTCATAAAAAGGGAATAAGTCTCAGGCTCAGTGTAACTCAGCAGAAAATAACTGGCTAGAATAAAAAAACATTGGTTTTCACTGTATTTAATTTATGGTTACCCTCTATTTATCAAGTGATACCGGTGTTCCATTTACAGTAATAATACAAGTTTACTTTTATAATAATTTGTTAGCAAAGTAGATTGATTTAAAGAAAAAATAAATGATAGTTGAGGGGATATGCAGCCATGATAGAAATCATGAAGGTGATACCCTGAGAGGTAAATTTGGGAAACATTTAACATATAATAAAAGCTAACTTAAAGCTTCTGCACAGCAAAAGAAACAATCAACAAAATGAAAATGCAACCTATGGAATGGGAGAAAATATATGCAAATCATGTATCTGATAAGGGGTTAATATTCAAAACATATAAAGTACTCACACATCTCAACAGCAAAAAAGTCAACCCAATTAAAAAGTAGGCAAAGGAACTGAATAGACAGTTTTCCAAAGAAGATTTACAAATGGCCAACAGGTACATGAAAAGGTGCTCCATATCACTAATTATCAGGGAATGTAAAGCAAAACCACAGTGAGATATCACCTCACACTTGTGAGAATGGCTATCATCAAAAATATGAGATAGCAAGTGTATGAGAGGGTATGGAGAAAAGGGAACCCTTGTGAACTGTTGGTGGAAATGCAAAGTGGTACAACTACTATGGAAAACAGTATGGAGGTTTCTCAAAAAATTAAAAATAGAACTACCATATAATCAGCAATCCCACTTCTGAGGGGTATTTATCCAAAGGAACTGAAATCAGGATATAGAAGTTACCTGCACTCCTATGTTCAGTGTGGCATTATCCACAATATCTAAGACGTGGAAACAACCTTAGTGTCCATTTATAGATGAACTGATAAAGAATATGTGTTGTGTGTGTGTGTATGTGTGTGTGTGTGTGTGTGTGTGTGTATACAGAATGGAGTTCAACCATGAGAAAGAAGGAAATCCTATTTTGTGACAACTTTAATGAACCCCGAGGGCATTATGCTAAGTGAAATAAATCAGACAGAGAAAGACAAATATTGCATGGTATCACTTATATATGAAATCTAAAGAAAAGAAAAAAAAAGAAAGTCAAACTCATAGAAACAGAGAGTAGAATGGTGGTTTGGTTACCCGGGGCTGGGAGGTTGGGGAAATGGAGAAATACTGGTCAAAGGGCACAAACTTCCAGTTATAAGATTAACAGCTTCTGGGGGTCTAACATACAGCATGGTGATTATCGCTAAAAATACTGTATTATATACTTGAAGGTTGCTGAAAGAGTAGATCTTAAATATTCTCACCACACACACAAAAATGTGTAATCATGTGATGGGTTGGAGGTGTCAGCTAGGGCTACAGTGGTGATCATTTTGCAATATAAAATGTATCAAACCAACACATTGTACAGCTTAAACGTACACAATGTTATATTTCAATTATATCTCAATAAAGGTGGGGGAAAAAAGATTTCAAAAACACACAGCATGTACGATGTTTTAGGGACTATTCTCAGTGCTTTGCAAATATTTACCAATTTAATATTTAAAACAACCCTATGAGGTAGTTACTGTTATTGAAGTCCAATTACAGATGAAGACTACGAAGCACAGATAAAGTGTCTAGGATTGGATATAGAGTGAGGAACCAACCTCTCAACCCAAGGCAGTCCACCTCCTGAGCCCATGCTCTCAAGCTGCACATGTTAATAGCAGTGGTTAAGATGTGGGTGTGCGACAACAAGGAGGCCCTAATACCTTAGGGAGAGGACAGATTTGGTGCAACAGTGGGTCAAAGGTAGCTTAGATAGAAGGATAGGAGGCCAAGAACTAGATTTGTTCCTGTGAATTAAGGTTTGTAGTCTTTAAATAGAGACTCCTGTGAAAATGCAGATAGCAGGGGATAAGAGACACATGAAAGCTGTCACACCACCCAATGGATGAGACAATCTTATTAAATCATTTTTAATTGGGAAACCAGAGGAAAGGGATATGTTTTTTTGAGAGTGCTTGATGGGCGGTGATTCCCAGATACGATCTCCACACCAGCTGCATCAGCAGCCTCTGGGAACTTGATGGAAATGCAACTCGGGCCTCACCCCAGTCTTACTGACTCGGCAACTCTGGGAACGGGTTCCAGACATTAGTGTTGTAATAAGCCCTCAAGCTCTCTACAGGCTATTTCAAGGAGTCTAAAACTCCTGATTACCACATGTTTTAAATTTGTCAGGGACATTTTATAAAAGGGGTTTCTAGATATTTATCTGAACAAATAATTATTAGGTACTTGCACTGTGCAAAGAGCTATTCTAGGCATTGTAGTGAAGGGTGGGATTGTAGAAGAGGTTAAATGAAGCCTAAAATAAAAAGAAATCCAATGCTCTCACTTTCCAGATGTTTTACATGAGACTTGGAGAGATGAAGCACCCTGACAGGTCACCCAATGCTCAGCATCCCAGCAGGTCATGCTCATTCTCTGGCTCAGAGTCTACTCACCGCACTTCTCACTGTGGCTGAAATGCAGGAGGCCATCAGAGAAACATCCAACTTCCCTGCCACTATGGTCACATACACAAATACTACCAGTGAATGAACAAAGAAGGGGTGAGATAAGGAGTAAGTGCTGATTGAGGACTTGAGTATGCGAGTGAGCAAACACCCTTGCAGAAAGGGATCCAGTCTAAGCAGTGTGGTCAGTATTATCTCTCTAGGGCCTGAGGACCAGAGAGCAGAGGATGGAGAAATACTACCTGGAATGTTTGCTCCAAGCCCGGGAAAAGCATGCCTGTGTCTCCAAGGCAGTACAGTGAGTATGGGCTCGAGAACCTGATTGCTTGGAATTGAGTCCTGCCTTTACCTCTTCTTAGCTGAATGACCTTAGATAAGTCACATAACTTCTCCTTGCCTCAGTGACTTCATCTATTAAAAAAAAGATGATAGAAATAATGCATCATGGGCTGTGGTAAAGATTAAATAAGTTAACTGTTACAAAATTCTTAGAACAGGAGCCAGCAGAGAGTAAGCACTATGTACATTCTAGCTATCATTAGATGCCCTTGAAGAATCTGCCCAGCTCAGATCTGTGATGGGTTAGTGTTTGTGGTAAGGGAATCTGGGATGCCTGGAATAGCATAATAAAATGGTTTGATAAGTTGGAATAGTACGAAAGTCCTGCCACTAATCTTGGGGTGCATACGTGTGTTGTGTTGGGGGGTTGGGGGAGCAGCATGAGGATGCAGAGAAAGGAAACACGGTCTGCCTAACAAGGCACAGATTTACATGCTATGCTCATTCTTGTTTGTTTTTTTTTAATGACTAGACGCTTGTGAAAACCATTAAAAAAAACTTCTTTCCTATTTAAAATAATAGCTGCTAATTAAACTTTACATGATATCCATACTTTGCCCAACCATTCATATAAATGTAGTGAACATAAGCTATGAGAAAAATGAATTATAAGAGCACTGTAATATAAATTCATTTTGCATACTTGTAGTGTTTTTTAAAAATTTTAACATATAGGGTCAAATTCTGCATGTTCACAAATCTGTAGGCCAGTACGGTTATAGTGTACCTGTCATTCCTCAAAAGAGCTAGCTTATAATTAATAAAATCTAGTATACAGGTTATTAGCTTGCTTTCAAGCTCTTCTAAAATACATGTTTGAATTAATTTCCCCTGTTCTTATCAACAATAAAAAAGCAACATGAGAAAATTTATTCTTTGGGACCTGGAGATAACGGAGTTTTTAGAAATGAGCCTTTGAAGCACAAGCAGTAATTAAATGTCCCTATGTCAGTGTTTCTAAAACTAAGTTCAACAGGATGTTAAGTAGTTTTTTTTTTGTTTTCTTATTTGTTTGTTTGTTTTTTTAGGGAGGTTGGGGGGAGACTCCTAGATCAAAAACAAATCAGCTAAAAGCTGCAAACTCTAACCCCTCCTGGAGACTCACAGCGCACATTAGCACATCAAGATTCATAATTTCCAGCTACCCTATGATGGTGTTACTCTACTGTCTTCATTTTATGGATGAGGACACTAAGGTGTAGAGAAGTCATCTGACTCATCTAAGGTCATTCAGGTAATAAGTCAGGAAGTCAGGACTCACTCAGCTCCATTAAGTCCAGTTCTGGAGTTCAACTTGACATTGTAAAGCTGTATTATCTTGCTTTAGTTTAGGAAGAAAAGTCTGGTAGCTAAAGCTTTCTTGTCTGAACTTTCTGCATTTAAAAGTGTAATTTCCTCCCAATTAGCTTTCCTACATAACCCAAAGCATGACAATCTGTTAAAGAAAACTGTTAACTTTCCGAAATTTATTTGATCTTAGCAATCTATCTTCTAGGGACAATCCTGGTAGAGTTGTATCCCAGAAACACTAGGCAGAGTAAGTAAAAGCAAAGTCTTTTTTTAAAAAAAAAAGAGAAAAATTCACATTTAGGAAGGATTAGCTAGTATAGCTATTTATGATAATTGGATAAAAGCATTAGGGCTCCTTAGAAAAAGTAAAGCTGAGAAATGCTAACTTTATAAAGCAATGATGAACTCATTCACCACTTCCCTAGTTATTAGGAAGAGGAGAGAAGAATGTCTAAAACAAAAGAGACCAAGTAATAATTCACACGAAAGAGAAAAATATTACCCTGAAAAATGACACAGGTGGGAAATAAAGTGGCATTTAAGGAGTGTTTTGAGACTTATCTGTGTAGCAGAAAAGCACCCAGGGAAGGATAGTGGGATTTACCTGATCTTTTCAATCGATGGCTAAGAAAGAATGACATTTCTTCTCTATAGTACAGACGAGTTATACGTTCCCTTACTGGACTTCCTTGGAATGCCTGCTGGCAACTGAATCTGGGGAGAATAATCTCAGGACCTGAGGCAATGTAGTAACCCTTCATTACTGTCTTTAGTGGACAGTAATTTTTTTTTTTTTTTGGCTAGTTCGAAGAATCTACACTGCTGTTTGGTTAAGATTTCTCCTGGATCAAAATACAAGTTTCTGTTGTACAACAGGACTGAATGATTAGTGGTCACCTTCAAGTGCCTTACCCGCATTAAGGGAATATGCATTCAACAGACTAAACTCTGATACTCTGAGTAACACTCTCCTTTGATGAAAATAGGCTTTTGAGGTGACAGCTCTGCCTGGGAAAGCAGAAATAGTATTCTCTGCAATTTCAAATTCATCATACAGATCTTTCCCTTGAGGCCATCTTCTTCCGGTTTTCTTGGCTTTCATTTCTCTCATCTTTAAACAGACTGCCAGGACAAATGTCTTTTAAGGCCATTCATTTTTACTGAAAAAAAAAAAAAAAAAGACTAGACATTTGAAGGACTTTATTTTTAAGATACTTTCTCAAGAAAAATAAATGTTGATTACGCAGGAAATCCTTCTACTTTACCAGGTCATTAAAAATGCTGATGAGAATGTACAAAGACTAGCATGATTGAAACCCAAAAAATAAATGAATGAGATGAATCTTGGCACATAAGCTCATTTTGCAGTCTGGTCTCACTTGTATTTGGTGTACATGTAACTTTCCAGCTTATTGCTCCCAGCGTATTAGGAAAAGGTACAATTATAACTTAAATGTGAAACCCTAACAGTTCTGATTCCATTGAATTTATTAAGCAAGCCAATGTAAGGTTTTCCAATATATAAAAGGAAATGCATTTTAGAAAACTGATTATTTATGCCAAATGCCCTTAATTTAAGCTTATGATACATACATACTTATTATATAAATTCATAAATACACCCTCTTTGTTGTCATCTTAAAAAGTGATATATAGCACTTACCATGGACCAGGTACTGTTCTAAACACTTTACGTATATCAATTTGATATGGTCCTCACAACTACCCTATGAGATAGGTATTATTATCCCTTTTTACAGATAAGGAAACTGTGGCACAAAAAGGTTTAGTAATTTTCCTAAGGTCTCATAGCTAATGGCAGACCTGAGATTCAAATCCAGGCAGTGTAACTCCAATTTTAATATTATATTCATCATTAAAGATTTTTGCAGGAATGTAGTCAAAGCACTTTATAAAATCCATATTAACCTACTTTATCACTCAATGTCAAACTTGACATTGTAATATTTTTTATTATTTAGCTTGATTTTAGGAAGAAAAGTCTAGCAAAGTTTTTCACCTGAACTTCAGCACTTATGAATATAATTTCCCTCAATTAGCTTTTCTGAATAAAGTACAAATACTGGAATCTGTTCTTTAAAAAAAAGCTAGATGAGGCTTATAGATAAGATGTTCTAACGAACAGTTAAGTGCAT
Source organism: Balaenoptera physalus (assembly GCF_965194825.1). NCBI lineage: Eukaryota > Metazoa > Chordata > Mammalia > Artiodactyla > Balaenopteridae > Balaenoptera > Balaenoptera physalus. The sequence continues at coordinate 109,183,530 of NC_138882.1, read as the reverse complement.
TCAAACGAAGAGTACAGTCTGCATGGGTAGGCAGAGTGCAGTGGGGCTGGGAATATTAATTTCTGCAATGTCTTCCCAGCCTCCTGCATCTTATTTTTAGAATCAGCCTGTTACCCCGAAATGTCATTTGAAGTACTGGTGACGGCGCAGTTTGGTGGGAGGTTCAGATAATATTAGCAGGAAGTTTATTTTAAAAACTTTGAATAAAAATTATAGATTCATATTATTTCTCAAAAGAATAATGACTATATATTTATTTGCATTAGTTTAATAGAACAGTAGAAGCCTATAGGACTGATGTAAAAATGTTTCTATTCATTCAAATTATTAAGGGAAAAGAAGTCTGACTTTGAAGTCCACTATCTCTTCCATACACAGCTTACTCAGTTTCTATGCTATTTTCCTACCACCATTCCCCCTGAGATTCAGATTAACTTTGACATATATTTGAGCATGCATGTAAACAAGCTGTCCTTAGATAAGAATCCTTGACTTTTACACTTGGGAGGAATTCGATCTTATCCAGACCCTTTACCCTTCAGAAAACTTGTTCAAATATCCAAGCCAGGCATAATCTTAGATTGTGCCTCTCTCCTGAGTCCTACTGCAGGCTGTCAAAATATTTAGAGTCATTACATCTCAGCACTTAACAAGAGGGTTTCTGAAAACATAAAATGCCAGCTCGAAGCCCTCTGGCACCAACATCCAGAATTCTGAGCAGCAATATCCAATGAAGGGTTTAGAAGCAGTTTTCCTCTGTTCTGTCCTTTGTTTCATTCAGAAATAAAATGAGTCTTTCTGATCCCTTTTATTGCATGGAATATTTTCATGTTAATAGTGCTGGCTCCTTCTCCTGTTGACCCAGAGGGTACTGGCTCCCTAGGGTCTCCTCACTGGGACCATCTGTGTGGCAGACTGGTGACAACACTTCAGAAGGTTGAACGAGCCCCCATTTACAGAGTACAGTACCAACTACTGTGCAAAGAACACAAGAACTGCTCCAAATTCTCTGGCTTCCACCACTGATTTACCCACAGAGGATCTTGGGAGGTGTTGAGCCTGAACAGACCCTGGGTGGAAAGAACAAGAGTCCTCTCATGGGTATGAGAAGAGGATTCTCATTTAGCAGCCTCTCTTTCCAACTCCTCTTGATGCTGCAGGACATTTCAAAATCATAATTTTTTGACCTACTGTTTATTACATTTCATAGTTGGCAGGCATTCTGAGAATTCTGCAATTCAGTGCCAAAAGGTAAATTTGTTAACAGACAGTTGATATCCTATGAGTATTTGAATCCTATGAATATAGCACTCAAATACTCAGAAAAACATTCCCTCAAAAAGCAACAGGAAATCATTCTACTTAATGAGCAATTCCAAGCACAGTGCTCTGGCCAGCAGTTTAGATAGCTATTAAAATCTCAATCAAGTTTTCTTTCAAAGTTTTCTTTAATTCTAATCTCTCCATATGAACTTAAGCAAAACAGTGTTGAAATGAACGTGCTATGTGCAGTACTGATCATTTTAAAGGTTTATTTAAGATCAGTATTTATAATTCATTACAGCATTAGAATATTCGAGTGAATTAAAATTCTTCATATCTTGAAATAAAACTAAAACCTTATTTAATAAACATGGATTGAACCCAAACTTATAGGAAGCAGATACTGTTGCCTGCCTAACTAGTGGTAACTATCCCTCTTCCTCACAGAGCCTTGATTTTGCTCTGTTAACAACCTTCCCTAATGGCCATGATCTTTAGGGGGATCAGGGCCACCTCAGCCTCAGGGGATGAATGATTTGTCAAGTCCTGATGGCCTCATCTGTGACTAGTTTAGGCCTGGGCATGTAATGAAATTCTGCCCAAGGAGGGATGAGGTGACTTCTGCTGGGAATGGGTGCTTCTGTAACAGGGATTCTTGCTTAGAGACTCACAGAAGAAATATTCTTCTTCTAGATATCATCACGTTTGCATGTGATTTCTAGAACAAGGGTGGCCACTGGGCAATTGTGAGCGGAGCTAGCAAGAGCAGAGTAGACGCAGAGTATGTCAGAATGGAAAGAGAAGAGAAACCTGGATCTTTTTTTTTTTTTTTTAATAATTCAATGATTTTTTAAAACCACTTATCTACAGATATTAATGTACACCTCATAAATAAGCATTACCAAAACTATTTCATCCATGCAGTATGAACAATATACAATGAAAAACAGATTGATTATATTCAGGAATGCAGTGATGACAGTCTAGTAACACAATTTACTAAATTTAAATATTAAATCATCCAATCATTTCCAAGGATGTTGAAAAAGCATTTAATAAAAGGAGAAACCTGGATTTTTAATCCACTGTTCAGATACTAAATTAGTCATTTTTGAGCCGTCCTAACTTGGAACCCTCTGTTATGTGATACAATAAATTTTCCTGATTGTTAAATGGTTAAGTCAGAGTTTTCTGTTATTTACAGATGAAAGTAATCTAATCAATACAAAAAATAAGGTCTTGAACTTGTAAGTTACTATGAAGGATTTAAAATATACAAATAACTACATTTAAAAACAACTACAATACCATGTTGGTAAATGTAGGGGCTGAAAATAGGAAGAGAATACATTAAAGTGGTGATGGTAGGGTGGAGAGTGAGAAAGTAAATCTCATGAAAGTTAATTTTTTTTTTTTTAATATGGCACATGGCTTAAAAGGATGGGGCTATGTTTACCACAAGCAAAGTTAGAGTGCAGACTGCGGAATAAGACAGAGAGAAGGAACAGGAAAAAGAGCTTTATAGGTAGGGTGACCATATAATCTATCATTCAAACTACTACACTTCTGAGTGTGAAATGGGAGCTGAGTGATACTATTATCGAGACAATAGGAATAAACCGGGACTGATCCAGACACACCAAGACATGTGGTTACCACAGTTATAGGGCAAAAGGAGAATATAAATAAAGTCTCAGAGGAGGGAAAGTATAGGATATCCTTGAGAAACAGTAAGTGGGCCAATTTGGCTGGAATGCAGACTAGATATGGGAGCCTAATGGGAGATTATCTTAGGACCATGATGTAAATGCCTTGAGATCTAAGTGAGAAGCTGGTACTTGATTTTGTTCACAGTCGGAGGCTATAACATTTCTGGGCAGGGGAGTAGTGTGATCAGATCTGTGCTTCAGGAAAATCAATCTGGAAGCAGAGGAGACTAGAGAGAGGGGTGAAAAGCCAGGTTAAGTTAGCTGAGGCAGTACTCCTTCCAGGTAATGAGCCAGGCTTAGAGCAGTGGGAAAGCGAAGGGGCACATGCAAATCATGAGGAGAGGAGAGCAGAGGAAAGAAAAGCTTAAGGGTACCTTTTGAGATCACCTACGACTGGGGAGTGGGAAACAAAGAGAGGAGCAACAAAGGACACAGAGCAGGAGTGTCAGTGAGACGGAAGAAAATGATCACGTCAAGGAAACCAGGAGAGGAGATAATGTCGGGGGCGGGGGGGGGGGGCGGTCCTTGATCAGCTGTGTTCGGTGTTGCAAAGAAGTGGAGGGATTTAACGTCCAAACAAGAAGGTTGGTGGTGGTGACCTCCAAGAAAGGGTTTGGCGGTGATGAAAGCAGAAAACTTTTTCACATTGCCTTTGCCTTTCACACAACCTTGTTAGCTGAATCAACAGGGCAATTCCCCAGTCTAATCGTAAATGACCTGACAATGGGTTCAATTTAAATAATGAAATCAATTCGGTGAGGAGTTGACGGTGGGACTCTGAAATGGATGGCAGTGTTTCATCCTAGTTCATTCTTAGCTCTGTACCTCCCCTCCCCCACCGGCTTCACAAAACCAGGGTCACCTGAGTATATTTCTTTCCCCTTTGTCCCCAAAGTTTAAGCTGAGCTCTCCCTGATCTCTGAAAACTCAGACTTTAGGCAGGAGAGAACTACACAGCTATAGCCCAGGCTCTGTGATTCAATATCAAGTTTCTACTGCTAATTCAGGTTGAACACTCCAGCCTATATTTGATAACGAGATTTAGGCCTTGTTCCTGAAATGCAATTTCTACTTTGTGCCTGATTTTTGCTGGATGAGCCCAGTTCCTGAGTCTCTGCTTTGGTCACCTATTTAGCACCCCAGTGCCGCTATGGATGAGACTTTCAGTCCCCCTCTGTCTTCCAAGCAGTGGAGTTCTTCTGCTTAACCCTACATAGTGGCTAAAGCCCTATTCTCTAACTTAGCAACAGGTTTTCCCCACACCCACCAGCTCCTAGATTCCTGGGAGATGTGTTCTGCCCAATACCAGAACACGCCCCTACTCCCCACAGGCCTCCCTGATGCAGACTTTCCTACAATTCCTATCTTCTGTAAGTCCTCTTTCCATAGCTCATGTTCTGCTGCAAGGCCAGATGCCCAGAGCACCCTTGGGGTAGTCTACCCTTCTGTGTCCATTCTTCAATTGTTCCCATGCCCCAGCTCTTCCATTGGGTTACAGAATGGCTCTCTGCCTCACCTGTCCTGATACACGGCATTAGGTGTTTGTATCCAATCTCATCTTTGCAAAGAGCATCCTGCCAAGTGGGAACACTTGTAAATTGGCACGAGAGGAAAACAGATTCTGCAATGTGCCCCTCCATTAACAAAAATCATGGCATGTGATTCATGTACTTGGAGATGTACAGGAAGCAGTGAGAAGCTCCGATCCACACATACAGATGAACTGAACGTTGCAACAGTATATTTTTGGCCAGTATTCGCAATATGAATAAAGTTGTCAACAATGATATTTTGGTGGCAATACTTGTAAAAGTACCAATATAACCCATGTGTAATTTCAAATAGTAAAGTATTCACTCCTTTTGATATCTATGCAGACTGATTTGATGGCTCTCATAACTGAGCACAAACACGAACATAAGCTTCTCTGGATAGGGGTATTTGCTTGGAAAAAGTATTGGCTGGAACCCAGGAACATTAACATAATTAGCACCTTCAATAAAAGTAAAGGAAAAGAGAAACACTTCCCCATTTTCAAGACATCTGGGCCCAAACTCTATCACACCAACAAAGATTAAGTAATATGTCCTCTTGAGGGTAGTGAAGGACATCGTATGTTAATATTTGTAGTTTTTTTTACACAATTTTCCCACTACATTGTGACAGCCTTTTCATTGTTTAACCTCCATGCCCAGCAAGTGGTCTGGCACTAAGTGTTGTCTGAACCAATGAATGAATGAATGAATGAAACAAAGAAAGAAAAGATACATATGATAGAACTGCAGTCTTTAGGGCACTTGCTGCCACCATGTGTGCTGAAGATAAGACAAAATCCTATTATTTAAAAAAAAGCAAGAATGTCTTAATGATGCCTTGAATAACCTTTCTCCACATACTTCAACATATACAAAGAACTGGCAAAAGGAAGAGGTGACTGGGGGAGAATCTACACACAGCAGTGAATTTTTTCCTCCCACAGCAAGATTCATGGAAGGGAAATCTGTAATATGTCCAGATCCAAGGTTAAGCTTCAGAAGTGTTTTAATATTTTCACATCTTTCTCTATTTCTTAACCTTGATGAAAAAGAGTATTTTATTTTAAAAAGTGTTTTAAAAATCATATTTGAAACAGTTACAGTAAACCAAGTCTTTGTTAATTTGAGAACACTTCTTTAAAAATCTACTCAGGTGTGTCTTCTGAAGTACAACTCAAAATGGTACATATCAATTCAAAAGTATCCCCTAAAATCAGAGGAAAAATAGTCTAGGAAACCACTAAGTTTCTTTAAGATAACAAGAAAAAAATGTCTGTCCTGTCCAATACAGTTGTCAATAGCCCTGGGCACTTACTTGGCTATTGAGCACTCATAAGGTGGCTGGTCCAAACTGAGATGTGCTGTAAGTGTAAAACACACACTGAATTTCGAAGACTTAGTACAAAAAGCAATGGAAACTAACTTATTAATAAATTTTTATATTGATTACCTGGTGAAATAATATTCTGGATATACAGGGTTAAGTAATACATATATTATTAAAATTAATTGCACCTGTTTTCTTTTTAATTTTTTTAATTAAAAATATGGTTACTAGAAAATTGTAAAATATGGTCTGTATTATATTTCTATTAGATATCATGGGGCTAGATTCTATTTTTACACCCCCTGGTCCATCATAATTGCAGATGGCTTGGGAGGCCCTGGGTTTTCAGAGGAGCCAGAGCATAGGGAAGAATTGCCAGTGTATCGCGGATACAGATTTTTAGGCATTTACTTAGTGTGCACATCTGATTGATTCTCTAAGGTAGGAATATAAAACTAAATATGAGGAGAGCTTTTAGGAAACTTTTCATCATGTCTCTTTATTACAGTGTTTTGGTCTTCAAAAGATAAAATGCTCTATGATAGACACTCTACCAGACAACTGAGCATACATTTGAGGATGGATTAAATAAATACACATGAAACTCTACTGTATCGGATGGTTATTTTAATCAACTGTCCTGACATTTGTCATGTTCCTGAGTTAGATGCAGCTCTGACGTGTCAATCACATCTGAGGTCTAACCTGCAACAATCAATTCACCATCCATTATTCCTACACGGTCTAACTAACACAACAAACAGATCAGAGAGGAATCAACTCACAAAATTTGTACCTTGTTGTTTTTTTTTTTTTTCCTATCTTCCTTCCTGAAAGCAATGTTATTATTGTTTCTACAGACGTGTACTAATGTATCTAGAATTTCTAACTTGGTTTTTCTTGACTATGAATTTTTGCCAATCAACTAGGATTCTTAAGTAACCTTTTTATAGATACCATCTATTTATTTATTTATTTATTTTTTAATATACCATCTATTTAAATGCAGCAAACTCAATAAACGCTTCTAAGTGAACCAGCTCCTGCCCTTATCTAGTTCCTCATCTTGGCATTATTTAAGTATACCTTTTTCCTGGTATGTTTTTAATCCAATCAGTTTCCCTATGAGTGGCTATTTCCCTACGTGCGGATATTTGCTAGGGAGCGATGGCTTATACTCTGGTCAGGAACTGGCCTCTTCCATAGAGAAGGCTCTTACAGAACATTCACATCGTATATAGTATATACTTATACTACAGTAGACGGAGCTTTTGGAAAGTACCTATTAAATAAACCAGTAACCAAAGATAACAAAGATGAAAAGGAGACAGTGGAATAGTAAGAATGTAACTCTCTCAAAATGCTCATGCAAAACTACCTCTGGTGTTATAGCTATGCTATAGATAATGAATGTAACTTTACACAAAAGTTGTAAAATCTTTTGACAGTTCCAAACTTTTGTCTGCCAAAAGCCAAAGGAGAAAAGCAGGAATGAGTCTTAATTCCTCTAAGGTCTACAATGGTTGAGTCTCAACTATGATTCCTGACTCTTTTATTTATCTTTCTATTATCAGAACTTTGCCCAGTTCCTGGCACAGAGAAGGCAAAATATGAATGTTTGCTGAAAAAAGGAAGGAAGAAAGAGAGGAAAGGAGGAAGGGAGGGAGGAAGGAAGAGAGATATAGGAAGAATGAAAAGAAGCTTGGCTCAGCTGAATCACAAACTGAATACCTGTTACCTGAATGAATGATGTTAGCTATAACAATGGTAGGATCTCACTGAGACACTTGTGGACCTGACACCATAGCCATGCCCTGGTGTCAATGTTTCATCACCCATCCATCCACATATTCACATACAGACAATCTGTGTGGCTCAGAATTTATGCCTTTGCCAATACTTTAACATACTAAAAAATCTTTATTCATATCACCTATCCAGTAGCAAGACAGCTTCCTTCTTTATGGTACTATGAGAATCCACAAGCCCTCACATTTACATTTTTATCATATCTACTTATCTGGGATCCTGCATCAATCAAGAATAATTTGGGAAAAGCAGAATTGACAAAAGGAGATATAAAAAGACAGTTAAATACAAATAGATCCCAGATCATACTCTGGAAAGAGACTAATACCCCCCTTTTTTTTTCACCTCCATCCTATTTAATATTCTTACAGTTAAGCTGTTTTCTCCTAATTCAAAATACCCATGAGACATAAGTTCTGCTGGTTGTTTCGTTCAACTTAATATTGTCTTGATTCACTCATTGAATATGTTTACACCTTTAAACCCACCTCATCTTACTTTATAAGGGCTACAATTTCAATAGGCATTTCAGTTGTCTGATGTTCATATGGAATTTTTACCCTATCCTCTAAACCTCTTTTCTCCATCAGTGATAGTTATCGTTGCATTTGGAATTGTTTCAATTACACATAAATTACTGCTCTCTTCTCTTGGTTCTAACTCTCTCCTTCTACAAACTCCCTAATACAATCAAATGGACTAAATGAAAGAAGCTCACTCCCTCTTTTCAAAGCTCCCCCTGGAGCCCCTCAACACATCCCTTGCATGTCACTGGAGGGTGGTGGAAAAAGAATGGGTTTTGGAGCCAGGAAGATCTTCTGGTTTCAAATTGCTTAACTTCATGCAAGTTACTTAACATTTTTTGAGTCTCAGTTTCTTCTTTTGCGAAAGGGTGATAATACAAAATGATAGAACCCTTGTGAAAATTAAATTACACCCCCCACCACCACCAAATTAACACGTTCCAAGGCACTAGCTTCTGTACAATGAGTATGTGCTATAAGAAAACTGAGAGTCAATAAGGTCAGGTTACCAGCCCCATATTACACTGATTAGTAGTAGATCCAGGATCCAAGCCCAGGTATGTCTGATCTAAATCTACCTCAATAAATACTAGTTCTCTTTCCCCTCCATCCAAATCCAAACAAGCATGTCCCTCACGGAAGCATCCTGTCATTAGTAGCTAAAATGCCATGTTCTCAGAGAAGCCTTCTTTATAGCCTGAGTTCAAACTGATTATTCTCTTCACTGGGCTACCACAGCAGTTCACTCGATATTCATTCAGACATCACACAGTGGCTGAATGTTTCCCAAGCCCCAGTTGCTCTTCTAGTACCGGGATGAGTTTTTGAAACGTTAAGGTCATTTCTGCATGAGCCTGGATGTTTGACTGGACTGTGAACTTCCCGAGGTCAGGAAAGCCCTTCTCACTTATCTTCATACCACCTGCCCTTTTCTTTACTTTCTGCAAAGCATGTTAAAAGCAAAGGTTTAAACACACCAGGGACAGGTTCTAATCTAAACTCTGCCACCGTTCTGACTGCAAGACTGTGAGAAAATATTATTTTTCTGAGCCTGGGTTTTATCACCTCTAAGCAATTAGACTATCCATGTCACGTGATTGTTGTGAACCACTCTGTGAAGGATAGAGTTTTATGCAAATGTAAGGGGTGACGAGGTCGCTATTGTTGATGTCTCGCTGTTACTATTTAATACGTGAATGCCAGAATCAATGTTCTGCAGATCACTTCTGCACTAGCAGCTGGAAGGTCTGAAGTTTGGTTCCATATCAAGGCTTTCCGAATTCTATTACCTCACATCTGTTGTTGAGACTTGGCTCAGAATCAGTTTCTGAGCCTCTGATTGCTGCCTGCTGGGAAGGGTTCCTGGTCTCCACTGCTGGTGATCCTAATTTGGGCTGCCAAGCCCTGGTGCCCCAGACTGTGTGCCTGAGACCTTGTCTCAGCAGCCTGTTCTGTCCCTTGGCTCCTCTGGACTTGCCTGTTCTGACCAGCCTGCCTTGTCTCACTCACATGTGCCTTCCTCCACTTCACCACCTCTTTGCTTCCCTGGTGCTGCCCTGCTCTGCCCTACTTCTCAGCGCCCCAGTTCCAGGCTGCCATCTTTTCGGTAAGCCTGGATCAGCACTGGTCTCTAATGACCAAGTGACCCTCTGTTAGAGCTGCCTGCAAGAAGCCTGCCTGCCTACAATGCAAGCTGCCATCCTTGCCTTGGCTCTCTCAGTCCTAAATACCACCAGCTCCCCCAGCCTCTGTCGTCAAACCCATATCAGGCATCAGGGCTGCTCTAGATCCCTTTCCTTCTGGGGAAACAAAAACAAAAATAAAAACAAAAACAAAAACAAAAAACACACACACACACACCAAAATCTTGTGGTCTTTCTGAACCTCCCATCTCTTTTTCCCTATGCCCAGCTTTTCCAGACTTGGCCAGCTTATATATTGCCAAAGCGCTGCTTTGTTCTCGCCATGCCATTAACCTGACTGCTTTTACGTGCTTCCTTTGCAACCTTTTAATGTGTCTCCTCTTTACAAATCCCTTTAAGTTCTCCCTTCCCAGCAGATGAAGCCGAGACACTAGCACACTCACATCATAAAATTTATGCAAATCCAATTAATCCAATCAAAGCTTGTTTGTGTAAAAGCCTGTCTTAGGTGCTCTTTAAAGTCATTCCCCATGAATGGAAATCTTAATTAGATGACTAAATTTAGAAGGATAGAGCATCTTGCAAAAAAACCAAGCACATTTAATCCTTAATGCCATAAACTGGAAAATCTGAGTCTCACCTACCAAGAATGATACAGGTCCTTTACACATAAATTTTAACCCGTGCTTTCTAAAAGAACTGCACGCTCATGTCCTCACGTTTCTACAGCGACATGTAGATGCATATTTTTCACTTTAGTATCCAATTTAAAATGAGAAGACTGAAGACATTTGCTACACAGGTGAGCACACCTGTTATGTAATTTATAAAATGCAAGTCAAAGTGACCTAATTGTAGAAGCAAAACACAGCAATAGTAACAAAAATATCCTAACCAATTTAAATTTTAAATGTGCATACTAACATAAGCTTTCATAATTACACAAATATGGATCTTTCAGCATTGTCCATGTTGCAAATAATGATTTAAAATCCTGCAATATACGTGTCAGGGGGGTTAACTTCTCAGTAGCTATCTAACAGTTTATTTCACAATGGTATGTTTATTTAAAACAAAGAAAATATAAGTACTCTGGAACACACTTGCCAGCCAAGACCCATGTGATGAATATTGACGTAAAACTCTAAAAAGTATTCTAATGTTTCTCCTTTAGTTTACTAAATTAAAATCAGTCACAGAAATAAAGTTACTTTGTAAGACAGGTAGATTTAGACGTCCCATTTTGCAGACAGATCAAGTGAGCCTAAGAGGTTAGACTGTGCATCACAGGTTTACCTCTTCAAGCTGATAAGGGAATTTGGACTTCAAACTCTGAGTATTACTGTAATGTACTTTTTACTAAACACCCTTATGTTCTGAACTTAACTGCCTCTGTGTTAGACACCTTTCCATTCCAGACATTCTTGGAGTTTCTTCAAACAAGAAGGTTTCTCCAGCCTAAATGACTTTGTGTTTGTTCTTTGCTTGGAATACCCTTGCCTCACGTCCCTGACTAGCTAACATCATCTGCTCTCAGAAGTCTCTTTCACTCCCTTCTTCGCTTTCCCTCACCCCAGCCCACTGTCAGTTATCAGGATTAGTATATTTTAACTCTTCACACACATGGGACTGAGTTCCTTGAGGACAGGAATCCTTTCTTCCGTTTGAATGTGTAGAATCGCTTACACACACAAAGCCTTGTCCGGGGAGGACTGGTAAATGTTTTCTAAAGAATACATGAAGAAATGAATTACTGAATACCAGGTCATTGTGCTTCAATGTGATTGCTAGGAGACCATTTCATTTGCACCCATTTGATTCAGAGAGGTACTAATTTGCGCTTGTTTGATATTTTACTCTAATTGGAAAATCCCGTATTTCAATGAAAAGTATCCATAAACAGTAAAATCCTAATTTCATTTTCCTGGTTCCTCCTGAAGTTAATTGAAGTTGTAAGTGATTTGCCTGCCCCAGCAGCACTGAATCTTTCTTTACTCATTAATGTCATTCTCTAAAGCACCACTAATTCTTATCACTCTCCAAGGAAAGAAACTCTCCTCAAAAATAGTTCCATGTATTGAGTCAAATGTTTCAACTCTTAATCTATGGTTACTAATGAAAATGTATACAGTATGATTCAGAGACCCTGAGTGACAATAAAGTCATGACTCATCTCATTTAGAAGCCCTGCCAGCCATCTGAATCCTCCTTCAGAACACCAAAAAGGTTTTCCAATTTACCATACGTGCAAATTTCACACGTAAAATGTACTGGTGGTTTAATTTACAAAATACAATGGAAGATGATATGCTCTTTAAATCAACCAATTTGTTTTGAGAAAAATAAAAATAAGTATTGAAATAAAGAAAATGTCACACTTGATGAAGAAAGAGCATGTGCTACATAAAAGCTTAAGTAGTGACAATTTAAGTTACAAAAGTTATGTGCAACGGACAATTAAAGACATGGGGAAATGAAATAGTGGTTACAGAAGCAAAACTTGATGATGTTAAAGATTTTTAAAACAAAATGATAGGTGTTTGAAATATTCTTCATGTGAAGTAAATAAGATTTATTTTGAACTACATTCTACATAACTTTAAGTAAATGAAAAAAATGAAGTGCGTGTACATGGGGAAAATATTTGAAATCAGGGATCACTGGCAAATAAAGTGAAATATTAAAGATGGGTTTCGGAAAAATAATTTGGACTTTACGATTTAAGTATCTGTGAACGGGTAAAATTATAAATAATTTTAATTTATGCTTCTCTAATTCTCTTCTAAAATACACAAATAATTACTTATATCTACTATTTGAAAGGCACTCTGTTAGGCATTATGTGATGAGCAAGAGTCAAAGATATACGAGACATATTTGCTGTTCTATAAGCATTTATAATCTTTTGACGGCCATAGTATTTAAATGTAATTAACTATAATGCATAGCCATGCAGTATACTACATTGTACATGCTACAAACAATTGAAGCATTTTAATAGTCATTTGATTGCAAGAGGGCAAATACAGTTACGAGAGGTTGCCTGGAGTTCTGTCTTAAGGACTGAAAGCCCAGATCAGTCTCAGCTGGTGAGAAAATGCCACAGTCTCTTAGCAATGTCTGTTGGGGCCATGGGAGCAGAACAGGGTACATCATCATACAGTGCTTCTGCCTGCTTGACGGAAAGTTTAAGCTACTCCCTTTACAGATGAGATAACTAACCACAAGGTGACTGGATATTGATCCCAAGGCTAATGCATTAAGAAAAAAACTGTATGCAAAATTCCTGCTCTATTTGCGAGGGGTGAAAGTACACCTGAGACACATCATTCAGTGCTGGTGCCACACCTTAAAAACATAGGACATCCGAAGTGAAGTCAGATGTGAGTGGCCAAAAGGGTAAAATGGACTCAAATCCATGCTATGTCAAGATGAAGACTTTAAGTCTCAAGAAAGGAAGAGTCAGAGAGAAACTATCTAGGGGGTTCCAGATGGCTTCAAAAGGTGAGAGAGACCACTGAGCAGAAGACAGGGAGACAGACTTTCATTGTAATACAGAGCGTCCTAATTGTCAGACTTGTTTCATGCACAGAAAGAGCTGCTCCGGGGGCCATGAGTCAGTTTTCTGCCCTGGGTGAGGTTCAAACCCTTTCAAACCAATTATCTAATGATACAGAGGCGGGAACGCTACTTGACTTTCTCAAGGTCTCAAAGGTAGAAAGCAGCAGAGCAAGGAGGACAGCTCAGGTCACCTGCCTGTGAGTCCAGTGAGTCACTGCTCCTTTTATTTATTTATTTTAATTTCAGATTATCGTGAAACCTGCGAATACAAAATTTATTACCAATTCTCTGCATTCACTATTTCCATTATAGAGTACATTATTACTACTGATCCTTTTCTTTTGTCTTGCTTTCTCTCCAGCTCCCCATCCCATACCTGCAACTACTCCTGTTTTATGGAAAGTATATAAGGGGAAAGACTTATATTAAAAGAAAAAAGGAGTTTATAGGAAAGATAGATTGCTATTGACTAGACACATCAAGGAAAGAGTTATGAAAGAGGTATGACTGAAGTTGCCCAAATTAAAGAATAGAGATCATTTAACAGATGGAGACAGCAGAGAGAATTACAGAAAGCAGAGAGCTGCGCTTTCTCAGGTCACTGCTGTTTCGCAGGAAATGGCACCACAGGATTGGACCAAGTTTTGAGAATGTCTCTGAGTTCCTTCAAAAAAAGGAGAAGACTTCAAAACATATAAATGTATAAATGTCTATTCTTTTTCCTGAAATATACTTATACCAATAGCTTTTCCATGCCTCTAACTAGTTGCCAAACTTATGCCAAACTAGTATGCCAAACGTAATAACTATGTCTTGAATGCAGTAGATAGGCTATATATCAATTATATGTAGTGTGATAATTTTATTGTGTTACGTAAAAATCACATTAAAAGAACTTAAAGTATGGGAGGTATGGATAGGAGATTGAAAGGCAGAAGAAGGCAAAATCGATATTTCTTCATCACCTCTTTCCTCCCTCCTCAGGCAACACCTCTAACAAGAGCTCTCCTCCATACTTTTAGCTCCTGTGAAATACATCATTTTAGGTTCCAACTTCTGCCCCAAGCTCTGATAACCCCATCTCCTTCCTTCGTCTCTCCAGCCTTGGCAGTTGTAGTAGTGGCTTTCTGCTATTGCATAAACTCTGGGTGGTCTCACCATTTCCTGTTCAGCTTCTCAACTTTCCCATCACCTGTGTAATCAACTCCCTAATTAAATTCCCTCAGTTTTAAATTTAATAAAAAAGAACTTAAACGTCTGCATATTAAAAGTGGTTAGGTTTGGGGCTTCCTTGGTGGCGCAGTGGTTGAGAATCTGCCTGCCAATGCAGGGGACACGGGTTCGAGCCCTGGTCTGGGAAGATCCCACATGCCTCGGAGCAACTGGGCCCGTGAGCCACAATTACTGAGCCTGCGCGTCTGGAGCCTGCGCGTCTGGAGCCTGTGCTCCGCAAAAAGAGAGGCCACGATAGTGAGAGGCCCGCGCACCGCAATGAAGAGGGGCCCCCACTTGCCACAACTAGAGAAAGCCCTCACAAAGAAACGAAGACCCAGCACAGCCAAACATAAATAAATTAAAAAAAAAAAAAAAAAAGGTTAGGTTTTTGTTATATCCACTTGTGGCAAGTTTCAAATGTAGTTTTACTTTTTGTCTGAAAAGATTTGATGTCAGCAACATAAAAGAAGGCATCATAGAACCAAGTGATTTGGGAATTAAATGCTCTTTTTCCTTATCTGTTACTATGTCTTCACTATCACAGATTAAGTGCTAATTGTAAATACAATATTCAGGAAAATGTTTTCAATCAGCACTATAAAGTCATAAGGAAAAAGCTATCATAATAATCACATACTCTTCATCTCTATCTCCCAACTAACACTGCTATGCAGAACGATTTGCTGCAGGCGGCCTTAACCTCTCCAGGAGATGACAAAAAATTTGGTACTGGAGAAGAGAACCATCTCTGTGTTATCAAAAGCTCACATGGAGACATTCTGCCCAGGTATGTCACTTCCTTGCTGTGGGGTCACGGGCTAGTTGCTTCATCTTCCTGTGCCTCAGTGTTCTCATCTGTAAATTGAGATAACAATAGTGCCTACCTCTAATGCTGTGAGGATTAAATTAGTTAATATGTGTAAAGTACAAGAAGGACTGATGTATATACCAAGTGCCCATATATGTCAGCAATTGGTGTAATTTCTCATTAGCTGCATGGCCTTGGGCAAGTCATTTAATCTCTCTGGCCATTCATTTGGAAATTAAGAGATGAAACTAAATGATCTCTAAGGCCTCTTTCATGACTAAAGAGTCCCAGCTACAAAGAAGCATAATCTCTCTCACAGTGGAATCACAAATCTTTTCCAAAAATGGAGTGGCAGAAAAAGCCTGACAGTGTGGCTTGAATAAAGTGTCTACTGGATTCCTCTATCTGTATTCTAGACTGAGCCCCAGGAAAAAGGAAAAGGAGACCCCACAAGGAACCACGTGACGGAGCCAGCAAGAAGAAGAAACAAAGGTCTCTTTGTGAAAGACCAAAAGGGGTGTCACGTAGTTTTGACTAAGTCTCTTCATTCATTTTAGTAACTGAGTAAACCCCACACTGGAAAGGCACGTGTGAAGGAAGAGGTCATTGCCACCAACCCAAAGATAGTGTTTTGTTTTTTGACTGGAAATGTCAGGAGCTCATTTTAAATTACAAGATGAGGCCCCAGGTGCACTGCCTTTATCCAAGACTGCTCGATTTTGCTGTTTCGGAGAACATGGCATTCTGCTTTGATGAGATCTCTGGAAATACAAGATGCTTCTCAGTGTCAAGAGTACTTCTGTGCACCCCAGTGTGAGAAAAAGCTAAATCTGAAATCTCGATTAAAAATCTCGATAGAAAAGTACAGTTTCTACTGGCACTACTGACAGCACCCTTTCAAAAAAGGGATCATTATGCTAGAAACGCAATACACGGTTTCCTCAACATAGCAGTATAGCAGCACAAACCCTTAGAGAAGAAATGCCGTAAGTTATTTTGGTAATATGCAGATATGCCAGGACTACATTTGTATTTAACCGCCCCATGATTTCAGGAGTGTTTTACTTCCTGACACTGCTTTGAAAGATTTGGAAAAGGGGAAGATGGGCTCTAATTCTGGTTTTGGGATTTGGAGCAAGTCAAGTAACTTCTGTAAGCCTTATTTTCAAGGTATGCTGCACATGGAAGGTACTCAACAAACGTCTGCTCAGGGAAAGAAGGAATGAGGAAGGGAGGGAGGGAGGAAATCCCGAGAGTCACAAGCATTGTATCAGAAAGGTCACACTCCAAAGAGGCTGCTGTAAGTCTTTTTGCTATCATATGTTAATTAACAACTAAATTAGCACTGTAGATATAAAATGATTTTTTACTGATGAAAGTAGTGACTTTTAGTTAGCACGGTAAGTGCTAAAATGGACCCTTAATTGGTGAATTTCAAGCTACTGAACTGGATTGACTAAAATAGTTTGGAAATACTTCCTACCCTTGAATGATCGGGGTATAAGACTCCAGGGAGGCCTGTATCCCATACCCCAGTGACTTGTTCTCAATGGATAGGAAGGTTTCTGCTTGAAGCATGTCAGTCTGAGGACACAGAATCACACCTTGGCTATGCTGAACCTTTTATACAGGGTTTATACACTTAAAACGCATCAAAGGACAGAGAGCTGCCAATTCATTAAACGTACAGAATAGGCCGTATGGAATATTTTGCCTATTTTAATGAATGGTTATTAAGTAACTGTGTGCTCAGCAGAATTCGGTCATTATAACCTCATCATCATCACAAACTTCGATTAGTCCCTGGATAATTTATCCACCAAAAATAACCAAAGAGTTGGGCGTGATGAGTCAGATTACAAAACCCTGATTTTGAGATGCTCAAGTCTAGTGATGGAAACATGAATAAAATTAAATACAACATAAAGCACAATATAAGATTATTTTAATGCCATAATGTGCTAAAGCCACAAAGGAATCATAGAGGAGAATGCAGCTACCTCATCTGGGAAAAAGGATCTACTTAGAGGAGTTGGTGCTAGATCTGAAAGGATACAGCAAGATGTTTCAGAAATATTCTTTTTCCTGAGGGGAAGGGTGGGGGAGCACTATAAAGGTTAGAAGCAAGGGAGATAAAAATGAGTTCATACAAAAAATTACAAATGTATTAAATACCAAAAACACATATACACACACACACACACCTTCCACTCACACATGTTCTCTCAGTGAGAAACGTCCACCAAGACTGTCTTTAAAGTTTTAAATGCACCTGATCTGGAAAAAAAATCTCTAGGATTCTGTTTTTACAAAAAAAATGGTGATTTTACTGACAGTGGTTCTCAAACTACATCTGTCATAATAAGACTAAAAAAGTAAGTAGCCTGGCTGAGTGACAACTGGCATTCTCAGAAATAGTTTAAATAGTACTGAATATAGAACTCCATTTCACATATTTTACAATATCTCCCATCAAAATGATAGTCTTATGATTTTCCAAAGTCTGTTTAAAAGCTCTTCCTAACTATAGGTTAAGATCTCTGACATCAGAACTTGCCTCCTCGAACTGTATGGATGGGAATGTTGAGCTGGGAGAAGCAAGGTCTATTGGCTATTCCACTGGTCTTAGGAACCAATGAAGTTTTGTCTTTGAACACAGATTTTATTTTTTTAATTTTTATTGGAGTATAGTTAATTTACAATGTTGTGTTAGTTTCAGGTGTGCAGCAAAGTGAATCAGCTATACGTATACATATTGAACACAGATTTTAAATTCCCCTTTTCATGTCTGGTTGTAACTGAGCCTATACATTTACAAGCATAAGGACGCTGTAAAGAGCACAGTGATAGATAATCAATATGCTTTAACTCTCCTCTGCCTTCTAGGAATGCCACCATTCAGGCTATGAATCAAATTAGTGGGCAATGGCAGGTAGCCAAGGGAGCATCGGATTTGAAGTAATAGATTCAGATCCTAGATGTGGCATTTACCCAGTGGAGGAATTGCATTAAGCTCCCTAGATGTGTTCGTTACCACACATCGTACCTGAAATAGTTAATGTGAAGGGTAAATGGTTTACCACATCCATTCAACAGAAATGATTAAGGACACCTGATGTCCCTTTGCTGCGTAGCACCAATAAATGTTATTGGCATTTATGTTAAAAGAGCAGCTATCACTTAATGCATGTTTATATTTAATTCTTAAAAGATAATGTTAAGTATCATCTCAGTTTACAGACAAGAAAGCTGAGGCTTGGAGAAATAATTTCATGCATAGTGTTTGAACTCTTGAAGGGCAGTGAATATGCCTCCCTCATTATACAAGTCAAGTAACAGCACTGTGCCTAGCACATAGTAGATGCATTATCATCATTTCAAACTTTTACAAATAATGACTTTTGGGCACAGTACAAATTTAAAAATGAATATGATACAATGCACACTTAACAGATGGTATCAACATTGCTCCCTGGAAACATTATTTCTTTCAAATTACACAAATGGGATGATTCTTTATAATAATCTTGACAGTAAGAGCTTATTGAAACATTTTGAAAAACAGCATTGAGTATTGGAGTAATAGTCTGTAATAATTAGTTAGGCCATTTCATACTGTTGTCTTTTTATTTTTGCTCTTCTTTCTACAAGAAAATAAGAAAAGAAGTAGAAAAACCTTTTCCGTTTTTCTGCTCCACAGAGTAAGTGTATTAGGCTGACAAAGCCATGCTATAAGCAGTCTAACCATCTCCAATGAACAAGCAGCTACACAACCCATGTAATCTGCTCACATTATGTTTTCCTCATATGCATGAAGTGACTTATTGTCTCCAAGGTGCATTTACATCCGTTTGATTCTCAAGAACAGTTCCAAAAGGTAGGAAAGGCAGGAAGGAATAAGTCAACATTTTTCAGATAAGGTAACTGGTGCAGAGAAGCAACAGGGATAATGAGTGACAGGGGATGGAGGGGGAGGGGGAGAAGGGGAGAGGCAAAGGAAGAAGGGGAGTGGGAGAAGAAGAGGCAGAAGGGAGGGGGAGAGGCAGGGAGAAGGAAAGGGAAAGGAAACGCAAGCTGGTTTAAGGTTCCTGGGCCTTTGCTACCCCCTACCCCCATCACAATCTCCTAATCAGTATGCAAAGGGGACGGGATGAATGAAAAAAGAGACACCATCAAAGGAATGCAGGGAGAAAAAGGGAAAGAGGGAGGGTGAACATGAATGAATGAATATGAATGAGAATATCTAAGTAAAGCAAGGGCCTAAGAGACATAAGGAGGAGTTTAAACAGATCCATAAATCCTCAAAGAGTAGTTCTTAACTTTTAGGAATCTTGGGCATTTCTGACAATCCGATAAAGCCATGGAGGCTCTTACTAGAAAAATGCGTACATACGCACACACATTCGTACATATGTACATACGGTATTTTATAATACAATTTCAGTGTGTTCACTGCCCTCCCCCCCTCAAATCTAGTGCTAGGTCCCATTTTAAGAAACATGTCTTAGGGGGCAAGATGGGAATAAAGACACAGACCTACTAGAGAATGGACTTGAGGATATGGGGAGGGGGCAGGGTAAGCTGGGACAAAGTGAGAGAGTGTCATGGACTTATATACACTACCAAATGTAAAATAGATAGCTAGTGGGAAGCAGCCGCATAGCACAGGGAGATCAGCTCGGTGCTTTGTGACCACCTAGAGGGGTGGGATAGGGAGGGTGGGAGGGAGGGAGACGCGAGAGGGAAGAGATATGGGGACATATGTATATGTATAACTGATTCACTTTGTTATAAAGCAGAAACTAACACACCATTGTAAAGCAATTATACTCCAATAAATATGTTAAAAAAAAACAAAACAAAAAAGAAACATGTCTTAGAAACAGAGGTCCCCTCAGCTCTCCGTGCACTGCAGTTTGCAGGTCTAGAACCAGAGGGTGGTTCCACAGAAAAGCAGGTGCCTGAAGCACTGTGCCAATGTGTGCCACAGAGATAAGAAACTCGGCTGCAGATCAGAACAACAGAAATATCTCTGAATCCCTCCCGCTGCCACCAACCTCTCCACAACATTTCAAGCTTAATAGGAAACAAAACAATTTCCTACACTACACATTGAAACCACTGTCTACACCAGAACACAAAGTTTCCCATCAAACCAGAAAAAAATGAAATTGAAGATAATAGTTTTGAGAAAAATTTGACCCTTCTAGTATTGAATACTTATGACAAAATATCTTTAAAGATTTGTTTAATGTGTAAGGATAAAGTACATAACAAAAGAACTAAATGCACAGGCTTTGACGATTCTAGCACTGTCATTGTGGGACTCTGGACTGGTCATCTCACCTTTTTACATCCAAGTCTCCTTCATAAGTTTATTGTGAAGATTAATTATACTAATGGACTGAAAAAAATTAATACAAGTCTGACATCTAATCTCACTAAACATCCTATTTCTCATTTATAAAGTGGGCTTAATGATAGTGCCTACGTTTAAAGACAGTACTATCACAGTGAGCATTAAATGAAGTAACACATTAAATGTACATTACACAGTGTCTGGTACATAGGAAATATTAGCTAGCGTTAGCCCGCTGAAGAAATGGAGGAGTCGTCAAAGGCAGAAATCACTGACTTGACTGGAAGAACAGAGTTCTAATTGAGTTTTACTGTTCTTGCTATTCAGACTCCCCAATTTTTGTGGGTGATGGATCGAACTAGGTGGCTTCTGTCCACCTCAAATATTTTAGCAGCCCTGGAACCCACTAACAGAGGTATTTTGCTAGGTGCCTTAAATAGGTTGTCTTGATTAATTATCCCAACCTTGGGAGGATTAACAGTAGCTAACACATATTCAGCTGGGCACTACTCTGGTACTTAAATATGTCAACTCATTTTATACTCATAGGATTCCAGGAGTGGAGATGGGTGGAGATAGTAGTGGGCACCCAAGGCAAGGTTCAAGGAAGGAGAGGTCTATGGGAGAGCTTTAGGCTTTGATTTAACAAGATGGAGCTCTGGATATAAGATGCCTTTCTGTCACCATCTACTTCCACCACAGTTAGTGATGCAACATCCTTGGTATAGCGGCAGTAGCTCCATGCCTCAGAGTCTAGGGACCCAGAGGGAGCTTCCTGGGGATGCAGGCATAAACAATCAGAGATGCTCCCTAACCCTCAGACCTGCCCCACTCAGTGCTGGTCTTCTCTGTCTTGATTCTGACTCTATCAAGAGGGATGGTCTAACTTTGTCTCCTTCAAATAATCTGTGTTGCTCAGAGATCTAAGGAACAATAGGGGCTAGTGGCCACTGTATCCAAATTTGGGGGGCAGAAACCATTGTCATCACCAGGTCTTTTAAATGAATGAATCAATGAAAAACAAAGATCACTAATTAAATTTATATCTGTAAATTCTGTAGGTGGTGCTTTGGTAAATGCATACAGATCAAACTGAACAGTACCTGTTTTCAAAGAGTTTATAAACCATGACATCTTTGTAAATGAGCCCAAATTACAGGTGTTTTCTGAAAACACAATTAAAATAATAATATTTCACAACACAAAATAGACTCGGGGATGAAGAGTGCAAAATCATCTTACACAGATATTTTAATAATAGAAGAGCCCTACACTACTGTCCCCAAAATGTCCTAAAACACCACCCATCAGACAAGTCCCTACTTCATTCCCAATAAATGGAGAAAAACTCAGCCTGACATCCCAGGACTCAGCAATGAGACCCTAGTCTTCCTCTTCTGCCATATACCCCTGCATTCCCCACACACCACTCTTAGAAACAAGACAGACCAACCGCTGTTTCAAGAGTACAGACTGCATTTTCTCCTACCAAGTAGTCACTCATGTTCACACTGCTGCTTCTGTGATGTCCTGACTCAAACTCCATTTCAGCCTCTCCTTCAAGTCACATCTCAAAAGCCACTCTTTTCTTCATGAAGCCTTTCTCCTCCTCTCCAAATAAAAATGATCTTGTCCTCTTTGAACCACCAGAGGTCTTTGCGGTATATATATATATGTAAATATATGCATATAACTTTTATTATGGTGATTTACATTATGACTTTTGGCATGATTACCTAATTTCCCAAATTAGCTTGTAAACTCTTAAGGATTAGTGACCATGGTTTACTTCTGAAATGACCTTTATAACCACTACTCTGGCTGATATGGTGCTTGCAACACAGGAATTCAATAAGCATTTACTGAATTACTATTTTACTAATAGTGTTAATGAAATAGTGATCTCTTATGGAGTATCAACTATGGGCCAAGGATGATATTTATATATTATATCTCATTTAATATTCAAAATCCTGTGACTTAGAAAATTAAGGATTAAGGAGCTTTAAATTAGTTGTTCAAGGTTACACAGCAAGCAGAATCCCCAACTCTTACCATAACAGCAGGATGCACTTTGAATCTGAATCCAAACTTGTCAGACTCCAAACCTGTGCCCCAAGTCAACACTATTTAAAGAATATTTTGCTTTTAATTTTTAGATAAATAAATTTGGCAAATTTGAAACAAAACCACAGATTGTGGCAGTGAGGAGAGCTACTTTTCAAAATTAACTTTAAGGATTAGAATGAGTTTTGAAGATTAAAAATATATATAATGAAGAATCTGTATCACTACAGTCCAAGAAATGTAAAAGATGGGGAAAGAGACCATTTGAGGCATTTATTTAGAAGAATGATTTATGAGTAAGCTGAATTTGCAATAGAAATTCTATTTGTAATAGAAAAGGCGCAGGTTTGGGAGCTTGACACAGTAGGATTAAAATTCTGGGTGCAATGTTTTTAGCCTTGGTCCTCGGGCAAGTTACTTAACCTTCCTAAACCTCAGTTTTCCCAAAGGGTAGGTGACAGTAATAATAACTGCTTTCATAGATAACGCAAGTATTAGATAGGTATAGGGTATATAACCCAACAAATTATGGATACTACTAACATTATTATTAATAATATTGTTTTCATGCAAAGTGACTGTGCTAGGCCAGTGTTCTTGAGAAGAATGGAAAAGCAGGGCTGCCATTACTGTTCCCAAACTTTCACATTATGAGAGTGTAATATTGGGAAGAGCAGAAGCGGAAACAAAGGCCAGCAGCACAGCTAGCCTGAATATCCAACATTTCCTTCTCTTTAGACTGACTCCCAAATTCTCTCTCTTGTAACTAATGAACTGAAAATCAAAACATGGAAATCAAGTTGGATCCTCCCTTTTAAAATCTCTCAAGAATATTCTAGATCCCCACCCAAGCAGCCTTTCTCATCTTGTTTCAGAGAACATATTTTTTGGAAGTAGGACAAGCAGTATGGCATTTGGCATCAGTCTCACAGGCATCAAACACCACACCCACCATTTTTGTTTTCAGGTGCTTCTAGTTTATTATCTGATCCTCAGGGTCCTCCAATGTTAACTGGAGAGACTATCTCCTGGAAGGGATGCTCAGAGAAGTATATGTGGCCATGACTATTCAGTGCCCAGCACAAAGCAGGCGCTCAATAATGACTAATTAATTCCCTTTCCCCTCTGTGGTTCCCCCTAAATGGATAATAATCAAATTCTTTGGGCAAATATGTTATGTCTCTAAATGGCACCTGCCACCATGGATGGATGGTTAGGATCTGAAAAGTGCTATCTCATTTAAATAAGACACAGAATGGTAATCACCAAGGGATGAGTTACAGACATTACTGATTATGGCTGTACCCAAACCAGTGTCCTGAAAGTGACAGGTTTTTTTCTTAAAAGAAAAAAAAAAAAAAAAATCCTTGAAAAATCCCTGAGCTATTCAGTCTCCTAGAAAACATGTGTCTGGAAACCCAACATCTGCAGAAAGCAAAAGGGCCCAAGAATGACCAATTAATTTTTTTCTCTTACAGCTTTCCAAATAGAGGAGAGAGAACACAAACATGAAGCTGGATTTGGGGTTTCTGACATATTTTAGCAAATTACAACTGAAAAAAAACAAAACAAAACATTTTCTGGTGCAAGGTCTAACACTTTTCAAACCAGTATGCTGGAGCCGTATTTGAAGTCAACTATCACAGTACCTGTGATAAAGTTACTTTGAAGTTATCAAGAAGTTCCTTGGTTTGTGGAATTCCATTATGTGTGTTAGGAACTTTTCATTATTTTGTAAATTATTAACTCATTTCCTCTAAAATCAAAGAAAACATGAATATCCAAACCTAACAGATAAAACAGATATTCTTAACATTCATTATTGCAATTTACACATTCAACCACTGGGAAAAAAGTCCCTTTCCTTTCCCTCTTCATTTTTAATTTCCTATTAGTTATCTGTTGAGAGAGAGAGAAAGAGAGAGAGAGAGAGACAGATGACCTGTACCACAGGAAGGGAACCTCCAATACTTTGACAGTATTAAAGGAACCATAATAATTGTTTTCTGAAAAAACACCACCAATTCTCCTACCTATAACTTTGTACCACATTCACATACGTAAATTATTATACGATTATCATTCTAATAATTACATATGTATATCTGTGTATATATATGTGTGCATGTGCCCGTATAGACACACACACACACAGTTCATAAATCCAAAAGGCATTCTCAGAAAAGCTCTATGAGAAAAGGACTTAAGCCGCCCAGGGAATGGAAGATCGCTTAAATAAATCTTGTAATTTAGGCACAGCTCCTGCTTTTCAGCAAGCACTGCTGCTGGAGCCTCTTCATTTAGGAGGTCTCATATTCTTTTTTAGATATTTGTTCCCTGGTCAGCTTAGTCTAATTGGCACTTCCTTTCGAAAGAGAAGGAGGCGGTAAAAAGGGAATTTGCGCCCCGACTCTGGAAGCAGGAGTCCCTTCCACACCCCAGCAGTTGATCGCCGTCTCCCTCCCGCTGGCCCCGCTGCTGCTCGTCTTCCAGTCGCAATGTGAGAGGTGGCGGCCAGCGGAGCAAGGCCACAGAGTAGATGAAGTCAAGATTCAACCGGATAACTCACCTCCTCCCCAGCCCCGACTCCCACCCATTACCGTCTACAGCCCCCTTCCCTCCCATCCCCCTCCGTGTCACGCTAAGGTGCAGCTACCGCGGGGGGTAGCGGGGGTGCGGGGGTGGCAGGTGGGGAGAGCTGGGGGCTTCCTTCGCACCCACCCCGACGCGCCCTAGAAGAATGTCCTCTGGGGAAGGGGCTGCCACCAACTTGGAGGAACTTAGAAGGCAAAGGCTGCCGCGCCCCGACCTCGGCGGGGCCTCAACCCTGAAGGCGAAGGGCGGAAAACGGCAGTCGGGGCGAGGGCGGGCACCCCCCGGGCTTACCACGAGCACGGGGACCCCGGCGGCCAGCGAGTAGAGGAGCACGGGGGGCACGGCGCTGCTGTCCTCCGGGCCCGGGTAGGGCTTGCGGTAGGCGCTGTCGTGGCAGAAGAAGCCCTGCACGTTCACAGTGAACGTGTCCGTGTATTCGAAGTAGTACGCCAGCATCACCGTCCCTGCCATGATCACCATCTGGAAATAGAGCATGCTGCTGGTGAGCGCCGCGGGCAGCCGGGGCATGCACGCCTCCCGGGCCGGGCCGAGCCGAGCGGGCGGCGGACGGGCCCCCTCCCGGGTCCGCCGAGGCAGCCACCGGGGGCGCGGCGGCGGGGGCGGCGGGAGGACGAGGCGCGGGAGGCAGGATGGAGCCGCCGGAGGAAGAGGCGGAGGCAGGTCCGGGTTTCGAGGCGCCGGCGGGCTGCGGAGGAGGCGGCTACCCCCGGACGAACCCCCGCTCCCCTCCCCGCCCCCTGCCCGCCGCAAGCACCGCCCGCCAAGGCGCGGGGTCGCGCGGGAGGGCGGGGAGTCCCGGGCGGCGGGCCGCGGCCAGGCGAGAGACCGTTCGCGATGCAGCCGCGCCGGGCCGAGCCCCCAGGCCCGCCCGGAGGAGGGGCGGACCGGGCGGCGGCGGCTGGGACAGCGGCACCTGTACCCCTCGGAGGGCGGACGCAGTGGAACTGGCGAAGCTTCTCGCAGGGGTAAAAACCAAAAAGGGGGGAGGGGAGGCAGTAGAGAAGGAGCTTCTAGAAACTCCCTTCTGAGGCAGCAGCTGGGTGGTTTAGGAAACCCGCGCAACGCCTGGGAAAATGGTGCGCGGACGCGTCTTCGGAGCGCAACCCCGTAAAGCGCCAAGTGCCGATTCCGCGCAGCGACTTTCAGGCGGCGCCTCTTTGGATTCCTTAACCCCGTGCAGGACACACGCGCAGCGCGGGTTTCTAGGAGCAATGAGAAACATCATCCCAGAGGATTTTAGATTCTGAGTTTCTTTGCTTCCCCGCCCCTCCCCCTCCCCCCCAGTTCCTAGGGCTTTGTATGTAAAAACAGAAATCATAGCTCGGGAGCTCCCGAAGCATCATGTCTTGTACAACGGCCCCTTCCTCGTTCACGTAGTCTCCTCTGGCTCATCTTCTCAGTTTCCCTTTATTAGCTGCTTGTGAGACGAGGCACTGCAGATTCCTGGGACCCAGCAGTGGCAGCCCCTAGGGAAGGGAAAAGGGCCATTTGCCTCACCTCGCTATTCCCTGAGTTCCCAGGTACTGCCGGGATTCCCCAGGGGTCAAGTGAAAGGAGAGGGAGACACAGGGCTCACACCACAGGCATAAAAAACACACCCATACATTGGGCATGCACGCGTGTGCGTGGGTATGTAAGTAGCTGTGCAACTGCATGTATGTAAGGAGCCCGTTTCGTGATGCCATATGGGTCCCTGCCTGCAAGATTAGGCAGCGGACTGAGGAGGTTTGGGGAGGGGTGGAGCTTAGTGGAACCTGACAATGCTTACCTTTCACTCCGGAGAGCGGGTAGGAAGCCTGTATGCAAGGCGAGGGGATGAAAATACTCCTAGAGCCCTGCCCTTCTCATTACAACGTGGAATTACCTTAGGAGATTTGTAGAATATTCATGTTAATGGGTTGTAGCCTGATGATTTTTAGAGGTGGGCCTTTATCATCAGGAAAAAACACTTTTAAGCTAAAAAAGGCCTTTTAAATTTGGCAAATGATTGGTGGTTTAGGGATGAGATAATAATGGCAGTGTGACTTTCTTTAATGTAGAATTATTTTACCCTCCATGTTATTACAGACATCATTTAATAACTACTTAGTGCTTACCAGGAAAACAACACCGAAAAACCTATGTAATAAGCAATTTGGGGCAGTGGGAGCAAACTGTTCCTAAATGGACAAGCAAGACTTATCATACGATGAAAATATAACTACTACAAAGATACATGGTCTAGTGCTACGTTCAGAAAACCATTCTAATACTGTAATGGTGTTTAAACTGCAAATCTGGTTCTAAATCCTGTTTAATAGAATTTTTGGAAGAATGGTGTTAATTTAAAAGGGTAGTTTTAAAATGTAACTTTGGATTAAGGAGAGTCTAATGTAGGTAATGTATTCAAACTGATGAAAACGTGCATTACTTTTGAAATTAAAATGCACTGTTCCGGTGTTACGTGTGCCTGGTACTGTACGTGTAACAAAGCCGGGTCCTCGTCTGTCCTGTTCACTTCTCTGTCCCCAACGTGAGCAGTGTATGGTATACTGTAGATATTTAATCTTTGAATGAATTAAGGAACTTACTCCTCTAAGAACAACAGTGAAGTGTTTTCACGTATAAAATTTACATCAAGGTTAGGGAATCCCAATCTTTATGTCCCCAGATAAACCTAGCCTGTATACTTATTTGGCACATAGGGCAATGTATGAGCAACGACTCTGGTACTGCCTCAGTTCAAATCTCAGCCCCGCCACTTACCAGTTCTGGGAACCTGGGCAAAATGCTTAACCTCTTCCTGCCTTGGTTTCATCACCGGTAAAATTGGGATGATACTCGTACGTACTTTACGAGGTTGGTATGAGGATTATTGATGCTCATTTCATTATGTCTGGCACATTGTGTTTAAATTCTGTAAAGTTTAACCTTTAGTCATACATGTATCTAGCCTGCCTTAACCCAGGTCATTCTAACACCCATCACCAGTCACTTCCTTCTCTTTTTATTGCTTACAAAATGATTCTGGGTGTATCCATATTTCTGTATATATTTTTCTGTAGATTTGTGCACATTCTGTCTTCTCTTTCAGATGGTATCCACCTCAAGAATAAGATATTATTTTCCTTCAGAATTCTCAATATCCCCATGATTTGTTCATGTTAGATGGTCAAAAAGTGTTGTTGACTGACTCATGGTTGACTAACCATCCAATGCTGAAATTCAAGGTTAATAATCTTAACTCGCATTATAAAGATACCAACATTAAATGAAACTTCCATGAATATTTGAACAGCTTGGTTATACATAGAAATGGTGTGAGGTGGATGAAGGGGCATGAGCAATATGCTTTGGGCTGGTTACTTTACTTTCCTGAGCCTGAGCTTCTTTGAGGACAAAATGAACTAAATTTTCTTACCTCTGGGCTTTGTACCAAATAAGTACCAAAGAAGGTACTTATTTAGGGCGTTTCTTCATTTTATTTTCTTGTGAATCATGTAAGCTAATTCTTTTCCAAAATACGTATTTTCAGCTTCAAAGAATCCTTTGGAACCCTGCCTCAATTCTTAATTTAACTGTCTGTTTCTAGATTAAAAAAAGCACTACTCATATTTAATCTTTTGGAATCTTGCCCAAATTCTTAATTTAATTTAATTCTTAGGCATATCATTGTGCTTTCAAATGTATTGTAGCCGTCAGTCTTTCTTAACAAAACACTGTCCTGTCCAAATTCTCCCCATCTCAGCTCCTACCAAAGTGAATAATGTAGGTCAAAAGTGCGGTATTTATAACTCTTCTATTTTCCAACTTCCAGCGATTCATATTGTATTCATCTGTGCATGACTTAACAACCACTCCATCCCACCATGTTTCTCCACCTATAAAACGTGAACCATGATAAATACTGGGTCAGATCTTGGGGGAATCATTTATCAGTTCCAATACCTCCCATCTACCCACCCCAATACTCATGCTCCAGTAAGAACTAGTAAGGTGCTAGGCTGGCAAAGAAAGATGTAGTCCTTATCTGTATGGTTTATAACTTTTCTTCTATAGATAAAAGACAAATGTACAAAAAGGCAAGGCGGAGGGGACCTTTAGGTCGGTAGCAAGTGCAAAGACCATTTGAATAATCCTTGGGAAGCCAAGCATTGAATATTTGTGGATAGCTAGATGACTGAATGTATTCTTCTTCTTTAAGTTTGAGAACCTAACGTGCCTGCTAAAACGGAACAGGAGACGGACCTGGCTCCTCAGGATTATGACCAGTTGGGTTCCGTACAACAAATCTATGAAAACCGAGAGCCAGATTGAGATTCTCTGCTCAGGTTCAGGGATTTGGACCTCATTAGTTTATAGACAGAATGTTTTTGGCAGAGATGCCTGAGCATTTCCAAGGACCAAAGGAGATATGGAATTATAAACAATGGTTTCCATGTGTTTCAGGTAACTGAGAGGTAAACCCAGGCATTTTCCTGAAATTTTCTCATTCCATGTGCAAAAACAGAGATAAATAACATTACTTTCAACGCATAGCTGAGATGGTGAGATAAGTAACATTACTTTCAGTTCATAGATGAGATGGTAAGGTATGAATTCAGAAGGCTTTACGTAAATGGACTAGGGAAGCTCTCCAAAAGAAGAATAGAGTCCTTCTTTTAAAAACAACAACAAAAATCCGTATTCATAATGCTGAACCTGCACTAGAGATATTTAAGGAGATTCACATGTGTGACAAGTTACAGGACTTTGTACTAATGAGGAACGTTAAATATTGACATATATATTGGTAGAAGACCTCATGGGAATAGGTTTGGAAAAAAAAAAAAGGCTTTTTATAGGCCAGATAGCTGTGTTCAGAATAAGTAATTCATTCTAATACTTATTGAACTGCAAAAGACAATATCTCAACAGATCTTTATTGACCTGGATCTAGAAAATGAACAATTGCACTAGTTTACACTTCCAAACAATTTGATATAGAGAACACCCCTGAAGCTTGAATAAGAAATAAGATGTAGGACTGGTTAACTAAAGAAATGTTGTGCTTAAACACATTCATACAAACTCAAAGAGACAACATCCTCATATGAAAACTAAAGAGAGATAGGAGCATTTGGGATTACACCTTTGACCTCTTTATTTTGGGTGTCATAGCATACTGCTTCCTCACAGGATGATTTTCAGTGCTTGATTTAGGAGGTAACTGCTTTCTCAAGAAAACAGGGAAAAAAACAGCTAGAATAGTAATTTGTATGTCTGCCTTTGAGGTTCCAGCTGTAATGGGATGTTTATCTCAAAGGCCAGATGCTTCTGACCTGAATAAGTGGTACTTATCTTCCTCTAGAACCACTAAGATATCTTTAAAGTGCCTTACTCTGTGACTGTATTACAGCTATTCTATTCTTCTATATTTCCAGTATTTAAAATTTTCACTTTCAAAACAGTTATCACAAACAAAGCACATATTTTATTAGAAAACCTAGTTATATTTCACTGAAGGTATAGGTGTGAAATTGATGGACCAGGTAAAAGAACCCAAATTTATTAAATATTAAGGCAGGGAAAGAACAGAAAAAATTAACTAACATGCTATCATTTAAAATTATTGTTATTATCCTATATTAAAATTAAAAATTTAAATTATTAAGTTAGTGAAAGTTAATTGGGACATGTTGCTAATACTTAAACTGTGTGGCCGTGACAATCACTTAGCCTCTCTGAATCTCAGTCTGCTCATCTGTAAAACAGGGTTAGTGAATCTTTACAAAGACATCGAATGGCTTATATTTATAAAATATTTCATAAATATTAAAGCACTGGACAAATCTACACTAGAAAGCATTCTAATTAGGAGGAGAGAATACCTTATCTGAGTGGGTCCTGGATTTTCTCCCCAGCACTGAGTTTCAGTTCCCCAAAGCTCAGATTAATTGCTTCCTGCTCTGTTGCTATGTCTGTGAATATTGAATTGTTTACCATATGTTTCAGTGATAAAAAAAATTATTTTGTTAAGTATAAATCTATGGATCCATAACATCAGGGGAAGTTTCAAAATATTCAAGTTCCCTAAGAATACCTTTAAACAATTGTTAAGGATAAGAACATAAGAGTGTGTCAATTAAGTATGATGGGTAAGCCTGAGGATTGGGGATGCTACAGAACTGACTTCATATCTTTACTCTGTAGATTCATAACTGAGGGACCTTGGCCAAGTCATTTTAATTTCTGTAGTGTCCTAAAATGAGGATAATGTTGCCTACTTCACCAAGATGTGATATAGAACCTTGGCCATTCACGACAATACGTGATCATTACGGTTACTGTTACTCTTCTGGTATAATTAATCCTGCCACTGCTGGATCAGCAAAACTTTTATTGATCCATTTGGAAAAGTGCCGGCATAAAATTCTGCTGAACTGTCTTTGTAACTTCATGTTACTTGAAGACACCTGAAAGTCATTATGTGAGCTATGATAAATGAGAACCATCCTACTAAACAAAATCACAAATCCTGCTAACACTTTGAGAAACAGTTTCTTTAGCAGCGATATGGAGCATGTGGTGCCAACTATGCTGATGGCAGCTGCAGGTCCTTTGTCAAAGATACAGCTTGTGAATGCCAATCAGCATTTGTTTGGTTGTCCTTCAATGCACTAGGTAATGGTTGAAGCAAAGATGCGACAGAAATCAGACACTCAAAATGGTTCCTTATGTTCATACATGGACCATGATCTGCTATTAGTACTATTAGTTTAAAATCAGATGATTTTTGAAATGCTATTTTAGTGAGAGCACAAAGGCTTCTGGCATGATGAATTTCTGCCCTAAATTTCATCATTCTTGAATGTGTTCATAAATTACTGAGCTTCTTCCACCTACAAGTTTACACCTATAAGCATGGAAAGTAATTTTTTGGTCAAGTAAAGAAATAATGTCTTAATTGCTGAATTGGAAGCTAGTAAGTAGCAGAAGAGTTACCATTAAAGTATAAGTATTTATAGATTGTATCACTTTGAAGGAAAGTGGGGGAAGTATTTGGAAGAGAAACATCACTGTGCATATTGTTTTGTTACTCTTGTGATTATCGCCCTTTGTTATTAAGTCAGGTATGATTAATCATATTTTGTTATTTATCAAGTATGTTATTATAATCAATGCTTCAATGTGTAATGGTGTCTTTAATGTACTTGATAAGGATAAAATATTTTACCTTGTTTTCCACTTACTGATGACTTGCTTTAATACTTCTTTTGTCTCATACAGATGTCCAATAAAAATAGAAGAACAAGAATAGTAAAATCTTAATTAACTTCAGAAAGGCTCATGAAATAGGGTATCCTGGGGAACTACTGCTTTTATTAATAGAAACCCTCTAACGTTTTTTGTCAGAACTCTTAAATTAGTAATCAAATTGTGCTGAATGTACTACATTTTTCTTTGAGGATCTGACATAGGGGTCATTATTTTGAAGCTCAGCTCTTACTGTTTATTATTGTAGTGATTCTAGATGTAGGAGATTGATTTTTGTAAGTGCTGATGGTAGGATAAACTCTGGACATTTTGCGAAAAAAAATGCCTGAAATATATTTTTATTTATTTGAAACCACAATACTATTTTATTGAGTGACTACTATATGCTAAAATAGTTCTAAGAATCTCTGATTCTTAAAACTACACTCCCCCCACTCCATTTACTGAAGAGATATGACAACATCAGTCTTCCAAAAAGTAGTATGCAGAATACTACCACTTAATTGAGGGTCCCAGTCTATGTGGAGTCCAGTTTGAGTAAATCAGGTTTTTACTAATCAAGATACCTATTTGTAATTCTACAGGAGCATAAAACATAAGCTGCTCTGAAGTGAAACAGAGTTTTCATTTTAGTGTTTAGTGGACCTGGAAATGAGACCATAGGCTTGAGGAGTAGATGCCCTATGTCCTTTTAATATTGGATAATCCAGCTTAGCTACTGAACCAGGAGTGAAAATTTTGGGAGGATTGGGGATTGACACCTATATCAGTCTGCCTGGGTGGCCATAACAAAATACCATAGACTGGGTGGCTTTAAACAACAGAAATTTTTGTTTTTATATTTCTGGAGGCCGGAAGTTCAAGATCAAGGCGCCATCAGGGTTGTTTTTTTGTGAAACCTCTCTATCTGGTTTGTAGACAGTGCCTTCTCACTGTATCTTCGTGTGGCCTTTCCTCTGCCCTTGCATGGAGAGGTAGCTCTTCCTCTTCTCACAAAGACACCAATCCTAGCAGATTAGGGTCCCAGCCTTACGACCTCATTTAACCTTAGTTATCTCCCTTTTAGAGGCCCTATCTCCAAATACAGTCACATTGGAGGTTAGAGCTTCAATATATTAGTGGTGAGAGGACATAATTGCTCTCCCTATTCAATATATTAGAATGCTTCATTAGGTTGAACCGTATGAAATTGGCAACTTCAAGTGAATCAACCTATACAAGGTCAATACAAATAAGCTTGATTGCTGAAATATCCATGTGATTATTTCATAAATTATAACATTAAGAAAAAATAAGTTCTATTTACTCACTGTTTAATGATGTCTGTGCCTCCCAGTATGATGGATTTTCAGTTGAACTCTTTAAAGTTAAGTTTGAGACCAAGTAAATTTTTATTACCTCATTGTAAAAGTCAGAAAACATGAGTTAAAATTGATTCAATGGTACATAACTTTAACGATTTACTTGGCAATACAACTGCTCTGAAACCCTCCTCAACGTGATTTTCAGACGATAAATATTGGTATCTGAAGGACAGTCTTACTCAGTTGTACAGCCGGAAGCATAAAATGAATAAAATATGGGGAGTTTGGGCTAAGCACACACATATTTTTTACCTTTGGGTCAGAAATTTAATTGCTGCTTCTTGCTCATATTGATAAGGAAGCCAGATGCTACGCTCCAGGAATTGCAGCAAATCAATTACTAACAGGTAATGGAGTCCAGTATCAAGTGAGATAAGAGTGCTTAGAAATCAGCTTCATCAGAGGGCTTTACCAATGCTGTCTGAATCACCCAAGCCTCCTTTGTATTTAAATATTGCCCCCTTCTCTCCAGCTGGCTCTGTATGACTGCATGATGAGGAGCAGATAAAATATGCATCTGTTATATATCTCATCAGACTACGTGGACCCCCATTTCTGCTGGTGCTGCTCAAAACAAGTTTACCAGATTCCAGTCCTCTAGAAAATTATTCCATAAGATAACCTTGTACTAGAAAAGCATGCAAACTAGTGGTTTGCGTTTGTTTAGAGACATGTTTATTAAGAATTTATGCTCTGCAAAGGGCTGTACAGGCATAGTAAGAATAGATTACCTGCCATCTGCTCACAAAACATTACAATAAGGTCAATATTATGAGTTTCCACACCTGAAAACCAGGAAGACAAAAATTTCTAAACATATATACTATGCTACCTTAACTTAGTGGCAGATGGGAGGTAATACAGACACGTTTGACTATTTACTATGTGCCAGACACTTCACATGTTTCAATTGTATGTAGTTATTTCTAGAACCCTGCAATATTAAGTACCATTACCTCCCACTTTGCCAAATCTGAATCTCAGAGATACTTTCCTACTGGCCCACGATTAATAAGTAGCAGAACTGGTGTTTGAACCTAGATCTGGCTGGTTCCCAAGAAATTTCTATTGCATCATATTGACAGTTTTTAATATGTTGTACCAATTCTACAAATACCATTTATATTTAATATAAATATATTAAAAGATATACTTGAATAGATAAACAAGCTGTGGTATATCCATATTAAGGAATACTACACAACAACAGAAAGGAATAAAACTCCATAACTTGGGTGAACCTCAGAGGCTTTATGCTGAGTGAAGGAAGCCAGTTTCAAAAGGTTATATACTGTACAATTCGATTTTTGTGTCATTCTGGAAAAAACACATCTACAGTGATAGAGTACTGATCAGTGGTTTCCACAGACTAGGAATGGGTGTGTGGGTGACTATAAAGAAATAGCACAAGGGAGTTCTTTGGGTGATGGAGCTGTTCTGCATCCCAACTGTTGTGACAATGATCTGAAATATACATAGGTTATAATTCATTGAACTGTACACAAAGCATCAATAAAAAATTAAAAAGGAAATATTTGAAGTGTGGAAAATTATAAGAAAGACATCACCATACTAATAAAACTTTTGATATCTTTATACTTTTGTTCTTACACATAAAGCTGACATGTTTTGTGAGAGTTTTTAATCTCATACAGAAAGGTATAAATTATGACTTAGCTGTATTTGAAAGATGATAAAATATGATGGTTAGAAATAATGAAGACTGATACGTACCTGCAACAGTCTTTTGGAATATATATGCTTATATATATGTACATATATATATCCTAAGGAATATTGTGAACATTTCAGAGAAGAATTCAGCGTATTAATGTAAACATCCTATCCAATAGCTGAGAAGAATGTAGATGGGGTTCTTCTGCCAGAGCTCCTTCTCATGGTAGCAGCTGGCAGAAATAGGCACCCTGTCCCAATGGTTAAGGAAAAGCATACCAATTCCCATGAAGAACTAGAGAACTAGGAAAGAGACATTGGAAAAAACACTTTGTGCCAATTGAGCCTAGAAAATGGAGTTGAAAGGAGGCTGGGGCTGGTGGAAGGAGAGAGTGCCAGAATTTAATCTGGTTCTATCAGAATTTCTCTGGCCACGTCCACTGACCATGTCCATGTGCCATACCTAAATGTAACAGCTTAGTCAGGATTGACTTAGGAACTGAAGGAACTTGCATCACTGAAGGTTAGTGACAGAGGCTGGAGGAGGACTGGCCCTTTAAATGGTTCTTCTGTAGCTTCAGAAGGTTATTGAGCTTTCCCAAGATGTCAGACATGTTATTAAATGAGTTAGTGTGGGAGAAAAGTGTGTACTGTAAATTGTAGGGTACCACAGAAGTATTACTTATTATTAACCTTAAAACTGGGAGACTGACTCAACGGAGTATATTAAACTAGAGGAGGAACATCTGTAAGGTAACCAAGATACAAAATGCTCAGCCTTTGAAATTTTTAAATGTGCATTTCTGGTGGACGTAATCCATATGTGCCTGTGCGTTGTGCAAATATTCATACTGCACATTAATAAATGCATATAAATGAGCTGAAAATTGTGAATTACTCAGTAAAACCACAGCAGCCCATCTTGATGAGATTACCCTTTCAGAAAAATCCATTAAAATGCAAATATGTTAAACAAATCAAATTTGGGAGGTCAAATTTTCTGGGAAAGTGCAGTCTGTTAGCAATATCGCATCTCTACAGGATTTCCATCTGAATTGTACTAATGATGTGCAGACTGGGAGTGCAATGAAAGAAAAATTTCTAAGACTGTGGGCTTCAGCTTTAGCAGATGTTGTATGTTCTGATAATTGAATCAAAAGAAAATGGATAAAAACCTTTGTGTGCTCTTCTCAGCCCCATGAGGGCTGAATCAATGGTTTACCTTTCTTTTATATCTCCACTGCCTGAAAAATGTCCTAGCACCTGGTATGTACTTAATAAATAGTTGTTGAATGCATGGATGATAAATAAGGAGTAGAAGAGAGTGGTAGAAGTACAGGTAGGAAGAGAAAGGATGAGTACGAGAGACATTTTGAAAGAAAAGCAATAGGAAGAAAGGAGACTGATGAATTAAAGATGATGCCAAAGATTTTTGTCTGGATGACTGGGAGTGGTATTGCCATTGGCTATAATGGAGAAGAACATGGGGTAGAGGCAGGTGAGTAAGTTTCACATTGTAAAGTTAGGCATACATCAAACTCAGAGACAGAATTATCTACATAAAGATGATGATTAACATAAGAATGAAGAATACCTCACACTGTGTGTATATATAGTTCCGTATTTCCTTATGGAAAAACCTGCACTAGAGTAACACTCATGATGTGTCTTAATCATTTCTCCCCAAGAGGGAGCAGTGATTTATCTGACTGGGAGTGCAGTGACATTCACTGGTTCACATTTTTCCACTGGGTAAATCTTATCTATTTAAATCCTGAAAGATCTGGAGATTCATTCCCCCCTTTTTGTGGGAAGCAACAATTCTGGGTAAGTATGTCTACCCTACAAAGCCAATTTGGTTCCTTGAATAGATTCCTTCAAGCTCTGAGCTTAGGATAAGTGGAGAGACACAGAATATTAGCATCCCTTTTTGGCCATGGATCTATAGAAACAGTTAATATCCAATTGCTGATCTCCCATGTTCAGTTTTTCACTTGGTTCAAAATTATGCAGTAGAATCAAGTGATACTATATAGTAGCCTCCTACAGCCCCAATATTCTGGAAAGTTTTATAAAGAAAACTATACGAGTAGAGAAAAATAGAGCAGCCAGTGCAACAGAGAATTAATGGTCGAAAATGTTTGAAGGTATCAAGGATTTCCCAGTGTCAAGTAGATCTTGGAGGGAGAGTTCACAAAGGATGTGTGAGGAACACAGATCAAATCTGTCACGCAGATGTGGGGCATGAGGACAGAGTCTGAGCCACTAAATGCGGTGATTAGGTACCTGGTCACCTGTACAATTTTATTCGACATGAAATGGTCAAGAGGAAGCCAGGATTCAGAAGGCAGTAAGGAAACAGAGGCATTGGGTCCAGATTATTCTCGTAGTTTAAGAATCAATAATGTGAGGGGAATAGAATAGTGGCTGGAGAAGGTCACAAGGTAAAAACATTTTTGTTCTGTTCTGTGTTCCCAAGAAAGGAACAATCAGTGCACACATTTGATGACTGAGAACCAATAGAAGTATGAGTGAATAAGGAAGTGGGAGGGGAAGAACTTGTTTTTGATTTTGAAAGGGACAGAAAAGAGTGAGAAGGTGAGATGGGCAATAGGGTCAGCCTTTGTGGACCCATCTTCCTTCACTGAGATGGATGGAAAACAAAACAGAAAAGGAAAGTTGATGAGGTCCTCTACCAAGGGGAAGTTGAGAGAAAAGAGCCAGTGAGAAAATCTATCAATCAGAACATGATGTTCTCAAGAAGGCTGATGGCTCTCACTTTATCTAAAAACAAGCAAGGTCTCTTCTTTAATTTAGCTCCGGTATCAAAGTCTCTCTTTTAGATTATAGAGTAAGTGAGAAGTGTACTAAAATAGAACACAGTAACCCAATTGAAAAAAGCAGAGGTTTAGAAGAATATATTTATATGAAGGGACCTGGGCGTCCCAATCTGGAAACCCATACTACCATGGGAACAAAGCTTAATCTTGAAGTCGAAAGGCAGACCTTAAGATTCCTGCATCCAAGAAACATGGCTCCCACTCCCTTGACTCTTTTTATCCCACCAACACCCCTTTCTTCCCTTTCCCCTTGGGAAAAAGTAGCAAGGACACAAACACTTATATTTTTCTCTTTTATCAGCTAAAATATCTCATGAATATGACTCCTTTTTAATGAATCCTATATCAGAGCAACTGAAGTTGTGTCAAACCTACTGATTGATCCAGTGCCATGTTTTGAGGCTGCACTAAGTCATGGGACACATTCAATCAGCCTAGCATGGGAAAAGCAAAAAACAGAAAATTAACCCCATGAGGTTTTTCACATGGTCCAGCACTTGTCAGTGAAAATCAGTAATATGTTATGTGCCTCCCTCTTTTTATGAGAAAGATGAAAACATTTCAAAATGTGGAGTAAAGCAGTTTTGTATTAAACACAAAAGACAAAAGCAATGTGGTTGATGGCAAGATATAAAAACATATAAACATATATCTTGCAAGATATGCAACATATAAAATCATTATGTTGCAATGATTTTCTTCAGGTAACTTGAAGCTGAGAAAAATAAGTTTGTTAATTATCAATTTTCATTTGTTCCCTTTTAAAAAATGAGAACCAAGAGGAATAAGATAATTCAACAGTTTCCCTTGAATCACAAGATTTTATCAATGGAAAATAAACTTTTTAACATGAAAGCATGAAAAAAATGAGTTATAGAAAGGTGTTAGCTACTTTCAGCCTGTGATAATAAAAAGATAAGAAGTCCAACTTATGTCTTTTATGTGCAAGGCATTGTACTAACCGCCTAATTTTTTTGCATTATTATTAAGAAACATTTCAAACATTCAGAAAAGTTTATATATATAAAATTACAAACTTATGGATTTAGAAGTGTTTGATGTGTTTCAAACCATTAGGTTGTTAATCTTATTTATACTCTAGTTATCCTATTTTTGGCCAGAGAATGTCTTCAAAATGGTTTCCTGGGTCTTTTTGATAGGTAGTTTCCTTGCTTTTGGTATGATAAGGTGTTCCAGAATCAACTTGTACATGTTTTGCCCCAGACCTAGAACCAGCTATTTTTCCAAAATACTTTGGTTCCTGTTAGGGGAAAATGGTATTTACAGACCAAAATCTGATCAATAAGGGTTTGTCTACTGCCACCAGGTTGGTCTTCATTTCTAGGTCTTTTCAATGGATAGAGCTAAGTTTTTTCTTTTAGAGAAGACACACCATGAGCTCATACTGACATTTCAATTCAAAGTCAGGAATACAAGATTTGTACTTAACCTCTTTGGTCTCATATCTGTACTTCTTTTTCCAGTTCTGAAATTCCTTCACTTACATAACCTAGCGTACCTCACACTCAACAAATTCAGAATTAAAGCCATGACTGCCTCCCATCTTCTCCACACCTGATTTCCCTTCTCATTCCCTATTCCAGTGAAAAGCAATGCTTTGCACCCATCGGGTATCACACTGGAACCTTGGAAGTTATTTCATTGTTTACTGTCTTGCACACATTAAGTCAGGTCCAAGTGCAATAGATTAGACCTGCTCTCTCTGAAATCCTCTCTCTCTTCCATTCCTTCAGCCACCATCTTAGTTCAAGCCTCATGGTTTCTTATCTGTTTCATGCAATAGACATGCCCTACCTCTCAATGTGTGCCTGTCAGATCTCTTCTCCACATTCCTTTCAGAACGAATCTCCCACCATGTGAACAAATCATGTCACTTCCTTACTTAAATAAGAATCTTTAATGCCATCTCCTCTTGGTATGCTCTCCATCCCTCTACCATCTTTAAGATTGCAGACTTCTGTACGCTATACAAGCTCTTCCTGATCCCTCTTCTTTTACCTGTTTCTGCCCATGACA
This sequence comes from Balaenoptera physalus, assembly GCF_965194825.1. NCBI lineage: Eukaryota > Metazoa > Chordata > Mammalia > Artiodactyla > Balaenopteridae > Balaenoptera > Balaenoptera physalus. The sequence goes on along the minus strand of NC_138882.1, from coordinate 109,142,943 downwards.
CATACTTCCATGTATGCCTACTGAATTATAATCCTTCAGCAGCCTTCCCTGATAACTGCCATAGGGATTAAGACCCTTGATGGGTGTCCACATAGTTTTTTATGTTTATCTCTTATTCCATTCATTTTACTTTCTATAGTTACTGATTTTGTGGTCTCATTTTTCTACTATATTCTGTGCTCCTTTAGGGCAGAGACTGTATAGTTAAGAACAAATCTTTCGTGTTAAACACATTTCGGCTTACATTCTAGCTTTGTCTTTTCCTAACTGTGTAATTTGGGGCAAGTTAACCTCCTCTCTGAACCTTGGATTCCTCATCTGTAAACTTTATGTGGCTTTTGTGGGGATTAAATGAGGCAATGCCTGTCGAGTGTTTGATATAACTCCTAGCTCATTAGAGCTTTCAATAAATATGAGCAGTTACTACTATCATCTATGTCAATAGAGGATGAATGAAGGTAAAATGAGGACAAGGTCGGCCTCCAAGGGAGGCAGTCTTACCACCAAAGGCAGTACTGATGCAAGAAGAACAGAACTCAGGGGCCACTGGGGACAGAGGCTGCAGGTCAGCAAGAGACTCCCCTAATTAGACCAGGAGTGACATCTAAATCAGACCCAAGAGGCAACTCTCAATTGAGGCTGTCAGGAGATGGCTGAGAAGCTAGGTACAGAAAAGTAGGACGCACAAGAGACCGTTCTCAGAAAAGTGCTTTCTATACAGCTCTTCTGGGTTGGGAGATTTGAAGTTACTTGGCTCCTTTAAGGAGCAGTGTTAAAAGTAGATGCCTGGTATTAAAGGTAGAGTTTTGTCTCCCCAAAATGATATGTTGACATCCTAATCCCAAGTACCTAATTTAGAAATAGCATCTTTACAGAGGTAATCAAGTTAAGATGAAGTCATTAGAGTGGGCTTTAATCCAGTATGACTGGTATCCTTATAAAAAGGGGAAATTTGGACACGGAGACAGACATGTGCAGGGGGAAGATGATGTAAAGACACCCGAGGAGAAGACAGCCATGCAACTGGAGTAATACATCCTCAAGCTAAATGATGAGTAATACATTCCTCAAGGAATACCAAAGACTTGCCATCAAACACCAGTTGTTGGAAGAGGCGAGGAAGGATTCTCCCCTGGATCCATTAGAGACAGCATGGCCTTGCCAACACCTTGATTTCAGAGCTGTAGGCTCCAAAACTGTGAGACAATAAATTTCTATTGTTTTAAGTTACCTAGTTTTGGGTGCCTTGCTGCAGCAGTTCTACTAAGCAAATACATCTGATGATACAAAATAACAGCCAGCTCTTTTGAACTGTGCATTAGACACTGTGCTAAGCACTTTTCATGAGTTTTCACATTCAATCCTCACAGTTCTATGGACCGGGCACAACATGTCCATTTTATAAATGATCACACTGAGGTTTAGTGAGGTTAAGCAACTTACCTGAGATAAAGGGTAGAGCCTAAATTTGAACCTGCTCATACCTGCCTGGGAGCTCATGCTCTAGTCACTACATAACCCTCCACCCCATGCATACAATAACACACTGGAGCTTTACAGTAAATACAGAGCGACACCTGAGTTCAAGGGTATTGTCATCTTAATAAAGGACAAGTGTCATCTGTGTCTGTATGCCATCTTCCTGCAGCTGTGGTACCATGGAAAAGAATAGAGTTAGATGGTCTGGGCTCAAGCCTAATTTTGATTAGAATAGATGTTTTGTTTGGGGCAGATATTTAGACTCTCAATTTCTTCTTATGCAAAAAAAATTCTCCTGATGCTCCAGTTTCTCCTTTTATCTCTTTGTAGTTATTTATTCATTTGTTCATTCAACAAATGTATCCTAAGCAACCACTATACACCAATGAACAAGGTGAGACGTTGGGATTCCAAAAGGGAAAAGACAGACTCTGCCTTTTAGAACTTGCAGTCCCCATTTCAGCACTTCTGTTACAGTATTGTGGTTTCTGTATATGTCAGTTATCCTGGGTGGACATTAGGATAAGTCAGATTTTTTTTCACTATTTCCTCAATCTGTATAGAAATTAAGAGTATGATTTGGAAAAGACAGATCTGGGTTTGAATCTTGGATCCCCAAGTATTGTTTATGTGACATTTGGCAAGTTACTCTCTACACTTAAATTTTCTCATTTCTAAAATGAGAATAACAATACTTATATCGTCATTTTGAGGATTAAATGAATAAGGTGTGCAAAGCAAATAGTTGAATGCTTGGCAAATCAATAGGCTTAATGAATCTGGTATTATTAATCATTTGGTACATTTTCTGGAACATAACAAATACGCTAATGGTTAATACATTTATGAAATAAAATAATATAATGAAAGCATTTTATCAACAAGCATTTTATCAGGTTATAAAATGTAACATATTTCCTGTAAAATCTGCATATGTACTTAATCATTCCATTACCACTTTTTTCCCAAAGGATAAAATTGGAAAACGGTTTGAAAGGCTGATAAATTTTAATTTTCTGGAAATATTGGTGACAGAAACAAACTGTCAATATTTGTTCCACAAGTCAGAAAAGGTAACTAAATATGAGTAGCTGGTGCATTGAGAGCTAACTTGTATGCAAGATAAATTCAGGTTTATCTCACTGACTTGAATCAGCTGCATAGTTAAAAATTAGTCTGACATAATTTTGACGGATTAACGTAAACAACAACAATAAAAAACAAAATGGATCAGATTGTTCGAAATAGGCATTGCTGTTTATTTACTTCTAACTTGACTATCTCTAAAAGTCTAAAATAAATCTGTCAAAGGCCAGCCTGAATGATAACCTCTTCCAGAAAGCATTTACAACCACTGGCCTAGAGTAAGCACCAATCTGTTTTTCTTTTATTCCCTTCACCATATACCACATTGAAGTAATTATTTGAGCATGGGTCTTATTCTTTTTGTTGTTGGACTCTACAGTTCTTGCAGGAAAAAATAAATCTATATGTCAGTACCTTTGCTTCTCATAGCACTTAATATAGTGCTTTGCATAGAAGCAAAATCTGTTACATGAATGAATTTAGAAAATCTGGAAATGAATACTTGAATGAATAAATTAATAGTTACATTTCTGAATCTTTATTCAGAAATACTTGTCATAAACATTACCAACATTTTGAATGTATGATATTTCCAAATTTCAGAAAAATTGGTTAATGTATTGCAGTGAGGCCTACATGCCACCATTCACTCACTCATTCTGTCAGCATTGTTTGTTGACTGCCGATTATATACTAGGTATTATAAAAGGTAATGAAGATCTGTTCTTCACCTACCAAGAGAATGTTCTTTCTAAGGCAAAGTCTACTATGTTTCACCACTATCTTTCAGAAATGTTGAAAAATTTTTAGCATGACACAAATGTATCTGCCTATATCTCTCAACTTATATTTTGCTTTGTGGACCCCTTGCCCTCATAAATCTATTCTCTAGCCTCGGAAGTCCTTGCAATTTTTCACCATCATATAAACTCTCATGTTTCTGTGCTTGCCCAGACCATTCTTATCCATTCTATAATAATCTCTATTCAGTATTTAAGACTCATCTCAAAGTCACCTACTCTTGGCAATCTACCTGGGCAAGCAAAGTCATCCTGACCTCGCTTTGTGAAATTTCTCTTTGCATCACTTATTTGTTTCTGTCACCACATTTAATGTAATCTGTCATTATTGTTGATTTACTAGTGACTCTTTACTACTAGATTGTAATTTCCTTGATAGGAGGCTATATGTCTCACTTATCCCTATGTGCTCAGTACCAGGAAAATCGGAGGTACTCAATAAATTCTCTATGAATGGGGGGAAAAAAGCAAAGGGCACTTTAAAACTAGTCATTTATTATAATTACCAAATTCTCCATTCTAATGATCATATGTTGCCTAAAATATGTTAATAATAATAATACTTATATTTTTATAGCGCTTTATTCTTTCCAAAATGCTTTTGAACTGGTTTAAACTGAAAATTTATATTTAAAAAGAAAGTGTATACACACATTGCTTATTCAGTTCAGGGTGAGCTAGATTTAAGAGCACTTGTGATTTGTAATTTTCCTCCTTCCAGGCACCTGATGGGACAGCACTCTCCATCCCCTTGAGGTTGGGCATAGATGTGTGACATGCTTTGGTCAAAGCATTGTGAAGGTAAGTTGAGCGGGCCGCTTCCAGCTGGAAGTCTTTGGGAGACACAGTTGTTTGCCATCGACATGAAACCATATTGGCTTGTACGCCCCACCCCATAAAGACATAAAGGAACAGAGCTCACCACTGACCTGAGATGAATATGTTGCAGGAATAAGGAAGACAAAAGAAACAAAAAAACCAAACCTTTTGTCGCTGAAAGCCACTGAGATTTTAAAGGATTTTTTTTTTTTTTTTAGGTAACCTCAACATATTTTAGTCTATCTTGAATAATACTCAGAGTATGTTCACATATGAGAATTACACAGTGGTATTTTCCTATATAATTTACTCTCATTCCCAGTCATTATTTAATCTTTGGAAAGATTACAAACAGTATTATAGTGTGATGATCACGCTGGTTCTGCCTGTATCTTTAGCAGGAATGCCTAGGGAAGGAAATTTAGACCATCAGCATCAAAATTATACATTTTGGTGAGAAAAGGAGAATAGCTGAGAGAGGCGAGGAAGAAGATAAGTGTGTTTGGTTTGGAAGAGGTTTACATCAGAAAAGAGTCGGTGCCTAAGGCCTCACTGGCTTGTTACTCATACTGTTGTATCTTTATCAGAAGATAGGGAGAAGGAGTAACTATATCAATACATAATGCAATAAATCTGACTATCTTCAGAGCAGAGGACAGGTTATTTTCAAGTACGGACTGCACAGCTTTCATTAGTGCCATGGGGTCCAAAAGGGAGCATTGGACGAGAACCCCTGCTCTCTGGGTTCCTCAGGAGATCTTTGGATCATGGATTTCAGAACTCTTTGAGTCAGGTTCAAAATTTATTCAAATTTGTTTCCCCAACATTTGCATGTAATTGGTGTAAAAAATACTTTCTTGAAGATGTTAATTGGTTCAAGTGGACTCAAATTATTCACAAATAGATGTTCCAAGGAGAAGGGGAAAAAAGTAAAAGTTGACTAATTATTTATGTGTATGTAAGGATTATATACTGGAGGCACACTTATCCACACAGACACACATAATTAAAATATCCCCAAAGTAAAAATATTAAGCTTGTCTTAAGACAAAAGAGAATGAAATAGAAGAAAATCAATGGCATTTTCGAGTTTTCATATCAAGTCCCCAGTCTTGGAAAATTTGAATTCAGAGACCTTAATAGCTGGTCAAATTCTCACACTGATTAAAAGCATTATATATCTTCCCTTAAAGGGGACGAACAACAAACTAACTTCAACAAACTAACTTGCATCAACATTTGTTGTGTTTTAAACAACTATTATTTCATTCCATGCTTTGTGTGTACTTACGATACTAAAACTTTTCTGAGATGTCATGATACATGTTCCTTACTCTCTATAAAACTCAATATAACCCAATGTGATTTCCTCATACAGCTAAAGCATTCACTACAGGCATCCTTTAAATAGTAAGCTCCTGATGAATTTAAATCCTGACAGTTCATCAACTAATTGACAGAATCTTGAAGGGCAAAGAAATGAAGGTGTTATGAAGGACTGCCAATTGCAAATCAATCAGAAATGCATATAAAATAGCTCTTCTAATGTAAGTCAGTGTAATTAGATTTGCCCTTATTTGATTTGCACATAACTTTTCAGAAATTTACCTAATGAATAAAAGACACATATGCGTAAAATTAATTCCAAAGTTTAGCGCTTGTATGCTCTGCCTCCAGGTTGCAAATTTCTCAAATTAATTTCTAAATTTGCTAAAACAAGTTTTTAGTCAAGTGAGAGTAACCTTTCTTACACAAAATTAGTCGCATGAACACATGAAAACACTTATGCATTTCCAACCTCTGAAAATTCCTTTGCCACACCAGATCGTCCAGCTTCTATGCTGAAACCTCTCATATCTACCTTTCCTATTTTTCCCTGCTCTTCAGACCTACCTTTCCAACTCCAAACAGAACACATTCACTAATCCTTAAACTCAATACAGAATGTATTCTTTCAAAACCAATTTATGGAACACCAACTTTGTAGGTACTGTGTTAAGTGTGGGAAGACAGTACTAACCAAATAAAACTTTACTAATATTATTTAGGTTCCAATCTAAAACTAATTCCAAACTACCCCCATTGGATAAAAACTCTTCAATTGTTCCCATCACTTAAAAAATATTCTAGGTTGTATTCTCTGGAATCATTATTTTAGTTTTTTCTTACTCCTCATTAATTAATTAATTTATTTATTTATTTATTTATTCATTTATTCATTTATAATTGAAGTATAGTTGGTTTACAATGTTTTTAGTTTCAAGTGTACAGCAAAGTGATTCAGTTATATATATATATATATATTTTTTTTCAGATTCTTTTCCCTTGCAGGTTATTGCAAATTATTACATATAGTTCCCTGTACTATACATTATGTCCTTGTTGGTTATCTATTTTACATATAGTAGTGTATATAGGTTAATCCAAACTAATTTATCCCTCCCCCCTCTTCCCCTTTGGTAACCATAAATTTGTTTTCTATATCTGTGGGTCTCTTTCTGTTTTGTAACTAAGTTCATTTGTATCATTTTTTTAGATTCCACATATAAGCGATATCATATATACTTGTCTTTCTCTGTCTGCCTTACATATATATATATACACACACCATATCTTCTTTATACATTCATCTGTTGAGGGACACTTGGGTCTTGGCTATTGTAAATAGTGCTGCAGTGAACATTGCAGTGCATGTACCTTTTCAAATTATAGTTTTCTGCAGATATATGCCCAGGAGTAGGCATTCTTTATATTCAGTCTGCTCCTAAGGATCACTTTCTTCAGAATTTTTGCAATATTTACTCATTGATTTATCAAAAAAAAATTTATTGAGCACGTATCATGTGTCAAGCACTGTTCTAGGCTGTGGAAATACAACACTGAAAAAACAAAACAAAACAAAAAAGATTACCTATTGTAGAGATGAGATAGACAATAAATAAAAATAAAATGGTTAGGAAAGCTAAGAAAAAGCGATGCGTGAAGAGGATTAGGGAGTATCACTGTGGATGGGTTAATTTTAGTAATCAAGGAAGATCATCTGTTGCTCTTTATATAACGTAGAGTATTCCTGGCCCTTTATCATCTCATGCTTTAATTAGTACAATCTGTGGTCTCCCTGACATCACATCTCAACTTTCTGTTCATCTTTTTTAATCTTTCCAGGTTATTCTTCAGAAGACACTGAGCGTAATTATCACATCACACTTTTAAAAGAATGACTTTAAATGAATTATCTGCTGAACATATCAATTCCATGATTTTTATCATTGTCTGATCCTCCTTAAGTTATCTCAGGCAACTTCCAGTTCTGCCCTGATGTCAACTTCCAAATTTTATCAGCTTTCTATGTCCTGGGTTCATACAGTTCTCTGTCATGGAATTCTCTACCCTCTTCTTTTCAATATCTTTTCTTCCCTTCACTTAAGCTTCAACTCAAGGCTCACTTTTCTCTGGATGTATTTCTGTCTAACCTAGTATCTGCAGATAGCCCTTTTCCCCAAAACTCTATAATATGACGAGCGAAAACCAACAATTTAGTTCTTCATTCTATCCCAACTTATATCACTCTCTGATTATTGCATATTAGTCTCCAGTCCTCCTCTGCTCATAGGGTTCTTAAAATTGACAAATAACAGTGCTCATCGTGGGGTATTTTGTCCTCTCAAAGCAGGCATAAAGTTTTCTCATGCTCTTTTATATATCCCTCATTGTTTATAGCAAAGGCTCCATAAGAACAGTTTATTGATTGTATGTTTGTTGTTTTTTTTTTTTTAAGACAGAAATACTGGAATCTCTTTCTTAGATTTATAGGTCACTAACCTGCCTTTTCTAATTAAACCTTGAAGCCCTACTTGAAATATTCTACCCCGTGTCGATTGCATATATTACTATCTATCTCCAGTGAATAATATGGTTTCCCACATCAGAAGTTTCCACGAAATAATGAAGCTGCAAAAATGTAACCCCAGAGAACATTTACATTATTTTTATTTGCTGTGGGAACTTCCTTTAATCCTAGAGTGCCTTCTAGGATATATAGTTGGTTTTAAATTATAACACACTGTAGTTTGTATCAAAATCCATCCATTACCTTCTTATGCCAAAAATCCTGAAATAATTATTTTTAATTTTGTATGGAACATTTTGATGATATTTTGTCATCCTTGATACTCAATCTATTCTTCCCTGACACCCCAGCACGTGGTAAGCCTGTGGGCCACTATCTGCCTATCGCCCCTTCACTTTATGAGAAAGATGAGGCAAGTCCATCTTCATCTGTCCCAGCCTTCTGTAACCACAGAGACCAAAGAATCTAAACAAGGAGGTGCCCTCTAACTGGGTACGTGTGTCATGTTTTATGTAACTAATCTGTTCTTGAGTGAATCCTCTTTGCCTAATTTTCAAGATGAACACAAATGAAAAGCTGTATTATTTTTATTGTTTTCTACTACTTCAGCCTAATAATATCACGTATAGCATGTTTCACAGAAGCACACAGTTTAAATCTTGTTAGGGCTTTGCCTAGGGAGATGTTGTGTGCTTCTTTTCCAAGTCCACTGCCAAAGCTTCAGAATCTCCCCTTCGTTCTGGGTAATACACACAGAAAGAGAGAAAAAACTGATCCTCTGCTTTACTTAGGTTAAATCCTGCCAGGCATGATTAAAAAAATTCTGCCATTTTGTATGTCAGTATTTGTGCCCAACTTAATTTTATTGCATTTGAGTTTCAAAAAGGGAAAAAAATACAAATACTTACAAAGCATATCTTTGTTATTGCAAATCCTGTTTATTCTAATTCTATGTGAAGTGCACTGGTCTACATTAATAAAAAGAATGTGAGTGACCTATCTCAATCATGTCTAACCTTCCTCAAGTATTTTGCCTAGAACATAAATCCTTGAAAGGTAAATGCCAAATGAATAAATAAATGAATGAATGAGTGCTAGTTTTGTTTAAATTTAATGCTTCTATATTAATGGCTTTTTAGATTGTTTTTATCAAGTATATACCAGTCATTAATGACCATACTTGAAATCGGGGGAATATTTTGAAGCATTTTATCACTAGCAAGCTTTAAATAAATTATGAGTTTTCAGGTAACATAGGTACATTTTAGAACCCAAGGCTATGTCTGGGTTAACAATAAAAGGAGCAAAGGTGATCAAACCATGAAATAAGTTGTGTTAATGTCCATATCAACTTAGCACTTAGATTTTTGTATCAATCAGACCAAGGTGAAATTTTTCACTTAGCAGGATAATTTTATGCCCATTAAAATAATTATCCTGATTGGTCAAATTGAGTTAGTTCCTATATATACTTTCTACTACTTTACTTCTACTCTGCTTATGTAGCTTTGCCTAGGATTCCCTTATCCCATCTCTCTGTACACAAATCCTATCTACCTTTAATAACAGTTGCAATGACATTTCTTCTATGAAGGCTTTCAATAACTCTCAACTGAAATAACTGTTTTCTTCATAAGATTTAACTATTTGGTTATGATACTTAGCATAATGACCACTAATTTAAAATGCAGAAAGCCTGTTTCATTTCAATGTGTACTGACTGAATGGTCAAGAATAGGTCATTATACCTTCAGGTACCTCACTATACTGATTTGACAAAGAGGAATGCTAGTATTTGTAGCAGATACAATTCTTTTTGTTTATTACATGATTTTCTTTTTATGGGCCCATAGAAAAACAACATTTCCCAACTTCTTTTGGATTTGCATTCAGGTCATATAACTGGTTCTGATCAGGAAAATGTAAGCAGCAGAAATGACTTGTGTTGAAAAAATAAAACAAACTAGTGAATAACCTAAAAGATACAGACTCACAGATATAGAGAACAAACTGATGGTTACCAGTGGGGAGAGGGAAGGAGTAGAGGCAAGATAGAGGTAGGGGATTAATAGGTACAAACTACTATGTATAAAATAAGTAAGCTGTCAATACAAGGGTATATTGTACAGCACAGGGAATATAGCCAATGTCTTATAATAACTATAAATGGAGTACAGCCTTTGAAAATTGTGAATCACTATGTAGTACATCTGAAACTTGCTTCATATTGTATGGCAACTATACCACAACAAAAAACAAAAAAGAAAAGAAATGACTTGTGTTGAGATGGAGGGAGTTATCAGCATTTGACCTCATTCTGTGCCTTCCCAAGTAGCCATGTGTTGAGGTGGAGGGAGTTGGATTGAGGTTTAAGACTGGTAACCGTGGTCAAAGATTTTACTGCCTCTGATCCATGCTTGAAGGAGAGCCCTTGCTGACCAACATGGCACTTTGTGTGAGTGAGAAATAAACTCTGGCGGAATATGTCACCAGAATTTCATGGTTAATCCATAGTCATGAATAGCTTTCCTCATCTTGACATCTACTCTCTGCTACCTCACAGAGTGGAGGCGAGGATCCGGCGAAGAAGAACACTTTTCAAGCATACACTATATGCCAAGTATTATGCTAACTGTTTTCCTATATGAATTAATGCAATAATATAGTAAACATATCCTGGAAATTATAAATATTAATTATGTAAAAGGCTTAATCCTTTGTTCGGGCACATGTCTTTCCATTTTACTGATCTGTAGGTTCTTCAAGAATGTATTGGAATGTAACTTATTTATCAGAGGCAGTATTGAACAGTATTTAAGAATGTGGGCTTTAGACTCAAATCTTATCCATACCACTTACTAGCTGCATGACTTTGGATAAGTTACCTAATATTTACGTGTCACGTTTACTTATCTGTCAAACACAATGAATAATACTACCTACCTCACTGAATTTTTGTGGGGCATGAACTACTTGATGTACATAAAGTGCTTAGAAAAATTAAGGCTTCAGAATATTTAACTGTTATTATTTTCCACTTGTTCTTCCCAGAATTCAGCAGTATTCTGGGAAAGTGAATAGATTATAAGACAATGTTTTCTCATCTCTGCTGTAATGAATTTTCTTGGATTATAATATAACTTTACATATCACGGCTGTAGTCAAATTTACTATACTTTCTTTCCCACGTCATTTTATATTCTGTACTTTTAGCTTAAATTTTTATACTAAGAATTTTCCTTTAAGAAATATATTTTTCATGCCATGTGGATGTATATATGACATGCACTGACCTAAACAAAGATCCACTTATGCCTGCTGAGTTGGTGGAGACAGAGAAGGCTGCTCTCAGACATCTATTTGCATAAGTTGATTTGAATGAGGCAGAGTTTGAGGCAATGGAAGTGGGCAGTGCGGTGTCTTTTTCCCAAAGCAATGCTACAACATAAATAAATCCTAGCCCTGTGGAGAGAAACGAGGCACAGACACAAGGAGATGCTTTCATGAGCGACATTGTGAGAATAAAGTACTCGCAGTGTTGAGTCAGATACGCCTTCACTTTTAATTCAGGAGCCCAACATTTATAGTTTGATTGCTAATTAATGCTTTGTTGATAAAATTGATGCAGAAGCTAACTTACTCCTATACTATTAAAAATGTAAAGCACTACTGTATAATTTTTATGCAATAATGATTTTATTTATGTTTTTTTAAGGAGCCAGTATTTAGTCTATAATTATAAATATCCGCTTGAACAAAGAGTATATTTTTTTGTTGAATGATTCTTTCAATTCTATTGTGCTTTACAATTTTCAAAAGTTATATATATACATATGTTTTAATTTTATCTATAATTAAGCTTATTTGGCTTGAACATCTTGTGATAGAATCTGAACCCAATAATTTTGGTTTACCAAGTTAATCAAACAATTTATTCAGTTTTTCATCAATTCATTCATTCATTCATTCAGTCAGTCAGTCATCAGTTATCTATTGAGCAACTACCACATGCTGGGCACTGTGCAAGGCCCTGGGTGTACACTGGAGAGCAATATAGACGTTGTTTCTGTTCCCATGAAGTCTACAGTGTAATGAGAGACACATACAATCAACAAGTAAATATGTCATCGTGAATGCAAAAAGTATTACAGAGAAAATGAATAAAATTGTTTGACAGAGAATACAATGAGAACAATTACTTTACTTTGGGTGGTCAGGGAGAGCCTCTCTGAAGAAGAGTCATTTAAACTGAGACCTGAAAGTGAGACGAATCCAGACTTGCATGGTCTGGAAAAGAGCATTCTAGGTGGTTGGATGACCACCAGAAAAAATTCCAGTGAAGTTATAAACACTGGATGGTAGGTAGTGAGAGAGAGAGTGGTATTAGCTGGGCTAAAGCATAAAGAACATTACAATTTATGGGAAGGAGATGAATTTTTTCCTAAATGCAATGGGAAGACATTGAAAGGTTTTACACAGATATGAATTGATTTGTGTTTAAAATAAATCACAGTGGCTGTTTATCAAAAAAGGTTTGAAAGCTGGAAGACCGTATGAAACCTGTTGCCATAAGCCAGAAAATTAGACCAGGGTTGTGACAATAAGCAGGGAGAGAAGTTCATAGATTAGAGAGTTATTTAGAAGTAAAGTCAATAAGATTCAGTGATGGATTTAACATGGGGACAGAAAGCATAGAGAGGGAAAAGAGATGCCCAGGGTGATGTCCATGCATTGTGGAAATAGACATTGTGCCCCTGGGTGGATGGCATGACCCCGCGCAGAGATGAACAAGGCAGGGAGAGGGACGCCAGTGAGGAAAGATTCTCTATGTAAAGTCCAGCTTCTTTCACATGTCTGGATCTTCATACATTCACGATGGAGCTTTAGCAACATCACTTCCTGAACCATAGCTAATCTGAAAGCAAGGGATGCACATCTAGAAAATTATAAAAAAAGATCTTGTAAGGCAAAATTCTACTTTTTTTCCTCATCAGTTTGTTCCAACCTTTATTATATGTGTAAGAATTAGAAATATAAAGACCTCGGGGAGGGAATATGGGCGCATGAGTAGAAAGTCATAGAAAATTAGTGGCATAAAAATAATTAAATATGAAAAAAATTTAAAGGTTGGATTGTTTAAAAAATTTACGTCAATAAATAGAACATTTCAGTTCAAGTTTTCATATACTTCATCAAGCTTTACTCTCTCCAGAAATATTTCTAAAAATAAAAATTTTTTATCTCACTGAGCCGAAACAGTGTGTTTTTCCAGCTTTTCATGCCCAATCATTTAGGCAACTCCATTATTTCATGGTATTTAAGTGTGCTTTCATTAATGAATGTAGAGGAAAATAAAGGCAAATGGGAAAATAGTTCTTGTCAAGTAGTTAATTCAACTGCCATTTCTATAGATCCAAATTTCAAAGGTGTATAAATGATGCTTACGTTTGAGCTGTTAATTAAATTTCCAACAAATAGCATAGTTTGGACTAAATGTTAGAAAAGCAAATTCAAATGTAAAGTAACGGGGAAAGCCTTTATTTGGGGGGGGGTCAGGAATGAGGTTTGTGAATGGTAACGATGTTCAACAGCTTTAATCTCTTTAGATTCATTTCCAAATCTGTAAAATGAGGATAATATAACCCTAATCTCAGAATTGTTATAAGAGTTAAAACAGATAATGTCCGCAAAACACAGATGTATTGTTGGGCATCATTGGTAGCTCTGAAGAAGATATGTTATGTATATGGACCAGAAGACACATATGTATTACATACAGTGCAAGCAAGTTATAATAAATTGCATAAAGGAAGATAAAACATGATATTACTATTTAGCCAACAAATATTTATTGAGAGCAGTTACTTGAAAGATACAGTCTGGATGCTGGAAATAGAGAAGTGAAAAAAAAAATCTCTCATGTAGATTATATTCTAGCAGGATAAGCTGTTGCTCAACAAATACCTATGTAATATTTAGGTAGTGATAAATGCTATGCAGAAAAATAATGCAGAGTGAGAAAGATAGAGACATAATACAGAGTGTTTAAGTGAGGCCTCTCTGTTAAGAAGTGGCATTGGAGCAGAGGCTAAAGGAAGTGAGAGGCAAATGTGTGGGTATGTGGGGGGAGGAAACCTTCTCAGGCGAGGGAACAGCAAGTACCAAGGTCTGAGGCAGGAGTGTGCCCGGTGCGCTCAAGGATCTCCAAGTAGGACACTGTGGCTGGAGCAGAATAATTGAGATGAGGTGAGGTCAGAATGAGAAATTAGCAGCAAATGACATCATAGAGTTAGTGGAGGGCAAGATCATGTGAGCTTTGCCGACCATGCTGCAGACTTGAATTTAATTCTGAGTTTGATGCAAAATCCTTAGTGGGTTTTGGGCAGAAGAGTATCATGATGTAACTAACTTATATTTTAAGAGTATCACTCAGAGTGCATGGGCGGGGACACTTATGGGAGCAGGAAGGCTAGTTGGGAGGCTGAAGCACTAGTTCAGGTGAGAAATGATGGTTCTTTAGAAGAGGGTGAAGGTGGTGAAAAGTTGTTGGAATTTGGATGTCTTTGGAAGGTAAAGCCAACTGATTTTCTGATGAATCTCTTGGATTCAAGGGAGAATAAAAGGACAAATGGAGAGTGTGAGGATGGACAACTCATTGAGGACTTTTGCTGTGAAGAGGGACAGAAAATTAGAGTAGTAGCTGGACAGGGAAGTAGGGTGAAGAAAAGTTTTTTTTCTTAACATGGAAGATATTGTAACTGTTTTTATGCTGATAAAAATTATCCAATAAAAGAGGATAAAAATGGCAATGCAGGAGAGAAAGGATCAACTGCAGGAATAATGCCCTAGGGTGAGTGAGAGGAATGGAATTTTGTGCACAAAGGAAGAGTTTGTTCAGATATAGAGGTACCATTAGTTTACCATTGTCACGGAAATAAAGACTGGTGGTATGAGTACAGATGCAAGTAAATTGGTAAATTTGGTAGGAAGAGAATGTGTTGCCCATATTTTCTCAATGACAAAAGAATCAAGGAAATCAAATGGGAGAAGGAAGCGGTATTGGAGTTTTAAGAGAGAGAGAAAATGTGAAACCTTTACCTAAGAGACTAAGAAAGTTAATGAAGTGAGGAAATGTGATAGAATTGCTTGTAACTTGAGGTCAGTGTAGATGAATTTAAAATTATGTTGATCAGCATTGCTGTCTTTCTTCTAACCAAGTTCAGATGCTTGGAGCAAGATAAAAGTCCAGAAATTGAATTTAATCAGGGTTGGGGGGGTTCACAAGTAATTACACTGGAGAGATACTAATTCCAGATACTAGAGAAATCAAAGATGGTTTCTTAGTAGGAAATGGGTTTGAGATGGATCCTGAGTTTATATAGGCCTTGAGTAGCCAAAATGTTTGAATGGTCTCTCCAAATAGAAGAAAATTATGGAAAAATAAGTCTTAAGTGGGTAAAGAATAACAGAGCTTATCAAATAATGGGGTGTTATTAATCTGTATATTATGTAGAGCTATTTTAATGGAGTGGGGAAGGATGAGTGGTAGTGAAAAGGAGGGAAAGGGGAGAAAACTATACCTTCAGAAGGGACCAGGTTTTGGTGACCCTTGCCTGCTGTCTTATGTAACACACGAAAAAACATGAACTTTGATGACAGAAACTCTTTTGGTTGTACCTCTTATGCACCTATAACTCAAACATTTTTCTGGGATTGAAAAACCTGCACCAAATTTAAGAACTAAACTAAAATTGACAAAGGCAAAAAAAAAAAAAATCTTTGTCTGTTTGGGCAAGATTTCAATATTTAGATTTCTCTGAAGGAAACAAAATAAATCAATGGAAAATAAGATTGATTTAGCAACCATATAATCAAAAATAAATTTCAGTGTGTTTATTTTTCTTCTACTTCATTTTTGAAAATAAGTGCTTTCTTTACTTTCTCTATCTGATACTGTGGAGGACAGAAATAATATTAGCTTATTCCTTATAATAAGTCAAAATGATATCGTTATTCATCTCTCCTTGCCCCACCCCTCTACTCTCACCCTATTCCATTAAAGGAATTAAAGGGATATAGAAAGCAAAAGGTTCCCTCCTAAATTTTCAATACTTGTCAAATTTATATCCCTAAAAGATTTAACATAGGAAGAATACATTTGGTTTTGATTTATTAGGATCTATATTTCCATTAAAAAGCTGAATAATGCTCCCAAGTACAGAAGATGAGATGACCAGGATTGCACTGGGTGTCCTCAGTTTTTTCTTTTTCGTTCTAAAATCTTATAACCGTGGGTAATTAAATCAGCATAAGCAATAGCTCATGAATAAGCCACCATCAAAAGCTTCATTTTAATGTTCTTTGCATGACTTTTTTTTCTATTAGGTGCTTATAGTTCATAATTTTTTGCCATTAAGTTGTGAGAAACAATGTAAATTGTATTTCTTTATAAATGATTTTCTCTAAAAATTTCTTCTAAATGGTGTGGAAAGAATGTCATGACTAAAACACACAAGAATTGTTGCCCAGATATCATGGTGTCGCCACTGTAACAGCATAGCAATATACAACTCATAAGGAATACACTTTGGTGCTTAAATGTTTGTCCTTTTGTATTTGTCCAGAGAAATCTAAGCTATACAATGTATATTTCATAAGTCAGGCACTATGTTGAACGTTTACATTGTTATTTAATTTGTACAACATCAATATAAGGTGTTACTATTCAATATTATCTATGAAGAAATTCAGCCTCAGATAAACAGAGTATTTTCCCAATATCGCATAGATTCTTAAGCAAATAGTTACATAGATAGGTAAAATAATGCCTACATGAGCTATTGCCAATTCAAATTTAGGGAGAACATTTTAGAGAAAAAGAAATGATTACACATATTGAAAATATATATCATAAACTGTGGCTAGATATTTAATGTTTACTTACAGAGTGTGTTATAAAATGACTTTCAACATCAGAGACTTAACCAGCTCAATGCCAGCATCCCTTTTAAATGGAAGAGTCTATCATCTCTGATGTTTGTATAATGATTTTGATTTTGGAATCTATCTTGACTGAGTCGAAGAAATTATCATATGAAAAGCTTGTCTTCCAGACATTTGTGCCCTCTATAGAAGTAGTAAAGGGAGGCACCAGGGTGACAGCAATCTGTAGGAGGAAGACAATATAGTCAACTATATATGGCATGACTAGAAATCTCCTTCTTGAGGAATTTGATGTGTTGATAGTGATTTGAGACTCTTTAAGGGTTTATCACTTGGAATATTGGCAAGAGTTCAAGTCAAAGGAAAGTCAACAGTCCTAAGATTATACATATGAGGTCCCAGAAACAGACCAGTATTCTAATACTGTTTTAAAAGAAATCATTTCCATCACTTTTATTGATTCTGTGACACCAGGACTCATAAGAAGTCTACATATTCTACATCTGTTAGATGAAGACAAGGGAGGCTATTCTGATGGAATTCCATTAGAAGGACTTTTTGTTATTAAGTTAGATTTTAAGACTGCCTGATTTAAATGCCCTCACACAGGAAATTAGGAATCAATTACTGTACTGAAGAATATTTATGACATAGAAGACATTATGCTTCTGAAATTTTTAATATGTTTTAATTTTTTAATTTACTTTAATATTCCTTGAGTTTGCTTTGTTATTCTTTTTAAAGTTCTTGAGCTGAATTGCTAGTTTACATCTTCTTTACTAATGAAGAGATCCAAGACTAAAATGATATTTTCTCTGAGAAATGCTTTTTTCCATAATTTTTTAATTTATTAATTTTAGAAAATTTTAAACGTATACAGAAGTAAGACAGTGTAATAAACTCCCATGTGGATCTATTACCCAGCTGCACATATATCAACTGATGGCCAGTCTTCTTTCATTTATAGGTCTTCAGCTAGATCTTTCACCATTGGATTATTTTGAAGAAAATCTTAGACATCATATCATTTCATCTATAAGTACCTCTAAAATATAAGCATTCTTATATAACTTGATATGTCTTTTAAGTATCTTATACTCTACAAATCCCTCCCTCTCTCTCTCTCTCCATCTCTCTCCATCTTTTTATTAAAGAAACCTGACTTTTTCTTCTATTATTCTATAGTTTCCCAAGACTGGATTTTGATGATTATTTTCCTTAGGTATCATTTATCATATTTTTTGTCCCTTATTTCCCTGTAAACTGGTCCTTATCAGAGCAGATTTGATTTCAATCAAAGGTGGAATTATGTATAATACTTCCATCAAGAAACACATAATGTTGATTGTCTTTTTGTCATATTAGCAGCCATTGTTGGTCATTGCCTGGATTGTTTACATTAGATTTGCATTAGGATTGCAGAATAGTGATTTTCACTTTTATCATTCCTTTTACATTTATTAGCTTCAAAATTTCCATAAGGAGAAATATTCACTCATCAATTATTTGTTTTTTTCTGAGCTGTAGTTCTTATGTGAAGGACAAGATAAATAATTGATTAGTTTCTTTTTTACATTTTTCAAAACAGTGAGTTTGTTTCCTAGTACCTTCATAGTTATCCAAGGATTTTTTTTTTTTTTAATTTGCTTGGGTGGAGTGGGGAAAGCACTTACCCTTATGAACTCATAGATTTAAACATATTTGATGTATTTCAATCCAGAGCAGATATTATTGTTTTTCAAGATACTCACCTTTGTCCAGTGGAAAGCTTTTCATGTTTGTTCTGGAGTCATTTTGACATGAACCCAGTATACCATGAAAACTTTCTTACTTTCTGTTATGAAAAATGTTCTGGACTCATACTGTACATTTGTACATTTCCTGACCCAGAACTGAAATCAGCTTTCTTCAGTGAGTTCTGGTTCCTTTTGGCAGAAAATAACATCCAGAGAGCACAATCACAGCTCTGAGGTCATAGCTCATAAGCTTTCATAGAAACTTCTTGTCATTATTTTCTAAATAGCTATAATTGCAACTTTAATTTCTTCTTTGACCTAAGGGATACATTTTAAAATTTTCTAAGTAGTCAAATGTTTTTGATAATTATCTCCTTACCCTTTGTGTTATTATTTTCTTGATCAAAGAAAATCATCTGCACAAATTTTGCGTTTTATAGTTTAATGAGTTTTTGGTGGCCTAACATAATATTTGAAAATATTTCATCAGCTCCAGAAAAGAAAGTATTATATCTTTTGTATGATGCTTAAGTTTATTATATATCACTTAAACACACTTATATGTGTATTACTTAGATCCTGATACTTTGCAATTTGTCCACCTGGAAAGCTGTGTTTTAAGTAAGAACCTAAAATAAAAGGAGCTTAGATAAGTTAGAAGTAAGTTTATTTCTCTCCTTTGTAATAGTCCAAACATAAGCAATCAAGGCAAACATGCAGTTCCTTTCATCTTGCTGTTCTGCCATTTCTAGGAGGTTGTTCTCATCCACATGGAAGATGGCTCACCACCATGTTCACATCTCAGCCAGCTGGAAACGGAATGGGGGCATAGGGGCAGATATACGTCTTCCTGCTAAGGACATGACTTAGAAGTTACATACACAAATTCTGCTCACATCCTTTGGATCAGAATGTGGTACATAGCCACACTGAGATGCAAGGGAGTCTGGGAAAAGGAATGCTTATTTTAGGTAGCTCTGTTAAAATACCCTTATTACAAAAGAAGATGAGAAATGATATTGGGTCAGGGGTGTCAATTAGCAGTTCTAGTATAGCCCAAAAGATGCTTTATCCTTGAAATCACAATTTCTCCAATATATTTATAGGTTTGGTCTCTTTCATTAATCCTGGCTTTTGAAGTATAATGTTTCCCTTTGATCTAGATATAGACTTTATTTCTAACTAAGTAAATTTTCTTCATTATATCTGGACTCTTCTGTCCTACATGTATGGTTGTTTTCTTCAAGCCCACTCATTTCTTTAGGATCTAGATCTGTTTAGTTTGGATTACAAGCACGTAAGTATATAATTACAAAGCACATGTTTCCTATTACTGGAAGGATTTGAGCTGGATGATTACTATGACTGAGAAGAGAATCTCTGATTTTTGGTGGAAACTTAGACGGATGACCTCTAAGATTCTTCTCAACTCTAGGAATCTCTGATACTATAAAATGTTCATAAGATGTTGAACTTATTTTCTCTTTTGTGCACCTCATATGGATCTTATGGACTCTATGAAACCAAAGTAAGATACAGGTGTGTTATTTGTAGGGTAATATTTGCCTATATGGATCTTACCATCTTGAATGAGTTTCTTCCTTACTGAAGTTTTTATGAATCTCCTGAATCTTCATAAGCAGAGTCCCCTAGAGTCACCGTTCCTTCTCTTTCCCAAGGTGGTATCTCATGAACATATGACTGGGTGTCTCTTATTGCCAGGAGGTTTCAATAAGGTACTTATTTATTCATATTTGGTTGTGTCCTTACCGTGTGCCAGACTCTGTTGTAAAACAAAGATGAAAAAGACTTGGATGTGCCCTCATGAATCTTATAGTCTAAATACCATGATATGGGCATATGATTAGAAAGTTTCTCTTGAAAATATTTTAGCTCTGTGTACATACATATATAATACATACAGCTGTGGACAGTAGAAAACAGTTGATTCTCATAAAGTCTTTAAAGTTAGCTAACAGTGAAGTAAAAAGTCATGTTTACATAGACCAGTGTTAATATCAGTTCAGCCTATTGAAAAAGTGGAAACTCCTAAGATATCTTGAGCTACTGATTAAATAACTGAACAACTAATAAATCAGTCTAGAAATTTTGGGTGGAAATAAGACAGAATAGTTTTTAAAAACTCCTTTATATTGACATAGAATTATAGAATCCTACAGGAGTCCAGTAGCCTAACATGTATCTAATGTATACATGTATCACCAGACTTTTCCCTTTACTGTTTTGGGAAAAAAATTATGTCACAGTACTAAAGTACTTTCATAAAATCGGAGACTAGCTTTCAAACTGAGTGAAAGTATTAGTTCTATAAATCATGTGTTTTTATTTTTATATTATTTAAGTGGTGATTTGCAAACCACTTAGTGAGGTTTAGTGCAAAAGAAATTTATTGAGACAAAATGTGCTAAATCTTAAAGAAAAACTTAGTAAAGCACTCACTCCATGCCCAACGGGCATGCAACCTAATTAGACTGATTGGCCTAATGCAGTCCTAAGAGCTCATCCTACATTAACCACTCAGTTAACCACATTTTAAAACTGGGCCAACAACGTTAAAATCTCATAGGGTTCATTATGCCTTAGTGCAAACTGGGCATCTCTAAAATCACAAATGACTTGAGAAAATAAAGAGTACTGGCAACAAATTTATATTATAATGCTGACCCAGACACCTGCCAAAGGATATGTCTTTATTACGCTTGTTTGTATCAACCTCCCCATCAGCCTCAATCAAATGTTTTTATAGCTACTTGTTGGTGGTAGATCTGCTTTATGAGCTGTGACTTAAGATCATCTATCCTACATACCTCACTAAGCTAGGTCAATTTTTAAATGGAAAGTTACCAATGACTATCAAAAATATTTTTGACACAAGCTGGGAATATAAGGTTTGTATTATACCTGACATGTATACATATGTGTCTGCCACACTGAACAGGAAACATTAAAAGTAATATGGAGAGATGTATCAGCTGGCACTGAGTCCTGGATCAAGAACTGTCTAAATAAGTCTACCTTGAAGAGAACACAGCTACAGAAAGCATCCCTCCTGCTCTCCTTCTGGAGTCTTTAGGCAGAATGAGAGTCTTAGATAAAACTCCTAAGGCACGTAACTCTTATGTGCCATGAAAAAGACCTGGAAGGTACCGCATGTCCTCAGAGTGAAGTTGATGTGGAGATGTAGAAGTAGTTGGGTATCCAGCTATGGTACCTACCAGAGGTTCCATAGAGGTCTGGCAGGGATTAAATGTACTATAGCCGAGTACAACCAAGTACAGAACCCTGCAGCCACACTTAGGACCTTTTAGCGCCTGTAAGCAAAGGAAAAATTGAGTCAAGAGCGGAGGATCTCTGGGTCCTGATCAAACCAAAGAAGATGCAACAAATTCCCTAATCACAGACATTAGCACAGTATGCCAGCAGGGCATACAGGGACCTGTGTGCAGACCTGTCCCTCCCATCCTCTCAATCACCATGGGGTATGTAGCCCTTTACATCTCACAACTTGAGACCGTCTTGGACATATCAGGGCTAGGACAGAGAATCTGGAAGATGGAGAATTTGCTTGAGTAAGACTGTTATCTAAAAAAAAAAGTTTAAGTTATTGGATCAATGTAAGTTACTGGATTAAACTAAATTATATTTTCCCTACTCCCCAGCATTGTTGGAGAGGGTGGCAAGAAGGTGGTTTTAAAGAAAGATTACATCAGTTATCGGACATAAGACATATATAGGTGTAAAGTTGGGACTCGTTTGCAAATATCTACACTGAGTGCACAATTAAGTAGTCATATCTTTGTTACCAGTTGCCATGGTGGACTTTGGCCCTGTTAGGACAGTCAGGAGTCCTTGTTTGGGAGTGTCCCTATGCAGCCTGCCTGTGCCCCGTGGCTTTGGTGGGAGAGCTGAATCTGAAGTGAGCATGGGCTGTGTCTTCTCCTGGGTTGCACTGGTGGCTGCTGCCTTGGTGAGAGGTAAGCCTGGCAGCTGGAGGGACTAGAGCCAAAGCCCTGTGCCTTCTGGGGCTTCTCCCAGGATCAATGGCTTTTGCCTTGCTCTCAGGGGGTAAGGCTGGAGCCCAAGGGGCTGGAGCAGGAGCCCTGAAGGAGCTGGGCTTCTCCTGGTAGCCATGGCAGTCTCTCTTTGGTTGGGGGCACATGTGGGGCCCAAGGTACTGGAGCAGCTCTTCTGAGCTGGCTTCGCTTTTCCTTGGTGCAAACGATGGTGGTCTCCACCTTAGCAGGGAGCAGTGTCGGAGCAAGATGGACGAGCAGGAGGCCGGTGTGGGTTTGGAGGGTGTACTGGGGAGGTTTTGGCAGGCCGGCTGGAGCATCAGGCAGTTTTCAATCTGCTGCCTCTGCACTGGGACTGGGAACAAGCTAGTCCATGCATGTGCTCTTCAAGAGTGGAGGCTCCGTTTCCTACAGCCCTCAGGTAAGCCCACTAGTTTTCAAACTAGTCAAGGGGGCTCATCTTCCCAGTGCCGGACCCCATGGCTGGGATGCCTGATATGGGGCTCGTATCTCTCTCACTTCTTAGGGAGGATCCCCAAGCCTGTGATATCCCCCTTCTCTTCTGGGTCACCGCTTAGGGGTGTGGGTCCCAACTAGATTAATCCTCCTTCCATCCTACCAGACTCTGTTCTTTCCTCATAGCCTTGGTTGTAGAAGAACTGTTCTGCTAGTCTTCAGGTAATTCTCAGTGAGAGTTGCCATATATGTAATTGTAGCTTTGATGTGTTTGTGGGTTCCCTGAGTTGAGCTCAGGGTCTTCCTACTCTGCCATCTTGATCCGCCTCCACCAATGATATATTATTAAGGGAAAAAATACATTCTTACAAATTAGTGGGCACTAGTATAATGGATGCCCCACTTTATAATTTTAAGGTATGTGTGTTCACATGAACAGAAAAATCCCTGAGAGGTTCCCATGACAATGTTAACAGTAATGTCTCTTGGAAGTGGAGTAACCAGTGAGTTTCATTTTCTTTTCCCTGTATAAGTATTGTATAAAATATTTGCAATGACATGCTTTATATTTATACTTTTAAAAAACCAACCAAGCTATTTTTTAGGAAAAGAATCCTTAAAGTTTATATATAACACTGTGAGTAAATGATCAAACACCATTATTATAAACCATACAAGGGGCATAATCACCACAAGTTAAATACTAATCGGCATGCTCTTCTTCCATGCTGTAAGACAGAGAGAAATATGATGTGAATGAATCGACAAGCTCTCCTTCCACTGTGATTGTGAGGCGTCACATCCTTGGCTGAGTGTCCTGAATTTGGACATTATCTGAGAACACAGTTATTCCCTTTTTCCTTAACTCTATAGAAGGAAGATGATTTTGTAACACTCTTGAGAAAGGAGCAGCACATACTGATTTTATTAATGAGGGTAACTTATATGAAATCACTTAGTCTCTACAACAACTCAGTTAGGGACTTTGGACCCTTGACCACAAGAAAGCATTGCCTTTCTCCAGCACGGCAGTAAATATTTTCTGATACTATCTCTAACCCTTCATTTGCTCTTCTCTGTTGGAGGAGAAGTGATTTAACTGGCTGGTGAAGTGAGGAACTTTTTACAGATAGACGTGTCCTATTTAAATGTGGATAATAGGTAATTCATCTCTCTTCTCTCTCTTGCTTTCTCTCTCTCTTTTAGTTTAACCCTAATTTTGTAAACTTCAGAAGATATCTTCACCTCATGAATCCTTAAAATAGTCATTGGTAACTAGGAAATAAACATGCCTACCTTTAAACTCTTGGCTTAGGATCTGGCCCCCCATAAGTACTCAATAAAGGTTAGGTTGCTATAATTAATATTATGGTTGTTGCTTTAGAGAAGGAGAGAGAGTCATTTAAGAAGTGAGTAAAATTTGGCTTCCCTGGTGGCACAGTGGTTGAGAGTCTGCCTGCTAATGCAGGGGACACGGGTTCGAGCCCTGGTCTGGGAGGATCCCACATGCCGCGGAGCAACTAGGCCCGTGAGCCACAACTGCTGAGCCTGCGCGTCTGGAGCCTGTGCTCTGCAACAGGAGAGGCCTGCGCACCGCGATGAAGAGTGGCCCCCGCTTGCCGCAACTAGAGGAAGCCCTCGCACAGAAACGAAGACCCAACACAGCCAAAAATAAATAAATAAATAAATAAATAATAATTAAAAAATAAAAAATGAAGTGCGTAAAATTTTAAAAGCTCAGCCAGGCCTCCCTGAAAGAGCAGGGGAACAACAGAGAGAAATAGAACCCTGAAGGCAAATGGAAAGCTGCGGGAAAAAGAGACAGCAAGAAGCAGTGTTTGGGATGCTTGGAAGAAACATTAGGGATTCAACTTCTACCAACTGTAACACTCTGGGAGTGCAGAATTGGACAAAGTGCACGCAGGAAGGACATATTTATCCTCTGTTAATCCACAAAGGGCACAAACATTGGAAAAGTCAATGGCAACTTTCAGTCAATAATATAGTGAAGGAAAATCTCCAGCTGAGGCAAATATGAAGATGAGGGAAAGATCCCACTAAGACACAGGATTCTTAGGCCCAAGGAATTCCAAAAGAAGAGGCTGCAACAGAAAATGACACGCTGCTAAAAATGCCTTTCGATATTTCTGAGGTTGAAGAAATCCAAAAAAAGAGCAGAAGATTGACATTGTGGAGAATGTGATGCAATGAACTCTGGAGTGTTGGCTCTTTTAAAATGTAGGGCGCCCAGCTCTCAAGGAGGAGGGGAGGTTGTATCCCCAGGCGGCATGCTGATTCCTCAGCATCCACATGCCAGAATCATGCTGGAAGAGTACGACTCAAGGGAGATATGGAAGTGAAAAGTTGTGAAATGAACATAAAGTGAAAGATGAGAGCTTCAAATAAGACCTGGAGGCTGAAGAGGCCATCACAGCAAATTTGTAATTTTTGCAAAATGTAGGAATATATCAAATGTGAGAAACAGTGTCAGCATTAACCTCTTAATGGAAGCATTCTCATAAATGTATTTAAGTTCATGGTGTAAGGACTCAAAATAAACTGGCCTAGACTATCAGGCATTCTGGCAAGACAAATCAAATCTACTCAATTTTTTTTTTCTGCTATGGTTCAGTGGTGACAGTTGCACTGTGACATGATATTATGTATGGGGATAACTGCTCTGGGAGGATTGAAATTATTTTGTCTCTTTCAAATTGTATGAGTGAAGGCTGCAGCTGAAATCATCTTACATGTCCCATTGACCCCGGATTCTTCATCTGATAACATGTCACACGTGAGTGTGAATTAAAATTGGAGTCATTAAATTTTGAAGTTGTTGGAAAGGCTACATCTATTCCCATAGGAAAAGGCCAGCCTGCTCCTAAAAGGACCCTGATTGCATGTGATTGAGATCCTTCTTGCTGAAAATAGAAAGAAAAACATTGAATAGGCAAGATTTTGGACTTTTGATTTCCTGGAAGTTTCATTAACTTGAATCAGATTTTGCTTCTGGTCTTTCATTTCTCTCTAGGAATATAATACTGAGAAGAATTTCATGTTGTGCAAGTGTGTGATATACTTTGAAGTTAAACTGTGTTATTGGTGCTACTTTTGCTTTTATATGGACTTTTTGTATAGTTTCTAAAAAGAAGCATTTGACAATGTAGTAGGGCATAATTTGAGGTAGAAATTGAACAGGGAATGAGTTTTTGGCCATAAGGACATTGTACCCTGTGAGTTACATCAATCAATGACTTATTCTAAGCTTTGTCAGAACTTTCTGAGTGCAAAAGCTGAACTATTCAATATTGACCCAGAAGGAGGACCAGAGGGGCAGTGGTGGGCCATGGGGCACCTCTAATACTCTGCTAATTCCTCCTCTGAAGAGATATAGCCACAACCCTGGATGACCATAGGCTTGGTTATTAAACACACACAATTAAGTAAGCACAAAGTTTGGGAGTACTGGGGAAGAGAACTCATTCCCTGACTCCCTTCTCCTTTTCTCCTTGGAGAGAGGATGGTACGTCACATATTCCACACATAGGAGCAGAAGTAAAATATTTGATTGGTGAGATCTAGGGGAGCTTAACATCTGTGAGCCACATTTACTGTGAGGCAGTGTCACTTTGTTGAAATGCTGCTGCATTGCTAAGTAATCACCACCCCGCAATCCCAATCATCCACCAATTCTCAAGTGCTGAGGGCCTGACCACACTTGCACTCCCACCCGTATGGTCACCAAACTGAAAAGTGTCCTGGTGAGCCCAGCTTGCCCTCTGTTCTCTCTAACCTAGCGTCTCTGCCTGTGAATGAGTGAATACTTCCGTGGGACCGAGGAGACTCCATTCAGGAGGGGCCATAGGAAGTGCCATTCTGGCCTCAGATTCAGACTGGGTTCTCAATCCCACTCTATCAATAAAATTGGTATCAATACTTAATTGTGTTCCTTATTTATCCCCTCAATTCTGTTTCTCAGTTAGCTAGAACCAGGAGGAAAGGACGGTGAGCAATTAATAACCAACAATTTTTACAACAAAAATATGTCCATTTTTATTGATATAACTTTATTGATATAGCTACTTCATGGCTCTAAGAACAATTTTCAAAACTTAATCAAAGAGAGATAGGGAACTAAGAAAGAATAAAGAAACTAAGATTAAGACAAGATAAAGAACTGAAAAATGACAGAAATTTTATAATAAGCCCAACCAAACTGACAAATAATTTTTTCCATTTCTGGTTTCAGAGGGGAGAAATAAAGGCAGTCACTGAATATGTTTAAAATGTATAAATGGGTGCCTATATGGATGGGTGGTTAGAGTTTTGCAGGGGAAAAAAAATCTCGATTTTAGAGAAAATTTAAAAAATTTTATCCTATTGTAAATTATTAAATTATCCTCGCTCTGGCCTTGACCTACTCAATATAGGAAAATCCAAGCTTTGCAAAATTTCTTCTCCTAGCATTGCACCACGTCCTTCCCTACTTCCAACTCCACACACCTGGCCACAAATAAGTCAGAGATTCCCCAGGAAGTGTCTTACAAATTGTCAGGAAGAAGACCTAACGTACAACATCCATGCTGCTCTGTTGACGTTGTATGCTCTATATAATGCTCCACTAACACAAAAGTCGCCATTCTCAAGAATGCAGAGGCGGATGAGCACCACACAGCTACAGTGGTCGTGACAGTCTTTCCTGCTGCTTTCCTGTGTTCCCAAGACCTCTGAGTGTCCACTCTGAGCCCTTAGTTACAACAAAGGTCTGTGTGGTCCATGAAAGGATGTGGGAGCAGTCTTATTTCCCTCTGAATATTTTTAAACAAATTTTTACTACAATGGTGGAAATTAATGTTGCCTGTGTCACGAAGTCTTACAGCATTTAGCAAAAGAAGTTTTTCTATTTTAATTTATAGGTCCTTGAAGCTAAGCCTAGAATGAAATCATGCATCAACCAAGACTTGTAGTGAGTCCCTCCTCCTCTGATGACTAAAATCTTTGTTACTGGATCTAAGCCATTTGCCTGGTTTCTTCTTCTTTGGAATCAACTCTCTATATATAGTTTTTAATCTCTTACTCACAGTTAGGCTTCTTTGAAGCCAACTCATCAATTCATCAGGCATGATCAGATATGCTTGAAGTTCAGCAATGAACACAGTTTATATTCTTTTCCAGAAAGCTTCTCAGTCACTAAGAAACTCTGGCAGATCTATTCTACAACTTATCTAACTATGCCTGAATCCCAGCATTGGGCAGTACAAAGGTAGTAGCTTAATGTGAGCTTCCTGCTACATGGTTTATAATTCTATAGAAACAGAACATAGAATCATGTAGCTTAAAGGGACTCAGGAGACAGCACCTCAATACCTCATTAACTGCTAGCAATATCACATGAAACATGTTTTTATATAGATACATATACATGGGAGTTAAATTGGTTTACTAGGAAATTCTTATTGCTCTTTATTTGCTGACTCAATGGCTATTCCCACAAGTACAGTTGCAGGTCCAATAACATAACTGTCAGCTGAACTAATTAGCTTTTTGACATAGTGCCGTGATTAGCAGTCTCAGAACCATTAATCACTTTGATTGGCCACTGTATATAAGGACTGGTTTAATTCTTAAGTTGCTTTAGGAAAATGTTGGTCATAATTCTACCATATGTATGAAAATAGTCTTGAGTTTCTTTGGGTATTGAAGACTTCTCTTTTTCAAACCATTTAAAAATAACTGTCATGGACTTAGAGGATATTATGCTTACTGAAATAAGCCAGACAGAAAGACCAATACTGTATGTTATCACATATTTGGAATCTAAAAAATAAAACTAGTGAATATAACAAAACAAGAAACAAACACAGATAAAGAGAAAAAACTAGTGGTTACCAGTGGGGAGAGGGCAAGGGGTAGGGGCAAGATAAGGGGTAGGATATTAAGAGGTACAAACTGCTATGTATAAAATAAATAAGGTACAAGAATATATTGTACAGCATAGGGAATATAGCCAATGTTTTATAATAACTATAAATAGAGTATAATCTTTAAAAATTGTGAATTATTATGTTGTACACCTGAAACATATATTATTGTAAATCAACCATACCTCAATAAAAAAGTAATAAAATTTTTTAAAAAGTAGCTTCTAGGAAAAGAATAATGTCTTTCCATAACCTTTTTCTAAGTAAAATAACTTTTAAATTTTCTGGGAAATTAAGTTCATATATAAAATATAACTTCTTATCAAAGTGGAATAAATACCTAAGTGTTGCTTTGGGATCCTAAACTAGGTGAAAATGGATGGCAAAAGGGGAAACAAACACCACTGAGGGAGAAACAAGTAAAGTTTGGTCCAAGGGAAAAAGAGGATCACAAAGAGAATGGAGGATGAAAATTATTTAAATAAAATAACAATTGAAGATACAGGGGACTTTGAAACCATCTATTGATGAAAGTCCTCTCATCAATCTGCAAAATAATGATTAGGGTCTATGGTCACTGTCAGACAATGTGAGATTGTTGAAAATTAAATATTTTTGTATTTCAATGATAAGAAGGCATATGAAGGCGTAAGTGTGAAAGCAAGTGCTCTCTTCCACTTGGCAGCATTATCAATGAAAGGAAAGATATTCGAATTTGGAATGTGGTATCTGAACATAAAAGAAATGAAAAGAGAGTACAAGTCAAAGATTTAAGAAGAGATTTAGAAAATGAGTATACAAAACAAATATATCAAATAAAATAGAAATTGATGCCTCTTACACCCACCATTTTCATTTTCAATTAAAATACATAAAATACCAAGTAAAGGAATTGCCATTAAGTGCTAATGGGAGTGTAAATCTGTGTAATTACTTTGGAAAACTGGTACTATCCTCTAAAGCTAAACATATGCATGTCTCATAACTTAGCAATTCTACTCCATGTCTCCAAATATCACACACTAGAATGCTTATAGTAGCACTACTAGTAATATTCCCAAACGTGGGAAATTACTCACATGTTCATCGACAGGAAAATAATAAATTAATTTTGTTAGGATCACATAATGGAATAATATGCAGCAGTGAAAATTAAACTACAACTGTATGCAACAATAGGAAAAATGAGAGTGAAAAGACACAAAAGAGTATGTAGATTACAAAAAAACACAAAAAACACTCAGCATAGTGGTGCCCTTATAGGAGAGAGGGTGGTAATGACAGGAGGAGGAATGAGGGGTCTAGGAACACCAGCGTGACCTCCAAACTATAATAAACCTCTTCTATTCTTTCCTCTTTACCATGTTGCCATCACCTTTTGCCTAGACTATGAAGACAGCATTATAACTGGTTTCCTTCTGTTCCTGCTTCCCTTTAAACTATTCTCCACGTCATGGCCAGAGTGATCTTTTAAAATAAAAATCTAATTACGTCACTCTCTTGTTTTAACACCCTCCTGTGGCTACTCCTCATCCTCAGAATAAATTCCCAATGTCCAGCAAGTAATGAATGGTCTTGAATGATCTGGTCTCTGCCTGCTTCCTCAACTTCATTGTTTATCATCAAAATGGCCTTCCATCTGCTCCCCAGACATACCTACTTTTTTCCTATCTTTTCACTAGTTATTTGCTCTGACTGAAATGCCCTTTCTTCCTGGACCTTCATGTGCTTGGTTCCTTTATGGATTCCTACCTCAATTCCAATCTTACCTCCTTGGAAAGACCATCTCTAATCCACTGGTTAAATGCAGCTCCATCCTGCCCCAGTCCACCAACATATTTTTACCACGTCACTTTGTCTTATTTTTTTCACAGTATTTATCACTATCTGAAATCTTGTTAATTTCTGTTTTTCATATTTATTGGCTGTCTTCATTAATAAAATATGGAGTCCATAAAAGCTAAGACACTGTCTTTTCATCTTGTCTACTGCTTTTCCTCAAGCTCTAAACACAGTGCCTGGCACACAAAGGAGGTGCTCAGTAAATAACTGAAAGCCTTGAGGGGCTTCAGGGAGATGGGGCTGAAGGGGTGGAGCTCTCAGAGGTTGTCAGCTGCAGTTAGAGCAGAGAGACCCAGAGGAGACATGGTGCAACAGCGCTCACCAGGCACAAGGAACAGTGGAACTGAGTGACTTGATTGCGCCCTTCCCATCTTTGATATATTTGCAAGATACAACCTTATGTGGTAGAAAAAGGGGATCATAAACTACTCAGAATATCTAGTTTTTTGTGTATAACTATCCTCAATTGGATCGTAAATTGAAGACAAGGTTCTGCCTCTTATTTATTCAAAAATATGTATTAAGTACGTACTGTGTGCCAAACAATGTAATACTGCTAAGTGTACATTTAGGTATAAATAATGGAGTAATAACCTCTGTCCTCACAGTCTTTATGTCCTTGTTGAAGAAATGGGTACTAAACAAACATGAACCAAACTTACAATTCCAAAAACTATAGCCTAGATGTCCTTCAATGGGTGACTGGATAAACAAACTGTAGTATGCCCATATCATGGAATACCAGCCAGTGGCATAAAGGAATGAACTATTGATACATAAAACAACCTGGATGAATCTCCCGGGAATTAGGCTGGGTGAAAAAACCCAATACTAATAAGTCACATACTGTATGATCTCATGTCTATGACATTCTTGAAATGACAAAATTATAGAAATGAAGAACAGATCAGTGGTTGATACCTGTCAAAGATAGTGTTGGGGAAATGGAGGTGCTTGTAATATAACAGGCAACTCGGGGAATCCTTGTGGTGATGGAACTGTTCTGTATCTTGACTATATTGATAGTAAAATCCTGGTTGTGATGTTGTACTGGAGCTTTCAAAGACGTTACCTTTGGAGGAAACTAGGTAAAGGGTATTCGGCGTCTCTCGGTAGTGTTTCTGAAAATTACATATAAACCTCCAATTCTATAAAACAAAAAGTTTAATGTTTTAAAGTAGGACTGGCGTAAAAAAATACCAAACTCTCCTACAGACTATTCCAGAGTCCCAGAGTCCAAGAGAGATCATCTACTTAAGGTGTAGCACTAGTTCCTGAGTGCATAGCAGGGAAAGAATAGGTGGGAACCAGTGACATTTAAGGGGGAAGAGGATTGCACATGTTATGGATAAAGAAATTTATATGTGGATTTGGTACACATAAAATGGACAGGATGGGAAGCAAAAAAATATTTGGGGTACATTCTGAGAAAGCACATATGCTATCATGTATGAATATTTGAAAAAGAAAAAATGACAAAGTGTCTTTTTGAAATGGGAGGCAATAGAAAGGAAAAGGATGAAAAAAATTTAGTTACTGTGATTATATGATATGCATTAGCTGAGGCATAAAAGGTGAGGAGAAGTTAGCTAGGCTCATAAGGGGACAGAAATCAAGAGAGGACATGTTCAGGTTAGAAGTGTAGCATATGCAAAAGTTGGGGGCTGTGATTGTAGCGTGTATTTGAAGAAATGCTACTAACTGGACTTGACTGAAGCTGAACATGAACTGTATTTATAGAGGTTACAGAGGCTGCCAGGGCCAAGCCAGAACTGTCTTGTAAACCAAGCTAAGGAGTTGCATGTCTTTCTATCCTGAAAGTGGTAGGGAATTACTGGAGAAATCTAAGCCTGTTTGATGATTCTTATCTCCTACCCTCTCCCTTCCTGTTTATTTTCCTTCCTTCCTTCCTTCCTTCCTCCCCCCCTTTCTTCCTTCAGTTGCTACTCTTCAGCAATGCACAGAACTAGACAGGGAGAGTACAGAAATAGGATGGTGTCTGCTCTAAGGGCTTATAGTCTATTAGAAAAAAATGCATTTGCAGTTAGCTTACTGTCTTCGGAATTTTTAAAAAACTTTTATTGAAGTAAAGTTGATTTACAATGTTGTGTTAGTTTCAGGTGTATGGAATTTATTTTTTGTTTATATTTGGTGACAGAAAAGGAAATGAAAATAAATTGTATTAAACCCTACAATATTCCAGCCTCTGTGTTTAACATTTTGCATGTATTATCTCATTTCATCCTCACTATTGCTATGTAAAGTAGGAAAATCATGTGCAAGCATATTAATATATTATATAAATGATTTTCATAATTAAAACTGGAATTTTGTCCTTGGGGTATTCAAAAACAGTCTAGACAGCCATCTGTTATGAGTACTCAAGTGAAACCCTGAGGGATGTTATAGCCCTTGGCGCAATGAATTTGTCAGCTTCTGTATATTTAAAAAAAAAAAATCTAGACTTCTATAATCAGATGGAAGTAGTGGGGAATTCTTGCACTATTCTCAAAGGAGTTAAATGTGATAATTTTTTTGAAGGAAGAAACTAATGTTTTATCGTATCTTCTCACTAAAGATGCCATGCAATTCTCCCTGGGGTGTTGGTGGCTATTCTCATACCAGGGCCAGCTTCCAACAGAATAATTTTATTTGACTTGCCTGAGATTCCTGGGGATTTCACCTGCTTAAGACATTCTTCCTTTCTGATTTCAGTAGTTGCAGAGTTGTGTTGGTCAGATTTATACTT
Source organism: Balaenoptera physalus (assembly GCF_965194825.1). Lineage (NCBI taxonomy): Eukaryota > Metazoa > Chordata > Mammalia > Artiodactyla > Balaenopteridae > Balaenoptera > Balaenoptera physalus. Next base: position 109,109,228 of record NC_138882.1, on the reverse strand, counting down.
AAGCTTAAATGATGCAGAAAATAATAGCTTAAAGAAATCCAAGGCCCTGTAAATGGCTGCTGGTGCCCCATGCATGGAATTCAGAAAGGAAGGAGCAGTGTCATCAAAAAAAAAAAAAAAAAAAAAGCCTTGAGCATTTCTAAGACAAGGAAATATTCTCAGGTACACAAATATCATGTCTGCTTTCAGCGAACTGTTTCCTCAATGGGAAAATTTTGATTCATCTCACTACAAAATGTTTTACTAAATCAGGAATATCATCTTTATGCAATTCTATTAAATCTTGGTTTATGATTAGTTGGTTTTGACTGATGAAAGTCAGTACATCAGAAAATACATCACTAATTATAGAGCAGTGGAAATAATTTTGGAATAAGTGTTCCACATCCCGCTGTTCTAGCATAACCTTTGCCTCTACTCAGCTATTTGATCTGAAGCAAGTAGGTAACTTCATCCCTGTGAGTCTCTGTTTCATTCTCTGAAAATGAGGGAATTAGAAATATGACTTTCAAATTGTGTTTGATGCCTCAGGAACCACTTGGTGCTCAACTGATCCTGTTTTCTGACGTCTGAGACTCTCTAAGCTCTGGATCTAGAGCCCACCTGTGAGCGGTCAAGTGCAAAGGCAAGTCTGAGCGGCAATCCCATTCGGCCTAATGGCTGGGTCATGACTGGAGAGGAGTCCATGGCAGACAATTTCTAATTTATAAAGAAGTCCCTCTAGATTGTGTGGGTTTCTGAAAATGAAATCAGCCAACTGAAGCTCCTTTTCCAGAAGAAAAAAAAAGGTTAAACAAAAGACTATCAAAGTGATGTCCATGCCTAGTGATGATAAAGGCAGAGACTTTTTTCTCTCATTCCACGTACTGCCTCATTTGGGAAACTTCTCTAGAGACTACTTTGCTATGAGAGGATGAGAAGCCAGATCCTTTGTAAGATCACCTGATCTGAACACATGTTTCAGCCAGAATGGGCTGGTTCCTCAGAAAATCAAATATCATCTAAGCCAGAATTTTTGATCGGAAAATCTGAAGGGAGATGCTACTCAATCTAATTTCTGTAAATCCTAAAATAGAATTGTAAAAGTCTAGCCAGATTCTGAGAGCAGTGAAATTATGCTGTAAGATACGAAAATGGCAGATACATGTCATTAGGCATTTGTCCACACCCATAGAATGTACAACATCAGGAGTGAACCCTGATGTAGGCTGTGGACTTGGGGTGGTAATTATGTGGCAATGCAGACTCATCAGTTGTAACACCTGTACCCCTCTAGCGCCAGATGTTGCTAGTGGGTGAAGCTGTGGGGTTGGAAGAGCGAGGAGTACATGGGAACTCTCCTACTTTCTGCTCCATTTGGCTGTGAACCTAAACCTGCTCTAAAAACTTGTTTGTTTCTTTGTTTGTTTATTGTCCAATCATGACTGCTTCTTTATTTGCCAGAAGGAAACTGTTTTCATTAATTGAAAAATTATTTATAGATTACCAACCGTACACAGGATGGCAAGATCCAGGAAGGCAGGAGCAAATTCTCTCAACATTGTTTCTCTGTGTTAAGAACAGTGTCAGATGTAGAGGAAGCACGCAAGTGTTTAACTAAATGGTGAATAAATAACTGCAGGCATATATGAATACAGGCACTGTGATAGGTGTTTGGGATACAATGGTGAACAAGATCTGCAAGTTCTCTGCTAACACTGTCCTGGTAGAACAGATAGGAGCAAGTCAGCTTTGGGTTGTGACCACCAACTTGAATGGGATCAGATTGTGTGTGTGTGTGTGTGTGTGTGCGTGTGCATGTGTGTGTTCATGCACACACACACACTGGGGGGACAGAAAATCATATCTGGGGCAAGAGTTAGGTTCCTAATTTTTCAGGAGGCAGCACAGATAAAGGGATAAGACACCATGAATTAAGGAAGGCTGGTGATAAGTTCAAAATATCGAGAGGAAATTGCTGAGATGAAGAGTCAAGCTCTTATATCTAAGGCAGCTTGATTCCCTCCTCTTATCTCTATGTGCTGGGACAGCTTATATTGCTGCCCTGGAAATAAGTAATCTCTGTATAATGGTGCCAAAGGGAAGACTGTATCTGAATTAGTGCAGATGACCATAAAACTGTCAGACTGTTGTATCTGTGTGACAGCTTCCCAGGAGGTGGATCTCAGAGATGTCAAATTCTAATTAGGCAGTGTACACCTATATAGTTCCACTTTTAACAACTTTAAGCACTTATGCCTCAGCTTAAGATTTCATTGCAAAATAATTCCAATTTTTTAAAGTTTGAAAACACTAGATTTGTTGTTTTGTTAGAATTGTTAGAATTCCAGCTCTAATAGGTCATCTAGCGCTAATAGATATTAGAAGAGACTCTGATTTCTTTTTTTGTTGTTTCACACAACTAAAACATTCTAGAATGTATTGACCTAACTTGTACCTTACTAGTAAGTTCAAACTCTAAACTTTACCTCACTGTTCTCCACTGTTTTTTCCTGTCAGTGATATTATTAGCTTTATTTTTCAGTTGGGGAAATTAAGACGAAGAATGACTCAGCTGGAAAGAGACCAAGTGTCATACCCAGAAAGATTCCCAATTTGTACTAGTTTTAGAACTGACAGACTCTTTGGAGGCAGGAAATATGTCATTTTCTTTAGAGAATCTCCACATTTCCTAGCACTGTGCTCTGAATTTAATTGACTTGAAGCAAGCACCAGATAACACCATATTCTCGGAATGGAGTAAATAACATTTACCTGGACGCTCATGATAAATGATGACAAAAGAATTGCTTAGCTGAATTTCTGTAAAAGCCACAAATACCAACCAAATAATAACTATAACTTAACAGATAATTTAAATTGTGCATGCTGCTCCAATTTAACATAAAGGCTCAAGAAAATTTATTAAGCCAGTGGTACAAATATGAAATAAAAACTTCTGGAAAAAAATATAGAATTTAGGAATGAGGCCACCCAAGACATAGCCTAATGTTTGCAAGGATTCCAAGTTGACTGTCCAGTTATATTTGATCACTCACTTCTTTAATCATTTGATCATTATTTAAATATATTATGTTTATTGAGTGGTTTTGTCACCGATTAATTTATGTAGTCAAACTCATACACAGACATTTTAGAGTTTGTTAGGTGCTAGACTTACGCTTCTCTCAGAGATGTTATGATTTGAGTCCAGCTCCAATAAAACAAGTTGTTGCAATAGTAGGAAAGAAGTCAGAGTCTATACAACACTTTTCTACACTTACCCAACACCCAGCTCTGAACTGTTCTGGTTCATCCCTCTATTTAATACTGTGTGTCAGGCACTCTACCAGGCACTTGTCATATAGCCATGAAAAAAAGTATGTTAGAATCTCTGCCTCCCATGAAGCTCACTTTAATGGGGGTGGGGAGTAGAACAAAAAAACAAACAATAAGATTGTATAATGTCAGATAGTAATAAGAATTATGAGGAGAAAATAAAGTAGAATAGGGGTCAAAGAGTGACAAGTGTGGTCGTTTAGAAAGAATAGCGAGTAAAGTCCTTTCTGTGGAGATGGTGTTGTAACAGAGATCCGAACTAAGTGAGTGGATGAGTTATGTGAGTATCTGGGAAAGGAATTCTCAAGTCAGAGAGAACAGCAAGTGCAAAGGCCCTGAAATAGGAGCACTGCTGGCTTGGTAAAGGAACAGCAAAAAGGCCAGTGTGGCAAGATGGAAAGCAATAGGAAATGAAGTCAGAGATGTAGCCAAAAGCAAAAGAATGTATATCTTTGTAAACCATGGTGAAGATTCTGGATTTTTTTCCCTAAGTCATGCTGAGATGCCATTAAAAGTTTTGTCTGGAAGATAACCTGTACATGTGGGAGATGGGTAGGATGGGCAGGAGACAAACCAGGGACCAGTTATTCAGCTCTTGAGTCATCTGTGGAGAAATGATGGTGACAATGTTGGAGTGGAGATGTGAGAATTGGTTGAATTTGGAATATATTGTTGTCATCATTAGAAATGATGACAAAATAGTTATGGTATCCATGTTTCTGAAGATGAATTTTCTACTTTCGGCTCTGACTTAAGTGAAGTTACTCCTTTTGTCAAAAGGTACAAAATTTATCAGCCCCATTGCTTCAGTGCAGCAGAAACCACAGCATATAACCTATATAGAGAGCTTATATAAAGGAGCAAATTTCAACGGGAGACAGAAAAACCTTTTTTGAGGTTTACCAAGTAACAAAGCTAGCTAGCATCTACAGAGCAAAGTGGGGAGAAGCAAAACTTACCTGGTTTTATCACTCATAAAGGCTCTCACAAATCTGTTAGTCAGTGACCTTAGCTGCAACCAAGAGGAACCTATTCTGATTCATTTACACAGAAAAAGTACTTAATGAAAATATATTGGATTTTCCACAGAATTTTTGGTAAGGCTGGAGAAATAGACTTGTGCAGAAGCAAAGGAAGCTAGGCAGTAGCAAGAACCTAGCATGAATCCTATCACAGAGCAGGTCTAGTAAAGACACCACTGCTGCTGCCCCTGGTCACTAGGTGCTACAGCATGCATTACAGCCGCCACTGCCCTGGAGACCTGCACTGGACACTGGATGCTGCCACTGGAACTACTGACATAGCTGCTCTTGGAAACATACTACTTCTACTGCTGCCACTATCACAGTCTCCATATCTGCTTCTATCACAATCTTTATATCCACTTCTATCAGTCACTAGCTCCTGTCTGAATGCCTATAGTACTTGATTGTCTAAGCCTAGGTCTACTATATATACCCATGCTACAAGAGTCTGGGGTAATGAGCATCTAGTCATTTAGCCTTCTAAAATGGGAAACAGGCTCCATCTCCCATAAAGACCAAGACTTGTACACACAGCCTAGGGAGTTCACACAGCATAGGAAGTGGGAAATTCATACTGCACAGGAAAAGAGATCAGATAATACTAGGAAGACAAAAATATGGGAAAAAAAATTCTATTATAAGAAGCGGCAAATACAGAAGCTGAGAACAGAAATTGTCTGCCAGAAGTAGTAAGGTATCTTATGCCAGAATATTTTATTCCAGTGCAAGTCTACATAGGAAAATGGTGACAGGGGTTACACACAAGAAAAGCATAAAGAGAACCTAAAAGAAAAGAAATTCAGACTAAAAATAATTCCTTTAATTGAGGATTTTGATCAGTTCCTTAAGGAGGAATCAGATATTTGTATATGAATCCCTTTATCTTTTAAAATCCAGTCCAGAGCTGGCATGTGCATGGTACTTGAGACTTCAATTCACCTGCTGAACCAATGCAGACATTGGTAATCAAGAATCTTGTTCTTTCATGTTGAATCCAATTTTTACTTCAGCTTTCTTCTCACCACAATGCTTCAGGCAGCCACTACCAATACACTGGTGGTGAGTTGGTTGAAATTCATTTTCCATTCTATGTTAAAGTACCTATTTAGTAAAATGCTTATTTTCCCCAAGAAAGTGGGTTTGATGTCATAGACATACATTGGGGTGACCCCAGCTGATAACTACCATTGAGATTCTTATTGCTTTTCAACAGTGTGCAGAAGTAGCTACGTAGCACTCTTTAGATAATTTTATTTAACAAGATTTATTTCTCTCCTTGTTGAAGAGATTGAGCTATCTTTCACACTAGCAAATGCTTCATTGTATTTTTATTAATTATTTGAAATCATAGTACTGTCCCAAATGTAAGAACAGGAAGTCTTAAATTTCTTAATGTCTATAGGGAATAGCTCCATCCTCTATACAGTGTCCCACATTTATCTGTATGATACAGATATAGATATAGACTATACACATATTATATGTGTATGTGTATTTACATCATATTTCACATTTTGTTATTTATCGACTATGAGCTTTCCTTTTACTCCATCTTTTTGATAACTACTTCATTGTAAGAGATCGGCATTAGGAGAAAAATCTTTCCCCACAGATAACCTTTTACAAGCTGCTACCACCTCAAGATAACATTGAATGAATCTCTTTGAGTAAGAGCTCCGAAAGCCAAATACATTGACAGGTTGATAGAGTGCAACGTTTGTATTATCCACAAAAGGCAAACTCTGAACGTGTTGATAAAATGTCACAGTAGATTTAATGACCACTATGAAAAGTTGCAGAGGAATTCAAGGGGGAACTTTTTTATAACAGATCACTAGAATTTTCATGCTACCAATATGAAGGCAAGGTTGTTTGTTAATTAAGTATAGTTTATTAACTTCATAATTTGAGCAATAAAAAGTCAGCATTTTTCCAAACTCATTGATTGAGAACAGGAGAACTTTATTTATCTTCTTCTTTTTTTTTTTTTTATAGTGTATAACCCTTGGTCACAAGATGGCTGTCACACCTTCATTCATGTCATCTGCATTGAGGGCAAGAGTAATGGGGAAAAGTGACAGGCAAAAAGGTGCACACAAGATTAGTCTAGTTAATATTCTATTATGTGAGAATAGTTTTCTACGCCTCCCACCTGGTACCATATTTCCACATCATTAACCATAACTATGTTACATGGCTATCCATAGCTTCAAGGGCACCAAGGCTAAGAAATTGAGATTTTAGTTGGCACACTGCCACCCAAAAATAAATTAAAGGAGAACATGAGAACTTTAAAAGAAAGCTTTCTGAAAACACAAATAAGATACAGAACAATTCCAACATCCCAAAGATTTCCCACCTGCTGACCCTTTGTAGTCAGACCCTCCCTCATCCCTAACGTCTGGTACCAGCCTTTTTTTGAATGCCATATAAATGGAATCATACTGTATGGTATCTACTGAGACTGACTTACTCACTTAACACAATGTCTTTGAGACTTATCCATGTTATTGTATATGTCAGTAGTTTTTATGGCTGATTAGTATTCCACTGTATGGATTCAGGACACTTTATCAATTAAAGATCTGAAACAGAACTATCCCCCATGTTGATGGCCCTGTTCACTGTATCAAGCTGAGTGCTATGTAGTTCCTACAAAAGTTTTTTTTTTTTTTTAAACATCTTTATTGAAGTATAATTGCCTTACAATGGTGTGTTAGCTTCTGCTTTATAACAAAGTGAATCAGTTATACACATACAATATGTTCCCATATCTCTTCCCTCTTGCATCTCCCTCCCTCCCACCCTCCCCATCCCACCCCTCTAGGTGGTCACAAAGCACCGAGCTGATCTCCCTGTGCTATGTGGCTGCTTCCCACTAGCTATCTATTTTACATTCCTACAAAAGTTTTTTAATGGGAAATGGTAAGGAGATGGACCATGTTTTGTTTCTCCATTCATCAATATTCATAAAATTAAGTAAATTCTTTAAATTTGTCTGATTAAAAAAAAGACAAAGGAAGATTGTGCCTATAATAGCTACTATATAAGTGGATAATCTCATCAATAAGTGGCATATTAATAAAATATATTTTTGCCTTTATCCAATCAGCTATTTGGATCAGTTTTTAATTAAAAATAATGTATTTTATAGAAAAATGAATAAAGAAGCAAGGAACACAGATTTAAGTGATGAACATTATGATAATTTAGGCCTAGACATAATTATTATCCTGAAACAATATTGATATATAATTAATGACATAACTCATTTTCATTCCATCTAAGGACATTCAAGACTGTGTATAGGTGTTTTCATGTAAATTGGCTTAGATTGATTTTCTTTACTCGAAAATTTTAAAATGCTAAAACACTCATATTTTAAAAGGCTTTTTGTGCTTTTTAAAATCATTTTTCAGTTTTATTAGGTAAAATTGATACAATTAGACTGCACATATACAATGTATTGCATATACATAAATATCTACCGTATACTGCACATATTTTAAATATATAATTTGGTGAGTTTATTACCAGCGAAACCATCACCATAATCAAGATAATGAACAAATCCATGAACTCAAAGTTTTCTCACGCCCTTTATGCATCACTTCTTCCCCTTGCCACTTCTCTCTCCCATGCTTAGGCAAGGACTGATCTGCTATATGTTATTTCACTATATATTATTTTTCATATTATAGAAATATATATATATATAAATAGAATCATAAAGAATATAGCCTTTTTGGGGAGGTGTGACTTCTTCCACTTCCTCATAACTGAGATTCATCTGTGTTGCTGCATTTATAGTTTATTATTGCTCAAGAGCCTTAGGTTATATGGATATGCAACTACTTGCTTATCATTCACTTTCTCTCTCCCTCTCTCTCTCTCTTCCGCTCTTTTCTTACCAATACTCTGCTCCTAGACTCCCAACTTTATAACCTCAACTCAGGGAAAATCCTGGGCTCCGCTCCTCCTCCCTGATCTGTGGCCTGGAAACTCTCTTTGGCAATCACAAGACTACTTTAATTGTTCCCCTGTCTCATGATCATTTCCCTGCACTGCCTGATATCTAATATCTGCAAACTGTTGTTTGATATATTATGTCTACTTCTTTTTTTTTTTTTAATTTATATATTTATTATTTATTTTTGGCTGTGTTGGGTCTGTGTTTCTGTGCGAGGGCTTTCTCTAGTTGCGGCAAGCAGGGGCCACTCCTCATTGCGGTGCGTGGGCCTCTCACTATCGCGGCCTCTCTTGTTGCAGAGCACAGGCTCCAGACGCACAGGCTCAGTGGTTGTGGCTCACGGGCCCAGTTGCTCCGCGGCATGTGGGATCCTCCCAGACCAGGGCTCGAACCCGTGTCCCCCACACTGGCAGGCAGATTCTCAACCACTGCGCCACCAGGGAAGCCCCTATGTCTACTTCTTAAGTTTTTTCTGGTGGGAGTGTAAATACAGTTCTTGTCCTTCCATCTTAATCTGATACAAAACCCTGAGCAAGCATTTTAAAAGAAATAGAATATGTATTTTTAAGGTAGTAAATACATCCCCAAATACTTCTAAAAGGACAAAATCCTTTTTTTGGAAAAGAACTTGTTACATGGTAAAGCCTTTGACTTACCTTCCTAATTTTTAAGGTTCCAGGTACAAATTTGGGGGTTCTCATTCAACTCATGTCTAGAGAACTAAATTGGGATTTCTGTTCCTTTGGAGCCAGTGCTTACCAGAAATTAAGTTGCAGTATGAGGAATGAGTACTTCTGATACTCAAACAACACATGAGTCAGAATAAAAGATATGTTTATATAAAATTGGCTTTATTACTGAAGAAATTTCCTTGCTAAATCTCAAAATAACCTATAGATTTTTCAGGTTTATTATTTTTTAATTAACAAAAATTAGTCTCAAATCCATTATGTGAACTGACAACCACAGAATACCAGAAGATAATTTACATATTTTATTTTGGTTAATTAGTGTATATCATTATTATTAACTATTACCATATATTGAATCAAACATTTCATTGAAACTCAGTATGTATTGATTATGCAAAGTACATATTTTATTAAGTAATTAATATGTATTCACTACTGTCTCTCATGCAAAAAATACATTAGAACACTATTCTAGGCATTGCTAGGACACACAATATTGGGGCAGGTGTTTCTATCATTAGCAAAGTAATACTAAATATTATTTGCAAGTTATAGTATCCATGGGTTTTGACAATTACTATTGTTAGAAGTCCCACAGTGACTTTCTTAAAGGTACCCTGGGCTCAGATTTTCATAGAGGAATGGCTGAGAATAAAAGTCTGCTGAGGAAGCAATAACACACTCAACACAATTAGGTTTGGACCCTGGGTATGCACCACTCCTGCTGCTCAGTTTTCATTCAGCTTTCAGTCTTTTCTTTTTATTGCTCCTCTTGTTGCTATAACTGACAACAAATCCTTCATCAGATGTGACTTTGTTTCCAGATCTTTAAGTATCAGTTCACTTCCTCATATCAAATCCTAGTTCTTAGTTAAAGCACTTTGGTTTTAAATAATAGAACTCAAATCATACAAACTTAAGCCAAAAGGAAAATTAATTATTAAGATATAGATTTTTAAATGTAACCGATAAGCAGAAAGTGCAGCTTGCTTTCACGAAGAAATGGAATCAGAAATTGGAAAACTACCAGAAAGCAAGGCCACTATACTCTCAGTCTTTCTTTCCTGGCATATCAAATTTCTCTGATTTGCTTTGGAAATACTTGACCACGATTTCCATAATTCCTGGATATGCTTGTCCTCGATTCAGGCAATTTTCAGAGACGAATTTGTATCTCTTAAAATCAATTCCAAATCTCCAATGTCATGAACTGACAGAATCACCTTGAATCAAATATCAACTAATCAAAAGAGGAAATTACAGAAAGAAAGTATGGCTTCCTAGGCTCGTCACTATAGGTTCTGCTAGTTTAAATGACTTGACTATGAGGTTATCTCTTATATTAAATTGCACAGTCCTTGAGTGCAGGAATACTCAGTTTGGGATACTCAAAAAGGACTAGGATGTAGAAACAGCACAATAGACCCTTGTAGAATAGATACACATTAACAACTTGTATTATTGAGAACAAATATGTACTAGGTGTACTGCTAAATACATTATGTAAATGATTTATTTATTCCTAGCAACGATCCTGTGAACAATCCACTTGAATTATTTCCGTTTTACAGATGTGGCAACTGAGTCTCAGAGAAAAGTTAAAGTAACTTCTAAAACTTTCATTTTTATTAAGAGATGAATTTGAATCCAAGGATCTGACTCCAAAATATGATTATTCGCTAAACAAATCATTCTGCACCAAGTACTCCTAGGTTTCTCAGGAATCATGAGCATCTCAGCTGAGTGGACTTTCTCTCTATCACACTGCCGGTTCATCATCATTTTTATCAGTATTTAGTAGCCTCAGTTAAAGTACAGTTATTTATTTTTCTGCTTAAAAATGAGCCAAGTGAGAAAAAAGAAGCATCCATGAGAATGTATACCTACAGCTACTTAAACAGGGCTTGACAGATTGCCTTTTTTTGGTGAAGTAGATTTTATAAGGTACACCATAATGCCTTTCACAGTATGAAGAAAAGCTTTTGTTTGGAAGGTGTTTTTTATAGTTGTTTTTAATTGACCAATTCTTATAGAGACTTAAAAGGCCAACTCCTCTAAACCTTTCTTATTATTCCTGTAGAAAGGAAACCATCAAACCATCTTGCGATGGATGTAAGAATCACAGCAGAGTGTTACTGAGTGAGAAGTTGTGACTGGATGGAAGGCCTGTGTCTGAAGTTGTCTCAGCACAAGACTCCATAGGAATGAAAAAGCAATAAGCCTGCTGGGGAAGATGTTTTGTGGGGTCCGAATGCTACCTGAAGGGAGTGAATGTAAATTACCAGGTTACCAAAGCAATTGAAATAGCCTGATGAGAAGAGTAGTGTATACAGCAACAACACTGCTCTTTGTTCCTTTAGAAGTAACTTTTTAAAAAGGTGCTTCTCAAAAGATAAAAGGAAACATGAAAGGGAGAGGTGAAGAATCAGCAGGAGTCACAAAAATTTTTGAGAGCCAACTGAGGTTAAATGCGTCAGATGGAATATGAATGAGATAAATATCCTGTTATTCTATGGTAAATTAGAATAGAAAACACTATCTACTTTTCATGATGAATTTTTGAGGTAGTATTCATTCTTGTTACCTAGTAAGTTGTGTAAATATAAGACAAATTCAAATACATAAAAGTAGTCTATTGGCAATATTGCCCCATTTCCTTATTTATTTTGCTTTCACATTCCTCTGTCCTGACAGTTTTGAAGGATTAAAGACATAAAAGTTTTCCCTGGTAGACTTAGGGAGACAATTTTTAGTTAAAGCTTAATTTTAAAGAGAAGATTGGGATTTAATATAAGCCATGAAATGAAATATTGACCTAAAGCAGCTTTAAGTAGTTATTTGCCATTTTGGCATATATTTTTCCTTCCAAATAATTGTAATCTTTGACTTGCCATGGAAAGGTCTTATATCTGCCTGTACCCCTAGAACCAAGCACAGTACCAGGCGTTAGTAGGTGTTCTGGTCATGTTCACTGTTGCTCTTGGGTGATTGTGGAGGTGATGATCATCCATTAATCTACAGTCTCCATGACATTTAGTTACAGTCATTTGCTCATTCCACAGATATAAATTATGTGGGGCTGATGAAACTTGGGCATAAGACTTGTTAAAGAAAAAAATTATTTGCGATACTTGTTGAAGAGGGTAAGGAGGACTTTTTATTCAAGGGGGTTGTGTCGCAATAGGTATAGGAATCACTGCAATGGGGGGTTCTGGCTGAACCCACCCAACAGGATTCTTGCTGAAAGCAAGCCAGGGTGATCAGAGACCACTTGGGAGACAGTAGAGGATGAGGAACCTGCTTGTATATCAAGGGTGATCAGATGTGGAGGATGGGGGAAACTGGTTAAAACTGAACAGTGCAGAGAAGAACACCAAGTCAAAAGTCAAGCCTAGGGCTTCCCTGGTGGCGCAGTGGTTGAGAGTCTGCCTGCCGATGCAGGGGACAAGGGTTCGAGCCCTGGTCCGGGAAGATCCCACATGCCGCGGAGCAACTAGGCCCGTGAGCCACAATTACTGAGCCTGCGCGTCTGGAGCCTGTGCTCCGCAACAAGAGAGGCCACGATAGTGAGAGGCCCGCGCACCGCGATGAAGAGGGGCCCCCGCTTGCCGCAACTGGAGAAAGCCCTCGTGCAGAAACGAAGACCCAGCACAGCCAAAAATAAAAATAAATTAATTTATTAAAAATCTTTAAAAAAAAGTCAAGCCTAGCTGAAAAAGAGCTCAAGGGAACCTGAGTAGAGTTTGGTCAAGGAGAGAAGCTTTGTCAGGTTCATAAAATTAATATTATTTATCAACTTTATCCATGTTGAAACAGAAAAAAAGATGGATTTTTAACAAGTAAAGAACTTATAAAAAATACATTTCTCAGTTCTCATGAGTCTGTGCTGTAATATTCAGATCACTACCACATGATAAATTCTAAATTCCAGAAAAGAAAAAAAAAAGCACATGGGCATTTCATTCATAAGGATGTACAAAGTGTTAAGTAATTAATTAAAAAGTTGTTTTTTAAAGATGATGCTTTTCCAGAAAGAGCCAGAGGCTTGGTTATAAAAATGAAGAAAATAAAGAGATAGCACTCAAAATAGAGAATGAGTAAAATTTTAAGCAGAAAACACTCAGGGCTTATACTGAAAATATTTCTCACCACACAAATTACTTAAAGCTTGTCCCCTAGGCCTGAACTTTTTGAGTTATGTTTAACTTCTTTCATCCCTTTTCATATTTAATCATTGAGTGAATATTGATGCTTCTCTTAGAAACAACACCTTAGGTTGTCACTTCCTCTTCATACTCAATGCCACTTAATAGTTCAGAATTTTATCACCACAAAAGCCTGATTAATAAAATATCTTCCAGTGTGATCTCCTTTCCTTCTCCAAGCCTTCGTCTTTAAAAAGAAAGCCATTTGGAAAACCACCACCAGTTTAATTTTTTAAAACTTACTTACTCCTAAAGTTTCTTTCATTAAAAAAATCCATAATCATTCCTATTGTCTTTCAGACTGGAAATGAATATCAATTAAAGCTGGAGCTGCATAATCTATCAAATTTTAAGATCCACTCTTCCCCAACAGGGATTTTTTTTGAAGTATAGTTGATTTACAGTTATAGTTAGTTTCAGGTATATAGCACAGTGATACATATATACATATGTATATATATACATATGTATACATATATACATATATATATCACTATACATACAGTTCTCTGTGCTATATAGTAGGTCCTTGATGGTTATCTATTTTATATATAGTAGTGTGTATATGTTAATCCCCAATTCCTAATTTATCCCTCCCTCCTTTCCCCTTTAATAACCATAAGTTTGTTTTCTATGTCTATGGGTCTATTTCTGTTTTGTATGTAAGTGCATCTGTATCATTTTTTTTTTAGATTCCACATATAAGAGAAATATGGTATTTGTCTTTCTCTGTCTGGCTTACTTCACTTAGTATGATAATCTCTAGGTCCATCCATGTTGCTGCAAATGGCATTAATTCATTCTTTTTTATGGCTGAGTTATATTCCTGTGTGTGTGTGTGTGTGTGTGTGTGTGTGTGTATATGCCACATCTTCTTTATCCATTCATTTGTTGATGGACACTTAGGTTACCTCCATGTCTTGGCTATTGTAAATAGTGCTGTTATGAACATTAGGGTGCATGTATCTTTTTGAATTATGGTTTTCTCTGGATATATACCCAGGAGTGGGATTGCAAGATCATATGGTAGCTCTATTTTTAGTTTTTTAAGGAACCTCCATACTGTTCTCCATAATGGCTGTAATAAACCACTTGGATTGTTGTTTGTTAAGCTAGAATGATCTTTCTTCTTCTCTTTCCAGAATAGATACTATGCACCTTTAAGGAAGACCTTTTTCATAAAGGCCTCACAGTCCACTTTCACACAATTTTCACATGTATCTGATCATATTTAAAGTATCATATTATAATTATAATGAGGTGGAGGAAGCCAAAATAAGTAAGTGGTGATGATGCCAAAAGTGAGGCAGAAGATCCTGAACTGCATGACATTAGCCTCAAGCCTTGCTGGCTAATTTAGGGTCAGCTATAGCTATATTAATCAACTAAGTAAAGTCAACACATGGAGTTCCAGAACAAAGCTGACAGGTCCTGGGATAAGGAATAGCTTGTGGAGGGAGGGGTGGATATCAGAAAGTGGAGGTAGAGAGAAGGAAATGCATTGATGAGGTAATGAAACTGTAACTCTAGATCTAGAAAGGCATTGGCACATGACACAAATGTGGCACACATATTCATAATCACCATGACCATGAAACATTTCAGTTGAAAATACACCCGTGGCATTACAGATTTCTATAGTTAAAGCTTCAGTGTCTACAGAGGAGGATACAGAGTAACTTTTAAGGGGTAACATATTTCTTTTGATTAATACATATTCTAAGGTCGAATTTTCAGAATAATCTTACCTCTACAAAGATGAAGCAGGGGAAAATTGTGTAGCTCCTAAACTCTTGGCTTTGATGATTTGGAAACATGTTTGTCTGTTGGGATAAGGAGAAAGAAAAAATGATTTTGAAATCAGCTTGTTCATGGCTATATGCTCTGTGGAACTCCATATATTCTCATTACAAAGCTAACTTTGTCTTTACCAGGAACTAACATCTTGCATCCTGAGTTATTGTTTGGAATGTCAGAAACATCAATATTTTTTCACTTGTATTGCACATAGCATCCACAGGGATCCTTCTTTTTTAAATGCTGCCTCTGGCTTGAGAGAGATCATCAAACATTGCCACTTCCACCCTGATGCAGGCATAACCAGGTATCTAACATTAGATTATATCTGTCCCAGGGATAGGCATTATGGCTATGGAAATAGTGCATTGACGTTCACTGGGCACCATGGCCACACCTCCTACTGAAGCTCTGTGCCTGAAAGATACCCCCCTATCCAATCCTACCATAATATTAGACATTTATTTAGATGACCTCTTGTCAGTAAACACTTGTCAATAACTTGACAAGGTACCCCTGACCCAAGGAACATGATGAAGGAGGAAGAGGCCCTGAACCTTGATCAGGAGCTCAAATTCCAAGAACATTCCCTATTATCCTCACCACTTGGCTTGGAAAATTTACAAAATAAAATATTCTCAATGTGAAAACCACCCGATTTGGTAAACATGAGTCAAACAGTGAAAATGTGTATACAGAATTATTAACTAATGTATTTTGTTTATGATCCTTATGAAAAGATATAAGTAAATAGCTTGAGTTCCTTCAGATAGTCAAGGAGGCAAAATCTTACAGTCAAAACCTTAGAGTCTAAATTAAATATTTATTTAGAATTACCATCAGAGAATGACATACAAAAATATGTGTGTGTAAACAACTCATTAAAGACAGAAGAAATATCTAAATTTCTATGTTCATCTGTAGATGAAGCTGAAGTGGTGATAAAGTGTGACTTTTTTCCCTGTGTTGTGGTATCATGACCAGGTCCAAAAGGTGATGTCCCATATTCTAAGTTCAGATGCTGTTAGCAGTCGGGGTCTACCTCCTATTGAAGGAGCCAAACCATTCCAACCTCTTCCCCTCTCTCCCCATAGTTCAGTAGTTTTCAGTAGAATGCCTTACTTCAGGAGATATTTGGAAATTGTAAATGGGAATTAAGTCATCATAATGAGTTGGACCCTCCCTTGACCTTTAAAGGCAAGGACCAGGGATGCTACATGTTCTTCAGTACCCAGGACAGTTCTATACATAATGAAGAACTGTTCCTGCATCCTGCCCCACTTTCTAATGTCTCACTGGCTTACACTCATTTTAAATATGTCAGTAGTAGCTTAGCTGTGATGGTAACAAATACAAGAAGTTGTGCGACAATTTAAGAGAAGATTATTATGGATAGGGAAGCTTACATGGAATAAAGACATTGTTTCACAATTACAGAAATTTTACTTACATGAAGCATCCTATTCACCAAAGATTGCTTCCTGCTACACACTTAGCTTATAAGGTTTTCATTGTATAGATTAAATTACTGGAGATTCATGACCTGCAGTGATCTTATTGAATTTCGTTAATATAATTTATTTAAAAATATTTTATTTTACTTCCATCTATCTATCATCCATCTCTCTCTATAGATAGATAGATAAAATACATAGTTTAATTTTGAAGATAATGGTAAGAAATCTATGTGATAACAATTATATATTCTAATTATTTATTTATTTTTTTATGTGCATATGTTTTTCAATTTTACTCTACATCTTCAGCATAGATTAGCCAAGAATTGGTAAGGCTGGGGACAAGGGGTCACTGAAAAATAGCCTGCACACCCACTGTTTGACAGGGAAAGGATGTTTCATTTTCCCATGGGTGGAGCTGACACGAGAGAAGGGACCTGGACTTTGGGCTTTCTTGCCAGCACCACACTCAAGAAAAGCACCTTGTCAGGCTAGGAAATCCAAGCAGCAAGACAGTGCAGGGAGGGACACTTTTGAGGGGGAGCTGAAGGCATGTGGAAGAGGGAGGAGGGGGTTCTGAGCTTCCTTGCAAAGAACCTTCAAAGAAGCCTTGGGAGAAAAGTCTGTGAATTAATTCTGCTACAAAAGACTAATCCAAATTGACAATGATGAAAAACAAATTATATGAGATCCCCAAAATTTAGGATGAGAACGAGAGAGAGAGACAGAGAGAGATGCAGAGAAGAGAAGCGGATGGCTGATGCCATGGTCTTGCTTCAGTTGTGGGTCACGTAGCCCTTAGATGTCTGCACGCTGCAAGCATTATCCCTTCCCTCTCTAAATATAACATAATGTAAAATTTCATGAAATTTAATATGTATGGTGACTGAGTGATGAAAAAGGAAATGTGGTCTTTATTAAACTAGAGGGAAAATAATGATTAATTCTGCGATGGCATATTGCCAGCATTATTTTCAACATTTTCCATCTTGGTATAAGTTGCCAGAATCTTCCTTCCAAAATGAAGATGTTATTCTTCAGCTCTTGGTGCCCTCTCTTGGAAACCAGGAGCAAAGGTAAGGACAAACTTTTGATAACTTTTATATGCTAATTTGTCATACTCATCATAAAACCAATACATTTCGGTTAAATTTATTTGAAGTCTGTGCAAGTTATCAATTATTTGGGATTTAAATAAAGTCAGACACTGAGTAGAGCTATAATATGGAGCAACAGGTGAGCTAACCATGAAGGAATGGCCTTTGTACACATGAACACAATGCTTTGGAATCAAAATGTTTTGATCTTTTAAATAAGCCAAGACAACTTTTCTGCTGGTATGTTCAGTTATGTTAAACTATTTTTCAGAAGTGTTTAATGTATTCTATTATATATGTACAAGACTAAGGCCCAGCATTTCCTGTTCGATCTCGAATTACTGTTTGAGAGCCACGGACTCTTTCTTAACTTGAGTTCTTCTTGGCACGCACGACGTAGATGTAGTGTAGCAGGCTTAGAACATCCACAAATTCTTTGAGGCTCCTCCTTGCAATAGATGGAGCTTAATTTCCCTCCGCTGGACTTAGTGACTTGCCTCTAGTGAATGGAGTAGAGCAGAAGTGATGGCATGTGACTTCAGAAATTTGGTCATAAAAAGCACTGTGTCCTCCTGTTGGCTGTCTTGCTCTTAGGTTGTTGGGTCTGGAGCCAGTTAGCTCCATACTGTGAGGAGAGGCCCACGTGGCAGGAACATTAGCCTCCTGCCAAGAGTCAGTGGGGAACTGAGGCCTTCTGCCAACAGCCATGTGAGTAAGGCATCTTGGAAATGGATCTTCCCTCCTCAGCCAAACCTTCTTGTAACTGCAGCTCCTGCCATGTGCTGACAGCAGCAATGAGAGTGATCCTGAGCCAGAACTGCCCAACTGAACCACTTCTGGATTCCCTGTCCCCAAAAGCTGTAACATAATAACCATGTGTTGTCTTGAGCCGCCAAACTTTGGGGTAATTTTTTACACACTAGTAGATAATTACAACAAGTATTAACAGTGATTCACGTGTGTATTAGATAACAGCAGTGATCATGAGTGGTATGTTGTTTGCTTTTTTGGGGGGGATTGGGGGTTAGTTTCTTTGTAAAGAAATATTATCTATCCTGGAGAAGGGAATACCTAACAGTAAACGTCAACTCATTTTAACTTCTCAGTGGAATAGAATTATAAGAAGCTGTTCTCGGAAATGGTTATTTTGTTTTAGTTTTTGCCCATGATCCACTCACTTATCCACTTTTCAACAGACACATCACCATGTCTTCTGCCCTGATCTTTCCACTTTGTTCCCAGATTGGTATCATGAAGGGAACAACTGGCTGACAAACAGCTGGGTTTGGGATGGGGTCCAATGAGAGATGGAAAGGGGAGTAAATCTCAAGGGAAATAATTCAAGGGAGATGCATATAGGAAAATGGAAGTTCATGGTGTGTTTTTTCTTGATTGAATCATAGGAAATTGCCACTTTTGTAGGTCAAAGCTCATTGAATATTGGCAATTTCTTTTGGTTTAATATATCTTCTATGTATTTGGGGTTTTATACATAATATTAAAATATGTAAATATTATATATATAAATTTACATATGTATCTTAAAAACCAATCCTCATTGATTTTATAGCATTTGAAAAAAAAATTAAAAATTAAATAGAGCACCCAAAACAAAACGGAAGGGAAAAAATTAAAAGACAAGAAAGGAGGGCTTCCCTGGTGGCGCAGTGGTTAAGAATCTGCCTGCCAATGCAGGGGACACGGGTTCGAGCCCTGGTCTGGGAAGATCCCACATGCCGCGGAGCAACTTGGCCCGTGAGCCGCAACTACTGAGCCTGCGCATCTGGAGCCTGTGCTCTGCAACAAGAGAGGCCGAGATAGTAAGAGGCCCGCGCACCACAATGAAGAGTGGCCCTCGCTCGCCGCAACTGGAGAAAGCCCTCGCACAGAACCGAAGACCCAACACAGCCATAAATAAATAAATAAATAAATAAATAAATAAATAAATAAATTCATTAAAAAAAAAAAAAGACAAGAAGGGAAAAAGGAGGGAAGGGGGAGGGAAAGAATTTGGTTAGTTAATTCCTTGCAGGTGGTGTGTTCTGAGGACTGTGCTTGAGTCCTGGGTTTGTCAGTCACTGTGTAACATCGTGCAAGCCATTTAGTCCTGTTGATCCTCAGTTTTTTCATCTATTTTATGAGTGTAGTAATAATACCTACCACACAAGTTTGTTTTGAGGATCAAATGAAATATCATGTGAAATATTGTGTATGAAGAAGACTCAATAAGTACTGTCCACCCAAAACAGTCTCAGGATATGAGACCTGGCACTACAGAGCTCAGCTCCCAATCAAACAGATGGATAGTAACCTCTGTCTGTGGAAATATAATTGGGATCTTTGTGATAGGAAAAAGAGATTATATTTTCTAGGTGTTATGAGCAGTGTTTCTCCAAATTCCTGTGTTTAAGTCTTAATCTCCCAGTACCTCAGAATGTGACTATATTTGGAGATAGGACCTTTAAGGAGGTAATTAAGTTAAAATAATGTCATTAGGGTAGAACCTCATCCAATATGGCTGGTATCCTTATAAGAAAAGGAGATTAGGACACAGACCCACACAGAAAGAACATGTGAAGACACAGGGAGAAGAATCGCTGCCAACACCTTAATCTCAGGCTTCTAGGCTCCAGAGGTGTGAGAAAATAAATTTCTGTCATATGAGCCACCCAGCTCTAGCAAGCTAATATACTAGGTAATAGCTACCAAGGTATTAGAGTGGGGTCTCATATGCTACTTTAAATTCAGTCATTATTTAGCTACATATATTTGGGACTAACTGGTATCTAAGTAGCAGTTTTGGGGTAAGAAAAGATAATTAGACTTTTTTGGACAGGATCTTAAGAACTGTTACTAGCTTTATAATCTTGGAAATTTTTTTATATTGCTATAAAAGAGATTGAAAAGTTGAAAGAATTATTCAAATGTAATATATTTTGGAAGATTTTTCCCCACTCAGGGGAAATTTAAACATTTTAATATACATGGAAAAATCTACTCAATTTGAATATGACTTAACTATAGCAAATTTAAATTCTAGAATAATTTTCCTGGTGGGTGCAAATGGAATGCTAATTAATGTTAATATTAGTCTCAGAAAAACATAATTAGGAAGGTAAATCTGTTGTATTTTCTATCCCTGAAACCACATAACACATTCCATTAGAAATGATTTAAAGATAATCAAAAATTTTGCTTAACTTTGCTACATCTATTCATCATTAGTGCAAAAATTAAGAGGGGACTGGACATTTTTGCTACTTTTGTAATATTATTGTGTTCTTAAAGTATGTAAATATCTGCAGAAAAATTCAGATTTTTTTAAAGCAAAATTAATATAATTAAGTTTCATCAATGCTATTCTATTATTGCCAGAGATCCCCACAATATGATTCTACATTTTATTACCATTTATATATTGTTTTAATACCTTATTCTGTATTAATTGATTTACATTAATTGTCCCCTTGTGCCTCAAGCAGTGCATATATATGAACTCACCCTCTACAAGAAAATAACTTCATTGATTATCAGTTGCAGCTTCTATTGAAGAATTTCACAAAATGATATTAAAATCTTCCATAACGCCAATAACCTTGTGTGCCCTAGGGTACTGTCATAATGGGTCGTGTATAATTTCAGGGAATATTTGGTTAGATTTGGTTAGATTATCTTTTCACCAACCCACAGTAATTTAACTGGTAGCTTATATGCATTTTCTTGAAGAAAGAGAGAGGAAAAAATAACATATGAATATAAAAAATCTCCTCTTTGTCAAGCTCTAATCTTTACTTTTAAGTATTGAGATTTGTGAGACTTTAAAATAATGAGTGAATATGGCAGCTTTCTGGCAGATGAGGGAGCAGCATGTAAAAAAAAAAAAAGCTACTGATTTCGTAGTGAGTCCTTGAATGTGTGTTTAAACTGACCATCCTACGAATAGGCAATTCCCTTGTTACCCCATCAGTTTTGAAATTGCTTTATTTAGGATACTTTTCAGATGTGTAATAGAGGACTAAAATCACAGTAGCTTAAAAAAACAAACAAAAATTAATTTCCCACTTAAATGATAGTCCAGGCATACATGGTGTGGGGCAGATAAGGCAGCTGCATGGTGTTGAAGATCCAGGCTCCTTCTACCACGTTGCTCTGCCATCCAGGCATTTTCCTCATCTACATAGTCCAGTATGGCTCATTTTCACTATGTCTGCTTTCTAGGAAACAGGAAGGAGGAAAGGAGTAGAAGGAGCATGTCCTCTCCCACAGAGGAAATGTGCACATCAATTCAGTATTGACTAGAACACAATAAAAAGGCCACACCTAGGTGCCTAGGAGTCTGGGAAATGTGCCCTTCTGAAACTTCTATTTACATATGGAAGAAGTTGGGAGGCCAATCATCTCTGTCTGAATAAATAGATGGATTGGTTTTTTTTTTTTCTTTGCAGAGCTTAATTCAGAATCTGTGAACCTGGGATTTCAGCAAATACCACGTTGGAAACTCTAGCCATGTCTTTAGGCTTTGCATAAATTCAATAGCCCAACCTAAAAAGTGGAATAGTGGGGCTGAGGTCCAGCAGTATACAATGGGCACTTTGCAGTGACTCAGAGAGTCTTACTGTACATTTCAGAGCTGTGGTCGTATACGTGCTGCCACAGCATTTTTTTCTCAATAGGAACAGAAACTACAAGATAAACTTAGCTACGTCACTTTGTAAAGATAAAAAAAAGCACTGTAGGTTGTTACTGATCACTTCAGCTATCTTTTGAACTAAACTGGACAAGCCTTAGCTCTTCTAGCTATATTAAGCAGTATAATAATCATAGCAGCCTGAATTTATATAGCATAGTTTTGCCATTATTAAAATGGTTCTAATTTCTATTTCATCAATTGAAAAAATTGCTTTATTTTTTCTGGATATAAAAGTATTTACTTCTCTTTATAAATACATGTAAATAAGAAAGTGAAAATAATTCATAATCTTACAGTTTAAAGATAATTCTTATTAGCATTTTGGTATATGTTCTTCCAGGTTTCTTCAATGCATACAGACTATGAACTAATAAGTTTATCACACATTATCTTAAGCATGAATTATTTGGCATCTATGAAATTACTCAGAGTTCTAAGGGAAACTCTACCCAGATTACTTGGGATCCTCCAAACTTGGAGGTGCTCTGGCTTTCTTGTTTCTTTTCTTCTCATGTGCTCTATCAGTCTCATCCCTAACCATCATATGGTGGATGTCACCTTGGTTTGGGACGATTAAAACTTTTGTGATTTTGCTTACACATTTGTGATGAATTCCATACAGAAAATCTGTGCAAAGCTTTGCTTTCCTCCAACATTCTGATTTTTACTTAACTGAGAATAGGTCTTGTGATGCAGCAACTCTTGATCTTTTCCCTTTTGATCTGAGTTCTTGGTGAGGGGGTGTTCATCTTCTGGCTGCGCTACAGTATATATATTATCTGTGTAGCTACATTCTCTCTGGTATACTCAAGTAAATGAGCGGAATTTTATTTCTCACCTATTAACAGTAAAGTCAGTTGTTCATTAGGAACTCAATTGAAAACATTGTCTTGAAGCTGATGCTTAGCTAAGTTAGTGTTATGATTTTATGCTCACTCTTGTGTAAGTTTCATTTCTCTAATATTATGAAACTTTTTCAATGAAGTATATCCCGTTGCCTTTTATCAGCCATTGTTATTGAAAAACATGGTGTAATTTCATTTCTCACTTCTGTGTAGATAGTCAATTTTATTCTTTTCTCTTCTTGTAAACTTTTAGAATCTTCTCTCTATTCCTGGTTTGAAAAAATTTAGGAGTGTATGCCTAAGTGTGGGCCTTTTTCACTTATATTGCTTGACACTTTTAATCTTAGGACTTATATTTTTCCTTAACTTTGGTAAAAACTCATATTATTTCTTTCACTAATGTCTCTCCTATCTTTCCCTGGAAATACTTTTTAATGTATGTTTGACCTTATTTGATTTTCCATGTCTCATCACTCTCTTTTATATTTTTTATACTTTTGTCTTTGTGCTTTACATTCTGGGAGATTTTATCTTATCTCATTTAGTATTTTTGTACTGTAAAAGCATCATATTGAGGCAACAAGATACATAAGTTACAATACCCCTTTTTGTCCACATAAATGCTTAAAATTATATATTGTAACTTTCACGAATAACATCAATTTGTCATCAACAAATTTTAAGTAATTGCCTAACACAACTATTTAGTCTCACAATTAGAATTGGTCAAGGACCACTATCAGTGCTGAAAAATAATTGAGAATTTCATGAATGATTTCTGAGTAAATGTAAGTAGACTGAAATAACTTTAAAGTACTAGAAAACTTAAGATGAAATATGAACAACTTAAGTTCACAGCTGAGGTTATAAACTGCAGAAGTGAAGCTCCAGGAAGGCAACTCATTGATTAAGAGGAAATTTTGATATGCTTCTCTGGAATACAGAAAGAAAAAAGATTGGAGATAAAATAGATAATGTGGAATAGAAAATGGAGATAGATTTTTTAAAAGGAGAAATAGATTAAACTTGAGGCCCCAAAACCCTTTTTAGATGTAGGTCTTCCCTGGAGCTGGTATAGAAGTAAGGTCAGTGTTGCTACTTTTTGGAAGAAAGTCTAGCCAACCATTACTCTTTCTTTACGCTTCCTTCCATTGCTTACTTACAGGATGTTTGTCAAACTCACAATTGGTGAGGTGATGCAGGACTGGGGTCACTGCAGCTGCCCGGTATAAGAAGGCGTGGGGAGGACAGCCTAGGACAGCTCACCTTAGATATGGGGGTCAGTGTTCTTTCTTTTCCCTCTGATGTGTGTGTCCTGGATTCCTTTTTCCTTGCTATTGGAGTGGTAAGATGCAAGACTTGGGGAGGGCAGAGGAGGCCATTGACTTGTTGGGGATCTACACTCTCAAAGGCAAAAAAATTAACTCTTTAGAAAACTAGAACTATATAGGAGTGAGGGGCCCAAATTTAAGACAGTAGGAGAGTGTTTTAAAGCGTTTCTTTGTCAATATCGTTCCCTATGAACACTGTACCTCTCCTTAGTGAAACTGAAACTTGTATGGTGTAGTGGCTGTTTAAGCCCAATTGTGTTTCTTCAGGGTCCTGATTTCCTTTAAGAACTCTTTCTCTCTTAATTAGCACCTATCATTTCCTTTTTAAGTGCTATTTAAAGATGGACTGAATAGAACAGACCATATTGGCATGAACAGGATGTGATATCTGATTGGTAAATTTTCACTAGAGAGACTGAGATTCTCTGGGAAGAGGGCAGATTTTCAGAGACTTTTCACTGAAATGGTAGATCAAATTCTATAGGCGTAGAGTTTGGGGGCTTTTGAATTTGTGATTATTTTATTTAGTTTTCCCTTCAACTTAACTTTGTTTAAGAAAAATATATATTCCTTAAGTAGCAAGAGTTTCGTTCTCCTTTACATGTTCATTTGGAAATTGATAAATTTTACCATTTCTTCCCTCTGGGTTTCTAATATTCACAGCTATCATCAGGGATTATTTAATATCCACCAAAGACCCTAAATTGGGAAATAAAGCAGAATGTCCTCCCAGATGTCTCTCAGTCAAGCCTCACAGGCCACAGAGATTGGCTCTTTTGTCCTGCTAAATTCCAGAGATTGGGGCTTTTGAAGTGTTTAAACCAGAATCAATTTGAGAAATAAGAAAGGTGTACATCAGAGAGACAGTGGATACACCACATGAATCCTGAAAGATTAGTGCAACTATCAAGCTCTGTTTGACCCCAAAGGCTTAGAAATTGATGAATTGATACGGGAAAGAATCTGAATCAAGAAAAGCAGAGAAAAAAATCTTAAAGTAGCCAGTCTAGTGCCATCTACTTCTGCTTGGCACTAACTGCATGAAAATGTACAACAAGAGTTGAAAATGTACAACAAAAAGCTTCTAATTATTATGCCCATTTTACAAGTAAAGGGAGTGAATTTTAGAGTAACTCACCCAATGTCAAACAACTAGTATTAGAGCTAGTATGCTGATAACAAGGCCCGTGTACTTTTTACTATACCATCACATCTCCTAATTAAAATATAATGTGCTAAGTGTTAGGATGCATGTAGCCCACAGTACTGTGGTTTTGGTTTCACATAGACTGAGGAGGGTCAGTTATGAAATAGTTAGCAAGGTCAGTGACTTATAAGTTAAACACTCAGAAAGTATTTTTGTTTCCTAGAGTACTGACTACCATAAACAGAATGGCAAGAATATTATGTGTAATAAAAAATTTAAAAAATATATATATGGTGTGATATTCAGCAAAGAAAATCATATAATCAAGAGGCTCTTAATGCCCAATTTTAGAGAGTTGCATAAAGATACAGACTTCTGATGGAATGTTTCCCTCCACAGAGATACAGGAAATGAAGGAAGAGAGAAAGGATATAAAATGACTGCTGTGCCCGATGACACAGTATAGTTCTTAGTCTGGCCAGTATAGAGACTTTAAGGTTTGTTAGATTTTTTTTTTTTTATCAAATTCTCCCAGATTAAGCGGGAAATTGTAGAGGGGATGATGAGAGCCCAGCTGCTGCTTCCAGAGAACAAGGACTGATTTTGCCAGCATCTGGGAAACCTCATGTAATAGCTGATAGGTCAAGATCACAAATGGAGAAATTCACTCCTGCTCCCACTCCCACAGGATTTCAATTCACTGAGGTTTTAATTTGTTACTGACCCAAATAAAATGTGCAAGAGACTCTTTTCTTATTCTTTCCTTTGATTTTTTGGCTTTAATTTCTTGTCTTTCTTTTGTTTCTATGAATCATGTATTCACAATGAAATTGGAAGATATGAAAATTCACATCCCCCAAAATGTAATTATTCTGTTCAGTAACAGTCTCTTAATACATAAAGGTTTACTTCATTTTCCTATTGGGGTAACCCATCTGGTTCTCCTGGTGAGGGAAAAGCAGTTTGAACAAAAAGAATCTTTTTGGTCTGAGTAAATGCAAACCATCAAGAGAAAACTCTAGCAGGGTTAAATGTACCTGACAGTACTGCTTCCCTTTTTGATCTTTTCCCCACCCCCCAGTAATCCAATCCATTCTCCCAGGTGTGAATCCTAGCAATGATCTATAGCTCTTTTCTGATATATAACAAGGAGGTGTTTACAAATTAATTTCCTTCCTGAGACATAAACACTGTCAGTCATTGTCTGCTGTCCTTGATTGGGAACAGTTTTCCTTCTCTTTTAATTTGTTACCCATTGTGCTTTTTTTGCCCCTTAATTTAGTTTTCCTTTTATCAGATTCCATTATGTTTCCACAACTTCCACTTCATCTCCCATTCCCTTTTAAACAAACCCCTAAGTGCAAATAACCATGTTTGTTTCTGTAGAATGTAGTGGATACATTAATAGGGTTAAAAAAATTACTAGGTGAGCACGTGACCTTTGATTTAGAAGTCTCCTTAAGAACAATCCCTATAAGCACAGTCAATAAGTAAACATTCTGTAAATATTAGTTGAAAGAAATAAACAAGACATACAATGACTTGGTTTTCTTATTCCTTTCTGCCCATCTGTGCTCTGTCTTCAAAACTTAACCCCTTCCAAATGCTATTCAGGCAAAACCCACACAGCTGTTTATTTTTTTACTGGACATCCCTTGATAGCCAGCCTAATGGAGAAAGGATACATTAATATTTATCAAGCACCTCCCAATGTCAGGCGTCATGCTAAGTAATTTTCACATGCTCTCCTAAATCTTCACGAAGTTTCCCTTTTCAGAGATGACAAAATAGTGACTGAGAATGGTTAAGGTAAGATTTCCTCACTCCCTTAGAATGTAGAAAATCACAAGAGATTATTGCTCCCAGTGGACCAACTAAAAAGATGGATAGACTGCAAAAATTAGAGTTTATAATACCCCACAGAGAGGTGAGGTACATAAAAAGTTAATGGAATTAAATTTCAGAGCTTTACAATGTCCTCCTATGTTGCCGGCTGTGTTCACCTTTGGAAACATGGTGGGAGACGATGCATGCCCAACATAAATGGTGAGGTTGCAAAGTAAGGAGAAACCAGGTGAACGTTTAAAGGTCTCACAGAGGTTGATAAGGCAGATTAGACTCTTGAGGACCTCCAGATGTAGAACAAGTCTGCACCCATCTGCCAATTCTTTTATGGGATCTTCACCAGTACACAGGGCAAAGGCTGGGAAAATAGCAGGAGAGCTGAAAGAAATCCCACAAAGTTCATGGAGGCTGTAGTGTGTGCACGACAGAGCTCACTAAGGGCTAAGAGCAGAGAAAGAGGACAGATAGAGATCGCTGAAATTATGAAAGCTGGGAGTAGGGCTGGAGTGCAGTGAAAGCTTTCTGATGACCTAAAAAGCAGGACTGTAAAGCAGTGAGACATCTCAAGATTTTGATTGGTGCTTAAATCCCAAGTCCTGCTTAAAGGAGAGTCCTAACTGGACTCTCAAATTATTTGGAACCAGTGGTGTTCTGAAATTAAACCAAACTTCAACCCCTTCTAGAATCAGTTCAACTATAAATTATAGGAAGGATCATGACCTTTAATGGGAATAAGTATCATTTACTTCAATATCCATTATTCTTTTATACCAATATCCAGAATACAAATTACGAGACAGGCAAAGAAGCACAAAAACATGACCTATCCTCAAAAGAAAGGCTGGTCAGGGACTTCCCTGGTGGTCCAGTGGTTAAGACTCTGCACTTCCACTGTAGGGAGTGTGGGTTCGATCCCTGGCTGGGGAGCTAAGATCACGCATGCTGCCATGGCATGACCAAAAATATTTTTTTTAAAAAAGAAAAGATGGTCAATAAAAACAGACCCAAAAGTATTCCAGAGATTAGAATTAACAGACAAGAATTTTAAAATAACTGTTATAAACATGTTAACATGTTTAGCAGAAAAGGTAGATAATGAGCATGAACAGATAGGAAATTTTATTTATTTATTTATTTTTTTGAGGCAAGGAATATGACTTCATTCGGAAAGCCAGCAGACCGAGAAGATGGCGGACTAAAGTCTCAAAATAACCCTCTTATCGTGGTTTGGATGCCAGTTTCTTTTATAGCACAGAGAGGAGGAGGAGATGAGGAAGTAAAGTAAAACGGCCATAAGTTTTGCGAATATCCCCTGGAATGGACAGCCTTGGGGAAGAGATGTGTTAATTTCTTCTTAATTGCAGCCATCCACAGGTGGACAGAGTCCGTATGTTTCCCTGAACAAAGGCACTTTGGTTTAACATTCAGGCAGAGGAACAGGGTTCCCCGAGGCAGGCCATTATGTACAGACAGTATCCATTTAGTGAACAAAAGCAGCGGAAGGCAAAGGTGAAAGTAAAAGAAACAGATCCAACGTGTAGTCAGATTTGGCTCCTCCCTGTTACAATTCCCTACTGTCAATGTCCATTCCACAGTCTTGTGGAAAAAGGGGTGACGGCCCTTCTAACTGCTTTGTCAGATGGATCTTTCGGGAGTGTCCATCATCGGTGCCAGTATTCCAAACGTTGGTTTTTTTTTTTGTTCCTCTCTGGAAAGTGTCTCCTTTACACCTGTAGCCTTAAAAAAATATTCTCATCCTAAAAGTTGGGAGTTATGATCTATCTGATGGGAATTTTGAGGGCTTCAAGCCTGGGAGGCCGCATCTCAAGTTAAGGAATTTGGCACTTTTCTATGTATGGGAAGATGCAAGAGTCTGGGCTCACTGAAATCGTTCATTTGATATGTACCTCAGCTATCCAGAGCCTGTATCCTATATTCTCATATCCTGAGTTTCGTCAGGGCTCACCGGCTCACGCTGGAGGGCTGCAATCGCTAATGACTGATGTGTCAAGAAATATTCCATTTCTCAGATCCTCTCCTCTTGGTCAGGATTTTGACCAATATTTGAGAGACATTTCAGGATCAAATTTTGTCCCACGGCACTGGGTGGCTCATCCCAGGTCAGGGGAGAATTCTTGATATGCCACTCCAGGTGCTAGTTTTTGGATTAGGCCCTATTGATAATTAAAGATCCTCTGGATCCTCTATCTAATTATGATCCAGGAGACATTTTCCCTTGTTGCTTCCTCCCATACCTAGAATCACACTATTACAATTATTTTATGTTATAAATGTGATCTGTTTCCTCAAGATGTTTAGCCATAGAAGTATTGTTGGAGGCCTGGTTACATACTGGGTACTGTAAGAGACACCAATCTTATAAAATAGACAGGATATAAGTAATGCAGCTAGTAACGTTAACAAAGACACAGTGCAGCAGGGAGACACAAAGAGCAAACAATCTGGAAACAAAGAACAATGATCAGTATAACTACTTGTGATCCAATTCCAATAGCGAGCGACCAGAGGTACTATAACTGATTTAGTGAGCCATCTGCTGTTTCAGTGTACCAGCAGTGCATACTTAGACATGCACGGCTTAATCTTTGAGACAAGCATACGCTGCTGGCAGGATCAACCAGGTAGAGAGAAAAAGATAGATGTTTCAATTCTGCTTACAAGGGTATAATTTAACAAATTACTGTAAGTCATAATTAGTTTAAGGGGAGGGTTTTGCTTACACCTGGAAAACACAGATTTAAAACAGTCATTTTTCAGATAGAAACCATAAAAATTATAACCACAGTCACCAGTTTACCCAGTCATGTGCAACTAATAGTTTTTATTAACAGCTTTATGAAGCCATCAGGTTTCCCATTAGAATTCTTCAAGTTCTTACCCAGTTCACCCTTATGGCTTGAAAACCAGAAACTTGTATTTACCCAAAGGTCCCTTCTATAAATCTTCTTGAAGAGGAAGCATTTTTGCAAAGGCATCAGAGTGAAACCATAACTGTGTACAATGACGAAAGACTTAAGAAGGCACGTTTAAATCTGATTACGACGCAATTGACAAAGTAACGTGGTTACTATGGTGACACGCAACACTTTCAGGTAATAAAGAGAATTCTGACTGGTAACATTTTACCAGGACATACCAAATTTTAGGAACTCCATATAATCTGTAGAATACCTATATCATTTGGCATACAATATAACCTAAGAAGATTTATTGCTTATTTGACAACACTTCTCATGTAATTCAACATACCAAATCAACCTAATTAGTTAATATCTCTCTTTGGGGTGTTTCAGGGGCCCTTTGAAGCACCCCTAAGTTAGCTAGAGGTCAAAGGAACTTCATTATAATTTGATTTGGGAAGTTTTGTCCGAAAAATAAGAAAAGGGTTTAAAACAGTCAGATAGGATCATATGTCACTGTGAAACAATAGTTATTCACTTAGCCAAAGTAACAATAAAAGATTACAATGGCAAGTACAGAACAGATCTCTTAAAAGGTAGAAAAACTTAAAATCTGGTATCAAAGGCAGTCCAAAATCTTAAGAAACCTTGTCTTCTTAAAAGAGAGAAAAGCGAAATTCAAGTTTTGCACCAGCTTACTTATAAAATTTATTTACTCAATTAAACTTATTTTAAACTTAGTCAATCCTGACCACGTACAGAACTCTTTTTTCCAGGGTCCACTTTCCATAAACCTTCTGTCACTTATTTTAGCACAATTCTGACTTTCAAGTGGTCAAATATCTGGAGAGACTAATTTTAGATAGACCTTCCTAAAAGATAAGTATTTTAAAAAGTTCACCTAAAGCTCTTATTTCATTTGCATTTTCTTTTTTTTTTTTAAACATCTTTATTGGAGTGTAATTGCTTTACAATGGTGTGTTAGTTTCTGCTTTATAACAAAGTGAATCAGTTATACATATACATATGTTCCCATATCTCTTCCCTCTTGCATCTCCCTCCCTCCCACCCTCCCTATCCCACCCCTCTAGGTGGTCACAAAGCACGGAGCTGATCTCCCTGTGCTATGTGGCTGCTTCCCACTAGCTATCTATTTTACATTTGGTAGTGTATATATGTCCATGCCACTCTCTCACCCTGTCACATTTTACCCTAGATAGGAAATTTTAGCAGAAAATTAACAGTGCAAAAAAACAAATGACAATTCTAGAACTGAAAAATACAATATTAAAAATGAAGTCATTTCATGTTCCTAAAAGCTGAAAGGACAATTCAAAAGAAAAGACCTGTGAACTGTAGAAATATCATGGTTTTTATACCCATCAGAAAGTTAAGGTACAAAAAAGTTAAATGAACTAATTTCAGAGCTCCAAAATGTCTTGCTAGAAAGGGAGGAATTCACTGCCACTCTCATCCTAGATAGGCCAAAAGTAAAACAGAATGGTTAAGGTGTTTTCCAGAGGTGAGAGTTATTAAATAGGAACTCTGAGATTTTTATTCAGGTCATTCTGACACCAAAGCCTGGGCTCTTTCCATTATAAATCTCTGTATCTCAAATTATACTCACATTTCTTATTAGAGTGCTTTTATTCAGTTACTTCCTACCAGATGTCTCCTAGTCTAGATAATAAAATGCCTGTGGGCAAGATCTGTGTCCTCTAAATCAGTTCCATCTTCTGTAATCCCAAATTGAAGTATCTGCATATAAACATTGCTACATACCTGATGCCAAAGCTAAATGAGGTCTGCACTAAAATCCAATTCAGATGGAGAGGTTGATAGAAAGATGCCGACACAGACACAGATGTTATTTAGAGCCTTAGAGGTACACTTTAGCTGGATCTTCAGCTAGTCTTATTGATCTTAGGCTCTTTCATTTTTGCCCCCAGACTCCAATATTTACTATTCTATTCTATGTCTTTGATGTGATTAAACAAGAATCTCAAAATCGAATGTCTTCTGAGAGATCAACTAACTGCACCAAGCGGGGTAATCAGGCAATAGAGAGTAACGAGAAATGCAGAAATGCAAAGAGCTGTAAAGTTATGCCATGCCAAAATATATTCAAATTCAAATGTATTTGTAATAGTCTCCTGACCAAGATTTTAGCCAGATCTGTTCCTTATACTGCCAGTTTGCTGTACAGAATAGAGCAGAGTGGTTAAAATCCACTGCACAGGCAAAACTGTGGATTTGTGACTGGATTTCAAGTCCCAGCTCTGTCACTGCTGACTTTGGTAACATAGACCTTGTCATTGACCACTGTTAGCCTTAGATCCCTTTTTAATCAAATGGTAATAATAACAGTACCTACTTCATAGGTCATTATAAAGATCAAATAATGAGGTGATATGTATAGATTGCTTTGAACAGTACCTGATGCATAGTGAATTCTCAATAAATATTAGCTATTATTAGAACTAATAATCTTAACCAAGTTTTCCAAAGAGGGTGTACAACTAAGCTTTAAAATTTATTCGCAAGGGGATCTATAAAGGTTTATTTTAAATTAAATGTTTACTGCGAGGTTACTATTAGGATCTATGCTTGCAGTTATTCACACAAGCATAATATATATGATCATATATTAAGTAGAATACATAATATATTAACAACAGCGACTTACTAATGACTCATGGTGAGTCCATTATTCAGTAATGGCATCTTTATCTTTTCTGTCATGTTCATGGAGAGCCTGTAATTTCTATATTTTCAGAATTATTTTCCCTTCAAAAGGGTGCCACTCCAGATATATGCCACTGTCATTTAAAAAAAATTCTTGATGACTGTGCAGACCCTTCTTTATTAAAAACGACTGTAAATATTCAATAAGGAAACATTTAAATGCAATGATAATAAAATTTCTTCTGGAGTGACCATTGAAATGAAAATGAAGCAGGACTGTGGCTCATTTTACATGTTATTTTATCTATTTGTCATGTTAATAAGTTGCTGTTGACAGGGTAAACATGTTGGCTGCTGTTTCTATTGCTAACAGCCTATTTATATGCACCAGATAAATGCTTTATGGGTAGATTACTCATCATATTTTGACTTAGAGCAAAATAAAGATATTACTTCGCTGAAGGACATCTCCTGTGGTCACAGTCTTTTCATGACTTTTAAAATACAGAATTTAAATATTGAAAACATCGTAAGACAATATTATTCCTTTTCCTGAAGTGTCTATTGATCTTTTGTATTTCTCTATGCAATTTCTCTATGCAAAACTTCAATATGAACATTTGCTATGGTCTCATCACAATATTAATAATAATATTATTAACTTACAATAGGAAATAATATCAATTTATTCAATAGATACCTATTAATGAGCTATTCTGTGCCACACCCTAAGGATACAGCATTAAACAAGACTGACATGGTTTCTGACCATGAAGCTTACTATCTAATGGGGAACACACATATACACACTGCTATATATAAAATAGATAACTAATAAGGACCTGCTGTATAGCACAGGGAACTCTACTCAGTACTCTGTAATGACCTATATAGGAAAAGAATCTTAAAAAAGTGGATATATGTATATGTATAACTGATTCACTTTGCTGTACAGCAGAAACTAACACAACATTGTAAATCACCTATACTCCAATAAATTTTTTTTTAAATGGAGTATGTAATGAATTACACAAAAAAGTATATATTTACTTTCCATTGTGATAAATATTAAGCGGAAGCAGTTTGCATTTATTGCATTTATTCATTTATAACACATGTTGAAACCCAGGTTATATATCAGGAAATGTACAAGGTGAAAAAACAAAGAATATCACAGTCCCTCTGTTAAGAAGCCTAACTTGGTGTTTCTAGGAAGAGAGATAAATACATATACAGTAAAATGTAATGAGGGACATAGACCTACAGGTAGTAATACAGCAGCACAGAGGAGAGACTAAGACTCTACCTGGGCAGGTATATGTGAAGGCTTCCCAGAGGAGGTTACATTTAAGGTGAGTATGGAAGAATAAACAGAATATGGCAGACAGAGAAGGTGGGGAAAGAGAATCTAAGTAAAAGATACAAATTTTTTTAAGGAAAAAGGCATTGATGTAAAAAAACCCAATATATTTGGAAAATGCTCTTTGCTTCTATCACTTAACATATGTAGAAACTATTGTATGAAATGCAGAAGTAAAAATAAGTGGTCCTTGTCCTTTTGGAGCTCAAAACCTAGAAGTTGAAGAAAAAAGTACAAATAAGTAAGTGGTATAAAATGTTTGATTATTGTATTAGAATTCTATGCCTAATCTATAATGTACTCTCAAAAAGAATACCACAAAATGATTTTTTTAATCTGGGGAAATTAACATATTAATATCTATTAAAACTATGTGGGGAAAAGAACAAGAGAGGAGAATAACCCTACTAAATATTTAAAAATACGATATTTAACACTTTTGTAATTTAACTAGCTTGAGAGTAGTGATTGAATGGATAATTGCAGGCCCATGAATAAATGTAAATTTAGTAATTGAAGAAATGACACTTCAAGTCAGTAGAAGGTGGTTTTTTAAATAAAAGATGCTTGGAAAAAAGTTAATAGCCTTGGACCCTTACTCTGAGGATGAGTAATACATCTCCTCCATCCTTCTGAATGTTCCCTGAGGCTCTAGCCTCTCAGCGCCTTCTCTCCATCAGTAGTGGGCTGGTGGGAACAACTGGGTTTAGCTCTGCCTGTTTCTCTCTCCTTTCTTCTTGAGATTGGCGTGTCTGTAGGAAGCATGTCTCTGGTTTACTCTCAAGCGTGCAGTAAACTTGTAATTACTAAGTCCCTCCAGCAGGCATCTGTTGTCTGGGTTGGACCTTGTGACTGGAGGGATGAGGCTTTTCAAATTTGGGGTGATGGGGGGCGTTGGTGTTTAGTGGTAGAAAACCTGTGGTCTCATAAATAAGCAGTGTTTTGGTGCACGGACAACAATCTGAAAGAGCAAAAAGGTCTGGCATTTAGCTTTAAAAAATGTAAACTTCTAGTGTAGGTAGAGTGGGGATCTTCAAGCTTTGCTCATGCTTGACTCAGTGCTGACCAGGTGGGGTTTTGACCCAAGCAGGTGATGCTGGTGTATATCACACCATAGTTTTCCAGTGTATCCATGGCTATTAATCGCTGCAATGTGAGCCAATAGCCCTGAGCTGTAGACATTAAGCAGCTAAGCCAGGCAGGATTCTGACCTTGCTGGCTCACTGGAAGTTATATCAGATTTGCCCATAAATGAGTAGCTTCTCTTATAGGCGGGATTGCAGGCAAGTGATCTTAACCAAAAAGCAGGGAGGGCTGTTAGGCCCTTGGCTGCTGCAGCTTGATCCTGAGGTTCCTTGCAACAGCTTGGCCTGGCATCACAGGGGAGGCTCATGTGTGATTCAACAGTTTTGAGGCATTGGTAGGCAGCATTATATTTGCTACTTTTAGTTGCAAAACAGCTGATGTCCCTGTGAACTAGTGAATTTTTGGCTGTAACTGCCAGTGCTAGGCTTAGAGAGGTAGCATTAGAAAATTGCTCCAAATCCCATTCTACATCCATGGCCCTGTGCATGGATGAATCTTAGATTAGTGTGACTGGTCCAGAGGCTCCAGAGTCACATCCTGCCATGTGGTCCCTGATTGGTCCCAAATTGTAATTATGCAAGCTCTAACCACAGCTTTAGTTTTCCCCAATCTAATTTTTATATAATCTAGTGAGGCATATGGCAGAGGTATTGGCCCTTCTCAGCCCTCAGGGACACGTGTTTCAAAAACATCCACAGCAGCTGTAATTCAAGGATCTGTGGAGGGGATTTCTCCCTTTGACCAAATGCAAAGATGAAGAGAAAACCCTCCTAAGAGATAATTTCGTATGTCTAAGAAAGTCCATGGCAAAAGTCAGCAGCCAGATCCAGATGGCAAAGGACTGCAAATAGAGTGTGTAGATAGAACTCACACTCAATTCCTCATGAGGGTGCCAGAAGCTCAGTGTTCAAAGGAAAAATGGAAATGAAAGGATTTTACACATAGGAAAATTTTTTATTTTCCTGGAGACAAGAACTGCCAAAATTAACCTCTTTCTAGGAGATTTCTCCCAAATGACTTCTAGTTCACCTGTCATTGATTCTGACCCACTAGTGTAGAATAAGGCTAAAATCAATACTTTTGTTCATCCACCCTCCCCCGCTTTATCCAGATCTCATTGAGACTCTGCTATTGCTGGGATCAAAGCTGAGTACAAAAGGGATCCTGTGTCATAATGCTGCCCTGAAGAGCTTCTTCAGGGACTGGAGACTCACTCACTTTTAAATCTTGAGGATATATTAGCACAGCTAGAAAATCTTTGGGCTTCTTTAGAGTAATATCAGTAATTCTTTAGTTACTTAATCACCCGTTCCATTAAGGGACTGTCCTAGGATGCTTCCCCTGTGGGAACCACAATTTCACCAACATGGAAAACTTTCCCAGCTGAGCCTGAGCAGAATAAGACATTTTTGAGGATGGATCTGAGGCTTTTATTTCTTTGAACATTTTATTCATTAGACAAGAGAATTTGATATCAGCCTTGGATTCATGTTTAGACTTTAACTTTGGACTTAGAAGGAGATTTAAAGTTTCTCTCTGGGAATTTGGTAATTTGACCAGGTTTATAGTAGAAATTTTGCAGCCTCTCTAGGATGTTTTTAGTCATTATTGGAATACCTTAATTTCGTTGCTACGTTGGACCAAAAAGATAGTCATAATTTGAAGTAGGACATAAACAAAGAATAAACTTTTGGCTTTGAGTACAGCATTACCTTGGATTCACTTTAATGAATATCCAATAATGACTCATTTCAGAGTCTTCCTGGGCAAAATCTCTGCTGCCTACCAGAAGGATCTGGAGAGGGTCTGCATTTTAATTTGAAGCGGGTTGGCTTTATAAAGATGGATGTGTAAGGGAGGAGAAATATCTTTTCTCTCTACCCTTCTAAGTTCTTGGCAAGATAAAAGTATACAAATTTATTTAACACAAGTTTTATGCAACAGGAAGGACTTCATAAGGAAATGAAGAAACCTGAGAATTTTTATGCTAGCTTTGATGAGGATTCGAGAGTCGTGGAAAAATGGGATAGGATAAAAAGAGGTATCAG
The DNA here is from genome assembly GCF_965194825.1 of Balaenoptera physalus. Taxonomy (NCBI): domain Eukaryota; kingdom Metazoa; phylum Chordata; class Mammalia; order Artiodactyla; family Balaenopteridae; genus Balaenoptera; species Balaenoptera physalus. The sequence goes on along the minus strand of NC_138882.1, from coordinate 109,071,709 downwards.
TAAATGGGAAAACTGAGCAAGTCCTGTTCCTTCAGATTCCCCTCTGCATCCCTCCGTCTTTGGAGATGAGGATACTCCTTTCCTCTGGGCATAGGAAGGGCACCTCTCACATGAGGATCTTATGACCTGCTTCAGGAAAAAGTAAACAAGTCCTCCCTGCACCTGCCATTTCTCAAATTTCTTCAGCTTGAAGTATTCGATATGCCGAGGTGCCATATGGTGGGGTAGCAATCCTGAACCCCGTTAGAAGCAAGACTTCCTGATAAGCTGCTGACAAAGCCACACTCTGCTTGACCATAGGCTTAACAGTTAAGTCCAGTGTGTGTGTATGTGTGTGTGTGTGTGTGTGTGTGTGTGTGTGTCGGGGGTATCTTTCATCTCTAATTTTCTAGTTAAGGAAGAAGGATTGTCCCTAAACACTAATAGCCTCTTGCTTCAACCCCTTGATTCCTCCCCACAAAGGTTAAACTGAGTTAACTGGTATTTTTTTCTCAATTTGGTGGATTTCAACTATCTTAAATTCTAAACTGAGATCCTTTGGTCTTTGTTCCCTCTGCCTCTTGCCCCACTCCTGCCCACACTGGATGAATGATCTGGGTACTAGTGCCCTGCTCTGGAAACAGCATTACCCTCAGGCGGGCTCTTCCAAAGACTAGACTGGGGAGAGGAGTAGCAGAGACATTTGGGTCTCGTATTCTCCAAAAGCTTTATCAGTAAGTCTTAGTAGTAAGGACGACTAGCTCTTATCATAATAATGCAACCTAACAAACACCCTCAAAATCAGTAGCATAAAACAACAGCCATTTAGTGTCTTGCTCACAGATCTGCAGGTAGGCTGGGGAAGGTGCGCTACTTTCTGTGTCACATTCTGGGGCCCAGACAGGAGGCGCAGTAAATACCTGGGGCGTGTCCTTCTCATACTGAAGATCAGAAGCTCCCAGAAATGCCAATGGGAGAGCTGTTGTCTATTAAGGACTAAGTTTGGAACTGGACCCTCTCACTCTTACCTATTGGACAAAACAAGTACCATGGCTAAGGCAACATCTGGGGGTCAAGGAAGTACTGTCCTCTACCCCCATAGAGGTCTTGGGTATGGGGAAGAAGTAATGGTCAAACAATAATATATGACACCCGGAAATATCAAGCTATGTCACAGCTTCTGATGCAGCTAATGTGAAGAATAGTTCATCAAGAGGCTTACCTTTTACCTTTCCTCTTCCATCCACAACCAATATATAGAGCTCTTTTTTAAAAAGTGACTTAGTTTAAGAAAGCTTACTTTAAGTGAAAAATGCTAGATAGAAGTAAAATAAATTGTAGACAGAGTACACAATTGAATCCAGAAGACATTGTATAACATTTCTGTTCTCCTAAATTCTGATAATTCTGTTCTTCCTTTCTGGAGGTCATTTGTTAGTTTTCTTAAAAGGTAAAAATAAATAAATAATAAATGCTGGTTTCCAACGGCATCTACATTTGTAATCCATTTAATACTTATATCAATCCGATGAGATATATATATATATATATCACATGTATATAATAATACATAATGTACAATATGTACATTGTGTATTATATCATATAATATACATATGTGGTATTAAATTTATATATGTTTAAAAATAAAAGAAAACCAAGATGCCATAAAAATTTAAATGACTGACCAAAGTCATACAACTCAACTTAAACTCATATCTTTGGACTCTACTCTTATACTTTTTTCCTACCCAGAAATCTTTAGGACAAGCAAATAGATCCAATAACATGCATAAGTTATACACATGAAGATAATTTAACATAGCATTGGCCTTTGTGACTCATAAAGCCTTCCAAAGAATGGAAAATATATTCTGTATTTTCAGTTGCGTTTTTCATCAAGTTTTGGGTGCTTTGTTTATTGGAAAACGGATTAGTTTTCTAGGGTAATTTTTCTCAGGAAATAGAGAAATAGAAATTTGCACACCTATACTGATTCTTCTACTGATCTCTATCTCTATCTTGATTCCTATTTCTATAACCTTACTCCCCCCATACCCAAATCTATACTTATATAATCTATAGTTTTATTTACTGAAAATACTGTGGAGCACCTGGAGTGATAATTGTCTCTTCAAAAAAAATTGTTAGACAAGAAATACAGCTAGAAATGGAATACATGCAGCTCTAAACTTTTTTCAAAAGGGAATTTGTAGAGATATGAGAGTATTTTGGCAACAAAATCAGAAAACCAGGCAGTATCTGAGTCATTTTACTGAAATTTGGGAAATGGCCATTTTTATGGAAGTGTGGTTCCTGTAACATAGACGTCTGTATGGTGGTGGCGAATATTGTAAGATGAGGTGGCAGGAGGAATGCCAATGAGCGGTGAGTGGCTATGGAAAATAACACTTCTAAAATCATCACCAGCTTCTTTTAAAAGGAAGGGCAAATAAGGTGACTGTTTGCTTTGTCACAACAGAACTATATGCAGTTGTTTTTTCAACTGTGTCTGAAATAATATTCCTCACTGCTGCATTCTCTAAACCAGGGACTTTAGATGATCCTGAGTTTGGGTATATGTAGCATTTAAGCCAGTCCTGGATCAAAGCTTTTGCACTAAATCAGGTTTATGTTGAGGGTAGAAAGAGAAACAACTAAAGAATCCTTCCACTGTTCACTTTTGCAAAACACTGAGCAGTAAAATAAGTATTTAGAGTCAAGAAGAAGGAGCAAAGTTTTATAAAGGTTGTCATACTTTGAAATTTGAATACATTAATCAGCCTCAGCACAATAGCTTATGGGTACTATGTACTTATGATTGTGTCGACAACAATAACCTATCAAGACCATATAGTGCAAGTACTAATATGCTACTTTAAAATTATTGGCTTATATTGTATTTTTATTAAACTGGTAATGTTTTCATAAAGTCTGCAATAAAATGTTCTTTAATCCAGCTTTTTTTCTAGTTTTCTGAGGGAACAGCCCTCCCTAAGCAAGGTTCTTTTCATTACAGATGCATGCATAAAAGAAATCTGGGCCAGGAGAAATTATGTTTCTTACTTGCCTCTATACGGTAAAGAAAACTTTGCATTTGTGAAGTAAAAAGGCAAATTTCAAAATACCTCCTTGTGATTTCTGACACCTCAGTTATTTACAAGCAGTAACAACTATGCCTCATTATCAAGTAAGACAGACCAGAGCCTGGATAATCATGAGAAGTAGATCATAAAAGTTCGTTTTAATGTGAATTACATTTTGTCAGCCAATCCTCACTTCCCCTTTTCCTCTTGGATGTAGCAAGAAATAGGGGGAAGTATTCCGAGCTAAAATGAGTTTCTTGGGTTGGAATGGAGGAAATGGAAAATATAATAGTAAATATTTATATTACAGTTTACAAGTAAAATTTATAGAGCAGTACTGTATTTCACCTAAACTCTAGCAATAACCTTCCAATGGGTTTCCTCACTTCTACTCATGACCCCTTGCCATCTAGTCTCCATAGAAATAAATCATTTAAAGTCACTTCTTCTCAAAACCTTCAATGGTGTTTCATATTTTTCATGGTAAAATACAAAATCCTTGCAACAGCTGATAAGAACCTCCTTTATTTGTCCCCCCATCCTCAGGTCAACTTCCTATCTGGTACTATTTTCAATCTTTGGTCTTTCTACTTCAGCTACTCTGGCTTTCCTTACAGTAATATTCAATTACACCAAGTGTTCTCCCACTTCAGTATCTTTGTATTTGCTATTCCTTTGCCTGAAACATTCTTCCCCTAGAAAACTGCATGGCTTGGTCTATCATTTCATTCAAGTCTTTGCTCAAATGCCATTTTTATCAGAGGCCCTCTCTGATCAATATATGTAAAAAGGCACACCCCCTTCCACTGCTCTGTCCAGCCAAACCACCTTTACTCTCCTTTGTCTGACAGGCCTTATCATCAGTTAGCATGATTTATATGTATTTGTTCATTTTTTTCATTGTCTCTACTTTCCTACTGGGTGAAAGCTCTATAATGGCAGCCTTATAAACCAGGTGTTATTATAAGATCCCTTTTGCAAATAAGAACAATGAGGTTTATAGGGGTTAATAGTTTGGCAAATATTAATCCAGTACATAGCATAACCATAATTAAGCCCTGATTTTCTGACTCTAGACCCTACTCACTTTTCTCCCACTTAACCCTAGGTATTTTTCTTGAAAAGGAAAAGCATTGATTAAAAACTGGAGATGGAGGGTGTGATTGGAGGATGCTGTAGGAAAGTTCTTTATATCTCTATGTCTCTACGTCTCCCTGATTAATTTTTGCTCATACTCTTCACTTTGTCTGGAGTTGTATTTCCTCTTTTGCCATCTATTTGAATCCCTGTGTTTTCAAGGCCTATCTCAATCTCTTTCCCCATCATGGAAACTTCTACAACTTTCCTTTTCCTTATGATCTACTGATCATACTGATGAATGATGACTCAGAGTAAACTTACTAAAATTAATTCCCTGAATGGAAGAATCATGTGTTATACTTTTTTTAATCCTTACAATCCTGAACATATACAAGGTATCAGTTAATATTTATTGAATTAATTTGAATATTTAAAACAATTGGGAGATAAATTTGTGTATTCAATTACAAATTTCAGCTTAGATCTTAATACTAATTTTATGCTGGTGAGGTTTTCACATTTGATATAGCAAAATTATAATATTAAGAAATGTTAAGTATATTCTGAAGAAACATACTATTTTTATATTTAAAAGTTGTGTTAATGAGAACAATTAAAACAACTGACACTGCTGAAATACAAAGGATCATGAGAGATTACTACAAGCAACTATATGCCAATAAAATGGACAACCTGGAAGAAATGGACAAATTGTTAGAAATGCACAACCTTCCAAGATTGAACCAGGAAGAGATAGAAAATATAAACAGACAAATCACAAGCACTGAAATTGAGACTGTGATTAAAAATCTTCCAACAAACAAAAGCCCAGCACCAGATGGCTTCACAGGTGAATTCTATCAAACATTTAGAGAAGAGCTAACACCTATCCTTCTCAAACTCTTCCAAAATATAACAGAGGGAGGAACACTCCCAAACACATTCTACGAGGCCACCATCAACCTGATAACCAAAACCAGACAAAGTTGTCACAAAGAAAGAAAATTACAGGCCGATATCACTGATGAACACAGATGCAAAGATCCTCAACAAAATACTAGCAAACAGAATCCAACAGCACAGTAAAAGAACCATATACCATGATCAAGTGGAGTTTATCCCAGGAATGCAAGGATTCTTCAATATACACCAATCAATGTGATAAACCATATTTACAAACTGAAGGGGAAAAAACCATATGATCATCTCAATAGATGCAGAAAAAGCTTTTGACAAAATTCAACGCCCATTTATGATAATAACCCTCCAGAAAGTAGGCATAGAGGGAACTTTCCTCAACATAATAAAGGCCATATATGACAAACCCACAGCCAACATCGCTCTCAGTGGTGAAAAACTAAAACCATTCTCTCTAAGATCAGGAACAAGACAAGGTTGTCCACTCTCACCAATATTATTCAACATAGTTTTGGAAGTTTTAGCCACAGTAATCAAAGAGGAAAAAGAAATAAAAGGAATCCAAATCAGAAAAGAAGAAGTAAAGCTGTCACTGTTTGCAGATGACATGATACTATACATAGAGAATCCTAAAGATGCTACCAGAAAACTACTAGAGCTAATCAATGAATGTGGTAAAGTAGCAGGATACAAAATTAATGCACAGAAATCTCTTGCATTCCTATATGCTAATGATGAAAAATCTGAAAGAGAAATTAAGGAAACACTCCCATTTACCACTGCAACAAAAAGAATAAAACACCTAGGAATAAACCTACCTAAGGAGACAAAAGACCTGTATGCAGAAAACTATAATACACTGATGAAAGAAATTAAAGATGATACAAATAGATGGAGAGAAATACCATGTTCTTGGATTGGAAGAATCAACATTGTGAAAATGACTCTACTACCCAAAGCAATCTACAGATTCAATGCAATCTCTATCAAACTACCAATGGCATTTTTCACAGAACTAGAACAAAAAATTTCACAATTTGTATGGAAACACAAAAGACCCCCAATAGCCAAAGCAATCTTGAGAAAGAAAAATGGAGCTGGAGGAATCAGGCTCCTGGACTTCAGACTACACTACAAAGCTACAGTAATCAAGACACTATGGTACTGGCACAAAAACAGAAATACTGATCAACGGGATAGGATAGAAAACCCAGAGATAAACCCATGCACCTATGGTCAACTAATTTATGACAAAGGAGGCAAGGATATACAATGGAGAAAAGACAGTCTCTTCAATAAGTGGTGCTGGGAAAACTGGACAACTACATGTAAAAGAATGAAATTAGAACACTCCCTAACACCATACACAAAAATAAACTCAAAATGGATTAGAGACCTAAATGTAAGGCCAGACACTATAAAACTCTTAGAGGAAAACACAGGCAGAACACTCTATGACATAAATCACAGCAAGATCCTTTTTGACCCACCTCCTAGAGAAAAGGAAATAAAGGATGGCGGAGTAGAAGGACGTGCTCTCACTCCTTCTTGCGAGAGCACCAGAATCAAAACTGGCTGCTGGACAATCATTGACAGGAAGACCCTGGACTTCACCAAGGAGGATACCCCACGTCCAAGGACAGAGGAGAAGCCGCAGTGAGACGGTAGGAGGGGCGCAATCAGAGTAAAATCAAATCCCATAACTGCTGGGTGGGTGACTCACAGACTGGCAAACACTTATACCACAGAAGTCCACCCACTGGAGTGAAGGTTCTGAGCCCCACGTCAGGCTTCCCAACCTGGGGGTCCGGCCACGGGAGGAGGAATTCCTAGAGAATCAGACTTTGAAGCCTAGTGGGAATTGATTGCAGGACTTTGACAGGACTGGGGGAAACAGAGACCCCACTCTTGGAGGGCACACACAAAGTAATGTGTGCATCGGGACCCAGGGGAAGGAGCAGTGACCCTGGGGGAGACTGAACCAGACCTACCTGCTGGTGTTGGGGGGTCTCCTGCAGAGGCGAGTGGTGGCTCTGTTTCACCGTGGGGATAAGGACACTGGCAGCCAAGGTTCTGGGAAGTTCTCCTTGGCGTGAGCCCTCCCAGAGTCTGCCATTAACCCCACCAAAGAGCACGGGTAGGCTCCAGTGTTGGGTTGCCTCAGGCAAAACAACCAACAGGGAGGGAACCCAGCCCCACCCATCAACAGTCAAGTGGATCAAGGTTTTACTGAGCTCTGATAGCAACAGTCAGCTCTACCCACCACCAGAGCCTCCCATCAAGCCTCTTAGATAGCCTCAACCACCAGAGGGCAGACAACAGAAGCAAGAAAAACTACAATCCTGCAGCCTGTGGACCAAAAACAACAGTTACAGAAAGATAGAGAAGATGAAAAGGCAGAGGGCTATGTACCAGATGAAGGAACAAGAAAAAACCCCAGAAAAACAACTAAATGAAGTGGAGATAGGCAACCTTCCAGAGAAAGAATTCAGAATAATGATAGTGAAGATGATCCAGGACCTCGGAATAAGAATGGAGGCAAAGATTGAGAAGATGCAAGAAATGATTAACAAAGACCTAGAAGAATTAAAGAACAAACAAACAGAGATGACCAATACAATAACTGAAATGAAAACTACACTAGAAGGAATCAATAGCAGGATAACTGAGGCAGAAGAACGGATAAGTGACCTGGAAGACAGAATGGTGGAATTCACTGCTGCGGAACAGACTAAAGAAAAAAGGATGAAAAGAAATGAAGACAGCCTAAGAGACCTCTGGGACAACATTAAACACAACAACATTCGCATTATAGGGGTCCCAGAAGGAGAAGAGAGAGAGAAAGGACCAGAGAAAATATTTGAAGAGATTATAGTCGAAAACTTCCCTAACATGGGAAAGGAAATAGCCACCCAAGTCCAGGAAGCGCAGAGAGTCCCATACAGAATAAACCCAAGGAGAAACACGCCGAGACACATAGTAATCAAAGTGGCAAAACTTAAAGACAAAGAAAAATTATTGAAAGCAGCAAGGGAAAAACGACAAATAACATACAAGGGAACTCCCATAAGGTTAACAGCTGATTTCTCAGCAGAAACTCTGCAAGCCAGAAGGGAGTGGCATGATATACTTAAAGTGATGAAAGGGAAGAACCTACAACCAAGATTACTCTACCCTGCAAGGATCTCATTTAGATTTGATGGAGAAATCAAAAGCTTTACAGACAAGCAAAAGCTAAGAGAATTCAGCACCACCAAACCAGCTCTACAACAAATGCTAAAGGAACTTCTCTAAGTGGGAAACACAAGAGAAGAAAATGACCTACAAAAACAAACCCAAAACAATTAAGAAAATGGGAATAGGAACATACATATCGATAATTACCTTAAACGTGAATGGATTAAATGCCCCAACCAAAAGACATAGACTGGCTGAATGGATACAAAAACAAGACCCATATATATGCTGTCTACAAGAGACCCACTTTAGACCTAGGGACACATACAGAATGAAAGTTAGGGGATGGAAAAAGATATTCCATGCAAACGGAAATCAAAAGAAAGCTGGAGTAGCTATACTCATATCAGATAAAATAGACTTTAAAATAAAGAATGTTACAAGAGACAAGGAAGGACACTACATAATGATCCAGGGATCAATCCAAGAAGAAGATATAACAATTATAAATATATATGCACCCAACATAGGAGCACCTCAATACATAAGGCAACTGCTAACAGCTATAAAAGAGGAAATCGACAGTAACAAAATAATAGTGGGGGACTTTAACACTTCACTTACACCAATGGACAGATCATCCAAAATGAAAATAAATAAGGAAACAGAAGCTTTAAATGACACAATAGACCAGATAGATTTAATTGATATATATAGGACATTCCATCCAAAAACAGCAGATTACACATTCTTCTCAAGTGCGCACGGAACATTCTCCAGGATAGATCACATCTTGGGTCACAAATCAAGCCTCAGTAAATTTAAGAAAATTGAAATCATACCAAGCATCTTTTCTGACCACAACGCTATGAGATTAGAAATGAATTACAGGGAAAAAAACGTAAAAAAGACAAACACATGGAGGCTAAACAATACGTTACTAAATAACCAAGAGATCACTGAAGAAATCAAAGAGGAAATAAAAAAATACCTAGAGACAAATGACAATGAAAACACGACGACCCAAAACCTGTGGGATGCAGCAAAAGCGGTTCTAAGAGGGAAGTTTATAGCTATACAAGCCTACCTAAAGAAACAAGAAAAATCTCAAGTAAACAATCTAACCTTACACCTAAAGAAACTAGAGAAAGAAGAACAAACAAAACCCAAAGTTAGCAGAAGGAAAGAAATCATAAAGATCAGAGCAGAAATAAATGAAATAGAAACAAAGAAAACAATAGCAAAGATCAATAAAACTAAAAGTTGGTTCTTTGAGAAGATAAACAAAATTGATAAGCCATTAGCCAGACTCATCAAGAAAAAGAGGGAGAGGACTCAAATCAATAAAATCAGAAATGAAAAAGGAGAAGTTACAACAGACACTGCAGAAATACAAAACATCCTAAGAGACTACTATAAGCAACTTTATGCCAATAAAATGGACAACCTGGAAGAAATGGACAAATTCTTAGAAAGGTATAACCTTCCAAGACTGAATCAGGAAGAAACAGAAAATATGAACAGACCAATCACAAGTAATGAAATTGAAACTGTGATTAAAAATCTTCCAACAAACAAAAGTCCAGGACCAGATGGCTTCACAGGTGAATTCTATCAAACATTTAGACAAGAGCTAACACCCATCCTTCTCAAACTCTTCCAAAAAATTGCAGAGGAAGGAACACTCCCAAACTCATTCTATGAGGCCACCATCACCCTGATACCAAAACCAGACAAAGACACTACAAAAAAAGAAAATTACAGACCAATATCACTGATGAATATAGATGCAAAAATCCTCAACAAAATACTAGCAAACAGAATCCAACAACACATTAAAAGGATCATAATACACCACGATCAAGTGGGATTTATCCCAGGGATGCAAGGATTCTTCAATATACGCAAATCAATCAATGTGATACACCATATTAACAAATTGAAGAATAAAAACCATATGATCATCTCAATAGATGCAGAAAAAGCTTTTGACAAAATTCAACACCCATTTTTGATAAAAACTCTCCAGAAAGTGGGCATAGAGGGAACCTACCTCAACATAATAAAGGCCATATATGACAAACCCACAGCAAACATCATTCTCAATGGTGAAAAACTGAAAGCATTTCCTCTAAGGTCAGGAACGAGACAAGGATGTCCACTCTCACCACTATTATTCAACATAGTTCTGGAAGTCCTAGCCACGGCAATCAGAGAAGAAAAAGAAATAAAAGGAATACAAATTGGAAAAGAGGAAGTAAAACTGTCACTGTTTGCCGATGACATGATACTATACATAGAGAATCCTAAAACTGCCACCAGAAAACTGCTAGAGCTAATTAATGAATATGGTAAAGTTGCAGGATACAAAATTAATGCAGAGAAATCTCTTGCATTCCTAAACACTAATGATGAAAAATCTGAAAGAGAAATTATGGAAACACTCCCATTTACCATTGCAACAAAAAGAATAAAATACCTAGGAATAAACCTACCTAGGGAGACAAAAGACCTGTATGCAGAAAACTATAAGACACTGATGAAAGAAATTAAAGATGATACCAACAGATGGAGAGATATACCATGTTCTTGGATTGGAAGAATCAACATTGTGAAAATGAGTATACTACCCAAAGCAATCTACAGATTCAATGCAATCCCTATCAAATTACCAATGGCATTTTTTACAGAGCTAGAACAAATCATCTTAAAATTTGTATGGAGACACAAAAGACCCCGAATAGCCAAAGCAGTCTTGAGGCAAAAAAATGGAGCTGGAGGAATCAGACTCCCTGACTTCAGACTATACTACAAAGCTACAGTAATCAAGACAATATGGTACTGGCACAAAAACAGAAACATAGATCAATGGAACAAGATAGAAAGCCCAGAGATTAACCCACGCACCTATGGTCAACTAATCTATGACAAAGGAGGCAAAGATATACAATGGAGAAAAGACAGTCTCTTCAATAAGTGGTGCTGGGAAAACTGGACAGCTACATGTAAAAGAATGAAATTAGAATACTCCCTAACACCATACACAAAAATAAACTCAAAATGGATTAGAGACCTAAATATAAGACTGGACACTATAAAACTCTTAGAGGAAAACATAGGAAGAACACTCTTTGACATAAATCACAGCAAGATCTTTTTTGATCCACCTCCTAGAGTAATGGAAATAAAAACAAAAATAAACAAATGGGACCTAATGAAAATTAAAAGCATTTGCACAGCAAAGGAAACAATAAACAAGCTGAAAAGACAACCCTCAGAATGGGAGAAAATATTTGCAAAAGAATCAATTGACAAAGGATTAATCTCCAAAATATATAAACAGCTCATGCATCTCAATATTAAAAAACAAACAAACCAATCAAAAAATGGGCAGAAGACCTAACAGAGGGCCAAGAGGCACATGAGAAGCTGCTCAACATCACTAATGATTAGAGAAATGCAAATCAAAACTACAATGAGGTATCACCTCACACTGGTCAGAATGGACGTCATCAGAAAATCTATAAACAACAAATGCCGGAGAGGGTGTGGAAAAAAGGGAACCCTCATGCACTGTTGGTGGGAATGTAAATTGATACAGCCACTATGGAGAACAATATGGAAGTTCCTTAAAAAACTAGAAATAGAATTACCATATGACCCAGCAATCCCACTACTGGGCATATACCCAGAGAAAACCGTAATTCAAAAAGACACATGCACCCGAATGTTCATTGCAGCACTATTTACAATAGCCAGGTCATGGAAGCAACCTAAATGCCCATCAACAGACGAATGGATAAAGAATTTGTGGTACATATATACAATGGAATATTACTCAGCCATAAAAAGGAACGAAATTGAGTCATTTGTTGAGACGTGGATGGATCTAGAGACTGTCATACAGAGTGAAGTAAGTCAGAAAGAGAAAAACAAATATCATATATTAATGCATGTATGTGGAACCTAGAAAAATGGTACAGATGAGCCAGTTTGCAGGGCAGAAGTTGAGACACAGATGTAGAGAATGGACATATGGACACCAAGGGGGGAAAACTGCGGTGAGGTGGGGATGGTGGTGTGCTGAATTGGGTGATTGGGATTGACATGTATACACTGATGTGTATAAAATTGATGCCTAATAAGAACCTGCAGTATAAAAAAACAAACAAAACAACTAATACTAAACTTTCATTGGGTTATTTGTATGGAAATATGTTAATATAAATGTTTTAGACATTACATGAAATTTCTCAAAATCTTATATTTGTATTTGTATGGAAATATGTATGGAAATATGTTAATATAAATGTTTCAGACATTACATGAAATTTCTAAAAATCTTATATTTGTATTTGTATGGAAATATGTATGGAAATATGTTAATATAAATGCTTCAGACATTACATGAAATTTCTAAAAATCTTATATGTTCTGGTATAATGTTATAAGTAATAATCCTAGTTATTACTTTAAAATGTATATCTCAGAAATAAGTAATTTTCTTGTCAACTGCATTATTATGAACTTTCATCAAATCTTTTACCGTGGTCATTTTTAAGTCTTTTGTCATTTACTGACAGTTCTGGGTGTACTCTGATGATTTTGCAAATATGTTCCTATAAAAGGGTTTCATCTTCAAGAAATTCATGGAAAAGACTCTGACAATACAGGTTTCTGGTAACTGACTGTACTGCTGAACTGAATGAATAAGCATTTTCAGAACTCTGATGAAAAACTGATGAACTCATAAAAGTGCTAACAAAAGATCAAGATGAAAAAAAACAATTAATTACATGGGACTGAGTGAACTGATGAGGATGAGTATAATTTTTGTGACTTTCTGTCTGAATTTAAAAAAAAAAAAAATCCCACAAGGACTCAGAGGCAAAGAATATACAAATCAATTTTCACTGCAAAGTAAAGGAGCTGTTACAGTGGAGGATTCCTGGACTGAATGTCAATATTATGACATAGTATGAGTGTGTTTCATGTTTTGTAATTGCAATCATTGTTGCTTTTGTTGTGGTCATCCATGTACAATGCTTGGTGTCAGTCTATTTATCTCTTGTAAAAATAAAATACAGTGTGTGTGTGTGAAAAAAAAAAAAAAAGAAAAGGAAATAAAAACAAAAATAAACAAATGGGACCTGATGAAACGAAAGCTTTTGCACAGCAAAGGAAACCATAAACAAGATGAAAAGACAACCCTCAGAATGGGAGAAAATATTTGCAAATGAAGCAACTGACAAAGGATTAATCTTCAAAATTTACAAGCAGCTCATGCAGCTCAATGTCAAAAAGGAAAAACAAACAATCCAATCCAAAAATGTGCAGAAGACCTAAATAGACATTTCTCCAAAGAAGATATACAGATTGCCAACAAACACATGAAAGGATGCTCAACATCACTAATCATTAGAGAAACGCAAATCAAAACTGCAATGAAGTATCACTTCACACCAGTCAGAATGACCATCATCAAAGAATCTACAAACAATAAATGCTGGAGAGGGTGTGGAGAAAAGGGAACCCTCTTACACTGTTGGTGGGAATGTAAATTGATACAGCCACTATGGAGAACAATATGGAGGTTCCTTAAAAATCTAAAAATAGAGCTACCATATGACCCAGCAATCCCACTACTGGGCATATACCCTGAGAAAACCATAATTCAAAAAGGGTCATGTACCACAATGTTCATTGCAGCTCTATTTACAATAGCCAGGACATGGAAGCAACCTAGGTGTTCATCGACAGATGAATGGATAAAGAAGATGTGGCACATATATACAATGGAATATTACTCAGCCATATAAAGAAATGAAACTGAGTTATCTGTAGTGAGGTGGATGGACCTAGAGACTGTCATACAGAGTGAAGTAAGTCAGACACAGAAAACCAAATACCGTATGCTAACACATATATATGGAATCTAAAAAAAGAAAAAAAAAAAAAGGTTCTGAAGAACCTAGGGACAGGACAGGAATAAAGATGCAAACATAGAGAATGGGCTTGAGGACACGGGGAAGGGGAAGGGGAAGCTGGGATGAAGTGAGAGAGTGGCATGAACATATATACACTAACAAATGTAAAATAGATAGCTAGTGGGAAGCAGCCACATAGCACAGGGAGATCAGCTCGGTTGCTTTGCGACCACCTAGAGGGGTGGGATAGGGAGGATGGGAGGGAGATGCAAGAGGGAGGAGATATGGAGACATATGTATATATATAGCTGATTCACTTTATTATAAAGCAGAAACTAACACACCATTGTAAAGCAATTATACTCCAATAAAGATGTTAAAAAATAAATAAATAAATAATAATAATAATACCAAAATTCCAGGTAGTTGTAAGGATTGAATTAAGTAGTCATAATTCTAAGGGCTTTGCACATACTAAATGCTCAGAATTGTATTGTCTTTATTATAAAGGTTATTATTACTATTATTATTAGAAAAAAAAAAAAAGAGCAGAGGGAAGGGTAGAAGTCATTCTAAGAATGCAGGCTCCTGAGGGATCATTTTGGCTAAATTTCTCTAGTCAGATTTCCTTGTTCCTTACTCATTCCTGAGCAAGAGCTGTATGTCCAGTGGCGTGCCTGTGTTTAACAGTTGGCACTCTGAAAAGAAAAATGTGTGTGTGTATAGACACACACACATAGATATACACACATATTTAATGTATATTTTACTGATGTAAAAGATATGTAGTGCACAATTTACAGATAATAATAAATATTTTTTCTTTGTAAGTTAAAAAAATAATAATAACATGGTATTGACAGAAAGCAGATTAGTGGATGCCAGAGCTGGGAGGAAGAAGAAACAGGGGGTACCTGCTTAATCCCTATGGGGATTTCTTTTGGGGTGATGAAATGATTTTGAACTTGATAGAGGTGATGTTTGCACAACATTGTGAATATTACTAAATGCCACTGAATTTTACACTTTAAAACGGTTAGCCTTGTGTTATGTTAATTTTACTTTTCAAAAAAAAGGACTTGCTATCAGGAAATAATGTGAAACAGTGAGATGGAAGAAACAATCTTGGCATTCTTAAATTTTCATTATCTGGAGATTAATGTAAGAAACCTGGAAATGTGTGCCACCCATTGAATAAAATTCCCCCTTTGCTCTCCAAGGGACAAAAATGACTTACAGAGCAAGAAAACAGAAGATTAGAACTGAGGCAAACAGAATTAGTCTTCATCAATCATAGTTATTAGCTAGGAAGAAGATTTTCATGGTAAGAATGTATTGCTAAATATGTTTTGTGAGAAAAATTTACAAGATTAACTTGCTAAACATATCATATAAGTATGTAAAATCAACCAGTATTAAAAAGGGTTTCTGTTTATAGAGAATATTCCTGGCTTTAATGCAAAAACTGTATCTAAAACATAAAGTCCTCAAAAATGAGGTAATACCTCTAATATAGTGTGGTCTTTAAGCCTTTATTTGACTTTACAAGGTCACTTTACAACTGACTAGGACAACATATCATATTGAAACCAACGTGAAATGACTAAATGCCCTGTCTTAGTGAAGGACATCTTCATCCTCTGATTGCACAAACCAGGGGCCTAGCAGTCCTCTTTGATGTTCCCATCTTCTCAAGCTTTCGTGTAATGTACCACCAAGTCTGGATTATTTTAAATGATCTATCCATCTATCTATCGAATACATCTGTAATCTTGAACTTATGTACTTCTCTACATCCCCACCACCAGCATTCCACTCCATTCTATCCTCTGGCCTCCTAATGTATATAAAATATCCGTATAAGACAGGGCCATAGGTTCTAGCAATATAAGAACCTCCAACACCCACCCATACTCACTCACCTAAACTTATTGTATACATAAGAGCCAGAAGGACCTTAAAGACATGAGAATTTGATCATGAAATTCCCTGTTTAAAATTCTTCATTGATTTTCCAGTGCTCTTAACATGGCTTATAAGCCCCTGTTAGGCTGACTTTTACGTGACTCTCCTCCCCTAGTGAGGCATCTCTGCCCTCCAATCATGATGGCTTTCTCTCAGTCCTCAAGTGCACCAAGCTTCCCCAGTTCAGGGACTGCACACACATTTCTCTGCATGCAATGACCTTCTCTCCACCCCAAACCCCTCTTCTCTTCCTGCTCTTTATTCAGATTCTCTTCCCTCAACTGACACTTGAGCACAGAAATTTTACCTGATGACACAGATTAGATCAGGGCCCTCAAAGGTTTTCATAGTACGCAGGAGTGTTCATTGATAACAATCATTACAGTTTTAAGTCATCTCTGTAAAAGGCACTACATGGTGACCAAAGTAATCTTTTTAAAATACTACTATCCTGCTTAAAATTCTATGGTGTCTTCCCATCAGATGTACAAAACACCTAAACTCTTTACTGTAAACCAGAATTCTCACTTGCTTTGGTTCTTGCCCATTTTTCTAACCTAAATTGGGTTCCTGGACTCAATTTCAGTGTGTGTGTGAGGGAGGGGGGTTTTCCCACAGAACACTGGTAGGGTGTCCAAGAATTTAACTAAATTCAACTGAATTCTGACACTATCTGGAGATGCATCGATTCCACAGGTTAAGGGTTCAGTCCTACAAGACTGCCCCCAACTTCAGATGCCAGTTGCAAGTCCAGATTGTTACTTGTACTTCTGACCAACTGGCTATAAATCAGAGGTTCCCAAGACCCCTACCTTGGGTTCAGTTAATTTGCTAGAGTGGTTCTTACACAACTCAGAGAAACATTTTACTTATTAGATCACCAGTTTATTAAAAAAAGGTACAACTCAGGAACAGTAAGATGGAAGAGATGCATAGGGTAAGGTATGGGGAAAGGGCGTGGAGCTTCAATGTCCTCTCCAGGAGGACCATTTTCCCAGCACCTCCATGTTTTCACCAACCCAGAAGCTCCCCGAACCCAGTCCTTTGGGTTTTTATGGAGACTTCATTACATAGGCATGATTGATTAAATCATTGGCCATTGGCAACCGATTCAGCCTCCAGCCCCTCCCCACCCCAGGAAATCAGGGGTTGGGACTGAAAGTTCCACACCTCTATTCTAGGTTGGTTCCCCTGGCAACCAGCCCCGCTCCTTAGGTGCTTTCCAAAATTCACCTCATTAACCTAAACCCAGCTGTGGAGAACAGGGGCTTGTTATGAGTAACAAGACACCCATTTTACCTTTATGGCTCTGAGACAGATTTCAGGAACTGAAGACAAGCCCAAATATTCTAACAAAAGATTCTCATGTTGCTCTTATCACTCAGGAAATTCCAAGGGTTTGGGGAGGTATGAACCAGGAACCATGGATAGAGAACAAATACATATGAGAAATTTATTTTGGTCATTCTTATAAAACACAATATCACATAATTTCATCTAAAAACTTGTTCCCCTTCATCCTCCTTGCTCCAGCCACATTAATGTTTTTAGTAATTCAAACTTCTCACGCTTTAGACTTTTTACATCAATTTGCCTAGAAGGCATTCCTTCTAATTTTCACATGACTGAATCTAGCTTTGTCATTTGATTCTCAGCCTAAGTGTTACCTACACGGAGAGGTCCTACATGGACCATCCAATCTAAGGATGAAAACACTCAGTCTCTATTTATTAATAAGGTTGAGGTCCAGCAAGAGGACAGATTGATGGGGGTTGGGGAGCTTATTTTAGTTAGGAGGTTTAAGGAAGACTTCTCTGAAGATGTCATATTGAAGAAAGACCTGTTGACCTTAAACAAATAGATTGCCATTTATTTTTCCAGCAACACTGGGTTTATTTGGGATCAGGAAAGAACTGCAATTTGGGGTCTGCAGCCGTGGTGAACCATGAGCAAATCCCACATGACAAGCAGAGGAGAACTATTTTCCAGAGGGGAAAAGGAAGTTGGGAGAGCTACAGTAAATGAGGAGTCCATTGTAAGAATTGAGAGTTCAGAGTACAGTGACTTTTCATTGGCTGAGTTGTGACAGTCTCTCATTGGGTGAGCGCTTGCCCAGGCAAAAGAGGAAGTCGTCCTTCTCGCTCTTGGGCTCTGCTATCGTTGTAAGGTATGAGAGCTCCCCCTTCTGGCCTCCCGACTCTATTGCAATTGAGGTTTCTCCATTTTTTTTTGAGAATTTTTTTTGTTAATTTTCATAGACCAACACTAAGTGAGAAAACAAGGCATTTAAATACCTGGAGGATGAACTGCCAAGGTAAAGGGAGCAGCCCTGCAAAAGCCCTTAGATAAGAGTTCGTGTGTCTGAGGAGTAGCACAGAGGCCATGGTTGCTGGAACTGAGAGAACAAGGAGAATGGTAGGTGATGATGCCAGACAGTGAGCGTCAGACCAGATCAGGTAATGATCTTGTAGGCCGTGGTAAGAATTTTGGATTTTACACTAAGAAAGATAGTAAACCCTAAAAGGGTTGTGAAAAGAAGCATTACACAATCAAGAATATATATATATATATATATATATATTTAAAAAGCTGAATGAAGGATAAATGAACAAAAAATTGAAAAAGAAGTTAGTCTTGAAACACAGGTCTCTATGTCTCTCATTGTGTCAGCATCCTATAACAAAATAGAGAGGAACTCTGAGACTCAGTGTCAGACTGATTTTTGAAGTGCAACAGACCACCATATTTAGAGAGACCCCTCCTAATACTGCCCGTACTCCTTTCCTGCTTTACTTTTTGTCCCATAGTACTCATTATCTAATATTCCATATAATTTGTGATTGTCAATTTATTTGTGTTTGTATTCTTCCACTAGAATGACAGCTTCTTGAGGACAATTTTATCTTGCTCTGTGCTTTGTCGTGAATGCCTAGAACAGCACCTAGAATTGTGCAGGTGCTCAAGATACAGGTGCTGAAAGAATGAATGAGTAAATGCGGGTAGAGTGTAACTGTGGGGCGGTCCCGTTGTCCATGTGGCCTCAAAGCATTGACTGCGTGTGTGTGATGCCGTTTCCTTCCCTGGACTCACCCGGGGACCCCCACACAACACTAGCTCCCTCCCGCACTCCATAAAGGCCCTATACCTCCTTTCCAGGAATTATTCAATCTAAGGTATCTCTTTGGAACAAAAAGATAATCTTCCCTCTTTCATAGTCTAAGAAAACACACCGAGGAAACTCTCCAGTAGTTGAAAAGAGATATTGTTAGAAGAAGTAAAATTATTGTGCACTTCGAGATCCAGAAGAACAACATATATGCATCTTATGTTTACCTTCTTCTAAACCCGTAAAATAATGACAGCCTGGACAATTTTGTAAGCACTTTATTTTCACAATATATTTTCTGCTTATGGCATTTTTTTCAGGCTACCAACATATGGCCGAGATTTATCTTATTGAGTAGATCATCTGCTTTTAAAAGAAATACATGATACCAATAAGCAATTTCCTGCTGTGACAAGAGTAGAAAGATTAGAAAATGCTTATCCTTCAAAAAGCACACCCATAATTATTGTCCAAGTTTACTTTGACTGAAGGGATAAAACGAGATGATAAAAATGTCTCCTCTGGGAGAGAGAAAAAAAAAAAAAAATATATATATATAAAATAGACAAATTTAGAGACACATTCTCAGAATTTGGGACATATGATTCAAATTTGTACTACTTTCAAGGTCATTTATAAACTGTGAAAATAGTTGCCAATAGAAATTACAGATATAATAGAGAGTAACATAAACATACTGAAACAAACTGTTCCAATATTTTCATGTTTGCACAATGCTTTGCATTATAAAATTTTTAAAAAATAGTGCTCTTGGCAATAGAAAAACATAGTCCAGAGTTAGCAATGAAATATAGCTTGAAATGATTAAAAGCAAAATATAGTTTCTTCTAGAAAGAAGAAAAATATACTACTTACCGTGATATAGTCATTTGTGTTTTGGGTGATTACAGCAGATGCTTGATAAAGCTTGCTATGATAGAAAAAGAAAAAGAGGGGAACTTTTCTCTGTCAATTCTCCTTTCCTGTGATAAGTATTCATTTCTACATTTGGCAAAGGGGTAGAGAAGAAAAGACGTAGACAGATAGACGAACAAGTTGAGTATCCCCTGTGACTTTATGTGCTGTGGAACAAAAAATTTCAAATCACAGATTGAGCTGGGATTATCCCAGAAAATAATCTTACATTAAATTAATTTTAGGTTAAATTAATATTTACTTCTTAAATATTAATGTTCTCAAGAATGTATGAAAATTTTGCTAAAATTCAAATTCTGATTCAGTAGATCTGAGGTGTTGCTTGGGATTCTGCCTGTCACACAAGTCTCCAGGAAATGATGATACAGCTGGTCAGAGGACCATACTTTGTGAGTTCCAAGGTCTAATTCGTTTCCCAGAAAATGTTATACATTTTAATTTGAACCTATGTAAAAGGTGATTATTACCAAAAAAAACCCTACTTCCCAGAATATCATATAATTTATTCCAAACCAAGGTAAATGCCTCTGTATCATCTATTATTTATATTATTCACAATAAAGCGATTTCTGATTGCGAAATCAGAGAATAATAAAGAGGTGACTGTATTTTAACACAGAAGCTTTTCTATATCACATTCCAAATTTTCATTCTAAGTCTGAAATCATGTAATCGATGAGATATTGTTAAAATATTGCCCTTATAATATATTTATAAACAAAATTAAGGAATACTAACATGTCTCAGAAAACTTTCCTAAAAATTCCTACTAATATAAACTTCTTACTTTGAATGTCCACCTTTTTAAACTCTTAGTTCATTTTGATGTTTATTTAAATATAAACTAATACAGAAACTGGAATTGGGGAGAGTAGTCAGAAGACTATCATAACAGTTCAGGAGAGAGGTGGTGATGGCTTCACTTACATACTGGCAGTAAATAAGGGAGAAGAAGAATTGGAAAGAAACCCAGGAAGCCAAATCAATAGGCTTTGGGTATATGCTATTAAAGACTCTTTTTTCTATTAGGCTAACTATCTCAGTGCTATTTACTGAATAATCTATTTGTCACTGATTTGAAATGCTATTTTTATCATATACTTTATGATAAAATTATGCTGTATAGACTTTGTTTTATCTATTGTTTCTGGTCCTTTCTATTGCTTTGCCCATTTGGGGCCAGTATTACATGGCCTTATTACTACATAGTATATTACTGTAATGTTTCAAAACTTCCCCATGATTGTTCTTCCAGATGAACTTTAGAATTGTTTAATAAAGTTCCAAACGTCTTGGTGGGATTGCATTGAATGTTTACATTAATTTAGTGGAGCCAACATCTTTCAGATGTTGTAGCCCAACATCTTAATTCTTTCAGATTTAAGTAGCCCAAATGAAGAATGGAAGATATCTGTTTTTATTCAAATCTTCTTTTATATCTTTTAATAAAACTTGTAGATTATCTGTGCTTAGGCATATTATACTTCTTAATACAACTAATCATATCAATAGATTCCTGATGTTGAACTATTCCTTCATTCTAAGGATAATTCCACTTTTTTTTTTCTTATCAGGAGCAAAACTTTTAAATATGTTATTATATTGTGTTAGCAATTTGGAGAGTTCATCATATTTCTGCACTAATATTCATAGGCAAATTTGTTTTTTTTAAACTCTATGTTATCTTTGTCAGATTCCAATGTATGTGTAATTTTCAATGCACAGAATAGTTGGAAAGATTTCCTTCTTTTTCTGAGATCAGGCACAGTTTAAATAACAGAATGTCTCTATTTCTATTGGTGTTTTAGAAGATTTCATGCTAAAATTATCTGGATTTGAAATATTGTTCAAAGGTATCTCTTGACAACTTTCTCAATTTATTTTACAGTTATTAGTCTCTAGATATATTCTCTTCTTGGGTCAAATAACACAATTTAAATTTTACCAACAATACCATTTCATCCTGGACTTCAGATATTGTTACTTAGTTGGGAGAAGTACAATTTCCTAATTCTCTTTAATTTTCCTGATATGTTTCATGACTTAATTTTCTTGTTATGAATTGGGAGTATGTGTGGGTTTTGCTTTTTCTTTACTTGGATTATCAAATTCATTCTCACTCTTGCAGTTGCTGCTGCTGCCATTTCCATAAACTACATCTGGGGAATTTGTGATTGATTCCACTTTCTTTCCCTGTTATTCCAAAATTCCTTAATATTTTTATCAAATCATTCCTTCTGTTTCCCTCACATATGTTTTGGTAATCTTTCCTAGTTACTTGGGTTAGATGTTTAACTGATTTTAATTCTTTCATATTTTGTAGTGAATCTATTTAAGATAATGCATGCTACTCTGTGTACATCTTTGATTTCATCCCCCTCTATCTTTTTGTCTGTATTTGAGTCATACAGAATTACTCATCCTTTAACTAACTAGATTTAGGTGTGACTCATTCACACAACATGGATTGTAGCTGCTTCTTCTTTTCTTTTTTTTTAATTGAACTGGTTTTTAAAAAATATTTAATTCTGACTTGTTACTTTTTAATCAATATTTTTATACAATTTTTAAAAATATTTAATTCTGGCTTGATGTTACTTTTTAATCAATATTTTTATACAATTATGTTTGCTTTATTTCCCTCCTGTATTCTATTCTTTTTGCTTATTTTTTGGCTTTTGCGCTTGCTTCCTTACTGCTCCTTTCATAGTCTATCATTTGCCATATTGTCTATATGCTTTTCCTTAATAATTTGGAAGGAACTCTTTTTTTCATTATATGAATGAATACCTAAAAGAGTCCTTAATGCTAATCAAATTAGCATATAATAAGAAGGTTACAGTTGACATTACTAGTGTTCACCAGTAAACAGTTTTTCTTGTTTTCCCTACAAAAGAAAAGCTGGACTTCCCCAAAACCTTGCAGTTAGGTGGGGCCCTAGGACTAGTCCTGGCCAATGAGATGTGAGCAGAAGTGATCTGTGTCATTCCAGGTTAAGGCACCGAGAAGTCTGTGCCGTGCTCTACTCCCTCTCTCCATCTTATGTGGCACATGTGAGATTACACATGGTAGAGCCTCCGTCACCCTGGGACCTTTAGTGACCCGTGGAGCAGAGCTCATGCCGCCAACTCAACAGTGCCTGCGGGTGATTGAGAAATAAACCTCGGTTATATAAAGTCATGGACATTTCAGAGTTAAAATTGTTACCACAGCAAATCCTAGGCTCTCCTGACTGATCTAAGTAGAGAAGAGACTATAAGCAGATGCAATGTAACCTAAAATTGACACTAAAATTGTTGGCAGTGGCAGAAAATAAGCATTTTGTTTACAGGAAAGACAGTTTAGTGGCAAGAGCACAGGCTTTGAAATCAATCTTGGGGTTGATTCACAAATTCCGTGACTTGGCTAGTTACTTAACTTCAGCATGTTTACTCTTCTCATTTGTAAAATAAGGTTAATACCTACCTTGGGGAATTTCTCTAAAGACTAAAGAAAAATAATGTTTGTTAAACTTCTGAAGTCTAGTTGGTTCCAATCAAAGTGGATATAACAATTATTATTGAATTTCTATTGTTTATTCATATTTCAAAACAGCATTATTAAAACTTTTTTCTGATAAAATCTTACTAATATCAATGGAATTTATCAGATAAAGTCAATAAAACTGGTTCAGTTCTTATAATATAATGATTAATTCCATATACACAAAAAGAATGAAAAACCTTGAGGTTTTTCAAAGAAAAAATATTCTCACATATACAAGTTTTAAAATTTTCTGTGTTTTCATAATAGAACTTGACATTTGAGTTCTTTATATTTCAAAGTTTATGCTGAGGTATTTTCTTGCTAAATGAGTATATATGTAAAAAATATACAATGCAGGACTTACTTTAAAATATAAACTAGACATTTCTATTCTCGCTCCACATTTCTCCAAAGAACATACACAGATTGCCAACAAACACATGAAAGGATGCTCAACATCACTAATCATTAGAGAAATGATTAGAAAACTACATAGAAAATTACAATGAGGTATCACCTCATACCATTCAGAATGACCATCATCAAAAAATCTACAAACAATAAATTCTGGAGAGGGTGTGGAGAAAAGGGAACCCTCTTGCACTGCTGGTGGGAATGTAAATTGATACAGCCACTATGGAGAACAGTATGGAGGTTCCTTAAAAAACTAAAAATAGAACTACCATATGACCCAGCAATCCCACTACTGGGCATATACCCTGAGAAAACCATAATTCAAAAAGGGTCATGTACCACAATGTTCATTGCAGCTCTATTTACAATAGCCAGGACATGGAAGCAACCTAGGTGTCCATCGAGAGATGAATGGATAAAGAAGATGTGGCACATATATACAATGGAATATTACTCAGCCATAAAAAGAAACGAAATTGAGTTATTTGTAGTGAGGTGGATGGACCTAGAGACTGTCATACAGAGTGAAGTAAGTCAGAAGGAGAAAAACAAACACTGTATGCTAACATATATGTATGGAATCTAAAAAAAAAAGAAAATGGTTCTGAAGAACCTAGGGGCAGGACAGGAATAAAGACGCAGATGTAGAGAATGAACTTGAGGACACGGGGAGGGGGAAGGGTAAACTGGGACAAAGTGAGAGAGTGGCATGGACATATATACACTACCAAATGTAAAATAGATAGCTAGTGGGAAACAGCTGCATAGCACAAGGAGATCAGCTCAGTGCTTTGTGACCACCTAGAGGGATGGGATAGGGAGGATGGGCGGGAGACGCAAGAGGAAGGAGATATGGGGATATATGCATATGTATAGCTGATTCACTTTGTTATAAAGCAGAAACTAACACACCACTGTAAAGCAATTATACTCCAATAAACATGTTAAAATAAAAAAAAAATAGTAACCTGGTGAATATATTAAAAGGCAGAAAAATTCTTTGAACATCCCTAGCTTAGGTGGTCAAATATACTTATTTTCTTTCTTATTATTTTTAATCACTGAGAATTTTTTTTTGTTGGTCAATTTCAGAGGCAATTGAGTTGATTTTCATTTTTTTAGAAATTAGGAGTGTGTATAAGTGTGCTTGTGTGTGTGTGTGTGTGTCTGTAATTATAAACCAAGATTTTATTTTTCTTACATCATTGACAAGGAGGTCTCTAAAATATCATTTTTTATCACTTTGCCTCATTTCTTCCCTCAAACTACAGTCTGTTTAGTTTGAAAAATAACACTTAGACAAATTCTAAGGGATACATATTAACTCATATATTCACCTACAGTAGATTTTGGGAAATTTAACTGTTCCTTATCTGGTGAAAATAATAAATTGAACTCAATGCTTTCAAAGTTCCTTGAAACAAAAACTAAAACCACTGAATACAGGCTTCACAAATATTTTTACTAAATCTTATCACAGAAAATATTTGATTAAGTAAAATATTTAAACCTAATTCTCTCTATATTTTTTATTTCTAATTCAGAAACAGCTGAATTTGTCTTAGCAATTGGAATAGATAACTTGCTTCAGGGATGAAAATTTGATTTTAGAAATGTGATTCAAAATATATTGACCTAATATTTAAAATCAAAACATACCCTAAAGGGCTTCTCTTACTAATAATGAAAAGAAAAAGAAGGGGAAAATATCAATCTAATAAGTATAAACTATTTATTCTGGAAAACCAGATGCTACTATTACATCAACTTGAGTTTTCTTTCCATTTATAAAATACATACCAGAAATAGGTCAAATTTTTAAAAAGTACACATGTGATAGAAAGAAAAAAATGCAATTATCACTATGGCAATAGGACAGAAATATTTTGCCAAAGAAGTATTTTTTTACTCATATAATGCCAGTTTAGAGAATTATATGAGTTCACTCCAGACAGCAATCCATGGTTTATGTAGGTGATCTTATTTTTACTACCCCAAAAGGTTCTTGTAGTTTGCAGTTCTGAAACTTTCATATTCTGTGAATGAAAGTGAGTAGGATTAGAAGTTGCCACCACTTTCTACCTGGTTGGCTATCTCTTATGGTGTCCCAGGCCTTTTGCAAGGTGTCTGCCATCCTGGGTCAGTTACCTTTCCTGGTAATGACTGCCAGCAATGTATTTCTTATCTAAGAGAAAGTAGCTCCCCATCCAGGCATTGAAAGCGATAGTTAAATCTAAGCTTCTGTGTTATATTTCCTAATGGTATCCCAGGTAAGGGATGTTCATAAGAGATAGAGGTAGTGAATACACAAAAACAACCTGAAAAGAGACATCTCCTGGAGATGGGATGTGAGTAGTTTATTTGTGTATTTTAATGTAGTACACAAAAGACAAGTTCCTGTGGCTGATTTTAGCAGATGTATTCACATTTGAGGCAGTTTCCAGAGGCTGCACAGCATAAGGAAAAAAAGGCTTGGGTTCTGGAACAAAACAGATAAAAGGATTGACTCATCTCCAACATTTGTTAGCTCTGTGTCTATGGGAAAGTTACTTGGCCTGTTTGAGTCTCAGTATCCTTATCTATAAAGTAGAGATAATAATAATTAACTTGCAATGTTGTTGTGAAGATCAAAGCTAATACACTTAAAGCTCTCAGTACCTACCTAGTAGATACTCAATAATGAGAGCTATAGTAATACTCACTTCTGTAATTTCAAAGCTTCCCATGGACTATACTAATCTAGGACAAGGTGCTTAGCCTTTTGTTTTGTTTTGTTTTGTTTTAATTAATTAATTTATTTATTTATTTATGGCTGCATTGGGTCTTCGTTTCTGTGCGAGGGCTTTCTCCAGTTGCGGCAAGCGGAAGCCACTCTTCATCACGGTGCGCGGGCCTCTCACTATCGCGGCCTCTCTTGTTGCGGAGCACAGGCTCCAGACGCGCAGACTCAGCAGTTGCGGCTCACGCGCCCAGTTGCTCCGCGGCATGTGGGATCTTCCCAGACCAGGGCTCGAACCTGTGTCCCTTGCATTGGCAGGCAGATTCTCAACCACTGCGCCACCAGGGAAGCCCGGTGCTTAGCCTTTTGATGTAGTTATGTAAACTGAGTTTCTTTTCCCTTTTCCTTTCTTTCTTTCCCTTCTTCTTTCTCTCTTTCTTCATCTCTTCCTACCATCTCACCCTTCAATTTAATTATTCCTCCTTAATATATTTTTGGGTGTGTTTCATTCCATTGCTAGTTGTAAATAACATTGAATGTTGAGATTTCCAATGCATCTTAACTAGGTTATCTTCCTGTGTATTTCTCTAGTTTTATCCCTTTTGACAGAAGCAGGAAGAAAAACTATAGCTGTGAGGTTTTGCACAGAACATACCATTTGTTTTACTCAGAGATTTATCTCTGGAACAAATTGAGCTTCCAAACAATAAAACTGCCATGCACAAGGCTTCTTTAAAAGAAATTCTACTTGAAAATATATTAGGGACTCGATTATTAGAAGAAAGTGACAGGCTTCTGATAACAAAAACTATTCCCTTCAAAAGAGAGAAATACAATACAAAATACAAAAATATGCTTCTATGGTGTTGTTCTATGAGTATAATTGGGCACTCAGCCATGGAATCATATTGTAAACTAGAGCACTGGGAAAGGACGTAGGAGGCTCCTGGAGTTTTCTCAGTAACACTGCTGACTCGGAAGATAACCCTGAGCATGTCACTTAGCTTCCCTGAATTTCCATTTTTATATTATTTAGTAGTTGGGTTTAGGATTTTCCTTCCTCTTAGGAACAGGGTTGTGTCTTGACTATACTGTGACTCTGCCCCTCCTACCCATCTCATTGTGATTCCTTCTTTGTACCTCTAGCTCTGGAAAGTCTTTGCTGCTAGTCTTCAGGTTGTTCTTATCAATAGTTGCTCCG
Source organism: Balaenoptera physalus (assembly GCF_965194825.1). Classification (NCBI taxonomy): domain Eukaryota; kingdom Metazoa; phylum Chordata; class Mammalia; order Artiodactyla; family Balaenopteridae; genus Balaenoptera; species Balaenoptera physalus. The sequence goes on along the minus strand of NC_138882.1, from coordinate 109,043,676 downwards.
TAAAGAGTTTAATTTTGGTGTGCCCATTGGCGGAGGGGAGCGCAGAGGCTTCCTACTCTGCCATCTTGTTCACTCCTGCCTCATTATCCCTTGTACTAGTCCCTGTGACACTCCCATTTTACCCATGAGAAAACCTCAGGGCCAAGGGTGAAGGTTTGTCTAGGACTTCTGAACAATAAACAACACTATTATCCCTCGACACCATTACTTCTAACCTTCGTACACTACTAACATCCATGCCCTCTGGAAGCAAATTCTTTATTATAATTGATTTATTCAGTGTATTCTTTAGTATTCCAAAGGATGAAGCTAGCCAATACCTTTTAACTTTCACCTGGAGAGAAAAACAATTCACCTGGACAGTAATGTCTCAGGATTTTACTGAGAGTCCTTCTTATTTCTCATAAATCCTGAAGGCTGATCTGGATGATATAAAATCATCCTAAGGGTTCTACTTTGTTGCAATATGTTGATTATTTGCTTCTTTGATATCCTTCTCAAGCCTCCTTACAGGGAGACAGCATCCACTTGCTAAAGCTTTTAATCTTAAAGGGACATAAAGTCAACAAAGAAAAATTGCATTTTGCCCAACCCAGGTTTGATATTTAGAGCACCTGATATCAGAACAAGCGCTACATCTTGATCCAGATAGTCTTCATTGTGTCCTAAGTTTTCCAAAACCCAAAAGTAAGTGCCAACTGTGAGGTTTTCTCAGGCTGGTTGATTATCACCAAAATTGGATTCCAAATGGCCAAACTTCTGTATGTTTTACTACAAAACACCAACTCTGACCCAATTTTATGGGAAGAATCAGATGACATAAACTTCAAGGCTTTAAAGGAGAGTTTGATGAACCCATCTTCCCTTGGGCATCCCAATGATCAGATTCCCTCTTTCCTTTTTGTATATGAAAAGGAAGGGAACACCAGCGGGATACTTACCCAAAATATGGGGACCACCATTGACCCATAGCATATTATAGCCAGAAATGGACCATGTGTTATGGAGATACCCCCCTTGCCTTAGAGCCATCATGGCCATTGACCTTTTGGTTAAGGCCACCAAGAAAATCATTGTGGATTCCCTTTAACCATTTTTGTACTTTGTGCAGTAGAAGCTCTCCTGAGCAAGTCCTTTTGTTAACTGCTCCTCTCATAACTCTTTTATGCTGTAATAACCTTAACCCAGCTACTGTTCTCCCCTCTGTCTCTGACAAAGTCTGTCACAACACTTTAATACTGATGGACCACCTCCTAACTCCTCATGATGATCTGAGGGAAATTCCTTTGAATATTGCTGACTTCTTACATTTAACGGATGGTTCTTATTTAAAAGATGACAATGGCAAATATTGTGCTGAGTATGCTATTGCAAATCCTCTTGATATTGTTGAGGCAGCAAATTTACCTATGGCTACTTTGGCCCAAAAGGATGAATATATGCTCTTACATGGGCTTGTAATTTAGCCAAGGGCAAGACTGCTAGTATTTATATTGGTAGTAGATATGCTTTTGGAGTAGCTCATGATTTTAGAATACTGTTCAAGCAATGTGGCTTCCCTACTGCCAGTGGAAATAAAATTTAAAATGGCCCTTATATTCAGGAATTATTGGATACAATACTTTTACCTTCCACTTTAGCTATTATTAAGATTCCAGATTCCCTCTTGTGAGAGCACTAAAATCATAACTAACTGCTGAACAATCATCAACAGGAAGACTCTGGATATCACCAAAAAAGATACCCCACATCCAGAGACAAAGGAGAAGCTTCAATGAGACAGTAGGAGGGGTGAATCACAATAAAATCAAATCCCATAACTGCTGGGTGGATAACTCACAAACTGGAGAACAACTGTATCACAGAAGTCGACCCACTGGAGTGAAGGTTCTGAGCCCCATTTCAGGCTTCCCAAACTGGGGGTCCGGCAACAGGAGGAGGAATTCCCAGAGAATCAGATTTTGAAACCTAGTGGGATTCGATTGCAGAACTTTGACAGGACTGGGGGAAACAGAAACTCCACTCTTGGAGGGCACACACAAAGTAGTGTGCACATCAGGACCCAGGGGAAGGAGCAGTGACTCCATAGGAGACTGAACCAGACCTACCTGCTAGTGTTGGGGGTCTCCTGCAGAGGCAGGGGGTGTCTCTGGCTCACTGTGGGGACAAGGACACTGGCAGCAGAAGTTCTGGGAAATACTCCTTGGCATGAGCCTTCCTGGAGTCTGCCATTAGCCCCACCAAAGAGCCTGTAGCCTCCAGTGCTGGGTTGCCTCAGGCCAAACAACCAACAGGGAGGAAACTCAGCCTCCACCCATCAGCAAACAAGCAGATTTAAGTTTTACTGAGCTCTGCCCACCAGGGCAACACCCAGCTCTACCCACCACCAGTCCCTGCCATCAGGAAGCTTGCACAAGCCTCTTAGATAGCCTCATTCACCAGTGGGCAGACAGCAGAAGCAAGAAGAACTACAATCCTGCAGCCTGTGGAACGAAAACCACATTCACAGAAAGTTAGACAAAATGAAAAGGCAGAGGACTATGTACCAGATGAAGGAACAAGGTAAGATCCCAGAAAAACAACTAAATGAAGTGGAGATAGGCAACCTTCCAGAAAAAGAATTCAGAATAATGATAGTGAAGATGATCCAAGACCTTGGAAAAAGAATGGAGGCAAAGATCGAGAAGATGCAAGAAATGTTTAACAAAGTCCTAGAAGAATTAAAGAACAAACACCTAGAAGAATTAAAGAACAAACAAACAGAGATGAACAATACAATAAATGAAATGAAAAATACACTAGAAGGAATCAATAGCAGAATAACTGAGGCAGAAGAACAGATAAGTGACCTAGAAGACAGAATGGTGGAATTCACTGTCATGGAACAGAATAAAGAAAAAAAGAATGAAAAGAAATGAGGGCAGCCTAAGAGACCTCTGGGACAACATTAAAAACACCAACATTTGCATTATAGGGGTCCCAGAAGGAGAAGAGAGAGAGAAAGGACCCGAGAAAATATTTGAAGAGATTATTGCCGAAAACTTCCCTAACATGGGAAAGGAAATAGTCACCCAAGTCCAGGAACCGCACAGAGTCTCAGGCAGGATAAACCCAAGGAGAAACACACTGAGACACATAGTAATTGAATTGATAAAAATTAAAAACAAAGAAAAATTATTAAAAGCAACAAGGGAAAAACGACAAATAACATACAAGGGAACTACCATAAGGTTAACAGCTGTTTTCTCAGCAGAAACTCTACAAGCCAGAAGGGAGTGGCACGATATATTTAAAGTGATGAAAGGGAAGAACCTACAACCAAGATTACTCTACTCAGCAAGGATCTCATTCAGAATCGGTGGAGAAATCAAAAGCTTTATAGACAAGCAAAAGCTAAGAGAATTCAGCATCACCAAACCAGCTCTACAACAAATGCTAAAGGAACTTGTCTAGGCAAGAAACACAAGAGAAAGAAAAGACCTACAATAACAAACCCAAAACAATTAAGAAAATGCTAATAGGAACACACATATCAATAATTACCTTAAATGTGAATGGATTAAACGCTCCAACCAAATGACACAGACTGGCTGAATGGATACAAAAACAAGACCTGTATATATGCTGTCTACAAGAGACCCACTTCAGACCTAAGGACACATACAGACTGAAAGTGAGGGTACAGAAAAAGATATTCCATGCAAATGGAAATCAAAAGGAAGCTGGAGTAGCAATACTCATATCAGATAAAATAGACTTTAAAATAAAGAATGTGACAAGAGACAAGGAAGGACACTACATAATGATCAAGGGATCATCTGAGAAGAAGATATAACAATTATAAATATTTATGCACCCAAAATAGGAGCACCTCAATACATCAGGCAAATGCTAACAGGTATAAAAAGGGAAATCAACACAGTAACACAGTAATAGTGGGGGACTTTAACACCTCACTTACACCAATGGACAGATCATCCAGAGGGAAAATTAATAAGGAAACACAAACTTTAAATGACACAGTAGACCAGCTAGATTTAATTGGTATTTATAGGACATTCCATCCAAAAAACAGCAGATTACCCTTTCTTCTCAAGTGCACATGGAACATTCTCCAGGATAGATCACATCTTGGGTCACAAATCAAGCCTCAGTAAATTTAAGAAATTTGAAATCATATCAAGCATCTTTTCTGACCACAATGCTATGAGATTAGAAATCAATTACAGGGAAAAAAACATAAAAAACACAAACACATGGAGGCCAAACAATGCATTACTAAATAACCAAGAAATTACTGAAGAAATCAGAGAAGAAATCAAAAAATACCTAGAGACAAATGACAATGAAAACATGATGAACCAAAACCTATGGGATGCAGCAAAAGCAATCCTAAAAGGGAAGTTTGTAGCAATGCCATCCTACCACAAGAAACAAGAAAAATCTCAAATAAACAATCTAACCTTACACCTAAAGGAACTAGAGAAAGAAGAACAAACAAAACCCAAAGTTAGTAGAAGGAAAGAAATCATAAATATCAGAGCAGAAATAAATGAAATAGAAACAAAGAAAACAATAGCAAAGATCAATAAAACTAAAAGCTGGTTCTTTGAGAAGATAAGCAAAACTGATGAACCTTTAGGCAGACTGATCAAGAAAAAGAGGGAGAGGACTCAAATCAATAAAATTAGAAATGAAAAAGGAGAAGTTACAACAGACAAAACAGAAATACAAAGCATCATAAGAGACTACTACAAGCAACTCTATGCCAATAAAATGGACACCTGAAAAAATGGACAAATTCTTAGGAAGGTATAATCTTCCAGGACTGAACCAGAAAGAAATAGAATATGAACAGACCAATCACAAGTAATGAAAATGAAACTGTGATTAAACATATTCCAACAAACAAAATTCCAGGACCAGATGGCTTCACAGGTGAATTCTATCAAATATTTAGAGAAGAGCTAACACCCATCCTTCCCAAACTCTTCCAAAAAATTTGCAGAGGAAGGAACACTCCCAAACTCATTCTACGAGGCCGCCATCAACCTGATTCCAAAACCAGACAGAGATACTACAAAAAAAGAAAATTACAGACCAATATCACTGATGAATATAGATGCAAAAATCCTCAACAAAATACTAGCAAACAGAATCCAACAACACATTAAAAGGATCATACATCATGATCAAGTGGGATTTATCTCAGAGATGCAAGGATTCTTCAATATACGCAAATCAATCAATGTGATACCCCATATTATCAAACTGAAGAATAAAACCATATGATCATCTCAATAGACGCAGAAAAAGCTTTTGACAAAATTCAACACTGATCTATGATAACAACTCTCCAGAAAGTGGGCATAGAGGGAACCTACCCCAACATAATAAAGGCCATATATGACAAACCCACAACAATCATCATTCTCAATGGTGAAAATCTGAAAACATTTCCTCTAAGATCAGGAACAAGACAAGGATGTCCACTCTCGCCCACTATTATTCAATGTAGTTTTGGAAGTCCTGGCCATGAAAAAGAAATAAAAAGAATACAAATTGGAAAAGAAGAAGTAAAACTGTCACTGTTTGCAGATGACATGATACTATACATAGATAATCCTAAAGATGCCACCAGAAAACTACTAGAGCTAATCAATGAATTTGTTGAAGTTGCAGGATGCAAAATTAATGCAGAGGAATCTCTTGCATTCCTATACACTAACAACAAAAGATCAGAAAGAGAAATTAAGGAAACAATCCCTTTCACCATTGCAACAGAAAGAATAAAATACCTAGCAATAAACCTACCTAAGGAGGTAAAAGACCTATACTCAGAAAACTATAAGACACTGATGAAAGAAATCAAAGATGACACAAACAGATGGAGAGATATACCATGTTCTTGGATTGGAAGAATCAATATTGTGAAAATGACTATACTACCCAAAGCAATCTACAGATTCAGTGCAATCCCTAACAAATTACCAATGACATTTTTTACAGAACTAGAACCAAAAGTCTTAACATTTGTATGGAGAGGGGCTTCCCTGGTGGTGCAGTGGTTAAGAATCTGCCTGCCAATGCAGGAGACACGGGTTCGAGCCCTGGTCTGGGAGGATCCCACATGCCACGGAGCAACTAAGCCCGTGAGCCACAACTACTGAGCCTGTGCGTCTGGAGCCTGTGCTCCGCAACGGGAGAGGCCGCGATAGTGAGAGGCCCGCGCACCGCGATGAGGAGTGGCCCCCACTCGCCACAGCTGGAGAAAGCCCTCGCACAGAAACGAAGACCCAACACAGCCAAAAATAAATATAAATAAATTAAAAAAAAATTTGTATGGAGACACAAAAGACCCCAAATAGCCAAAGCAATCTTGAGGGAAAGAAATGGAGCTGGATGAATCAGACTCCCTGACTTCAGACTATACTACAAAGCTACAGTAATCAAGACAGTATGGTACTGGCACAAAAACAGAAATATGGATCAATGGAACAGTGTAGAAAGCCCAGAGATAAACCCACGCACCTATGGTCAACTAATCTATGACAAATTAGGCAAGGATATACAATGGAGAAAAGACAGTCTCTTCATAAGTGGTGCTGGGAAAACTGGACAAGTACATGTAAAAGAATGAAATTAACACTCCCTAACACCATACACAAAAATAAACTCACAATGGATTAAAGACCTAAATGTAAGACAGGACACTATAAAACTCTTAGAGGAAAACATAGGCAGATCACTCTATGACATAAATCACAGCAAGATCCTTTTTGACCCACCTCTTAGAGAAATGGAAATAAAAACAAAAATAAACAAATGGGACCTAATGAAACTTCAAAGCTTTTGCACAGCAAAGGAAACCATAAACAAGAGGAAAAGACAACCCTCAGAATGGGAGAAAATATTTTCAAATGAATCAATGGACAAAGGATTAATCTCCAAAATATATAAACAGCTCATGCAGCTCAATATTAAAAAACAAACAACCCAATCAAAAAATGGGCAGAAGACCTAAATAGACATTTCTCCAAAGAAGACATACAGATGGCCAAGAGGCACATGAGAAGCTGCTCAACATCACTAATGATTAGAGAAATGCAAATCAAAACTACAATGAGGTATCACCTCACACTGGTCAGAATGGACATCATCAGAAAATCTACAAACAACAAATGCTGGAGAGGGTGTGGAGAAAAGGGAACCCTCTTGCACTGCTAGTGGGAATGTAAATTGATACAGCCACTATGGAGAACAGTATGGAGGTTCCTTAAAAAACTAAAAATAGAACTCCCATACAACCCAGCAATCCCACTACTGGGCATATACCCAGAGAAAACCATAATTCAAAAAGACACATGCACCCCAATCTTCATTGCAGCACTACTTATAATAGCCCAGTCATGGAAGCAACCTAAATACCCATCGACAGACGAATGGATAAAGAAGATGTGGTACATATACAATGGAATATTACTCAGCCATAAAAAGGAATGAAACTGGGTCATTTGTAGAGAGGTGAATGGATCTAGAGACTGTCATGCAGAGTGAAGTAAGTCAGAAAGAGAAAAACAAATATCGTATATTAACGCATATATGTGGAGTCTAAAAAATGCTACAGAATGACAAATTTGCAAGTCAGAATTAGAGACACAGATGTAGAGAACAAACGTATGGACACCAAGGGGGGAAAGTGGGTGGTGGTGGTGGTGGTGGTGTGGTGAAATGGGAGATTGGGATTGACATGTATACACTGATGTGTATAAAATGGATGACTAATAAGTACCTGCTGTATAAAAATAAATAAATAAAATACAAAAAAAAAAATTTTTCCAGGGCATTCTAAACATGACTCTCTGGAAGCTAGGATAATCACCTTGCTGACATTTCTGCAAGGAATGCTGCCCTTAAAGAAAACTACAGCAGTCAAATCTCTATCATGGTCCAAAGGGATATTTCCCCAAATGATAACTTAGAAAAACTGGCTAGTAAAGCCCAACAATTGGCCCCAGAAGCAGAAAAACAAGATTGAAAATTCAACAACTGTTGGTTTGATAAATAGATAAAGCTCTGGTTTGGACCAAATAACACCCCAGTCCTGCCAGAGACCCTAAAATTCCCACTAATAACCACTGTACCTTCACTAAACCATTGGTTTATTGATAAAATACAAAATCATTATTGGTGGGGAAATGTGGTGATGGTAGTAAACAAAGTCACTGAAGGGAACTTGTATCTATTCAGTGGGATACAAATTAAAAGGCAGCATGTATAGAGTGATGTCTTAGTCCATTTGGGCTGCTGTGAGAAAAATGCCAATAATTTGGTGGCTTGTAAATAATAAGCATTTATTTCTCACAGTTCTGGAGGCTGGGAAGTCTGAGATCATGGTGCTGGCAGATTAGGCGTTTGCTGAGATCCCTGTCCTCATTGACAGCTGTCTTCTGACTTTACCTCACATGGTGAAGGGGTAAAGGAGTTTTCTTCAGCCTTTTTATAAGGGGGTTAATTCCATTTATGAGGGTTCTGCCCTTATGACCTAATCACCTCCCCCAAAGCTCACCTTCTAGTACCGTCATATTAGGGATTATGTTTCTACACAAGAAATTGGGGGGAATGCAAACATTCAGTCTACGGCAAGTGGTTTTTAGTTGCAGAACTCTTTTGACAAATAAGACATTTTAGAGAACTCCAAGATACAAAATATATAAAAGGAAAGGTTCTCTGGAACATGCTGAGAACCCAAGTCATCCCAGCTCAAACACCTCTCATATTCTTTCCTCCCAAGCTTGGCAGTACCTGAGGCACCAAGAAAGCCACTGGGAAGTTGCTGGTGCAATACTGTGACTTATAATAAATATACATTTGATCACTCAGATGACCAAACTGAGAAATATATAGCTGGTCTTCCTCCATAGTTCCTGGCTCATAGTTCCCCATACCCTTGGAATTTCCTGAGCAATAAGAGCCATGGGAACAACTTTTGTTATAATATTTTGTATCCTGTTCCCAGTTCTTGAAAATGTTTTAGAGCCATAAAAGTGAAATGGGTGTCTTGCTATTCATAACAAGCCTTTTCCACCGCAACTGGTTTTATGTTAATGAGGTGAAGTTTGGAAAGCACCTAAGGATGGGAGCTGGTTGCCAGGGGCGCCAACCTTGAATAGAGGGGTAGAACTTTTAGCCCCAACCCCTGATTTCCAGGGAGGGCAAAGGGGATAGAAGTTGATTCAATTACCAATGGCCAGGGAATTTATCAATCATGCCTATGAAATGAAACCTCCATAAAAACCAAAAGGAGGAGTTTGGAGAGTTTCTAGGCTGAGGAATCAGAACACTTCCATTAGCCACCAGGCCAGGCTCCAAACTCCCTGTGGACAGAAGCTCCTTTGTTTGAAACCTCGCCCTATGTATCTCTCTTCATCTGGCTATTGATTTGTATCCTTCAGTATCCTTTATAATAAATTGGAAGTCTAATGAGTAAACAGGTTTCCTGAGTTTTGTGAACCACTCTTGCAAATTAAGCAAACCCAAGGAGGGCATTGTGGGAACCTCTGATTTATAGTTATTTGGGTCAGAAGCACAGATAACAACCTGGACTTACCACTGATGTCTACAGTGGAAGGCGGTCTCGTGGGACTGAGCCTTTTACCTGTGGAATCTGATTCTATGTTTGGATAGGTAGTGTCAGAAATGAGTTGAATTCTTTGACACCCTGCTAGTGTCTGAGAATTTCTTGGTAGTGCAGATGGAAATCCACCCCCTCAACATTGAATTTGGGTGCAGAACCCAAAAAAGCTGGGAAACCACAGTTAAGTTAGACAGTTTTGGGTTCCAGTCTCAGCTCTGCATCTACTTGTTCTAGGACCTTGACCAACTTAATTACTCTGATTGATGATGTTTCCTTATTGTGACGGTTATAAGAGATAATGGCCATAAAATATTAGCATATTATCTGAGTAAGAGTGTAGATGCTCAATGAACATCTTCGTTGGAAGGAAACTCAATAGAAGTTAAGGTTGAGCTCTTCCTAATAAGTTAAATTAATGAGGTTTGGAGATTACTTAAATAGTAAGGTCATATCTAAAAGATCCATTGACCATGTATATTTTTATTTGGAAAAGATTGTAAGTTCTTCATACCATCTCTATTTTCAGAGTGGAGACGGTAAAAACCCAAGAAATCACAGAAAACTATCACTACTCATTACGTTTCAGAATCATGAGGTAGAAAGTGCATGTCTCCCTGCTTTGAGAGCAGATAACAGCATCATTTTGTAAATGAAAGATATAAAGTTACTGTGATAAACATTTCTACAATAACAAACTAGAGACATTAGAGACAAATAAATACCTGTTGCCAGGGGAGTATTTTCTCCAATAAAGGCATGCATTAGCTCTCACAGTAGAGTCATCTAATAAATGATTCATCCAGATACTAATATTTAATCAGTTCATACCTTTAGTTGCTCTAAAAACCTTTTAAACACTGTAACATATTTAAACATATACAGGGTTATTTGTTGTTCAAGCTTAATTCCTTAGTCAAACTTGTTTTAAAATGAATAAATGACACAAAAGGATAGCACATTATCATCTCATACTACATGCTAATGTTGCAATTATTTTCTTTAGATAAGTAGATTTTTACCTGTAAGGTTTACCTTAGAAAATTTTTGACAATTTAAAATGTTAATAGAAACTACTTGTGAAGTCATAGAAAGTTCGCTCTACTGTGACTTTAAGTAAATAGATTTCAGTTTTTCCCTGGAATTGCTTTTTAATTTTTTACAGCACTGCAATGCTTTACCTACTTAATTTTATAATGTGAGTCATCAATAATGAAATATATTTGCTACATTCAGTGAAATGAAATGTGATGCTAAATTAAAAACTATTAATGGATTTTCTTTACATTTAGTATTTCTTCCAGGTATATGACAATTCTCAGATGAATAAAAATGCTACCCTGAATCATTATACTTTTCCACAAGAGGGCTCTTGAAAGGCAAAAACACTGCCCATGATTAGTGATCTGCCTAGATCTATTGGTAAAAACTAGAGAAACAAAATTTTAAAATATTTCCCTGAGAATTAACTAAATTTAAAAAATCACTTTGAAGTAAATGAATATTTCCATTAACCAGAATTATCTAATAGTAATAAAAGCTAAAACTTATCAAATGCTTCCTATGTGCCAGACAATATGTAAACTGCTGAACATGTAGTTATTATTATTATGAATTGCACTTTACACAGTTACAATAAGCATGGAACTCTGGTGCCAGATGCCTGGATTTGAATCTCAGCTCTGCCATTTTTATTATTTCTGTGACTTTGAGCAAGATATTTGTTACTTAACTTTATCCTCTGTTTCTTTTCCATAAAATGAGGTTGTTTATAAGCATTAAGGGAGTTAAAGACACATAAAGCATTTAGAAGAATGCCTGGCACATAGTAAGTGCTTTGCAAGTTCTTGCTGCTACTATTACTACAGAGGACAAAACTGAGGCACGCAGAGATTAAACAAATCACACAGCTAGTGGCTCAGCCAGTGTGCTAGAGCATGTATTAACCAATATGCCTCTACTGTAAGAGAAAATTGATCCAGGTGCCCCACTGCCAGCACCACGTATGCTCCTGACTTACCCTGTTCCTCTCACTGTTACCTCCCACTGCAGTTACCATTTACAGCACTGTTAGCCCTCTTCATAATCACTGGTTTATGTATTGACCTCTGTCATAAGATTACTTGGGTTCCAGGACAGTATCTTATTTATTTTTGCTTTCCTAGCATATAGCAGGTACTTGCCTTGGTTAGCAAGGATTAACAAGGATGATTTAAAAATAAGGGTGCGTTAATCTCTGTAACTGTTCTGCAAAACAGTTTTTGTTAGTCCCATTTTACAGATGAGTAAACTGAAATTCTTAGAGGCTACATCATCGATATCTCATAGCTTGGAAATAGCCAAGCTATTTGAAACCAAACCTGACTCCAAAGTCTGTGTTCTTTTTGCTATAGAACACACACATGCTTATGGTTGTTTGTATGTTTACTGACTGAAAGGAGCCTGTGAAAATCCCACGGCAAAACATACCAGAGTGTCTTGAAGATAGATAGATATGGATGGATAGATGATAGATGGATAGATAGATAGATGGTTTATTTATTTTTTCATCCTTCAATAAACTATTCAAATGAAGATTGTTCCTTTCAAATAAATTTAGTCAAAATGTGCTCTTTTTTCCAACAAGATTAAAAATTCTCTGACGATAACTCTTGTAGAATTATTTTTGTGGAACATTTAAAAATGTGATCATGGGATGAATCTTGAGGGCATTATGCTAAGTGAGATAAGTCAGAGAGAAAAAGACAAATACTGCATGATATCACTAAGATGTGGACTCATAAAAAGCCAAATCTGTAAAAACAGAGAGTTGAATGGTGGTTACCAGGGGCCAGGGGTGGGGGCGGGGATTGGAGAGATTTTTTTTTTCTGTGTCCATTATTTTAATATCACAAATATTGCCATTTAAAGATAGACAAGATAGTTTACAATCTCTCTGTCTTAACAGATGTTTGAAATCCAGTGTGATGTGGTTACCATACTAGACAGCCCAGATCTGGACCCTTTCACAGGCTCAGTGAAAAGTCTTATGATGAATCATGCATATTTTAAATGCTGATTAAATGCTAATCAGCATTTAAAATATCAGAACCAGGACCATGACTATTTCTGTTTGTATCTTCATTACCTAGTGCTAGGGATGACACACAGTAGGTCCATAGTACCTTGATGTACTTTTTTTTACATCTTTATTGAAGTATAATTACTTCACAATGTTATGTTAGTTTCTGCTGTATAACAGAGTGAATTAGCTATATGTATATATATATCCCCATAACCCCTCCCTCTTGAGCCTCCCTCCCACCCTCCCTATCCCACCCCTCTAGGTGGTCACAAAGCACCGAGCTGATCTCCCTGTGCTATGCAACTGCTTCCCACTAGCCATCTATTTTACATTTGGTAGTGTATATATGTCAATGCTACTCCCTCACTTACCCTGAGAAAACCATAATTCAAAAAGACACATGTACCACAATGTTGACTGCAGCACTATTTACAATAGGCAGGACATGGAAGCAACCTAAATGTCCATCGACAAATGAATGGGTAAAGAAGATGCGACACATATATACAGTGGAATATTACTCAGCCATAAAAAGGAACGAAATTGGGTCATTTGTAGAGATGTGGATGGAACTAGAGACTGTCATACAGAGTGAAGTATGTCAGAAAGAGAAAAACAAATACCTTATGCGACACATATATACAGTGGAATATTACTCAGCCATAAAAAGGAATGAAATTGGGTCATTTGTAGAGATGTGGATGGAACTAGAGACTGTCATACAGAGTGAAGTATGTCAGAAAGAGAAAAACAAATACCTTATGCTACACATATATACGGAATCTAAAAAACAATGGTTCTGATGAACCTCGTGGCAGGACAGGAATAAAGACACAGACGTAGAGAATGGACTTGAGGACACGAGGTGGGGCCGGGGTAGAAGGGGAAGCTGGGATGAAGTGGAGAGATGTTTATTAAAGGTACAAACAGGCAACCAGTAGATAAATAAGTCCTGGAGATCTAATGCACAGCATAGTCATTATAACAAAAATAGTGTTATAAATTTCAAAGTTGCTAAGAGACTAGATCTTAATCGTTCCCACCACAAAAAAAGAAATGACACATATGATAGAGGTGCTAGCTAACGCCAAGGTAGTAATCATATTGAAATATAGAAATGTATCAAACTATTACATTTTACACCTTAAACTTACACAGTGCTATATGTCAATTATATCTCAATAAAAATAAATACAAAAAATGTAATCATGAGCAAATATTCAATTTAATTATATTTAACAATTAAGCCTGATTTTTTTCAGCACTAGAGATAACCACAGTGAACCAAAGCAGGTGTGGTTACAGCTTTCAAAGCCCTTCCATACATATTGGGGGAGGCAGACATGAGTTAAATAGTTGCCCAGATGATATAAAATCACAACTGTGAAAAGGACTAAGAATATTAGACAATGGGAGTGTCTCATAAAGAGAATCAATGGATCAGGGGATAGAGGAAAGCTTCCTTCCAGAGGAAATTTCTGAATTGGGAGCCTTATGATAAGTAAGTGTCAATCAGGTAAAAGAGGAGGAAAGAATATTATTCCAGGCAAAGGAAACCAGTGTGCAAAGGTCTTGTAGCAGGACATCCCCTCTTCTGAGGAGCTAAAAAAAGTCAATAGAATAAAGAGAGTAAGGAGGAGTATGGTTCAAGAAGAGGCTGAGGGTAGAGGCAATTAATCAATTTAGTAAACATTTACTGGGAACCTGCTTTGTGAGAAATCACAAAGTGTTAAAGCATTTTTCACTCAAGGAACTACTGAATCTGTCAGAAGATGGACGCACACGCAAACCCCTAAATATAATGTTATCGGTATTGTAATAGGGGCAAGAACAAAATGCTGTGGGAGTGCAATAATTAATTCTGATTGAGGAGGACCGAGAAGGAAGGAATTGTGGAGCCTCGCATTGAGTAATTAACATTTGAGCTGACTCTTAAACGTATTCAAGACAACAGCATAAAGAGGTGCGAGAGGTAGAAATAGTGATCGTAAAATCTATTAAATAATTCCTTGGAAGAATCTATTTTGGGGAACAGTTATTCTCTTTTCTTTTTGCTTCATAATTTCCAAAACGTGAAATGTTTATCGCATCTTTCGGCATTTCTCAACTTCCGCCACTAGGTGGCAAACATTTCCAAACTATGGCAGCAGCCTGTACTGAACGTCAGAGCCTGTTGGGACACATTTTTGAGGCTGGCTCTCCAGCAATCACAAACCGAATAGTCTAAAACGTTCTCATTATTGTCATTTTGAGCACCTTGACTGTTCTTATGAAATAAAAGATAGCAACAGGAACAAAATTGCATTAAAAAGTAAACAGGTTTTATTGGCAGAAATTAAAATTCTGTTCTTTTAACAACAGAACCTTCCACTTCAGGCTCAGAACAAGGCCAGAGAAGTGGAGCAGCCCCAACACAGATTTTCATCTCCATGGCAACCTTTTTAGCTCCATGCACAATTAAAGCTACAGTATCATTTTTTCAGGAAGAAAAAAAATGGACTACTGGCTGGCATTCATTCTTTAAAAGGAGTTGGAGAAATTAAATTGATTCTAATTAGTGAGCCTGACTTATAGGGAGGAGGGAATAAATTTGAAAATGCTTCACATAAGCAGCTCTATATTTCTCCTCCATCAGCAAATGAAAATAGTATTTTCTGCAATTTGATGTACTGACATTATCACTATCCTCTTTAGCTTTCTTTGACAACAGCTCTTTTGTGCCAGGCTTTCTCAAAAATCCAGCTTAATTCCCCTTTAGGCTATATTTATGGATGAAAAAAATCCGTTCAATCCATTAGCAATTAGATATAGACCAGATGGTCTGGAAAGTGTTGGGACTCCCTCAGAATCCTGGAATAACCTCATCTCCAGGTCCTGTGCTCGTTTCCTCTTTTGAAGACATTTCTGGGTTTTTAGTTGTCAGTGAGAAAATCTATAGAGCTCGTGTTCCCTCTGTCCTGAAGGGGGTTGTTCAGAGTTTCTGAAGGGTTCAAAAAAAAAAAAAAAGACTTAAAGGATTAAAAGTGAAACATAAAGTTTAGTGGAACAAGAATTTGGTATATGAAGAACAAATGATTGCTGAAGGATTTTATGACTTAAAGACTTTTCAATATTATCTATAATGACATTTGAAATAGAGTGAAGATCAGCTCATTTACTCCTTTAAAAAATTATTAATAAAGAAAGAATAATACTAATGAGACCTGAGCTTTCATATTATTTCAGGAACGCAATAACATGAAAGACTTAGTCGAATTTAAGACATTTCTGAGATTCCTGAGGATGTGTTATAATAGAATATTATTCCATGAAAATCATAAACATATATACGTATTTTTTTCTTTCCTTTAGAAATACACAGGTATAGTCCTTCCTGAAATCAGAAAGATGGGAAAGAAGACTTCTCATGGACCCTTTCAGTCCCAGCATTCTACGTTTTTACAAGTGTGAAATGCAGGTACTATGGCACTGTTTCTTCATTCTCTTCAACCATAGTTAACATCCTGTAAAAATGGCTGAGAGAAATAGAGCAGCAGCCTGTGATCCAGCTCACTTGTGGGTAGATGCTGTCATTGCTTTTTAAATGTACTATCATTATCCCCTTTTTTCATAGACAAATTGAGACAAAGATTAGTTAAATATCTTTCCCAGCACTAAGTCCACCGTAGATGATATATGTTTCTGTCTGTCCAGCATGCCTTGGTTAACTACACTCACTTCATTCTTATCTAGAAGTAAATGAGGCAGCCCCTAACCCTGGCCCAACAGCAGACATGGACAAAGATGGAATTCCATCTTCTGGCTAAAATGATGCATCCAGGAATGGACATGGGACATAAGCTTTGCCAGTGGAAATCATTTATGTCCTGGGAAAGTGAACATTTCTTTTTGTTTGTGGGGCAAATGTAAACCTGGAATTACTGGTGGTCATTTTTTCCATCTTATAGGGAGAACTTGTCTTAAAATGAAGCCAACACAATTAAAGCAAAGAAAATAAACACTTTTACACACAAATAATTTTTAACACATTGATATAGAGGCCTGGTTAGATTTTAACTGTGAAGTGAAGAAAGAAAGAGAGAATATGTCTAATGATACTGTCTAATGAGCTCGTATAGCTAGAGCCTGACAAACTCATCTGGATCCTTATAACTTGTAAGCATGTGGAGTTTTTAGGTTTTTTAATTATTAATTTTACCTTTTAAATTATCATGTAGTCAAATTGACTTTTTTTCCATGTACAGTTCTATGAATTTTAACACTTGTATAGATTCAAGTAACCATCACGATTATTAGGATATGGAGAGAGTTCCTTCTATTACCTCAAACATCTCCCTCATGCCATTACTTTTTAGCCACACCTCCCCGTACTCCTAACCCTTGGTAACCATTAATCTGTTTTCTGTGTTTATAGATTTATCTTTTTGAGAATGTCGTATAAATGGAATCACATAGTATACAACCTTTTGAAACTGGCTTCTTTTCCTCAGCATAATGCATTTGAGATTCATCCAAATTGTGGCAGGAATCAATAGCTTGTTCCTTTCTATTGCTGAGTGGTATTTCATTGCACAGATGTATCACAGTTTATCCATTCATTCACTGAAAAACTTTGGGCTGTTTTCGGTTTTGGAGAGACTGCTATATAAGCATTTGTGTACAGGGTTTTTTTGTGAACATAGCTTTCATTCCTCCAACAAGTGAGAGTTGCTGAGTCATGGTACATATATGTTTAACCTTATTAAAAACTGCCCAAGTGTTTTACATATTTTCATCACCAATAGCAAAGTATGAGAGTTCTACTTGCTCTGCATCCTCTTCAGCACATGATATTGTCAATATGTTTTGTTTTTGTGTGTAGTTGTATCTCATTATGGTTTAACTTTACATTTCTCTTATGGCTAATGATGTTGAACATTTTTAAAATATATTGATTTGCCATCCTTATAACCTCTTTGGTGAATGTCCAAACTTTTGATTATTTTCAAAATTAGTTTACTTTATTAATGTTGAATGTTAAGAATTCTTCATATACTCTGGATATATGACTTGCATTTTCTCCCAGGTTGTAGCTTGTCTTTTCATCCCCTTAAGAGTTTCTCGTACAGAGCAAAAGCTTTTAATTTTGATGAAGTCCCATCTATCATTTTTTTTCTTTTATGAATTGTGTTTTTGGTGTCATGTCTACAAATTTTGCCTAACCCCATGTCCTAAAACTTTTCTTTTATGTTCTCTTCTAAGCCCCTTAGGTGATTCTAATACAAAGTTAAGTTTGAGAAGAGCTACCACTCTATCCAGGAAGCATATATTCTATCGTATTTGATGAAAAATCTGGCTTGAGACTAACCCACATCCACTGCTGGATTCAGGCAGAAACAAGTATATTTGGTCAATTTGCCAAACAGATCTTTGGAAATTAAACTATACGAAGGACTGAGAAACTTCCCAGAGAAATTCATGCTAAAAGACAAGAAAGCCAGACACACTCAGCCAATGATTGAGCTTTAAATTTGGGTGGGGAAGTATTTCTTAGTTATAACATGACAAGTGTGGTGTATGAATTAGAGGTCAAAGTTCATTTCTAACCAATTTAAATATCCAGTTGGTCCAGCACTACTTATCGATAAGAACAGCCTTTCCTCCATTGAAAGTATTGATGCTTTAGTTTTCTATCAGGTGACCAGATTATGTATGAGTCTACAACTGTATCTTCTATCCTGTTCTATTGATCTCTTTGTCTATACTTACCCCATACTAGACTGTCTTATTAGCTGCATTTTAATTATTGATAGGTCCCCAACTTTATTTTACTTCTTTACGATTATATTGGTTCTTTTATATCCATTGCTGCTTTGTGAAAATTTCAAAATCAGCTTGTCAATTTACCCCTGAAAAATCTACCAGACTCTTTATTGGGATTTTATTAGCATGTATAGCAGTCATGAACATGATATATCTATTTATTTGACGCTTCTATAATTTCTCTAAGCAGTATTTTGTGATTTTCATTGCACAGATCTAGCTGCACTAGCCCTCTGCAGATGGAAAGCACACTAATGAACTAAGCCAGAGAAGGACCTCAGGGCAGGAGGAGATCAGAAGTCAGTGAGGCATCAGTGAACTCCAGGAAAGCTAGTGTCACATGGGAATCACCTTCCTTCTTCTCAAGCTCCATTTACATTAAGAGTATACTTTTCGGACTTTCCTGGTGCAGTGGTTAAGAATCCGCCTGCCAATACAAGGGACACGGGTTCGATCCCTAGTCCGGGATCCCACATGCCGCGGGGCAACTAAGCTTGTGCGCCACAACTACTGAGCCTGCGCTCTAGAGCCCACGAGCCACAACTACTGAGCCTGCATGCCACAGCTACTGAAGCCCGTGTGTCTACCGTGCATCTAGAGCCCGTGCTCCACAACAAGAGAAGTCACCGCACTGAGAAGCTGGCGCACTGCAGCGAAGAGTAACCCCCGCTCACCGCAACTAGAGAAAGCCTGCACACAGCAACGAAGACCCAGTGCAGCCAAAAATAAATAAATAAAAAATAAATAATTAAAAATAAAATATATGATACCATGGCCATTATTTTTTTTAAAAAAAGAGTATATTTTTCTACTTGAAAATAATATTGTACTAGCTAGCGTAAGAATCCCCTTTACTTAGAGTCACTAACTGTAGATGTTAACCACATCTACAAAGTACCTTCACAGCAACACCTAGATTAGTGTTTGATTAAATCATTGACTACTATATCCTGGCCAAGTTGACAAAGAAAACTAACTGTTATACTAAGAAATGACAACAGCCACCAGAAGCTGGAAGAAACAAGGAATGGACTCTCCCCTTGGTTCTCTGGAGGTAGCGGCTCTGCTGACACCTTAATTTCATACTTTTATACTCCAAAACTGTGAGAGAAGAAATTTCTGTTGCTTTAAGCCACCAAGTTTGTAATAACTTGCTAGAGTGGCCCGGAGAAATTAATACAGATGGTTTGGAACTATAGATTTAGAAATCATAGACAAAATAGAAGGAGGAAGAAGAATGAGATGGAAGATGTGGTATAACAGAAATGCAAGAGAAAAAATGTTTCAAGAGGTGGCCTATACTATCAAATGCAAAAGAATGATCAAGCAAGATAAAGATTAAAAGATTTCATTAGGTTTAGCAACAAAGATAGCAATGAGAATCTTTTTGAAAACAGTTTCATTTTAAAGACCAAAAGCAGATTTTTAACATGCCGAATGGTTACTGGTTAAACGAGGACTTATAAATGGTCGTTCTACATCTCTTTTTTGTGTTTTTCAAAATGCTTGAGTTTGAAGAGGAGGAAGGGTGTAAGGCTGTAGTTAAAGAGATATGCAGGGTTCTTGAGGGAACAGGCATGTTTGTAATATAAAACTAGGCAAGAGACATAGTACCTTTTCCATCGTAAACATTGGGGAAGAATGAGTTCAGACAAATTGAACATGGGATTTAAGGAAGCTGTGGAAGATCTTGTGTGATGGTCCCTATTTTCTATTTTCTCTGCAAGTTTAAGGGGAAGTTATTTATTAAGAGTGAAGGGTGAAGCCTGGAGTTAGAGAGTTTTGCAATGAAAAAAAAAAATTTTTTTTTGAAATAGCCCATCTGGACAATGGGAGAGAAAGCTGGTTACAAAAAATAATAGAATATTTCTGCACAATGCTGAATATACATTTCCGTTTGAAAACTATCAATTTATAGTGGCACCAAACATAATAATGGTTCTTGCTATAATGCTCAGATTCCAGGAAAAAAAACAAAAGAGGACTTTTGGATTGATCTAGTGTTCGCATGTCAGCAGTTGGGGACAACGGAAGGACAAATTAATGATGAGGAGGACAATACAAGAGAATAGTTGAAATGATGGACATATTTCTAGGCTCAATAGGCATTTTTTTCATATTTGTTTTTTGTCCCTGTACTCCAGCACCTAATCGGAACAAATGAGATGCCATGCTGTCCAAGAAAGAAAAGCAGTCATGAAAAGAAAGCTTCCAAAAGGAAGTAAAGGGCAGAAAGAAATGGGGTGGGCTGGGGAGGTCATAGAAGTTAGAGGTAAGGGCCAGAGGAGAATGACAGGTATGATAGACTTGGATTATGGGTGTGGCTATGTCATTTTCTTCATTAAATTTAGACGTTTAAAACAATGATTATGCATGAATGCTTTTCTAGGGATATTTCTAAAGAGCTGGAGTAGGAAGGGTAGAGGCAAGCAAGGACAAAGCAATCTAATAAAAGTGAAGGCATTCCTACAACAGATTTGGTGTGATTCTCCCCTAGGGTTGCCAAATAAAACATATGATGCCCAGGTACATTTGAATTTCAGATAAACAATGAGTAAAAATTTTACATAAATATGTTCCAAATATCTCATGGGATATAATTACTCTTAAAAAGTACTCGTTCTTTATCTGAAATTCAAATTTAACTGGGTGTCCTGTAGTTTTATTTGCTAAATCTGGCAACTCTATTGCTCCTCCCCCAATAAAAATGGTTTATAGTCAATTTTGCCAAGGAGTAGAATTAAACAGCAACATCTCCCTTGGGAGAGATTAAAGTGCTAGATTTTTTTAAAATGTTGCATTTATAATGTCTGTACCATGAAGTTTCTTGAAAAGGTATTCAAAATTTTAATCACAAGTGTGTGTGTGTGTATGTGTGTTTTATTCTGAATTCTTCTTTATTTTATTATTTTCCTTCTACAAAAGAGATTATATTTGATAATATATCCCAGAAATAAGTCTGATGCTTATTAAAGTATAACTGGATTGAAGCTCTTTTCAGATTATGACTGCTTCCCCTCATCCTGGAGATATCTAAATGAAACCTAAGTCATGAATGAGTGAGTACAGTTGACAGACTGCATGGTATGCCATGAAAGCCTACCCTAAGCAAAAAGGTTGGATGTCTGGAACTACAGACAAAGAGAAAATGCCTGATGAGATCTTTTAAATTGAAGCCACTAAAGATGACATAATAGAAGTGAATACAGGAAGATAATGACTCCATGTCAGACATTGTCCTAAGTGCTTCATGTATATTAATTCTCGTCACAATCTTATGGGTCAGATATTATTAATATCCACATTTTGTAGATAACAAAATTAAGAGGTCAAGTTCAAGATCACTCAGTTAGGAAAGAGCAGAAAAAGGATTTGAACATAGGCAGTTAGGCACCAGAACATGTGCTCTTAACCAATGAACTATACTTTTCTAATATACTCAGAAAAGCTTTAGAATGAAAAGATATTTAGGTAAACACTGTTACAAAAGAAAAATGGTCTTACATATAGGTGGACAGTAAATGTTGGTTAATTGATTGTCTAAAATATTCTCTATCCTCAGGACAGCTAAAGCATTGTTCATTCTTCTATTGCAGCATTTATAACACTGTCTTGAATTTTTTTGTTATTTAGATATTTTCATGTGGTAAATGATGACCTCTTTTGCATTAGGAATCTGGTATTTATATTCTTATTCTTAGCTCTTAGCAGAATGCCTTGTACATAGCATTAGTGTGATTAATGTGTAAACAAATGAATACAAACAAGAAAGAGTGAATTCTAAAGTTTTAAGTTAGAATTCAAACTTTTTCTGTTTTGGAGGCATCAATCTTCTATAAATTTTTCTAAATATGCCATGAAATTAAGGTAGAAAAGGAGGTGGCTTTCTAGTGTGTAATGCTGGAGAGCCAAAAGCATTGCAGGAATAGACTCTGGCTTGGCATATTTTATATTTATGCAGAAAAACTACCTCAAATGCCTTTTTGTAGGTTTCCTGATAATGCTAATCTCATCTGATTAGTTGTATTTTAGAAATTGATGGGGGTAAGGGAAGATTATTTGGACAAAATTAGATACTTCTCAGTGCAAATTGTAGAGGAAATCTTCAATTAAATTTGTAGTATTTCATCTTTAAGTACTAACATGAAAAGACCATCAATGGCACTGAAATTAAAAAATGGAAATTATAGATTATATACATAATATATAATAATATATATCTTTCAAATATATGTATACATATATTTAAAAACTGTGTTAGCTATAGCAGTTTTTGTTAAAACAAGAATATGTTTAGGCCTCATTTATGTAATTAAAAAATAATTCTTAAAAGTCTAGTAGAAGTTTGTTATCAGTAATCTAAGCATTATATGTAATGTCATTAAATTAATTTACAATCATGGAGAACAGGTGATACACTCTGAGAAATGTTGGTTCTTAAAGATGTTAAAAGCATGTTTACATGAAAAAAAATCTGATTGGCAAAGTGACACACACCTATAAAAATTCCAAAAATATGAACAAAAAATGAAAGCCTTCCTTAATTTGGGAGTGGGAGATGAGATGAGGTCAAGTATGAAAGGAGCATGAGTCTGAAATGTCTGTTGTAAATATTATTTGGTGATAAAATTCTTACATTATAATAGACCATCTTGACTTGCACACTTCAAAATAGCCTTTCAAAATCATTTGTGTCCCTCCAAGGTGAATTATAGCACATGACTGACCTTTCTCTCTTTCTAAAGAAAATACATTGTCTAAAACCAGTTGTATTTCTAAAACTAATGTCATCCTGTGAATTCTTCTTCATGCACAATGAACACTCTTTAAATATCTTTTCCTTCTATTGGCAGCTAATACCCATTATAATAAAGAAATGTCACTGTTTTGCTTCCAAACTGAAAAACTAGCAGTTATTCAACTTTTGTTTAACTTTTTGGTAAACATTTGGAAAACTAGTAAATTGTTCTAGACTTAATGTATCTTCTCTTAGATTATTTATTGGGAGTATCAGTTTTGAATCCAGAGATCACCTTAATGCTATCAAAAGCCATCATCAAAATGACCTGTTAATTTGAGACAACACAAGAAGAGTCTATTAATTAGGTTGGTTTAGCAATTGTCTACAGTGCCAGGGCAGGGTATTTCACAGTTGTTTAACGAGTGCCTCCTCCATCCTAGCGCTGTTTATTCTGGGGATACAGCAGCAAACAAGACCAGGTCTTCATGTGGCTATATCAATCAGAATCATCTTGTGTGCTATCCAGGGATTGACTCGATGGTAGAATGAGCAGACTTTAAGAAGACCTGCATTAATTGCCATCACTCTTTAAGGCTGAGTCTGGCATTCTTAATGATTTCTTTTTTAGAGTCTGCAATCTTAATATGAAAGCTTTTGAGACTTTGGATTGAGATGTAATTCCCCCCAATAAAGTGGAATATATAGGAAGACTTCTATAGTTTCATATTATATATATACTCTATAGTTATAGTTACATATTATATATAACTATATGTATAGTAACTATAACTATAACATGTATAATAATTATATGTAGTTATCAGAAGCTATGGTAAGGAAATGTTTTAAAATGTTCACCATCAGTACGTCAAACGTATGGAAAAGTAAATCAGCAAAAACTAACCCATGAACACATACACTGACTCTTTAATTCAACATTTAACAACTATTTATTGAGTACTGTGCTAAAGGCTGAGTATAGTGTGGTAAACAAAATACTCCCTCTGCCTACCCTCCTAAAACTTAGAACTTAGTGGAAGAGATCAGCATTAAAAACATAAAACAATAAGTAAACACAAAATGTTGAGTTCTACCATTAGTTGTACAAATAAACAGATTGCAGTTGCAAAGAATTACAGTAAGGCCTAGTTTAAATTGCAGGAGGTGGTCATAGTAGACTAGGAGTTTTGTCTGACCCATCTTTGCAATAAGGGATTTCTTAAAAACTCTGGCTGGAATTTAGCATGTCGACATTATTATCTACATACGGCTTTTATGTGTGATACACCAACTGTGTGCTTCACTCTTATATTACCTTAAAATCTTGCATATGTCATAATAATCACATCAAATATGATTTGGCCATTTAAAATTTCTACCCCTTTCTCATTAGTAAAATGAACTTGACCATATGACACATCTCTAGAGTTAATTAGTGATATGAGGTGAAATACAACTGATGACACGTATGTACGTTGGTTAATGTCTTATAAATTAAAACGGTATATAAATCTTACTCTAAGCTGTGTGTAGAAATTATCTGGTTAAATATCTTTCTTTTCTGTCTTCTGGTGGAGAAATAAGCTTTCCCCAGAAAAGGCTGAGCAATATGGGGATGTTAAGCTTGGACAGATGTTTATATTCCCTTCACTTGGAGTTTGACAAGCAATACAACATGGAAAAAGAGCTGTAATGGTGGACGAAAAGCGATAATCAGGAGGAATGAGAGAATGGGGTAAATCTGGGGCTGATTGAGCTGCATGATGACTACTTGCAAAAAGTTTTTAGAAGAGCTTTCATAATGAGAAAGTTTCTGAGTAATAATAACAACAATAATAGCTTCCATGTCTTATATACCTGCAATGTGTCTGGCCCAGTGCTTCACAAAGACTTTCTCGTTTGAATTTCTTGACAGCCCCATGGAGTCAGAATTATTATCCCTGCTTTACAAGTATGGAACTGAGACTCAGAGAGGGAAGCGACTTGCCCAGTGTTACACAGCTCATCAAAAGGAAGAACCAGGATTCAAACCTATGTCTATCTGACTCCAAGGTCTTTTTGTTATATTGCATTGCCTCCTCACTGAAGGAGAACTGTTTACAATTTTCCTAAGCTTTCTTGGCAATGTGGAAACTATTTATTCAGGGCCTAGAAGATGTGGAACACGTCATTAAATGTGCAAATTGATTGGTGTTAAAATCAATGAATTTTGAGTGAATATTTCATAAATGACTTCTTAAAGGTGCTATATTTAGTATTTGCATAGCACTATGCCATGCCATGCTTTGGTATAGAGCAAATGTATTCCCATGAAAAATATTTATTGAACACTCCAGAGGCAAATGAAACTCCAAATTATTCTTTTAAAAAAATTTTTTTAACATCTTTATTGGAGTATAATTGCTTTACAATTGTGTTAGTTTCTGCTTTATAACAAAGTGAATCAGCTATACATATACATATATCCCCATATCTCCTCCCTCTTGCATCTCCCTCCCTCCCACCCTCCCTATCCCACCTCTCTAGGTGGTCACAAAGCACCGAGCTGATCTCCCTGTGCTATGCGGCTGCTTCCCACTAGCTATCTATTTTACATTTGGTAGTGTATATATGTCCATGCCACTCTCTCACTTCGTCCCAGCTTACCCTTCCCCCTCCCCATGTCCTCAAGTCCATTCTCTACTTCTGCGTCTTTATTCCTGTCATGACTCTAGGTTCTTCAGAACCATTTTTTTTTTTTTTTAGATTCCATATATATGTGTTAGCATATGGTATTGGTTTTGCTGTTTCTGACTTACTTCACTCTGTATGACAGACTCCAGGTCCATCCACCTCACTACAAATATCTCAATTTCATTAATTTTTATGGCTGAGTAATATTCCATTGTATATATGTGCCACATCTTCTTTATCCATTCATCTGTCAATGGATACTTAGGTTGCTTTCAAGTCATGGCTACTGCAAATAGAGCTACAATGAACATTGTGGTACATGATTCTTTTTGAATTATGGTTTTCTCAGGGAATAGGCCCAGTAGTGGGATTGCTGGGTCGTATGGTAGTTCTACTTTTAGTTTTTGAAGGAATCTCCATACTGTTCTCCATAGTGGCTATATCAATTTACATTCCCACCAACAGTGCAAGAGGGTTCCCTATTCTCCACACCCTCTCCAGCATTTATTTTTTGTAAATTTTTTAATGATGGCCATTCTACTGGTGTGAGATGATACCTCATTGTAGTTTTGATTTGCATTTCTCTAATGATTAGTGATGTTGGGCACCCTTTCATGTGTTTGTTGGAAATCTGTATATCTTCTTTGGAGAAATGTCTATTTAAGTCTTCTTCCCATTTTTGTTTGTTTTTTTGATATTGAGCTGCATGAGCTGCTTGTAAATTTTGGAGGTTAATCATCTGTCAGTTGCTTCATTTGCAAATATTTTCTCCCATTCTGAGGGTTGTCTTTTCATCTGTTTATGGTTTCCTTTACTGTGCAAAAGCTTTTAAGTTTCATTAGGTCCCATTTGTTTATTTTTGTTTTTATTTCCATTCCTCTAGGAGGTGGGTCAAAAAAGATCTTGCTGTGATTTATGTCATAGAGTGTTCTGCTTATGTTTTCCTCTCAGAGTTTTATAGTGTCTGGCCTTACATTTAGGTCTCTAATTCATTTTGAGTTTATTTTTGTGCATGGTGTTAGTGAGTGTTCTAATTTCATTCTTTTACCTGTAGCTGTCCAGTTTTCCCAGCACCACTTCCTGAAGAGGCTGTCATTTCTCCATTGTATATTCTTGCCTCCTTTATCAAAAATAAGGTGACCATATGTGTGTGGGTTTATCTCTGGGCTTTCTATCCTGTTCCATTGATCTATATTTTTGTTTTTGTGCCAGTACCATACTGTCTTGATTACTGTAGCTTTGTAGTATAGTCTTCATCCTGATTCCTCCAGCTCCATTTTTCTTTCTCAAGATTGCTTTGGCTATTCGGGGTCTTTTGTGTTTCTATACAAATTGTGAAATTTTTTGTTCTAGTTCTGTGAAAAATGTCAGTGGATTCCTTTTATTTCTTTTTCTTCTCTGGTTGCTGTGGCTAAAACTCCCAAAACTATGTTAAATTATAGTGGTGAGAGTGGACAACCTTATCTTGTTCCTGATAGTAGAGGAAATGGTTTCAATTTTTCACCATTGAGAATGATATTGGCTGTGGATTTGTCATATATGGCCTTTATTATGTTCAGGTAAGTTCCCTCTATGCCTACTTTCTGTTGGGTTTTTATCATAAATCGTTATTGACTTTTGTTGAAAGCCTTTTCTGCATCTATTGAGATGATCATATGGTTTTTCTCCTTCAATTTGTTAATATGGTTTATCACATTGATTGATTTGCATATATTGAAGAATCCTTGCATTCCTGGGATAAAACCCACTTGATCATGGTGTATGAGCCTTTTAATATGCTTTTGGATTCTGTTTGCTAGTATTTTGTTGAGGATTTTTGCATCTATGTTCATCAGTGATATTGGCCTCTACTTTTCTTTCTTTGTGACAACTTTGTCTGATTTTGGTATCAGGGTGATGGTGGCCTTGTAGAATGAGTTTGGGAGTGTTCCTCCCTCTGCTATATTTTGGAAGAGTTTGAGAGGATAGGTGTTAGCTCTCCTCTAAATGTTTGATAAAATTCGCCTGTGAAGCCATCTGGTCCTGGGCTTTTTTTGTTGGAGGATTTTTAATCACAGTTTCAATTTCAGTGCTTGTGATTCATCTGTTTATATTTTCTATTTCTTCCTGGTTCAGTCTCGGAAGGTTGTGCTTTTCTAAGAATTTGTGCATTTCTTCCAGGTTGCCCATTTTATTGGCATATAGTTGCTTGTACTAATCTCTCATGATCCTTTGTATTTCTTCAGTGTCAGTTTTTACTTCTCCTTTTTCATTTCTAATTCTATTGATTTGAGTCTTCTCCCTTTTTTTCTTGATGAGTCTGGCTAATGGTTTATCAATTTTGTTTATCTTTCCAAAGAACCAGCTTTTAGTTTTATTGATCTTTGCTATTGTTTCCTTCATTACTTTTTCCTTTATTTCTGAAATCTTTATGATTTCTTTATGATTTCTTTCCTTCTACTAATCTTTATGATTTCTTTCCTTCTACTAACTTTGGGGTTTTTTTCCTTCTTCTTCTTCTTTCTCTAATTGCTTTAGGTATAAGGTTAGGTTGTTTATTTGAGATTTGTCTTGTTTCTTGAGGTAGGATTGTATTGCTATAAACTTCCCTCTTAGAACTGCTTTTGCTGCATCCCATAGGGGTTTGGGTCATCATGTTTTCCTTGTCATTTGTTTCTAGGTATTTTTTGGTTTCCTCTTTGATTTCTTGAGTGATCTCTTGGTTATTAAGTAGTGTGTTGTTTAGCCTCCATGTGTTTGTATTTTTTACAGGTTTTTTCCTGGTATTGATATCTAGTCTCATAATGTTCTGGTCAGAAAAGATACTTGATATGCTTTCAATTTTCTTAAATTTACCAAGGCTTGATTTATGACCCATGATATAATCTATCCTGGAGAATGTTTCATGAGCGTTTGAGGAAAAAGTGTATTCTGTTGTTTTTGGATGGACAGTCCTGTAAATATCAAGTAAGTCCATCTTGTTTAACATGTCATTTAAAGCTTGTGTTTCCTTATTTATTTTCATTTTGGATGATCTGTCCATTGGTGAAAGTGGGGTGTTAAATTCCCCTACTATGATCGTGTTACTGTTGATTTCCCCTTTTATGGCTGTTAGCATTTGCCTTATGTATTGAGGTCCTTCTATGTTGTGTGCATAAATATTTACAATTGTTATATCTTCTTCTTGGATTGATCCCTTGATCATTATGTAGTGTCCTCCTTTGTCTCTTGTAACATTCTTTATTTTAAAGTCTATTTTGTCTGATATGAGAATTGCTACTCCAGCTTTCTTTTGATTTCCATTTGCGTGGAATATCTTTTTCCATCCCCTCACTTTCAGTCTGTATGTGTCCCGAGGTCTGAAGTTGTTCTCTTATAGACAGCATATATATGGTTCTTGTTTTTGTATCCATTGAGCCAGTCTATGTCTTTTGGTTGGAACATTTAATCCATTTAAATTTAAGGTAGTTATGGATATGTATGTTCCTATTACCATTTTCTTAATTTTGGGGGTTTGTTATTGTAGATCTTTTCCTTCTCTTGGTTTCCTGCCCAGAGAAGTTCCTTTAACATTTGTTGTGAAGCTGGTTTGGCGGTGCTGAATTCTCTTAGCTTTTGCTTGTCTGTAAAGTTTTTAATTTCTCTGTCCAATCTGAATGAGACCCTTGCTGGGTACAGTAATCTTGGTTGTAGGTTTTTCCCTTTCATCACTTCAAATATGTCCTTCCACTCCCTTCTGGCTTGCAGAGTTTCTGCTGAAAGATCAGCTGTTAACCTTATGGGGATTACCTTCTATGTTATTTGTTGTTTTTCCCTTGCTGCTTTTAATATTTTTTCTTCGTATTTAATTTTTGATAGTTTGTTTAATATGTGTCTTGGCGTGTTTCTCCTTGGATTTATCCTGTATGGGATTCTCTGTGATTCCTGGACTCGATTGACTATTTCCTTTCCCATGTTAGGGAAGTTTTCAACTATAATCTCTTCAAATATTTTCTCAGTCCCTTTGTTTTTCTCTTCTTCTTCTGGGACCCCTATAATTTGAATGTTGGTGCGATTAGTGTTGTCCCACAGGTGTCTGTGTCTGTCCTCAATTCTTTTCATTCTTTTTTCTTTATTCTGCTCTGTGGTAGTTATTTTCACTATTTTATCTTCCAGGTCACTTATCCATTCTTCTGCCTCACTTATTCTGCTATTTATTCCTTCTAGAGAATTTTTAATTCATTTATTGTGTTGTTCATCATTGTTTGTTTGCTCTTTAGTTCTCCTAGGTCCTTGTTAGACGTTTCTTGTATTTTCTCCATTCTATTTCCAAGATTTTGGATCATCTTTACTATCATTACTCTGAATTCTTTTTCAGGTAGACTGCCTATTTCCTCTTCATTTGTTTGGTCTGGTGGGTTTTTGCCTTGCTCCTTCATCTGCTGTGTGTTTCTCTGTCTTCTCATTTTGCTTAACTTACTGTGTTTGGGGTCTCCTTTTTGCAGGCTGCAGGTTCATAGTTCCCGTTGTTTTTGGTGGCTGCCTCCAGTGTCTAAGGTTGGTTCAGTGGGTTGTGTAGGCTTCCGGTAGTGTGTTTTGAGGTGTCTGTGACCTTATTATGATTTTAGGCAGCCCTCTCCTAATGGGTGGGGTTGTGTTCTGTCTTGCTAGTTATTTGGCATAGGGTTTCCAGCACTGTAGCTTGCTGGTCGTTGAGTGGAGCTGGGTCTTACTGCTGAGATGGAGATCTCTCAGAGAGATTTTTGCCATTTGATATTACGTGGAGCCAGGAGATCTCTTGTGGACCAATGTCCTGAACTCGGCTCTCCCACTTCATAGGCACATGCCTGACACCTGGCCAGAGCACCAAGACCCTGTCAGCCACATGGCTCAGAAGAAAAGGGAGTAAAAAAAGAAAGAAAGAAAGAAAAAATAAAATAAAATAAAATGAAAAGTTATTAAAATTAAAAAGTAATAAAAAAAAACGAAAGAAAGAAAGAATAGAGCAACCAAACCAAAAAACAAATCCACCAATGATCACAAGCACTAAAAACTATACTAAAAAAATAATAATAATACGGATAGACAGAACCCTAGGACAAATGGTAAAAGCAAAGTTATACAGACAAAATCACACAAAGAAACATACACATACACACTCACAAAAAGAGAAAAAGGAAAAATAATATATATCTATGCATTAAAAAAAAAGGAAGAGAGCAACCAAATCAATAAATAAATCTACCAGTGATAATAAACTCTAAATACTAAACTAAGATAAACATAAGACCAGACACAAATTAGATGCAGAAAGCAAACCCCAAGTCTACAGTTGCTCCCAGAGTCCACCTCCTCAATTTGGGGTGATTCGTTGTCTATTCAGGTATTCCACAGATGCAGGCACATCAAGTTGACTGTGGAGATTTAATCCACTGCTTCTGAGGCTGCTGGGAGAGATGGCCCTTTCTCTTCTTTGTTCGCACAGTTCCTGGGGTTCAGTTTTGGATTTGGACCCGCCTCTGCGTGTAGGTCGCCTGAAGGCATCTGTCCTTCGCTCCGACAGGACGCGGTTAAAGGAGCAGCTGATTAGGGGCCTCTGGCTCACTCAGGCCGGGGGGAGGGAGGGGTACGGATGTGGGGCGAGCCTGCAGCGGCAGAGGCCGGCGTGATGTCGCACCAGCCTGAGGCGTGCCGTGCGTTCTCCTGAGGAAGTTGTCCCTGGATCACGGGAGCCTGGCTGTGGCGAGCTGCACCGGCTCCCGGGATGGGAGGTGTAGATAGTGACCTGTGCTCACACACAGGCTTCTTGGTGGCGGCAGCAGCAGCCTTAGCGTCTCATGCCCGTCTCTGGGGTCCGCGCTGATAGCCGCGGCTCACACCCGTCTCTGCAGCTCCTTTAAGCGGCGCTCTTAATCCCCTCTCCTTGCGCGCCGTGAAACAAAGAGGCAAGAAAAAGTCTCTTGCCTCTTCGGCAGCTGCCGACTTTTTCCCGGACTCCCTCCCGGCTAGCTGTGGTGCACTAGCCCCTTCAGGCTGTGTTCACGCCGCCAACCCCAGTCCTCTCCCTGCGATCCGACCGAAGCCCGAGCCTCAGCTCCCAGCCCCCGCCCGCCCCGGCGGGGGAGCAGACAAGCCTCTCGGGCTGGTGAGTGCTGGTCAGCGCCGATCCTCTGTGCGAGAATCTCCCCGCTTTGCCCTCTGCACCCCTGTGGCTGCGCTCTCCTCCGTGGCTCTGAAGCTTCCCCCCTCTGCCACCCGCAGTCTCCGCCCGCGAAGGGGCTTCCTAGTGTGTGGGAACCTTTCCTCCTTCACAGCTCCCTCCCGCTGGTGCAGGTCCCATCCCTATTCTTTTGTCTCTGTTTTTTCTTTTTTCTTTTGTCCTACCCAGGTACGTGGGGCGTTTCTTGCCTTTTGGGAAGTCTGAGGTCCTCTGCCAGCGTTCAGTAGGTGTTCTGTAGGAGTTGTTCCACGTGTAGATGTATTTCTGATGTATTTGTGGGGAGGAAGGTGATCTCCACTTCTTACTCCTCCGCCATCTTGAAGGTCTCCCCAAACTATTCTTATGCTTTCATGGGTGGCTCTAAAATAGAGGTTTATACTTTTCATTGATTTGCATAGGAGCATAAGTATACTTTACCTTTCCCACCCTTTTTAGTTTATTCTGACATAAGCAGTTTATGACATAAGTTAACACTACATAATAATGGGAGTAATTTAATATGAAATGTTCAGAGAATCTTTAATGAATACTTTAAAAGTTATAAGGAAGAACAGTATCTGTTCCCACTTCTTTGACTGTGCGAATCCTTTGGAGATGCTAAGAAAGTGCAGCATCATGAAAATTTAGCTGAGTTTTTTTATGAACCTGCAGCAAATCTTCCCACCCAAAATGTTTTATGTGCCTTCCCAGGTATATTAGTTGTCCATTGCTACATAACAAGTTACCTCCAAAATCTTCTAAAAAATATGTGTCTCATAGTTTCTGTGGGACAGGAACCTGGGCACGGCTGCTTGGGCTCTCTGGCTCAGGTTCTCACACCATGTGGCAATCAAGGTGTAGGGCAGGGCCACGGTTATCTCAAGGCTTGACCTGGACAGAACTGCTTCCTGTTGGCAGGCCTTGCACGATCCATCTCCAAGGTCACTCATGTGGCTTTGGGCAAGCCTGATATCCTCACTGGCTTTTTGGAAGGAGACATCATTTCCTCCCCACATGGTCTTCTCCACAACAGGACAGTTTGCTTCTCCCAGAGCAAGATCTCCAAGCCAGAAAAGTGCAGGATGGCAAACAAGATGGAAATTACAGTCTTTTTGTAATCCAGTGTTGGGCTTTTCATCCCTTTTGTGCTCTTCTTGTTTCTTACAATTGAGTCACTTGGTCCAGCCCACACTCAAGGGGAGACAATTATATAAGGCTGTGAGCACCAGGAGGCAGAGATCATTGGGGCTCTTTTTAGAGGCTGCCTACCACACAAACAAACACTCACTAGATCATAAGACAAACATTATTATCATTATTATTAGAGTCATGCAACAGCATGAATAACTTATACTTCAACAGTAATTTACATTTTTCAAAGTATTGTAGAAAAAGCTTACCATACCAAAGTCTGATGACATTTTTGTCAGTAGATAAAATGGGCATGTGTGAAATTCATTCAATGGAATAGACTGACACCTGTAAATCTGGCAAATGCTTACATCCTGTGCTTAAGAGTGGGCAGTAAGG
The DNA here is from genome assembly GCF_965194825.1 of Balaenoptera physalus. Lineage (NCBI taxonomy): Eukaryota > Metazoa > Chordata > Mammalia > Artiodactyla > Balaenopteridae > Balaenoptera > Balaenoptera physalus. Next base: position 109,010,075 of record NC_138882.1, on the reverse strand, counting down.
TAAAAGTGAATCCATCTTGATATGATGCCAAGAAGTGCTGGTGTTCTTGCACATACCTTTGCAGTATAGATAACTTAGCTGAAAAGTCAAAAGTCTGTGACCTCGGGACTAGTTAAAGCTAACTTGACCTCAAGGTGGTTAAGCCAATGATCTTGGCCTCATTAGCCCTGATCAAACGAGTGCTTGGTCCTAATACAGATAATGCCTGAGTACATCATGACTGTATGGCTTCCAGGTCAATGGTCACTAATATCAAGGATTAAAAAATACGGAAACGATAAAGAGCACAGTTTATAATAATTTTCCCTTCAGGAACATATTTCCTAAACGTATTATATTAAAGTTATCTGGGGTCTGCTGAACACCTAATTGTCTGATAAATGAAAATCCTCATTCAAAGTTGTATTATTCATCAATTCCGTGATGAATTCAGTAGTTTTCAACTGACAATATAAGGATTATTGACACTGATAAAGGGAATTGGCTGAAGCTACCACGTCTCCAGAGTTTTTAAAAAGCCCTGCCTGATGAACAGATAGCTTGTCTGTTGATAGGGTGATGTGTTGCATGGCAGTATGAGCAAAGGTTTTTAATGCTGAATTCTAACTCTTTCATTTGTTAGCATTGTAACTCTGGGAATGTTTCCTGAACTTTCTGAAATGCAATTTCCTCACCTCTGAATAAGGATGAAATCTATGACGGCCATGAAAATGTGCCTCCCAGACCCCTACTACAGGAAGCACACCAGGCTGAGGGTCCAGCTGTTCTGCTTTGAAACCCATGACTATGTTTGCATTGAGGCTGTGCTCCCATGGACCACCGGCATCCAATGAACGAATGTGATCTGATCGGGTACCAGGTCTTGTTTCAGGGAGACAGGGGACTCTTCATCAGCAAACTTGGGCTTAAATACTCCCCAACTACCTTGCCAAATATTCCTCAAACTGCTTGACACTCTTGGACACTTCCACCCCACCTTTTCTCCTTTTTCTTCTCTCTAGATCATACTCTCATTGCAGTCCATTGGTTCCCTGCCTTTGCTAGGTCCCTTCTCTATTAACCATGTCTTCTTATTTTCTGCATTCTAATGCTTTGACATCTGGGGCCTTGCTGAGCCTGGAAGGAAGGGCCCTCCCAGGATTAGCAGATTCCAAGAGATAATAAGTTGTCCCTGAGCATGTCTTTCTTTCAAATGTAAACCTCAATCCAGAGCCCATATACCCAACCGCCTCTTTATTGGTCTTTTACACCCCAGGCCACTATCCACTTGCCCTAATCATCCCAAGGCCAGGTACCAGGCAACTGGAGACAGCCTCTAGGCTCCCGAGCTGCTGAAATTATTGAAATTAGCCAATTCTAAACCTGCTCAACTTGCCTCTGCCTATTCCTTCCCACAGAAACCACAGTAAAGGCTTTTGCCCACATTTTCCTCCATTACTTTTGTCTCCTGACCAACCCTGGTGCTCACCTGTGTGGCATGATATGCCTCCTGTTTCTAGAGAATTGTAAGTATTATTTCCATGTCTGCATGCCTTACCATACCTGATTAAAACAAATCCCAGGTATTCTTAAAACAGCTTCCTATTTCCTTTCACACAGGCATCCCCCTAATAACATCCTTGCATATTTAATCCCCTCTTGGCATCTGCTATCTGAGGCTCCAGACTAACTCAAGCTGCCTGCTAAAAATGGTATTTTAAAAATACTATTAAAAAAGGAGGACATCATGTGTCTCGAGGGCCAAGGGACAACTCATCTTGCCCTATCTTCAGACTGTTCCTGAAGAAGAAATCTATGTTTTTAAAATGTTCATTCAAATTTATCAAAAATGCTGTGAAGATCAAGCAAAATATCAAACGGCTGGATATGACTCATGGAGTCATAAAAAGGGCAGAGTAAGAGTGTGGAATTCCATGCAGAGGGGAAAGCCTGAGCAAGGCTGACAAGTGAAAGCAGCCACGCTCATGGAGAGAGGATCTTTCAGTAAGTCTAGGGGTGAGAGTTGTTGGTGGGTAAGAGTGGCTGGACAGGTCAGCAGAGCCCAGATTAAGAAAGGTCTTGTCAACCATTTACGGAGTACGGACCTTAACCTTTCAAGGGTTTTAAGCAGTGGAATTAGATAGCTGGATTTACCCTTCAGAAAGAGATTTTTGGCTGCAGTATGGAAAAGGAATTCAAGTGTGTCATGACTATTAAATTGGAAACCACTACTTTCACCTCTTTGGAGATACCATTTTCTGTAACAATATGACAATAAAGCGTGCTTTGCAGACCATGAACAGCAAAATGGAGTCACTTATGTCAAAGGGATCTATAATGGAGCCAAGAGGCCATTAAGGAAGTAGAACTTACATATGTCCACACCCAGATGCAACATAAAATTCTGATTTGGTGAACCACAGGCCACCTGGAACTAGTCTTCTTCACTCCCTGGAAACCACAGCTTAACAACCAATCAGCTGCTGACAAGTAAATGAACATCTGCTGGAATCAATCATAGTTCTGCAAAACAACTATGTAACTTCTCTGGGATGTCTTTGTCTGCTGTCTTTATAAACCTCCACCATTTTTACTTCTCTCAGAGAACATTTGAGGTGCTGCTTGAATCTGTACCTCCTGAATTGCAATTCCTAAGACCCCGACTAAACTCTTCTTGTTTGTAGCCTTCTGTGAACCTTTGTGGACGGGTTCAACCTAAACCCTTGGGCTATCTCTATTCTATCCCTCTCTCCCAAATTCAGTGCCCACCTCCAACCTGGCAGTTAACTGGAAAATACCCCCAGGAGTAGTGTAGACAGCCCAACACAGGAAAGAGAAAACACACACACAAACACACACAGGCACACATACATTGGGCTCTATTAGTCATTTATTGCTGCAAAACTTTTGTCCATAAACTTAGCAGCTTAAAATAACAACAAATATTATTACCTCACAGTTTTTGTGAGTCAGGAATTTGGGAAACAGCTTAGCTGAGTGATTCTGGCTCAGTGGTCTTGTAAAAGTTTGCAGTCATGATGTTGATTGGGGGTGCAGTTATCGGAAGTTTTAACTGGGGCTGGAGGATCCACTTCCCAGATGACTCACTCACATAGCTATTGGCAGGAGGCCTCAGTTCCTCCCAGGTGGACCTCTTCATAGGACTTCTGGAGTGGCCTCATGACATGGCTGAAATGGGATATCGCCCCAACCTTGAGATGCCTGGCTATTATTATCAAAACCCTCAAAGTTTTAGGGTATACCCAGAGGAAGGATGAGTTAAGAGACGGAGATTTGAACTGAGTTAATCATCCCAAATTTGACCAACAAATCATTGTATTTGTTTAAACTTACAAGCAATCATTTGAGTAGAGTTATTTATCAGAAGACAGTCTGGGAGCTCAGAGTCTGAAATAAAAATCAGTTCTAGAATAAACTATTTTATAGGAATGAGTTTTGTTAGCTGTCATCATTGGTTAAATAGATATATGATAGATAGGTGCTAGAGAATGTGGACTAGCTAAAGCTTATCTCTGGTCCCAAAGATTCATGGGAGACTCAGTTTTGGCTTGAGGAATTACCCCAAGACCATCTCAATGAGATTATACTACTATAGTATGAGACTACTACCCATACATCTACTTGGGGAACCAAGGATGTTCCAAAATATCATAGTGATATCAATATGCATGAATTCTAGAGACCCAAGTTAAAAGAACTAAATAATAATCTAAGTGCCATTTAACTCAAGACATTTGGTTAAATAATATTATATAAAGAAAGACTTCATTATATTATGATTCCTTGTTTTAAGACAGAAAAACTGATAAACAATATAACACACTGAAGAGCATAACTCACAAGGAGACTCTGACTGAGTTCGAAACTAATCTCTTGTCTACATTAGTAAATCACATGAAAGATTAATGATAAACTAATAATTTAACATTATAAGTGAGCTTAACTGCTAGGATGATTTTTCTGCCCCCAAATAGGCAGCTTACTATATAAGAAACTTGAAAGCACAAAAACAAACAAATTATCATTTCTCCAAAAAGCCACTCACATTAAGCATAATGGAATTGCACATCTTTTTAGCACAAAACCAGGACAAAATAGTACTTTGACATTTGTGAAATACACATCAACTTAATTGATCAAGATCTAAATAAAAAGTAAAATACAGATAATGAAGAATATAATTTCGCAGTGAAGATGACCCAAAAAATCAAATAAGCATTTTTAACTGTGTTTTCTGCATCACCTGAAAATTACTATGGTTTCTGTCTTAAATTGCTGCATTTTTTTCAGTTTTGCAGAAGTTCTTCATGTGTGAGAATATGTTTATAATATCTGCCAAAGCAAAAACTGCACTGGACAAAATTAAACAGGCAAGGAACACTCTATTCAAGGTTACTGCAATAGAGGAGAAAGGCCAGAACTCAGTCTGAGCTCAATCTACTAAAACAAAGGATTGGAGAGTTTTTAAGAGCTGGAAGGGGAATGGTAGGCCACTGTGTCTGCTAACTATCTTTACCTAAATGAAAAGTAAACTTCCTCTAATCTTCATGACAGGAGGTAGTTTTACAACTTGGTGTAAGATGCCCACTAAAGTTAGGCTCCTACCCTCTGGAAGCAATGGGAGATAAGGGTACTCTCTCCCTTGATAATTACATTTCAAAGGTATGACTCCCAGGTCTTTGAGAAAGACTGTCTTAGGAAGTCAAACTGGCAAAAGGCTTTTAACATTTTGCATCTCAAAGGGGCAGAGAAAGAATTTACAAGTTTTCTAAAGTAACTTAGTAAAACTCAGAAAAGAAAGGTCAAGGACCTCAAGTCAGGAAGACACCTGTCTAAACTTGAATCAAGCTGTGGGGAAGCTTAAGGCTGTCTTGATCTTACCAAATCTATATTCACACATGTGTATTTGAGCTAATCTGTTGGGCTTTCACCAATAGTAGACTCTACTTTTGCCCGAGATTTCAAGTCCTTTTCTTTTATTCCAACTGACAATTCAACTGAAGGAGTTGCAGGGGTGACGATCAAATGCCACACACAGGGACTCATGATGGGTTAAGCGCCTTGACATTTATTAGCGTAATCTAATGGGAGAGAATCTCTTCTGTTCTAAGAGCTTCCGACAAGGCAGTTCCTCCTCTCAAATATCTGCTACAGTGTTTACAGCCCTCACAGGCAAGTCTTTTTCCATAAATCTAATTAAAATTCTTCACCTCCTATTTTAATGTTCTCCAACCTGCCCTTGGAAATTATCTCCTCTTTCTCTGTGCAACTATTCTTTGTACAGTATAGGTGAAACATGAATTTCTCCCATTGTATTCATTTTTTCAGGCTAAATTTTTCCTGTCCTATCCTATGTCTTTTCCATAGTTGAATCATGTTTGTGCCATCACAGGTTAGTAGAAATATTTGGGAGCCAGAGAAATCCAGTTTCTCATCCTGGGTTCCCCACTTTTTTCTAGCTAGGGAGCCTTGGGCAAAATTTCGGAGTCCCAGTTTCATCATTGTAAAGTAGAGCCAATAAAACTTATTTTGAAAGAGGAAGATTAAATGAGGCAATGAGTTGAGCACAAAGCAGATGTCTAATAAATACTAGTGCCCTTCACCTTTCTTCTTTTCTCAACCGCCTACTTTATTTTAACCTAACACACTGGCCACTGACTCTTCTATACCGAGAGGAGAGACAAATATAATTCACCAATACATACAGTTTTTGAGCTACCATTTCACCGACGGTGATGAACTCCCCATTAAAGTCGTATAATATAGCGCAAAGATTTGGAAATATCAGTTAATCCTTTAATTTATTAGAATAATGAGGTAACAATGTTGGAAACCAAATTATGGTTTGATGTGATTGATTTTAAAGGGGCATTAGAAAAAACATTTTTCATTCAATCTCTCTTAAAAACCAGTTAAATCAATTTCTTTAAGTTCATGAAGGCCAAAAGGGCTTGTAGATTCATTTCTGCTCTCTGATAAAGAAAAATGTCACATGTAAAGAGTGAGGGTATTTCCTTTGGTGAAAGGATGTGGGGGAAGAAACTGTCTGATCTGTTACAGCACGGATGCAGTACAGACATCAGTTTATGAACATCCCAAGTGATCATTCAACTCTTCCTTAAATCTAAAACAAAACAAATTCTCTTCTATAAACTGAATGGTTTTTATCCTCAAAAGACACATGAGAATATTTTGATCAACTCTTTGGTGCTATGTTAACACAGGGTCAAAAACAGATAGGCAGCTGAGTAAAATGCAAATAAGCCTGTCCTTCCCAGAAAGCCAGACAATAGGTGTGTTTACTAAATGTATTATGTCCAAAATAGAATACATTGCCAGGGACTCTAATAAGCTTATTGAATTCATTTTGGTGAACTAATTATCTTGAAAATGCCCATCTCAACTTCCTTGATATTCAGAGTCATGTCCTCTTTATAGAGAAGTGTTAGATGGGCATCTGCTTCTGGTGCATTTCATCTTCCAGTCAACAAGGCATATATTGAGCATCTACCTGTGCAAAGCCATGCTTCAGGCCCTTTACTAGTCACTGTAAGAGACACAGGGATGTGGGAAACAAGGATGCTTTCTTAGGAAATTTAAAATCTATCTGGGGATACAAAATGTAGAGAGGGACCTATAATATCCGGCATATTTCACATTTTATTTCTTTCTTTAGAATCACCACATTATTGCTTCATTGCTTGACCATTACATATTACTCTCTATTAGGTAGGGCAATCAAATGCAGAAGAAAACTAAGCATGTGTATAAAGGCTATGAATTGCTAAAACTTCTCTTCAGTGATGTAAGAAGTCAAAGGTAACTTGATTGAAAGGCACAGCTGGTACTAAGGAGAGAGAATTAATATCTGAAATAGGAGCAAATGCAAATAAATGTATGATGGACTTTATAAAAAATGAATAAGAATGCAATGGATTCACAGTCAGGAAATAATGTAAAGAATATAATTACATTTCCTGAGGTCCAACCTAAAGTAATTTGGAAATGTAATATTGTCTTTTAAGACTGTTGGTAACTAAGTACTTGCTCACTTGAAGCTTTTGCTAAATGAACTCGATACGTGATAGCACAAAGTAAAGACCCTAACCATTTTTACACTAACATATGTTTATTGCATACTAAAAAGTTCAAACCAGGTCAGAGTGGAGGCCTTCATCATGACTGTCCGCTTCACATCAGCTTTTCCTGTTCGGGTAGGCTTTGCACGTTGCAATTTACATTGTAATTCCAACACAGCTGTCGTTCACCTTCATTTGATCTGTGGAAAATCAAGAACCAATGGTGGCGATAGCCAAACAAAGTAAAGCAGAATTTGAGACGGGGGTGATGTAACTTGATCTTCTCTTATGATACACACACCTGCTATTATCACTTGGTCTGGGTTAAATGCTTTTAACTGAGCAACCGATCTGGAGGTGCAGTGTTATGTAACAGAGAAAATTATCTCTGGAGCAAGGCTGTTATATGCCTTCATTTCAAATGGCACCTAGGTTTATTCTCACAGACCGACTGAAAAAAATAATAGAATCTGGTCTAATAAGTGGTGATTTCAAAACCTGCTGGCTAAGACTCAGCTGCTTGATAAATTGAGTTTAAACAGAACCAGTTAGAAGGAATATCACTTTTTTGGAAAAAAAAAAAAGCAAATTTCTGATAAAGATAGCCTCAGAGAGAATTCAAACCTAGTCCTTTGGAAATAAAAGTATTAACTAGCAATGCACATGCATCAGAAGCTAAAGTTGATAGAAAGGACCCTTCCCAAAGACCTACTAGGCTTATCCCCATAAAAATCTCACACACAGAAGCACACACCATTAAATATTATTATTTAACTAAAAACCTCTTTGAGCATAGCCAAGCCTCAGCACCTGACACTATATAAGATTCAAACAAGCCCTCTTGGAGAGGTGTGGGTTGTGAAGGACCAGGACCCGCCCCCTCACCCCACCCCAAGACCCGGCATGGCTCTTCCTGTGGCTGGAGTGGGAATATGGTGCTGCCTAGCCCCCATCCCCACCAGGCACCTGGGCCTCATGAAAACTGAGGCTCATTGTGCCCCCCGACACTCCCCCCCGCACACACAGGGGTTGCCTTGAAAGTTCGAAGCTGTCAGCTCCACTGTAAGAACAAATACAAATTAAAAATAAGAGGTTTAATTCTCCCTGCTGAAAATGGGGAAGAGATTTCCATCCCCTCATTTTTCTTAGAGCACTTACCTTAAAAAGTTTATCATTGGGGGTACTTTTGCATCCCTTTGAAACGTATAAAAATCCTTTTGAAAACTAGATAAGATTCTTGCCAGCTTTATGACCCAGAATCATCTTTCTCAAGGGCTTAGGAGCCCTGTCTTTGAAATGTTAACACCAAAGGAGATAGCACCGCTGTTTCCCAGTTTCCGTGGAAGAGTGGGGGCCTAACTTCAGGGGGTCCCTTGCTCGAAGTAGCAAAACTAACTACAGTCATAAAAACATGAGACTTTTTGGTCCTCTGGATAAGGCAATTAGCCAACAACACCCCAACTACCAGGACAATTTAGGATGAACTATATATGACAAACTGTGCTATCAAGTCCTCTTACTTGAGGACTAGTTATTATTTATCTTGAAAACATGTATGTGACCTCTGGACAACATTAAGTTCACCAACATTCTCCTTATAGGGGTCCCAGAAGGAGAAGAGAGAGAGAAAGGACACGAGAAAATGTTTGAAGAGATTATAGATGAAAACTTCCCTAACATGGGAAAGGAAATAGCCACCCAAGTCCAGGAAGTGCAGAGAGTCCCGGTCAGGATTAACCCAAGGAGAAACACACTGAGACACATAGTAATTAAATTAATAAAAATTAAAGACAAAGAAAAATTACTGAAAGCAACAAGGGAAAAATGACAAATAACATACAAGGGAACTCCCATAAGGTTAACAGCTGATTTCTCAGCAGAAATTCTACAAGCCAGAAGGGAGTGGCATGATATACTTAAAGTGATGAAAGGGAAGCACCTACAACCAAGATTACTACACCCGGCAAGGATCTCATTCGGATTCGATGGAGAAATCAAAAGCTTTATAGACAAGCAAAAGCTAGGAGAATTCAGCACCACCAAACCAGCGCTACAACAAATGCTAAAGGAACTTCTCTAAGTGGAAAACACAGGAGAAGAAAAGGACCTACAAAAACAAACCCAAAACAATTAAGAAAATGGTAATAGGAACATACGTATCGATAATTACCTTAAATGTGAATGGATTAAATGCTCCAACCAAAAGACACAGGCTTGCTGAATGGATACAGAAACAAGACCTATATATATGCTGTCTACAAGAGACGCACTTCAGACCTAGGGACACATACAGACTGAAAGTGAGGGTACAGAAAAAGATATTCCATGCAAATGGAAATCAAAAGGAAGCTGGAGTAGCAATACTCATATTAGATAAAATAGACTTTAAAATAAAGACTGTGACAAGAGACAAGGAAGGACACTACATAATGATCAAGGGATCATCTGAGAAGAAGATATAACAATTATAAATATTTATGCACCCAACATAGGAGCACCCCAATACATAAGGCAAATGCTAACAGCTATAAAAGAGGAAATTGACAGTAACACAGGAATAGTGGGGAACATTTAACACCTCACTTACAGCAATGGACAGATCATCCAGAGAGAAAATTAATAAGGAAACACAAGCTTTAAATGACACAATAGACCAGCTAGATTTAATTGATAATTATAGGACATTCCATCCAAAAACAGCAGATTACACGTTCTTCTCAAGTGCACACGGAATATTCTCCAGGATAGATCACATCTTGGGTCACAAATCAAGCCTTGATAAATTTAAGAAAATTGATATCATATCAAGCATCTTTTCTGACCACAACACAATGAGATTAGAAATCAATTACAGGGAAAAAAACGTAAAAAACACAAACACATGGAGGCTAAACAATACATTACTAAATAACCAAGAGATTACTGAAGAAATCAGAGAGGAAATTAAAAAATACCTAGAGACAAATGACAATGAAAACATGATGATCCAAAACCTATGGGATGCAGCAAAAGCAGTCCTAAAAGGGAAGTTTATAGCAATGCAATCCTACCTCAAGAAAAAAGAAAAATCTCAAATAAACAATCTAACCTTACACCTAAAGGAACTAGAGAAAGAGGAACAAACAAAACCCAAGGTTAGTAGAAGGAAAGAAATCATAAATATCAGAGCAGAAATAAATGAAATAGAAACAAAGAAAACAATAGCAAAGATCAATAAAACTTAAAGCTGGTTCTTTGAGAAGATAAACAAAACTGATGAACTTTTAGACAGACTCATCAAGAAAACAGAGGGAGAGGACTCAAATCAATAAAATTAGAAATGAAAAAGGAGAAGTTACAACAGACATCACAGAAATACAAAGCATCATAAGAGACTATTACAAGCAACTCTATGCCAATAGAGTTGCTGGAAGACAACCTGGAAGAAATGGACAAATTCTTAGGAAGGTATAACCTTCCAATACTGAACCAGGAAGAAATAGAAAATATGAACAGACCAATCACAAGTAATGAAAATGAAACTGTGATTAAAAATCTTCCAACAAACAAAAGTCCAGGACCGGATGGCTTCACAGGTGATTTCTATCAAACATTTAGAGAAGAGCTAACACCCATCCTTCCCAAACTCTTCCAAAATCTCACAGAGGAAGGAACACTCCCAAACTCATTCTACAAGGTCACCGTCACCCTGATTCCAAAACCAGACAGACATACTACAAAAAAAGAAAATTACAGACCAATATCACTGATGAATATAGATGCAAAAATCCTCAACAAAATACTAGCAAACAGAATCCAACAACATAATAAAACGGTCGTACACCATGATCAAGTGGGATTTATCCCAGGGATGCAAGGATTCTTCAATGTACGCAAATCAATCGGTGTGATACACCATATTAACAAATTGAAGAATAAAAACCATATGATCGTCTCAATAGATGCAGAAAAAGCTTTTGACAAAATTCAACACCCATTTATGGTAACAACTCTCTAGAAAGTGGGCATAGAGGGAACCTACCTCCACATAATAAAGGTCATATATGACAAACCCACAGCAAACATCATTCTCAATGGTGAAAATCTGAAAACATTTCCTCTAAGATCAGGAAGAAGACAAGGATGTCCACTCTCACCACTACTATTCAACATAGCTTTGGAAGTCCTAGCCATGGCAATCAGAGAAGAAAAAGAAATAAAAGGAGTACAGATTGGAAAAGAAGAAATAAAACTGTCACTGTTTGCAGCTGACATGATAGTATACATAAATAAACTGAAAGGTGCTACCAGAAGACCACTAGAGCTAACCAATGAATTTGGTAAAGTTGCAGGATACAAAATTAATGCACAGAAATCTCTTACATTCCTATACCCTAACAATGAAAAATCAGAAAGAGAGATTAAGGAAACAATCCCATTTACCATCACATCACAAAAATAAAATACCTAGGTATAAACCTACCCAAGGAGGTAAGAGACCTGTACTCAGAAAACTATAAGATACTGATGAAAGAAATCAAAGATGATACAAACAAATGGAGAGATATACCATGTTCTTGGATTGGAAGAATCAATGTTGTGAAAATGACTATACTACCCAAAGCAATCTACAGATTCAGTGCAATCCCTATCAAATTACCAATGGCATTTTTTTCAGAACTAGAACAAAAATTCTTAAAATTTTGTATGGAGACATAAAGGACCATGAATAGCCAAAGCAAACTTGAGGGAAAAAAATGGGGCTGAAGGAATCAGACTCCCTGACTTCAGACTATACTACAAAGCTACAGTAATCAAGACAACATGGTACTGGCACAAAAACAGCAATATAGATCAATGGAACAGTGTAGAAAGCCCAGAGATAAACCCACACACCTATGGTCAACTAATGTATGACAAAGGAGGCAAAGATATACAATGGAGAAAAGACTCTCTTCATAAGCGGTGCTGACATATAAAAGAATGAAACAGCTACATGTAAAAGAATGAAATTAGAACACTTCCTAACACGATACACAAAAATAAACTCAAAATGGATTAAAGACCTAAATGTGAGACAGGACACTATAAAACTCTTAGAGGAAAACATAGGAAGAACACCCTTTGACATAAGTCACAGCAAAATCTTTTTTGATCTTGAGAAATGGAAATAAAATAAAAAATAAACAAATGGGACCTAATGAAACTTAAAAGCATTTGCACAGCAAAGGCAACCATAAACAAGATGAAAAGACAACCCTCAGAATGGGAGAAAATATTTGCAAAGCAATCAACGGACAAAGGATTAATCTCCAAAATACATAAACATCTCATGCAGCTCAATATTAAAAGACAAACAACCCAATCAAAAAATGGGCATAAGACCTAAATAGACATTTCTCCAAAGAAGACATACAGATGGCCAAGAGGCAGATGAGAAGCTGCTCAACATCGTTAATTATTAGAGAAATGCAAATCAAAACTACAATGAGGTATCACCTCACACCAGTTAGAATGGGCATCATCAGAAAATCTACAAACAACAAATGCTGGAGAGGTTGTGGAGAAAAAGGAACCCTCTTGCACTTTTGGTGGGAATGTAAATTGATACAGCCTCTATGGAGAACAGTATGGAGGTTCCTTAAAAAACTAGAAATACAATTACCATATGACCCAGCAATCCCACTACTGCACATATATCCAGAGAAAACCATAATTCAAAAAGACACATGCACCCCTATGTTCATTGCAGGACTATTTACAATAGCCAGGTCATGGAAGCAACCTAAATGCCCATCGATAGACACATGACTAAAGAAGATGTGGTACATATATACAATGGAATATCACTCAGCCATAAAAGGAACGAAATTGTGCCATTTATAGAGATGTGGATGGACCTAGAGACTGCCATACAGAGTGAAGTAAGTCAGAAAAAGAAAAACAAATATTGTATATTAACGCATATATGTGGAATCTAAAAGACTCTACAGATGAACCGATTTGCAAGGCAGAAATAGAGACACAGATGTAGAGAACAAATGTATGGACACCAAGGCGGAAAGCAGGGAGGCGGCGGTGTTGGTGGTGGGATGAATTGGGAGATTGAGATTGACATATACGCACTAATATGTATAAAATAGATAACTAATAAGAACATGCTGTTTAAAAATAAAGTTAAATTAAATTAAAAAAAAAAGAAAGCATGTATGTGATGGGTTGTATGTGCTTGTGTAAAAAAAGGGGAAGATTTCTTTCCTTGCAATCTCTTAGCAAATTGCCTGTGATGCACATTACATTCTAGTTTAATGCTTATTTAATAATAAAAGTGGTTTGTTTCTCAACTATCTTTGTGAAGAGGATTTTTGGATTGGAAGAAGACTTTTTCTTGTTGATTATATTTCCCTAACACAGGTAGGGTCCAATCGATCACCTAGGTAGCTGGAGTTTCAGCGGGGAACCCTCAGCCCGGATGACAGAGCTAAGACGTCTATTTACTCATCTATCCTGATCCTATCCCATTTTCCCTGCCTCAGTGTGAAGGAGATTTTGAGCTGTTCCTCTTTTCCTAAAATTGTACAAATATTCAGTGGCCTCTGTGCTGCCTTTAGACAGTAACCATGTTAGCCTCTTACATGTTAGATATTGCAGAGTCATTTATGAGCCGAAGAAAATTGAAGCAAAACTTTGCTTATGTTAAAAATTTTTTGAAAATAGAATTTTTATACTTGGTAAATCCTAATACCCCAGAATTTTTAAAAATTAATTAATTAATTAATTTATTTTTGGCTGTGTTGGGTCCTCGTTGCTGCGCGCAGGCTTTCTCTAGCTGCGGCAAGCGGGGGCTACTCTTCATTGCGGTGCACGGGCTTCTCATCGTGGTGGCCTCTCCTATTGTGGAGCACAGGCTCTAGGTGCGTGGGCTTCGGTAGTCGTGGCTCGTGGGCTCTAGAGTGCAGACTCAGTAGTTGTGGCGCACGGGCTTTGTTGCTCCGCGGCATGTGGGATGTTCCCAGACAAGGGCTTGAACCCGTGTCCCCTGCATTGGCAGGCAGATTCTTAACCACTGTGCCACCAGGGAAGCCCAATACCCCAGATTTTTAAACAGAACAACAAGTATAGTGACAACCACCACCACCCCAACCAGTTTCAGACCTATTCCTCTGGTCAAACGTGAAGAAAAAATTTCTCCCTTCCCCTTATTGTTTTTAATTGTAGTAAAAAACCAAACAAATACATAATATGACATCTACTCGCAACAATTTTTTAAACGTATAGTGCAATATTGTTAACTACATGAGTATTGTTGTACAGCAGATCTCTAGATCTTTTTCACTCTATGTGACATAAACTCTACACCCAATGAACAATAACTTCCCATTCCCCCCTGCCCCCAGCCTCTGACCACCACTATTCTACTCTCTGCTTCTATAAATATGACTACTATAGATACCTCATATAAGCGTAAACATGCAGTATTTGTCTTTCTGTTGCTGGTTAATTTCACTTAGCATAATATCCTCAAGTTTCATCCATGTTGTAGCATATGACAGATTTTCTACTTTGTTAAGGATGAATAATATTCCACTGTATGTATATACCACAGTTTCTTTATCCATTTATCCATAAATAGACATATAGGTTTTTTCCACCTCTTGGCTTTGCAAATAATGCTGCAGTGAATGTGGGAGTGCAAACCTCTCTCTGAGATCCTGTGTTCGAGTAGGATTGCTGGATCATACAGTAGTTCTTTTTATAATTTGTTGAGGAAACTCCATACTGTTTTCCATAGGGGCTGCACATTTTACATTCCTAACAACTGTGCAAAAGGGTTTCAATTTCTCTACATCCTTTCCAGCACTTATTTTCTGTGATTTTGATAACGGCCATCCTAACAGGTGTGAGTTAATATCTGATTGTGGTCTTGATTTGCATTTCCCTGATGACTGGTAATGTTGATCACCTTTTCATATACCTGCTGGCAACTTGTATGTCTTCTTTGAGAAATGTTTATTCAAGGTTTTTGATCATTTTTAAACTATTTGGGTATTTTTGCTACTGAATTATATGAGTTCCTTATATATATTTTTTATATTAACCCCTTATCATATATATGGTTTGCAAATATATTCTCCCATTCTACAGGTTTCCTTTTCACTCTGTTGGATGTTTCCTTCCTTTCATGCAGAAGCATTTTAGTTTGCTGTAGTCTCACTTGCCTATTTTTGCTTTTGCGGCTTGTGCTTTTGGTGTCATAGCCAAGAAATTATTGCCAAGACCAATGTCATCAAGGTTTCCCACTATGTTTTCTTCTAATTTTATAGTTTCAGGTCTTTTCCTTAAGTCTTTAATCCATTTTGAATTTATTTTTGTGTATGGTGTAAGATAAGGGTCCAATTTCACTCTTTTACATGTGGATATTCCCAACACCATTTGTTGAAAAGACTATTCTGTCCCCGTTTATCAAAGATCATTTACTGTATACGCATGGGTTTATTTCCTGGGATCTTTATTCTATTTCATTTGTCTACGTCTGTCTTTATGCCAATATCATATTGCTTTTATTACTCTAGCTTTGTAATATGTTTTGAAGTTAGGAAGCATGAGACCTCCAGCTTTGTTCTTTTTTTCAAGATTGCTTAGCTATTCAGGGCCCTCTGTGGTTTCATATAAATTTTACAATAGTTTTGTCTATTTCTGCAAAGAATGCTGTTAGAATTTTTACAGAAATTGCATTTAAAATGTAGATTGTTTTTGGTAGTAAGGACATTTTAATAATCCTCAAACCCTTCCCAAAAAATTGAAAAGGAGGGAACACGTCCAACCTCATTTTATGGGGACAGTATTACCCAAAGCCAGACAAAGACACTACAAGAAAAGAAAACTGTAGGCCAATAGCCCTCATGAACACATATGTGAAAATCCTAAATATAATACTAGCAAACTAAATTCAACAGCACATTAAAAGGATCATACACCCTGTCAAATGAAATTTATCACTGGGAGGCAAGGAAGTCTTCACATATGCAAATAAATGCATGTGTTTCACCACATTAACAGAATGAAGGGTAAAAATCACAAGATCATTTCAATGAATGCAGAAAAAGCATTTGATAAAATTCAACACTATTTTTTGATAAAAACACTCAACAAACTTGGAATAGAGGAAATTACCTCAACATGATAAGAGTAATTTACGAAAAGCCTACGGGTAGTATCATACTCCACGGTGAAAACCTGAAAGCTTTTCCTCTCAGATGAGGAACAAGTCACGGTTGCTGACTCCAACCACTTCGGTTCAGCATAATATTGGAAGTCTTAGCTAGAGCAACTAGATAAGAAAAAGAAGAATTAAAATGATCTCTGTTCTTAAATAACATAATCTTATGTGTAGAAAACCCTAAAGATTCCACCAACAGAATCATTAGAACTAATAAATGAACTTAGCAAAATTGCAGGATACAAAATCAATATACAAAAATCAGTTGCACTTACATACACTAACAACAAACTATCCTAAAAGGAAATTAAGAAAACAATCCATTTGCAATAACATCAAAAAGAATAAAACATATAGGAATAAATGTAATCACGGGGGAGAAAGACTTGTACAATAAAAACTACAAAACGTTGCTGAAAGAAATTAAAGAAGACACAAATACAGGGAAAGAAATATTCTCCCTTTTGTGTGGTACACGTTGGTACCCTATAGGTTGATTAATCCTTATATTCAAACACATGTTTAGCCTGTTCAGCTCTGTCCAGAGTCATCTACATATTAATGGAATCACTTTGCAATTGTCAGTCGGTCAAAGAGGCAACCTCTGGATTAGATGAAGCAGGTTAGGTGGGTGGCTTGAGGTGGAACAGAGAACCTGAAGAGGCACAGTGGAGAAAAGTGATAAAGAAGGGACTGGGAAATAAAGAATTCAGGGAAAGTACTGCATCTTAGGAAAAGAAAGAATTGATAAAGTTTATCTTGCTGAACCCAGCGAAATGGTTGCAGAAACGTAAAATTTTCAGGACATTCTAGACTAAGGATTCAAAATCAAAATAGCCAATTTAGAGGTATTGGGGATAAGTTATGAGATTTACCTATTGCTTGAACCAGGAGTTATCACTGGAAGCAACTCAGAAAGGGTCCTGAGTAAGGGAAGGAGAAGTGACAGGTATTACCTAACAGAGTAAAGCCCTAGAAAAGAAAATCAATCTTATGTAGTAATATTAACTACAATGATACTGTCGATCTAAAATTTGCCTGCTTCCATGTAGTTTATGCATAAAGAATCTTTATTCAATTGCAAAGTAATTTGTACTATACAATTAATTGAGATTGTGCTGATTCCCAAAGTCATTGAAAAGGAAGACCCAGGCCCTGTTCCTCAAATCTGAAGAGGCAAAGTGTCCTTAGTCCTTTGAATGATGCTTTTAGAAGAGACTAGTAGAAGAGTTGAATGCTTTAAAAAAAAAAAAAAAGTGTTTTCAGACACTTGACCTCATTATCTATTATGCCACATTTATCTCCATAATTTCCATCCTTCTCAATAGAGATTTTATTGTTACCCATAAAACTGTGTCCGGAAGAGAGTGTGAAAGTCAACCTCTCCTACTGCCAAGTCTGATAAGGAAGGGACACTGTGAGAAAAGGTACCATAAGGGGACTATAGCTGCAGTCGACAACATTGTTTCTCCTCCTGTCCCTTGCAGAACCCCTTAATGAGCAAACAAAACTGGTTCTTACTCTTCAACTGCTCTTTCCAAAGACCTCAGAATGAAAGAACCGCTGGCAAGCTCAGAGCCAGTGAGGATAATGGAGGCATTACTTACAAAAACGGCGTCAAATATTTGCTTCTCAAAATTGGAGGGTTAGTCTGACTTAGGAAAAATACCATATAATCAAAACCAAATTTGCTGTTTATGTTTGTGGCTAATTGAAATCTATTCATGAAAGAACTTTCTAGCTGCTAAAAAAAAAAATCTCTGATGTGCAGTTGGATTTCTTATGACATATGTTTGTTATAGATATTGTCTGACTTCCCAATTTCTCATAAGAAAGGCTTTAAAGAAAACACAAACTGCCATACTTGAAACTCTCCAACTGTGCTTTATTCATCATTCTAGCTACCATACAATTTCCAAAGTTCCAATTACAATGATTTACGTCCTAAGGAGACAGCTTTTTCAGTTAGCAACTCTTTAAGAAGCATCAGTGATGCTGAGCAGACAGGTAACTTATCTGGCATGTGGGTTTTATGACTCTGATGGCATTTTCTGCATCGTGTCCATTGCTTCACAGAGAATTGATGTTGAAGAATCAGCATGTAGCACTCAATCAAAGAGCATGTAATGGTGATAATTATTTTATTGGTGTCCATGCCATGAATCTCTCTAGAAAGAACAACCCTCATTTTTAGTCATAAGAAAAAGATATTGATGTCCTTGAATAGGACATTTTAATAATAGTTTCATTATGCAGTTGAAAAGCATCTTGTCTTCCTCAAATATTTTCCCACACCAGCTCATTTAATTCTCAAACCAACTTTTTAAGATAGATGAGCAATTGTGACCTCTATTTTATAGATAATAATAATAATAATATTAACTTACGTCTATATAGTGCTTTCTAGTTTGTGAAGTGCTTTTATTGTCCTTCACAATTACATTTGAGGTAGGTAGTATGCTCCGTATTTTCTCGAGTTTGCTGTTGAGAAAAGGCTTAAAAGGTTGCTCATACAGTAATTTCCCAAGTATTTGTCCCTGTTACTGCTCCTACAGGTGGACAATTATATCCTCTGGGAATTCTTTGAAGGATCACGTAAGTGTTTATCAACAGTAGTTTAGCTAACTTCAAATGTATTTGGAACTCTTTACTTAAGCAAACATTATCAGAAACTTTAAGCAGTGTCTCAGTAACCCATGGCAAGATTAATTAACCATTCCAAGTGTGAATGTCAAATTTGTTAGATGTTAATCCTTAGGCAGAATTCCTCTTGGTCAGCAACTATTGCTTCTTCAATCTCAATGCTCCATACATATACGAATAGAACAAGAAAACTGCCTTTCCAGTGATCTGCAGATAAAGGCTTATCAATAGCAAGGTCCAAGATTGGTCTGGGATCATAGTTTACATTTGTTTAATGTAAAATATATAATCTTATATCTGTTCACTCTAGGAGTGGTGATATTTGCTTCCTATAGAAGGTTGTGGTGAGTCAGTTGATGGTCAGGCCATAGAAGCGTGTTCTGAATTCACAAAGCAGATGTTAACACCTGCCCTACCAATCCCTCAGCCAACAAATATTTGCTAAATTTCTACTATTTACCAGTTGAAATACCAAGCACGTGAAAGATTTAAGCATGTATGAGCCAGAATCCTTGAATTGTTAAGAGGACCAAGAAAGCATATATGTGAAAATCACTTGTATTCCATAAATACTTATTAAACACCTACCTATTAAACACAGGCCCTGCCCTCACAGAATTTATAATCCCTAAATAAATAAAATGCTGCTATTATTATTACTAGTAATTCTTATTATTACCATAATATCATTTATTACTAATAATGATATTTATGACAATAATTTATAAACTAATATTCAGATTAATACTCTCATCAGTATTTTTTCAAAAAAGCAAATAGAAAGAACTAATTAGTTAATAACAATCCACAAGATTTAATTCAATCTTTTCAAAGTACTACCCTAGGCCTTGAAACCATATCTAAATGTATTGGCTTTTTTTTTATTCAAATGGTGATATTTTGCTGTGGACCCTTGGATTAAATTCAATCTTTTCATTGTTATTTACATAGTATGTTGTGCTAAATCTTGAAAATATATTTATTTAATCTCCTTGCTATTGTTTGGTGGCAAAATATTTCTTTCCCCTGCTATGAGCATGTATTTATTTGCTTTGTCAGACATGAGGGTGAGGGCACTGAGTGAAGAATAGAGGCCAAAGGAGTGGGGACATGAGTGGGATGCTGAAGTTCTAGTTCAACCTTGGTTACAAGATGTGCTTGTGCCTGAAAGTAGGTGTAAGGATTTAGGCTGAATGCAGAAGCACAAGCAAGCAGGATGTAAGTATAAGGGAGAACAGCTAAGTCAAGGTGAGAAATAGTGCAGCCATATTTCCTCAGTACAACGATCAGTCCCAGAACACTAGAAACATTCAATCCACTGAGTATCATGCTGCTGGGACTGTTTTTACGGATGACCTTTGCTCACCACTTGCCCCACAGCCTGCCCATTGAATCACAGCGAAGGCTGTGCACAATCTCTGCGTTTCTCGCTGAATTGTTGGAGACAGATCAGTCTCTATGGCAGGGGTGGGGCAGGCGGGGACAGAGTAGGGGAAAAGAGGCACAGCCGTACTTCACTCACCAGCAGTCACTTTTAGACCAGGCACATGTACTTTTTGGTACCCTTCTAGGTCCCCCCAAAATTATTTACAAGCCTCTAATCATTCTTGTACTCAGTCAGTGAAGAAAAAAAAAAAGGATCGTGCTTTAGTCACACTCCCTGCCACACCAAAGTAGGGAAGCTACGTCACTGTGCTTACAAGAGACTAAGGGCCTTCTAATAAACCAGCTGCCGCCCCTCCGCATGCACACACACACGCGTGCACGCACACACACACTTTGGCCTCAGTGGAGGAGAAGGCTCAGGGTCTCCCCTCGGCCCTGGCTGCTGATGCGTGACTGACAGCCCTGACATGCCCCCTCCCGCACTTCAGCTCTCTGAGCTTTGCTGCTCCTGCCCTGCCCTCACACCTGTGTCTCACTTCTGTCGTTCCCCTGTGGAACTGCGCCCTGAATATGCATTTGACTCAATCTGACCTTGTTTGGTATTTATATAAACTCTGAGTTTCTGTTAGATGTCCTGAATTTCCGTTGACTTCTCCCCTATCTTTACTGCTAATAAATAACCACCTTTCCCCACAACACACACACACACGCACACAGAGACATACACACACACGCACACAGAGACACACACACCCCCACCACAACGCGCACGCAGACACGCACACATTCACAGACCAACAAGAGTCTCCAATTTTCAAATCCCGAGCTTGTTTTCACGCCATTAATGTCCTCCCTGCCGTCTTGATCCGAACGTGACCCATTTGGAGGGCTGGCCAATTTTACAGCTCCTCTGAGTCACATTTTCAGCCTCATTACTGGGCCTAAAATGATTTGCAGCGCCTCCCACTCTGAAATATAAGCTTTTTAAAAATAAAGTTCCACTATAAATAGAACTGCTCTGAAATTACATGTGTCACGTAATTAAGTGGTACACATTTAAGCACTCAGCTGTTTCGTAAATCTCCAGGACCTGATGGTGCTGCACTGAAATCCAGAAAGTACACTGCCCTTATTCTGGGCACCATCAAACCCGGGAGGAGGGCAGCCACAGATTTATTCACTGGGATGTGGTGTGAATAAGCAGCACTTGGAAGCAGGGGACCCCACACCAAATGCATTTTCTTTCTCCAGCTCAGAAGCATCATGACATCAGTACCTAGAATCTGGGCTGCACCTCCTGATAAACAGGGCCCAGCCTGTCCTCCTGCAGCCACAGTAGGCTGTGCATCTGCTGATAAGCATCAGAAAAATTTATAGCTCACGGGAGAAGTGGAGCTTCTCCCTGGGCAGCAAATCTACTGACAGGCACATGGGCTTTTCTGTCTTTGGCAAGCTGGAAGCACAGGGCTAGAAGAGCAAGTAACAGACAGAAGAAAAAGATGGCTAAAGTCTCTTACCTGCGACTGTACCTGCAGTTCCCTTTGCCTCTGCAGAGTGCCAACCACAGTTACGTTAGCAGGCTGCTAGTGTGATACCATCAATATTTAAAGGAGGAAAGGGACAGGGAGGAGGGAGGGAGGGAAGCTCCAGAAGTCATTTTCATTTCTGAAAGAGGTCAGAGAGTATCTCCTTACCTTCTCTCATGACTAATTGCTTTTGAGCCTTGGGACTGAATGCCAAGGCCTAAAATAGGCCTTTTCTGGGTGAGAATAGGAATGCAAACAGGAAAAGAATGGGACAAAGAATAAAGGAAAAAAGATGTAAAGGAGAACAGAGCAAGGAGAAGACGAAGGGAAGCGGAGGAGATGAGCATGTGGCAAGAAGAAGAGTAAAGCAAAAGGGAGAGAAAAAAAAAGGGTGATCAGATGGAGAAGCAGAGCAGAAAGGAAACTGAGCGGACCTGAGTAAAATCAAGCACCTGTTCAGTAGTCTTGGAGGAAGATTTTCCCATTTTCCTAAACAGGGGAAAAACCAGACATGAATGAGCATTTACCACTGTGAGCATTGCTGAGTGCTACAGCATCATGGGAGGTACCTTGACCTGCTTTGGCCAAGGGAAGAAATTATAGAAACATATTATTTAAGTGCTGAAAGGGAATTTAGAGGTCATTTAATTTAATCTCTTATTCAATGTAAGATTTCGCCATAACTTTTCAGATAATTAGCTCTCCATCCTCTTCTTATAGATCTTTTAAAATGAGGAAGTCACTACCAGAAAAGTTGTTTGTGTCCATTTTAAGATAATGTTCAGATATGGAAAGTTCTTCCTTCTTTTGAACAAGAACTTGCTTGCAAAAAATTGGGAAGCAAAATCTGTCACGCCAAAATGTGTCTCTTTGGCATGAGAGTTAATTTAGGTTGATTATTTTTAAGAAACAGAAGACCCAGGAAGTTTTTCTTGTTACCTCCTCCTTAACTGCCTAAAAGAATTTAGATAAAGGGCTTGTTGCAGGAATAGAGCTATTACCAGAGATGTACGTAAAGAATATGAGCTGGTGTGGTGGAGAAAACTCAGCAGAGCCTAGAGATCAGAGTCCGCTGTGTCCATTATCTCTGCTTGGCTCAGGAAACATTAATTTACCAAACATTTGCTTTTCCATGTCAGTGTGAATTGTCTTTCTCCCCTTTGAAGTGCCTAAACCACTACCCCTAACCTCCTCTTTTGTCTTTAGCTGAAGATGGTATTTAAGGTCAGGGTTTCTGCTATTTTGGCTAGTTACTCAGTTTTCCTGGGTCTCTCACATACATACATGTTATTAAATTTTTGTTTGACTTTCTTTTGTTAATCTGTCTCATGTCAATTTAATTCTTCGAGCAACCAGAAGAACTTAGAAGGGCAGAGGAAAATGTCTTTCTCCTCAACACTTCCAATGGTGTACTTCTGTGGGCACAAAGAGAAAAAATAGAAAAGAAAAAAGTAGGAAGGAAGGGAGGGAAGGGAGGGAAAGTATAGTGGAAGATCACATGATAACTAAAAAGAATGTATAAGGAAAATAAATGAATATTAAAAAGAGATGGAAATTGTGACTCTGAAAAAAAAGGAAAATTGAAAATAAAAGGAGGCTATACGAAGGTATCCACCATCGAAAGAGGAGAGATAGAAACAGAGAAGACTGTTTTGTCTTCCAATTAATTTTATTTTAATATTTCTCTCATGACTTTTATAACTTTTCCAAAATAGAACTTTATTGTTCTGGAGAATAATGGTAGCAGCTTAATTGTCTTTTTGTGTTATAATTCTGAAAGTGTTATTTTTCTCTAATTTTCCAAACACAGCCATAATCTCTACAATCCAGCTTTTGATTCAAGAATGATGAAGCTGAATTTGTGATTCTTCTGTCTAACATGGTCATTACACGGTTGGAGATACAGTAATTGCTTTTTTTGTTTTTCAAGTGTTAGTGATTTTCTGTACTATAAATAACTGGATGTTCTCTAGTTGTTCGTAAACAACTTCCATCTGGGGTCCAAAATTATAATGGGTTTGGCTTGATATGTATTTACGTATTGTCAGCATCTGACATGTATTAAAAAGAGAGGTTTTATCTACTGACCTGTTCCTAGTCACATGTTCCTGAATTTCCAAATAATTTCAAAATACCCTGTTCATTTATGTTTCCTTAGAGCAAATACATCTTTACAGAAACAGTATTCATTTTAAATTTATTCCCTACACAACAATAAGGAAGCCATGAATACATATTATTACTGTAGAGGGACTCTCTACACATACAACACATTAGATAAAAGAATTGCAAAGACAATGCTGCAATATGGAGATTATTGCTCACTTGTGGGGTTTTAAAAAAGTTTGATTTTCCTATTTGTCAGAAATCTTTGAGTTAAAGAAACATTTGAGAGACCAGTACTGCTGATGAAGAAAAGAGTGTTCTTAATATGTTACCCAGAGTAAATGCTTTGTTATGAAAGCCCTCCAAATTTTATATAAAATTCTCTCTAATCAGTTTGAATAAACTCTTCGACATGAAAATTACACAGAAAGCTCCATGTGATTGTGTCATTTGGATGTTAATTGAATGAGAAAATATCTCCTGTGGTCTTTTACACTTAAACATTTTTCATCATTTGTTTTTAATTTTATAGTTCTTCATGAAAAATAACAGCATATTGAGAAATCCAAAAAGAAATATTGTCTTCTCCAGTGTTAGGAAGACAGATTTGAAATCCAGGAGAGGAAAAACATTTTTTATCACCAAACCGAAATAAAAAGCTATGAGATTTTCTTGTTTCAAGAGATATAATTCACTCACGTGAATGCTAATGGTAAATGAGTACTGTCATCAGATTAAGAGCTGTTCATATGCTGTGATAACTTTTGAGACAGCTCATAAGGTCTTATCCATGATGGTGGCTGAAATTTTTCAGGTTAAAGAATATCTATGCTACTGAAAACTACCATCTTCAATAACAAGATCTGAGAGTAAGTAAAAGTCATATTCTCCCACCCCAGGATTCAATCTGTCTGCTTCTTTCTACATTCGTATTTCTGACACTCAAATTGGAGATCTTATTTATGAAGTGCATGATGATTAGTATAGAAACTAGATTAATCCATATCAACATGGATATTCTGGCAACTTTTTCTTCTTTCCACACATTCTTTTCTCTGAGAGTTGAGTTGAGTTATATTGAAGAAGAGACCTCTCTACCTTTATCTCTTTCAATTTTCTACCAGTGACGCTTTTTCCAAATTTTCCAAAATACTTTCTGCTGCCTTAGCTTTGTAGCCATTATCCACTTACCCTGTGACCTTGCCCAGCCACTCAACCTCCATGGCTTTTGTCTTCAAAGGACACCTTGCTAGGATTACACGCTAGGCTAGAATCTTCAAGATCCTTTCTAGAGCTTTTGCCATGTTGTATCTTGAAGTCTGGTCTACATCCATAATTACTCATTCATGTTTTAAAAATCCAAAAATTACAAGTTACGATCTGTAAAAATGTTCAGGGTGGAAGAAAAGAAGAGAGATATAAAGGATAACTAAATATTCTTGGTAAGGAGATTAGGTTGATCTATACTCATAGTGGTGTCATTTTTACAAAGACTATGGAATGGTTATTTTTATTAAAGAATGCCATGATGTTTATTTTCTTAAAACAGAATAATAACTCTTAAGAAAGAAAGCAATATTGTGACATCAGGAATAATTTCTTTTTCTACTGAAAAATAACAAAAGGAAAAGCAATTTTTTCAATAGAAGTGCCCTGGAGTTGATATCTTCTTTTATGTAGGAAGCAACAGATAGGCTGCAAAGCATTTAAGGAAAATAAATTATTTAACTCATTTTATATTGTAGGTATTTTTCTAGGAGCAGATGAAATAATACCGAATAGGACAGTCCTGGCCATGGTTTCTTGGTATTAGTAATGTCAGGAAGGAAGAAATTTTCCTCTACCCTTCTAGGTTCTTCTGGCTGGTCTAAGAATTGAATTAGCATGAGACAGATGAATTAGGAGAAAGTCAAAGAAAAATTTAATGAAATGTATACATGGGAGAGACCCAGGAAAACTGAGTAACTCTCCAAAACAGCCAAAACCTTCACCTTAAATACCATCTTCAGATAAAGACAAAAGAGGAAGTTGGGGATAGGGGTTTGGGACTTCAAAAGGGAGGAAGCAGTTGACATGGAGATGGAAAAGCAAACGTTTGGTAAATAAATGTTTGCTGGGCCATGCCGGAGACACAGAACAGACTCTGATCTCTTAGAGTTCCCTGCACCACACCTAGCCCATATTCTTTGCAGTCTCTGGTGATAGCTCTAGTCCAGGAACAGACCCTCTATCTAAGTTATTTTTAGGCAGTTATGGGGAAGGTCAAATTTTCTTCCTGAGTCTTTTGAGCTTTAATTGTTTTCAGCCTGAAATAATCAGCATGCCAGAGACTTTTTGGGGTGGCACATTTTGCTCCCCTATAGTAAGAAGTTCTAGACACTGTCCAAATATTAAGGAAGACACTAGGCTTAATGTAATCAATAAATGGTAAATGAAAGAGGGTATGGATGGCTTTGGGAATTTCCATACCCATCAGAAAAGTTATATAATTCTAAAAGTCACTGGAATGAGAATTTGGAGAAAGCATTAGTCAGAGAAGGTGGTAGGTATTACTATTGTCTCTAGCATTCCCTTACACTGCTTTATGTGGATATTTCCACGTTCTTAAGCCTTGAGAATGCCTGTCTGGTAGATGAACAAGAGCTTCAAATTTTATCCTGCTTAGATGAAATGGGACAGACAATAGTAAAATGGCCTTAGATTTTAATTCCTACATTTAAAAAAAGTGTCAAAATGAAGTTGATTTTTTTAAATTAATTAATTAATTTATTTTTGGCTGTGTTGGGTCTTCGTTGGTGTGCACGGGCTTTCTCTAGTTGCAGAGAGCAGGGGCTACTCTTCGTTGCTGTGCGCAGGCTTCTCGTTGCGGTGGCTTCTCTTGTTGTGGAGCATGGGCTCTAGGCGCGCGGGCTCCAGTAGTTGTGGCTCGCGGGGTTTAGAGCACAGGCTCAGGAGTTGTGGCTCACGGGCTTAGCTGCTCCGCGGCATGTGGGATCTTCCCGGACCAGGGCTCGAACCCACGTCCCCTGCATTGGCAGGTGGATTCTTAACCACTGTGCCACCAGGGAAGCCCGAAGTTGATTTTTTTAAGCCTTCAGCAGCAATAATGTACCACCAGCAACTCGACTTGAGGTCTTTGGTCAAACTTGTGACACTGCAAAACCTGTTTCCCACTCAGGTCTGATTTTAGAAAGAGGCACAAACTCCATGCTGGATGTGAGGGATTTCAGAAAGAAGCTGGAACCAAAATGCCTGCTGTTGCAGCACTGGAAATTCATTTCTTAAAAATGTTGTTCTTTCATTCATTTAATCATAGTTCCACAGACATTTATTGATATACTACTGTGAGCTAGGCACTGTAGTTGACACTAGAAGTAAAAGATCCCATAGGACTGAGGGATGAAATACAGAATTGGAAAGATTTGGTAAAGATGATGATTAAGCTGAGTTTTGAAAAGTGCTTGGGCAAGACGACATAGATATCTCTACATTACTTCTGCAGGCATGAAAGCATCAGATGGCCTGTGCCGAGTGGCCAGAGATTCTGGGGCAGCAAGACCACATTTGGAATTTGTGCCTGAAGGAGGAAAGAAATAGTCACTAAAATTCAGGGCAAAAGCTTTGAAATGGAAAGTATGAGTGCTGCCAACTTTTTCAGCAACAGTCTTTTTTGAGAGAAAACCATTCCTAGTAGTGAATTGTTCAGGAAATTAAAACTTATACTTTTCATACAAACTCCTGCTGTATCAGATGGGCATGTCTTTTGCTATCTACTCCCGGCTACAGTTGCTTGATTCCCTAGTAGCCTTGACATGAGCAGAGCTTTAACCCACTAATTCTATTACACGTGAAAAGTCCTTCTCTGCTTCTGGGTGTATTTCAACCTCCAGGGGCCTGTCCCAGGGAATAGCATCTGACAAGGGCTTTGTCCACATGCTGCCCATCAGTTAGCCAGTGGGCACGATGGGGAAGGAGGCCCTCTTGGTGTGCAATCAGGTACTTGTGTCAGACATCCCTGAAGGAGATCTCGTGAAGTTGTATCTCTTTATTCCCATCCAATGATGAAACAGTGGGGTTGCATCCAGCAAAGAAGCAAATGATCTTTTGAAAATAGCTGGTTGAGCATCAAGATGATACCACCTAGTTATAAAGCTAATTTTTAAACATATTTGATTTAAAACTATGGCTAAATATTCATAGTCATGGGGAAATGCTCATGCTATATTACTAAATGAATAGAGCAGCCTACAAAGCAATATGTAAACAACATTTTTTTTTTTGGGAAATTGTACATATAATTTGAATGCGTAAATATATGTGATATCGGAAGGACTCACAAAATGTTTAAAGTGATAATCTTTGGGCAATAGGAGTAAAAGTATTTTTCCTTTGTGATTTCTTCTGTTTTCAAGTGGTTTGTGTTGTTGCATTGAGGATTTTAATATCAGAATGCTATATATTTAAATAATTTGATGGAATTAAATAATGCAAGATTGGAATCATGCACAGGAGAAGCATATATCTGCATGTAGCAATGGTTATGGAAAAGTGGTCACCTGGCACCTTTAGAGTCATAATTTCATTTGGAATTGGAATTTTTTGTTATTAAAAAGTAAAATGTATCTGAAAACAATGTTTGCCTTCATCGAGTGAGAAGGAAAGCATCTCTAAAATCTGTTTTAGGCAAATTAAAGTTATGGTCTGTTCAGTCTGGTGTCCTTTGCTAACAGGTATTATAATAAAACAAGAACATGAATATGCATTATCTTCTGATTTTCTCTTCCTCAAATGTGCCATCAAGCACATTTTGTAGACCTCTCTGTCTTTTCTTATTTCAGAACACCAGATGGACATGGAAGCACACGGTGTGCTGTGAAACATTTACTCCTCCTACTCAAGATTTGTTCTGACAGATTCTACTCCATAATTTCCCTTAAACTGCCATTATGGAATTAACCCACTGCCAGCAAATGTAATGGTCGGTAACCTATTACAACAGAAACTAAGCTACTGACACCGAGTCAGGATTCTCAGAATGCTAATTTGACTCAGTTTGGACCCATCTTGTATTTTCTATTATTAAAAACCTAATGGAATAAGTTATCATTTTGAAAAACTTTAGTTTGACATGAAAACACGGAGAGGTTAAAGGAATTCTTGCTGCAGGTACACTTGTTGATATTATTAGTTTGTGCTCTTGGAATAAATGCTTACATAGCACTATAGATTTTATCCAAAGTTGTATTTTTCTGCAACTCTCTTGGATGTTGTTAAAATGTTATTCTGCTTGTATGGTACCTTCTCTTATATTTTTAATGCAAAATCACAAATGAAAGAGTAAGAATTTCTTTTTATTTGATTCATTTGTAAAGAATGCATTGTTCTTTGAAACTAGGTTGGAAAGAAATCTAGTACATATTATCTTTTCCTAGGGAAGAATATAATTTTACCTCAGTATTAATTCTCAGCTATGGTTGATGCGAAATACTTTAAGCATCTTTCCCTCCAATATTAAAAACAGCAAATGCAGGTAATAATTTCAAATGTGGAGCCATTATTATGTTTCTACTGTAAATTACTGCCTGAGAGATTCCTGAGGCTTTTTAATAAAACATTTAAGCATATAAAAACACTTTTTCATATATATATATACACAAATACGCGCACGTGCACACACACACACACACACACACACGACATACTCACAGATCGCCATGTAACCCTTTGATTTTGCTACATATTAAGGCTGAGTCTCTTTTTGTGAACAATCCCTTTTGGAGCAGGAAGGACCTCCTGGGGATAGTGCAATCCAACCCTCTTATTTCCAGATGCAGAAATTGAGAACTTGAGAGGTTAATGAGTTGCCACAGCAAACAACCAGTTAATGACAGCGCCTGGTCTAGAAATCACGTAGCTAGACTCCTAGACCAGGAGCTGGTAGGCAAGTTTGACCCTGCCTGCAAGTTAAACACTCCTGGATCACCGAGGTATCATTTTGTAAACTATTACTTTAAGTCATTAAGACTCTTATTTCTAAGCATCAGAGAAGCAATTTCAGGAGTGGTGCCCTAATAGGCCTTGAGAGTTAATGGAGTTTCCCAAAGTGTCCCTTTTGGTCCTCAAGGGAAGTACACCAGCAAGAATAATCTAGTTCACTGTGTGCAAAGCAGCACAAAACACCATATATTTTGAAAATTAAAATAACATCTTACATATGTATGCTTCTGAAAGAAACTCTAAAACACACACAGATGGTTTGTGTATCTTAGAAACACAAAGAGTGATAGCTTATTT
Organism: Balaenoptera physalus; assembly: GCF_965194825.1. Taxonomy (NCBI): domain Eukaryota; kingdom Metazoa; phylum Chordata; class Mammalia; order Artiodactyla; family Balaenopteridae; genus Balaenoptera; species Balaenoptera physalus. The sequence goes on along the minus strand of NC_138882.1, from coordinate 108,979,842 downwards.
TCTTTATGGAACTATTAAAAAGCAATCCAACACTACTATCTTTTTTTCTGTAAAAGAGTATCTAAAGTTGTTGATGAGGGGAATGCTGCAGAAATTAATTATTTTTAGATGTCAGCAAAGCATTGGATGGTCTTCTGTGATATAATAATGGAGAAGAACAAAAATGAATAATACTAGAGTTATGTAGATACATAGTTGATTAAATAATGATAACCAAGGAAATGGATTTATGTCACCTAAGGAAATCATTCACATCCAGCAAGCTTCTCGGCTTGAAAATATAGAGACAATTTTTATCAGACACTATGATTATTATTATTCACTCTTGTTCCAAAAAGAAATTTGACATAGTTTGTAATGGTTCCCATACTAGAACATGAAAACATCATTTAGAACAAGAAAAGAGAATTGAAATGTGAGAAAATTTAAGCCAGAATGAGATTAGTACTCCCAACACATGCTACAAATGCCACTCATTCTCCACAGAGCTGTGGAAAGTTCACTTCATTTCTTAGTATTTCACAATTAAGGGAGAGAGTTTTAGAGTCAGGCATTTAGGCTTAGTTTCTCCATCTATGAAAAAGGGATAATAATAATACCTACCTCTTATGGTGAGATTGAAGATTAAATGAGATAATGCCTTTAAGATCTTCAACACAGCTCTAGATAAAGAGTATATAGTTCAATTAATATTTCTTAAATCACCTCATTTATTACATTTATCAAATTATATGTCTTTTAGTTATGTCTCTCATACCTACTTTAGTACTTGAAACATAAAAGGTGCTCCATAAATGTGTATTGAGAGAAAGAAATCTGCAGATTACATAATGTTTTTACAGATAGCCAATTTAGAAGATGATAGATCAATGTCCATAAATTTTTAAATACACTGTAAATGTGGGCTTAACTGCTGAAGGGGAGTAAAATATGCCACCCCAAAATATGCCTCTTTGGCATATTGATTATTTTAAGCTGATTATTTTTAAGAAACTGCAGACACAGGAAAATCTCTGAAAACTGAGTAGAAGTTAACTTTTTGTACGAAAAGTTTACATTTATTGGGGAAATCTCCATTTGTAAGAGCATCTTCCTTGCTGTACCAGGAAGAGGAGTGTATCTAAATCTCTAGAAACTATTATCAATGAAGAAGGCTACAACTTAAATCTACATAACAATCATATTCTTGTTTACTGTGCTTTTCCTGATAACCTCTCAAACTGACTCCCTACTCCCAACATCTTCTTTTGTCTTTAACTGGAGAGGTATTTAAGATGAGGGCTTTGGCCATTTGGAGGAGTTACTCAGTTTTCCTGGGTATCTCCTATGGATGCTGGAGGTATACATATTATTAAACTTTTGTTTGTTTTTCTCCCATTAATCTGTCTCATAACAATTTATTAGACCAAAGAAATTAGAAAGGAAGAGGGGAAAACTTTTTCCACCCCTAAAGTTTTGGAGACCCAGGTGGGACAATAAAGCAGCTGAACACTGCTCACTCTGGGGTTGCTGCAACCGAGAGATCCTAGGACCTCTAACAAAAGCAGGCAGAAGGTAAGAATTCTTACTACATCCTTCTCCCAGATCTCAGTCTCCAGAGTCTGATGTAAGTGAGAGTGGTGAAAATCCTTTTCTTTATCTAAATTTAGATTAGCAGGAGAAAGTATTTGTGGAATTAGTTTCTTGGGTATAGCTACTCAGGTATTTGATGAATACTCTTGGCTTTTATTGATCCATTTTCTCTCAGAGATGGTCACTGTTTTTCTTTGTCTCTGTCTCTTGTGTTATTTGTCATCCTTTTCTATGTCCTAAGAGTTTGGCTTTGTCACCAGTTAGAATATCTCTCTGGTCTTTGCCGGCTGGTAGGTACACATATCAACATGCACTTGGTCTCCCGTCGAATAGACTGGGGTTCTAAGACATGAAGTCACAAGCAGCACTCTTTGTCCATCTGTGTCACAGGGAAGTTTATCATTAGAGGTCCTGGTCCATAAAGGGCTTTTGTCATCTCAACCTTTGTTATTTGTTAGTGCTAGAAAAGTCCCATTTTAGTAGCACCTGCCTGGTGTCACAGATTAGCAGATTTGCAACTGGAGGTATATCACATTCTCATGGGAAACTGGAGACACTGTTTTCACTACACCATTTTTACCACCTGTAAAAATGAAGGTCTTTTTCTTTCTTAGACAATCTTTGTGAGTGAACTACCTGGATCTTGTGAGGGCTGCATCTTTTGCACTCTCTTGTGGGATGCCTCTTATGTACTTGGTTAAGCCATTAAAAAGTCTTATTGATTTGGGTCACTATTAAGATTCTACTTGTCAATGGTCAGATGATGGATCCTTTGAATTGGAAATTTAATTAACGTTTTTTTAGAAGGAGCTCTTGTCCTAGGCAGTTGTCTTATTTGTCCCTTGGTATGACCAAGTTAAAAAATGGATATAAAGACCTAAAGGCTAGCTTTAGGGACTCCTTTAATAATATGAAAGAACAGAAATTATAGTTAGAACAAAAAAATAAACTCCACATTCAATGTAAATTCCCCCTTCTAAAAATCTAAAGAGTCACCTTCTAGGATACCTAGGATATTTTATGTCTGAGAACTGCAGTCCCAGAAAATGTAGATATCTACAAAAATGGCAAAATCTTACTAAGCTTATTTTGTATCATGAGAACTTGGCTCGGTAATCGTCAGGTTGGAGGCTCCAAAATATGTCTAGACAGAAATATGAATTGAACTTCATTGGTGGCTGGTGTCCTACCAAGTTGTTGCTAGCCCTCAGGGGAATTACAACCTAGAATTACAATGGCCATTACGAAGAATGTTTCAATTAGATAAGATCATATAAGAAGTACACTTAAAAGTGAGGGCTTCTAAACCAAACAAATAGAATGGGATGCGTATTTTAATTGGTACACAGAAGCCTCCAAAATGCTTCAAAATTCCAAAGTAACTTCATTGAAAGATTTGTTATAAAAGGCTAATGAAAAGTTAAAGATATGAGGTACCTAAAACAAAGACTGTAAGATTGATATAAATCTTACTGTTCCTCTTCACTGCCAAAAACAAAACAGAATTAGGAAACCTGTAAATTTCTGTTTTTATTAATTAAAAAGTATTTTGCAAAAGCAGAGGTTGTGATTAATCTAGATTGATAACAATCCACATGAAAAATTTGGGGGTTTAAGTAGACGTCAAGCCAATACAAGCTAATAGTCTTAAACTGCTAAAAATGCACTGGATTATTATTAATAATAACAGCACTTATTGAGATACATATATTAGGCCATTCAATCATTATGACTACACAGAGATATTGATAGTTTGCAGATTAGGAAAGAGTGGATTAGAATAAATCATTTGTTTTTTAAGGACACACAGCTATCTTTCAAATTCTGAATCTAAAACCCACTGGCTTAATCACACACTATATGCACTTTGCACGTGACATGGTATTTAGACCATGGTAAGAAAAACTTATTGCATGCTGTAGTGGTAGGTGTTCATTTAAAACTATACTGACATACTGAATGATCCAGAGAAGGGGTTACCTCACATGAGAACACTTGATCAGGCAGAGATTTAGCACTTAGAATAGAAGATTTTTGTTAATTCGGGTATAGTTGATTTACAATATTATATAAGTTTTAGCTATACAACATAGTGATTCACAATTTTTAAAGGTTATACTCCATTTATAGTTATTATAAAATATTAGCTATATTCCCTGTGCTGTACAATATATCCTTGTAGCTTATTTATTTTATATGTAGTAGTTTGTACCTCTTAATCCCCTACTCCTATATGGCCCCTCCTTCTTTCCCTCTCCCCACAGGTAAACACTAGTTTCTTCTCTATATCTGTGTGTCTGTTTCTTTTTTGTTATATTCACTAGCTTGTTTTATTTTTTTAGATTCTACATATAAGTGATATCATACAGTATTTGTGTTTCTCTGTCTGACTTTTCACTTAACATAATACCCTCCAAGTCCATCTATGTTGTTACAAATGACAAAATTTCATTCTTTTTTATGGCTGAGTAGTATTCCATTGTGTATACGTGTGTGTGTGTGTGTGTGCGTGTGTGCATGCCACATCTTTTTTATCCATTCATCTGTTGATAAAAGCTTAGGTTGCCTCCAAATTTTGGCTATTGTAAATAATGCTTCTATGAACACTGGGGTGCATGTATCTTTTCAGGTTACTGTTTTCATTTTCTTCATATATATGCCAAGGAGGGGAATTGCTGGATCATATGGTAGTTCTAATTCTAGTTTTTTTGGGAACCTCCATACTATTTTTCACAGTGGTTGCACCAATTTACATTCTCATTAATAGTGTACAAGGGGTTCCTTTCTCCACATCATCACCAACACTTGTTATTTGTGGTCTTTTTGGTGATAGCCATTCAGATAGGTGTGAGCTAGTATCTCAAATGAAACAACTCTACTTGCCATCAAATACTGAAGTTCTATCATTTAGGAAGCGCTTTCAGAAGTGCTTTCAGGTGCCTCTCCTCTTAGTGATGGGGAGTAGTTGAATCCAATACAAGGGAGATAGTTTTGTTTTTTAATTAGATATGTCCAACAATGGATGATATTTCTTCATAAAGTAATACATTTCTAATTATTGGAAGTGTCCCTCCCCTATGGACTTTAGTTTTATATACTATATTAAAAAAAAACAATTTCTTATCCAAAAATATTGCTTGTTTTTCAACATTAAAGTTTTCTTTCTTGCTACTGGCCTTTACAGTTTACAGTTGTTCTCCCACACATCACTTTATGGAGAATACTTAAAAGCCGACTTTGGCCACAACTGCTTGACCCCTGTATTTGCCAAGGACCAAACTTCAGGTTTCTCACTTATTCACAGCTTCCTGGTCTTCTGATTTTCTGGTTCTGTCTTGACTTTTGATGAACAGTTTAGACTTACCTTCTCTGATTTATGTCTTCAGTTTCCCAGCTCAGTCTGGCCTCAACTCAGGATAATTATTTAATTTCAGCAAATCCCTTGCCTGTAGGTAAAAGACAAGTGATTTGCCTGGGCATTTGCTCCCAGGCCCTTTCCACCAGATTTCCAAGAGCCAACTAGGATTCTATTAAATTACTGCCCAGGGCCTGGTGTAGCTGACAATGGGGTTGGGCGGTCTCAGGGCTGATACCAACCCATGCTGGGCAGGGCCAGGTCTAGGGTGGCTGGTCGCAAAGCCCAGGGTTCCTAGGGCTGGTCCTGGCCTGCTGGTGGTGATGCCAGATCCCAGGGTGGCTTGATGGGAGATTTGGGGGTGCCTGAGCCTTGTGCCTGCACCCTGGTGGGTGGGATTGGGTCTCCACAGATTGGCTGCTCAGCCTAGGGGGTCCTGGGATTGTTGCCAACTGACTGGTGGCCTGGTGCTTGCCAGCACCAATGTCCTCATGGCAGAATGAGCTCCCCCAAATGGCTGCCACCAGCATCTATGTCCCCAGGGGGTGTCCCAGTTGCCTCCTGTCTCTCTGGGAGGCTCTCCAAGATTAGCAAGTGGGTCTGACCTAGGCTCTTTTCAAATTACTCTCTCTACATTAGGTCTTGGAGATGCACCCATTAAGAGGCGAGTCTCTGTATCCTATAACCCTCTGGCTTTACCGTATGTGAACCCCATTGGCCTTCAAAGCTAGACATGTAGGGGTTCATCGTCCTGGTGCAGGACCCCTGGGCTGGGGAGCACAATGTGGGGCTTGGATGCCTCACTCCTTGGGGAGAACCTCTGCAGTTGTAATTATCCTCGCATTTGTGTGTTGCCTACCCGGGGTTGTGGGTCTTGACTATACCATGTCTCCACCCCACCTACCTGTCTTATCATGATTTCTTCTTTATATCTTTAGTTGTGGAAAATCTTTTCAATTAGTCTTCACTTTGTTCTCATCCATAGTTGCTCTGTAAATAGTTGTAATTTTGGTGTGCTCATGGGAGCAGGTAAGCTCAGGGTCTTCCTACTCTGCTATCTTGGCCACTTTCCCCTTAGAATTAGAATTCAAAATCCAATCAAACTAAAACTCAAATATGGGAAAAAAGCTATTGGAAGGTTTTAGATAGAAAGTTTATATCTTAGGCACACTTTTTGGAAAAAAATACTTAAGGATGTACTCTAGCAAAATGAGAACTGTATTTTTAAGAAAGCAGGATGTGTACTACAAGAAACAGTGTAAATAACCTAGGAATGTGAGAAAAAGAAATCCCAGAAACAGCTCTGAAGCTAGCCTAGAAATCAGGTTAAATTATAACAGAAAATCAGAAAGCCCTCAGAAGAATATCTTAAATAAGGAAGTAGATTTGAATATGTGAATTGTATGTTCAATTAAGAATCTGGAATTTATTAATGATAAGACAAACATATATTTTCTATTGAATATATCAAATAAATCCTGTCAACTAGTAAAATATGAAATAAGAAATGCTGGGGAAAATGACAGCTGTAAAAGTAACCATTGTTCAAAACAATAAACCTAAATAAAGATTTTGAACACATTTTGAATAAATAACAGAGAATGAGAAAAAATAATCCATATGAAATTGCTCTTTGGAATATTCTCTTTTGATTAGCAAAAATAAAGCAGTATAAGGTAATATTTCTTCTTTATAAACACTATCACATTATTGGTTCTTCAGTGAATAATTATTTATGTGCTTATAATATTGGACTGTCTTTTTCTTTCAATTTTTAGAATCACCCTATAAATAAGATACTGACATTTCATGAATAGTGGCAAAAGAGAATGTAAATATAAGCAGTAATAATAAAACTGACAGAATTTGGAAGGAGAAAAGAGTTACAAAAGATGTAGGATGAAATCAGAATTATATGGAAATTTTGTACTGTCTAGAATTGATGGTTCAAGAAATGGAGGTTTAAGTGTATCATTTATCTTATAAATAAACCCACTAGATGAACTAGAATGTACATATAACTAATAAAATGAGAGGAGAACAAGGGTCAATAATATTATCCAAAGTTGGTGAATCAAGAAATAGATGTGTACGTGATATCAATAATCCCCAGAAGGATTTTAAAACAACAGTTGAAATGATTAACTTGGAGTTGAAGTGGGGGGGGCCGGGTGGAGAGCTGCTGCTTTTCATTCTGAGTGCTTTTGAACTTTGGGAGCTTTGAACATGTTGGTTAGCTATATCTGATTCCCCTCTCAGTGTCGAATCAACTGAGAAATAAAATATTAGCTTTAATGCTGATGCAACTGGAATCAGAGAATATAGACGTGTGGACATAATGGGTTTCCCATTTCTCCATTCTTCCCTCCTTCCCTCCCACACAGTCCTTCACAGATAGGGAAGCTGAATAACCAGGGAGACAGTTTACCCCTGGGAGTTTACAACATATGAAAGAGAGAGAGAAAGAGAGAAAAATACACACTCAGTGTCTTCCTCCTTGTCTCATCTGAGATGTCAGGTTTTTTTCTCACTCAGAAGAGTAGAGAAATATTTCAGAACTGGAACTATTCCTTGGGAAGGTAGCTTTTCATCAATGGAAATAAAAATGAAAGCGCTCTATTTATCATCTATGTATCTATCTATCTATCATCTATATATCATCATCATCTATCTATCTATCAATCTACCTATCATTTATCTATCTCTGTACCTTGACAAAGGGCGTATCTGTGTCCTACTGGAGGAAGACATCAGGAATTTGTTGGGGGGCAGATCAGCTTCCATCTTCATAAATCCACTCCTTAAATGTAAAAATTCTGAGACAACTGACCATATTTCAGAAATTCTAATTGGGCAAAAATTAATAAACTCCAAAGGCATGCTACAATTATACTGAAAATTCATGCACTGTTTTTTCCCACATAAAATTTTTCTCAGTCATGTTTTCCAATATAGAGAGGCAATTCCTCAATTACTCTCATCACTGATTCTACACCTGTAGCTTTAAGGTCATGCCTCCTAATAATTTCCTGTATCTGGCTCCTCCCGGGTGTCATTTACTCTCTGATATGTTGCCTTTTTTCTCTTAGGTTAGGCCATACTTGGTTCTAGCCATCCTTTCTGATTTATTAATGACCACATTCTGCCCTTTTCTGAAGTCTCATCTTTGAGAACGATTTGCTTTGAATTCACCTTCTTTTCCCTTTCATGACTGTGTAGCCTGGTCACTCCCAAACTTCTAAACTTGTCACTAAAATTTTAACCTTTTAAGAGGGTTACTACTTTATTTTTCTTTTATTCTTCCACTTCTGTTCTGGCTCTAATTTCAAAATTTACTTTATCCCCTGAAGCAATTGAGTTTCCTTTGGGAAATCTAAGCAAACTTGATTCCTACTGACACTGTCCAAACTACAGCCCGCTTATATTCCTTAGCAGTCTATCAGTAACTATAATAATTGCATTGACTTAATTCTGTCCCTAAGTCCAAAAAATGATATCTCTCTAGCCCTCTTTTTTTGATGTTGGTAAATCCCTTTGTGGTGGAACCCAAGTACTTCAGACTGAATTGTGTCTCTCCAAAATTTATATGTTGAAGCCTTAACCCCCAATGTGACTATATTTGGAATAAGGAAGTAATTAAGGTTAAACGGGGTCATAGGGTAGGGCCCTGATCCTCTAGGATTTGTATTCTTATAAGAAGAGATATCAGAGATCTCTCCCCACCTCCCTTCCATGCGAGGACACAGAAAAAATGTGAACTGTCTGCAAGATAGGAAGAGAACTCTCACCAGAACTGAATCTGCTGGACCTTGATCTTGGGCTTTTAGCTTCCAGAATTATGAGAAGATAAATTTCAGTTGTTCAAGTCAGCCAATCTGTGGTGTTTTGTTATGGCAGCCCAAGATGACTAATACACAAAACTCTGGGTCTCTGATATAAATACAAAACATAAATAGAGCTTATGAAATTAAAAACTTAGCTCAACATGAGTCCACTAGTGAGGAATTTAAGAGTTTAAGAGGTCAGCCTTTCCACAGTCCCTCCTTGACCCTGGATGAGGTTCAAGACAGGATAACGTAGAACAGAATTTGGAGTCATAACAAAGTGCCAACTACCTATGGCTGGCCCTCCACATTTAAGTTAGAATCTCATGCACTAGGTCCCTGAGGGGCATATGAATCTCATTTGCCTTTGCAGTACAGTTTTGGCCTAAAGTTCTAAATAAGAATCAAAATAGAGCAAAACTGATTCCGTCCACCCATGCCAAGAAGATAAATTTAAAAACCTGCATAATGATATACTTCCTTTTCTGATATTCTAACCCTTGTCTCAGCTGGACTTGCTATAGAAGCTGTAGCCTGCTGTGCCCATTGAGTCATTTTGGCTATAGCAGCCTGAATGGACTGTACTTACTAAGATCTACAGGGCCTTGGCTTGTTAAAAACAGCTGTTGGCTTATGACTCCAGTCACCACAGTGACTTCAGAAGGCTCACTATCTTCATGTAGTATTTGTTCACCAAATCTTGTGACCACATCAAACATTCCAAGAGCCGTGCATTGGGTTTTCAATGTCTTAAATAATCAAACTCCTCCGTTTTTCCTAGGATTTAATTCTAAGAAAGAAATAATCAGTTCTAGATTTTTTTCTGAGAAAACAAATTTGATAGCAACTTAAATGTCCAATAAAATATAAAGAGTATATACACTAATATGTTAATAATTATCACAGTGTAGTGGATTTTGTGTGTGTTTTCCTGGGTTTTCTAATTTTCATGTATTGAACATGTATTAATATAACGTTTGCTTTGTGAATAAAGAATATAAGATGCCTAGAAAAGGAATCATTAAAATTTTTGGTGCATTTTCTTTATCACGTACCTCCTGTTGCCAAAACTGAGTTCAAACACTCTGCCTCCAATGGTTGTGACAAACAGCTTGAAAAGCTCGTTACTTGGACTTAGGAAAACAATGGACTATCTGTGTCTGGCCAGATGTATGCTTATGATTACAATGCCATCTTCTCTTAAAAGAATGGCTACTTAACCCAGATGAAAGGCCATTCACTAGCATGCCCTAAATAAGTGGACACAACTGTTTTGAAACTGTTTTGGCAATTGATGCTAAATTATATTCTGTTGCATGTTTTAGACTCAGAAATATTTGAGAAAAAGAATACGCAGACCAAAAAAAGGGAATACAAGTTTAACAAAATTTCCATATTTTTTAATTTATTGAATCACTTTTCTAGCAATTATTTGTATTAGACTGTGGAGACAAAGGTGACTCATATTCTATGTATGTCCTCAAGTAATCTACAATCTAATGAGAAGTACCAATATGCATATAAACAATTGTACAACAGTGAAATAGATGCTGGAATAAACTATGAAAATAGATACTAAGTGCAATGGGAAGTGAAGGGAGAGACTGACAAACCATAAACCTAAGACAAATTGTCCATGGCTTTTTCTTTCTTTATTTGGTGCATAATAACGTAGTGGGCAAAGAGTAGTCTCACTGTACAATTCTAATCAGGATATAGACTACTCTATGAAGAGTATCCCCTGCAGTTATGTATCGTGGCAGCCCTAGAAAAGGAAACCATCCTGGCCTTTGGGGGTTTATAAAGATCTCCACATGGCAGCTTAGAATCCACCACTTCCTAGCCCTATCACTTAGTAATGCTTTTGGTTGCAAAAGCTTAAGTTTATGATTTATGAAAGACATCATTATCTCCAATTACAAAAACTGAAGTTAGACCCTCTCTAATTCTTCTTGAGAAGTCTATTAGCAGCACTCTGATTCTCTGTTGTCATGGATGATCTGTTCTTTCTTCCGGAAAACTGAAGAAGGTGAGGGAGAAAGCACGCAGGTAACTCAGGGAAGAGCATGCTGGCGGCAGGTGCGCAGGCTTCCTCTCAGCATGCTGGACTTCTTTCTGTAAATCACCTTTTCAAGTGTATTGGTTGGCCAAGAAGTTCATGCCGGCTTTTCCGCCACATCTTACGGAAAAAGCCTGAACGAACTTTTTGGCCAGCCCAATACTTTACCAGATAGCCTTCCCTGGCCTTCATGCACGTGCCAGTGACCACTCCTCGCACAGCCCAGCCTACCCCCCTTACCTTTCTTTATTTTTCACTCCATTACGTTCACTACCTGACATATATTTATTTTTTTATTTGTCTGTTCCCCTCCATTAGAATGTAGCTCCTTGCAGGGCAGGGACTTGGTTTTTTTTGTTTACTGGTCTATTCCCCACGCCTAGACTGTTCTTGCATGTTCAGTAAATATTTGCTGAGTGAATGAGTGAATGGAAAGCTAGTATAAGGGCATGGTTACCGTATCATTTTCACTGCGTACAAGGCGTGCATTTTGTGCCCGTTCTGCTGCTCTGAAGTGGGATTTTTTAACTCCTGCTATCTGATTCTCACTCTTAATTAAGTAATGGAATCCAGGAAAAACTGCGGTGCTTGGCCTGCACTCTTATCTAGGCTTTTTTGATGTCCTCTGCTTCAGCTCATAGTAGTTTACTTTGGGGAATTAATTTCCCAGCATGCAGTGCACCACTGTAAATCTCTCCCGGTTGGTTTTTGGGAGTTGTAGTCTCTGAATGAAAGTAGGAATATGGGGCTAGTTGTGCAAAAAGCAGAAATTTACAAGAAAAGGAATACCCACTCAGTTTCCTGGCTTGTAAAAAACTATTGCTTGAGCCAGGGGCCATTTGGCTGAAGAGGAATTTAATTTTTTTCTGTCTTCTTTCAGGTGGGAAGAATTACTTGATTTCCTGAGACAAAGCCAAAGGTACTGATTACATTTTTCAATTAATGGTAATTCCACCCTGGTTCTAATGAAAGATTGACTGTTAAAATTGTCAATTTTGTATGTTTTTATTATTCCATCATTTATTTTTCTTTTCTCATAGGTATGTTTTCTGGAAAATATGCTATTCTCTAATCCATTAACCATATGATTTTTTAACCCTGAAGTCAGAAATGATCAAATAGAGGCTAGTAAACATTGGTTAGTGATGTTAAAGAAAAAAATAATTCTTAGACTGAATTAGGTAAAATTTAAATTTTCTTTCAACTTTCACATTCCATTGACAGTAAACACATCTGAAGTTGATTCAAAGAAAAGATGCTTTACAAATATAAAAATGTTGCCTTACATTTATACCTATATCTATATCTACATCATCGATCTCTATCTAATCTAATCTGTCTGTCTAGATCTATATCTAATCTATATCTAATTTATATCATTATATCATGTATATCTACATTACCTTTTTAACTCATCTTTCTTAAAGCTCACTTTACTCCTCTTCTAATTTTTTCTCTTCTTCCAAGACCATGCAATCTTCCTCTAGAGTTGGTGGGGAGCCAAGGGTGGTAGGGTAGACAGGAAAAATGACAAACTTTTTCTTTCTCATTCTAAGTTTCTTTTCTATACCAAGAACTGCCTTTTTGGTTCACCGCAATATATTTCATCTGTTTTCCAAATAAGTTAACGTATAATATATTAGCTATTTTGAGTAGAAGAAAATATTATGAACTGTTATAAATTACTGGCAATAAAAAAAATGCATTAGAGTATCAAAATTCTATCTCATTCCAAGTGTATCAGTCAGAGTTCTCAGTTGCAAGCAACAGAAACCACCTCTAGCTGATTTAAGCAGAAAAGGAATATATTTAATAAAGAATCTCAGTATCACCAGATAAGCTGAAAGCCAGGCTTGGGAAAGAAGAAAGAAAGAAAGATTTTGCAGCCTGAAACCCAGGCAAAGTCGTTCCAGCTGAAATAGCTTTTGCTGTGTAATGAATCATTCCACAATTTAGTAGCAACCATTTGTTTAGCTTATAGTTTTGTGGTTTGACAGTTTGGACTGGGTTCCCTCACAGGTCTGTCATCAGCTGCCAATGAGCTACGTGGCTCTGCTTCTGGTGGTTGGCTGGTGGTTGGAGGACACAATAGGGCTATGTGATTCTCATCAACCAGCAGAATAACCCAGGCTCATCTATATACCTGGTACACAGGGTTCCAAGAGAATGAGAATGTGACATTCTTTTGACTTTACAAAAGACAGATATAATTCCCACCCACCTTGACTCTTATTGTGGTGTAGCAGATCCCAAAAATGCAACCTGGGATTTACTATGTTGAATTTAAGCAACTAAATTAAATTAATTAATATCAATTTATCTTCCACAGATGGAGATATGCTGGTCAAATTCATAACTGTAATAACTATTAACCTTAAAAATATTAATCAATTTATGTGTAATAATTATTTTGTCTATTTATATGGTCATTTGTTTCATATTTTAGTACTTTGAGTGATATTTGAAATAGATTCGGCACAAACATATAAGTTTTTACTTGACGTTAAAGGGCAAACTCCAAAAATAAATAATTTCTAATTTTATAGGGTTCCTTTTACTTCTTATATCATATAAATTTCACTTGCTAAACAGAGTGCTCCTAAGTGAATGAATAAAGTATGGTTTAGAGTCATTCGCTATGTCTTGGTACTATATTTTGATATATTTGTAAGAAACTGAGAAAACAAATGTGCTCATCTATTCAAGGAACTGCACCCAGTACTAAAGGTAGAGATAAATGAGCACAGTTCCATTCTCAACAAGTGCATACTAGGCTAAGGGAAGTTATGCAAAATCAAATGCTTAGAAAACAGATATCAGTCTTCAAAGTTTTTTCTCATCTACCTCTTAAAATAATATGAAAAAATGCTCTTACTTGCCCATTTTATGTTATTAAATTTTGATTTGATTTGATTTGATTAATTATGCAGAGACAGATATATGCCAGAATGTAGCTACCTCTCTTGTACAAAATTGTATTGTGTATGACGGCAATGAGTAACAGGTCAGTGGAATACAACATTATTCCCATTAAATCTAGTCATATTCCATTCTAGTCAATAGGATTCAGTGTTTAAATGACATTAAGACCAAGGTTCCATCTGCTTTTCCTGAAAAATTGCTTAATTTACTCTAATTTGCATGCTGTTTTAAATAACTTTGAAAGAACTCAGCACAGATTGAACAAATTAAAGATATTCGTTTAATGTGGCCTTTGCCATTTTATGACATTTGAAGGCTTAAATTTTTCTCTGAATAATATTTGTAAAGGCACAGTGATATCTGAAATTTAAATATAATATTAAAACTAGTACTCTAATGTATTTTGTGACATATTAGGAAATATTTTTAATTTCTTTCAAATCTTTAAGCATAAACTTTAGACTTTATTTTGTGTTCATATTTTTTCTGTGTGTCTGAAGTCATGTCAGAAATTCACTGTCCTCAGTGAATTCACGTCCCTAGAATGTGACGTTGAAGAATCAAGCACTCGATATTGTAGTGGGGTAGGATGTTGTTTACAAACTCAGCCATAGGAGAGATGGGTGAGAATGGTATATGAAGAAAGAGTCATGGTCCATTCTGAAGACAGTAAAAACAACCACATGGGCTCAGAGTAAACTCAGAAACTAGAATTGAGAGTTAGAATTAGAATAAATGGAGTGAAGCAAAATTTCGAAAGCTGTTGAATATCACGGGTCAGCAAAGTTTTCTGTAAGGGACATCAAGAGTAAATATTTTAGGTTTTTTGGGTGATATAATCTATGTCACAACTACTGAACTCTGCCACCTGAGCACCAAAGCAACCGCAGACAATACAGAAAGGAATGGGTGTGGTTGTGTCCCAGTGACACTAGAAAAGAAGGCTGGATTTGGTCTGTGAGCTGGTCAGTCACCAACCCTGCTCTGGAGAAACCAAGGACCCCACGGGCTGATTTGTTGCTCAAAGGGTTCAGTCCGCTGCCAACGCCAGAAGAGAGAGAATCACAAGCCTTACCTGACTGTGGCATTTTGGATCCATCTGCTGCCACACCCTTGCCATCCACAGCCCAACTCGGATTAGCCTAAGGCTGCTGAGGTTCCCTCAGTGACTCGGAACACCGCACAGGCTACAGCAGCACCCCACTTTGGGATGACCAGGTTAGAGTTCTCTTATTTTGCAAATGCTCATCCATTGTTCCTCAAAGCAACACACCATGTCAGGGTCAAGTCCAGAGGGGCTTCCCACCTTAGTTACATATCCCTCCAAAACTAGCCCTTCTTTGACAACTCTTGGGCCCTATTATTTTGGACCAGGGTCACCAAATCAGAAACTCTTTCCTTCCAGCATGTTCCTCCTGTGAATTTTTATGTCTCCTCCTGCCAGGAGACCTCTTGTTTAGGGCTACCCTAGGTCACCTGGAGAGTCTCCCTTAACTTTTATCCAGTAAGATAGGTGTCAGAGTCTGGGTCCCTTTCTTCCATAATGATCCTTACTTTTCATAAAACAGGTTCATCTCTCAGCATACCAAAGAAAACAGAAAAGCAGCTTTCCTGGCCGCAAAACTTTGTGACATCCTTCTCTAAGGATGTTGGAGCCTGTTTAATTTACATTTGCCTATGTCAACCCTTTTAAAGCAAAGATCTGCTCCAAGGTGACTTCTCTCTTTGCCTGTAGAATAAACTAGCAGTTTGTCATCATAAAAAGAAAAGTTAGCCCTCTTTCAAAGAAGCTCTTATTCAGGTGTGAGGTCATTTTCTTGGGATGCAAGAAGCTCTTTCTGGAAGGACGAGGCTTTCTAAATTGAATAAAACTAAATTATCCAAAATGCAAATTAAAAGAACACTGCACATTTTGATTCTTTAAATTGCCAGTACTCTACTTATCTTTATCCTGACATCACCTCACAAGTGTTGGCTCATCGCACAACTTGCACAATTCACCAGCCAAAATTTGCCAACTTCAGTTAACCCCAGTGAGTTGTGTATGTGGACCAGTTATGTGTGGCCACAAGTAGTGAAGCTCCAGAATCGCTACGTAAGAGTGGTTCAGGGACACCCTTATCATCATCCCTTCCTACAAGTTATGCAGTGATGAATAACTTGTGTTGAGGCTTCCCTTGTAGTGCAGGGGTCCCCAACCCCTGGGCCGCGGACCAGTACCAGCCTAAGGCCTGTTAGGGACCGGGCCACACAGCAGGAGGTGAGCAGCGGGCGAGCGAGTGAAACTTCATCTGCCGCTCCCCATTGCTCCCCATGGCTCCCCATCTCTTGCATTACCACCTGAAGCACCGCTCCCCCCCCCATCCGTGGAAAAATTGTCTTCCATGAAACCTGTCACTGGTGCCAAAAAGGTTGGGGATCGCTGTTGTAGTCTATTGTGATACATTACAGGACGATGGCATGGTAGGACTGTAGCTTGACCTCAGTTAGTCACTGACTGCTAACACCTCATATTTTATTCCCAGAGAACAACTCTTACAATATCATTAGTATCATTCTTACAGAGAATATATTACACAGAGATTTTTGGTTATAGGTGATGGGAATTCAGTGAAAAGTAACTTAGGCAAAAGTGGTTGGGGAGGGAGCTGGTCACTGACTCATGTAACTGAATCTCCTAGAAGATTGTTTTGCAACTGGTCTTGTGGGTAATTGAATTCAAGGACTCAAAACTCTCAGAAATCTCTCTGTATCTTTGATATCTTCTTCTCTCTTAATTCAGCCTGATTCTCTTCTACTATTGTAAGCCTTTCTTCATTTGGTCGAGGAAACATAACTACAGGCAGTTTGGGATTTAACACTTGTTCAGTCTTGCCACCAAAAAGGGAAGGGCATTCTTCACTCCTAACTCCACTTAGGAAACTCCTGGGAGAGTACTCTGATAGGCTTCCACTTGTTTTATGACCATCTCTGGACAAATCTCCATGGCCAGAGGATAGGGTATCATACATGATAGACCTCACTTCAGTTGTGTGCTCACACCATGACCAATATGGTGAATTCTGTGACAGTAAATGCCCCCATGCCTCACAACCACACATTAGCTTGTGTTTGGAGATGTCCTATCTCAGAAGAAGGAGTGGGCTTAAACCAAAGCAGCACATGTTTCCCATGCCTGGAATCTATAAAAGCTAAAAATTGGATAAGATAATATTTCACTAGATTACAAATCAGTGACATAAAATTCCATGTAAAAAAGTGAGTCTAATAAAAAAAAAAAAGTGAGTCGAATCTGAGAATTCTAGAGTTTGAACGAGCACCATCTACACATCTGCAAAGACAGACAAGATCCTCTCCACACTTAAGTGAAATCAAATTTGTATTAATTTTGCACATCAAAATAAAGTCCAGCATGAATATGGTTATTTTTCAAATATCAATGAACAAATCTTTATCAAAGGTGTAAGTAAAGGAGTAAAAGTTGCTTGAAATGTATAATTTTCATGTAGTCTATATATTACTATGAAATTAAACTGTAATCTGTTTCATTTTAAAGTTCTGAGACATATTCATTTTAAAAGCCTATATTGCTTTAACTCTTTTCATAAATGCTTCGAGTACATACTGCAAGAACAAAAGTGGTGTGAGTGGCGGCAAAGGTTCAAAACTTTTATACTTCTTTATATTATTTTACATTGCTTTACATTGCTCCCATGTCTGGGAAGATATTTCCTTTCAGTTATTCCTTCTAAAATCATCTTGACTCCTGCCCTAATTTTTCTTATAATTGGTTATAAAACATAGCATGGTGACTATAGTTAATAGTATTGTATAATGCATATTTGAAATATTGCATATTTGAAAGTTGCCAAGGGAGGAGATCACAAAAGCACTCATCACAAGAAAAAACCCTGTAATTATGGATGTGTAATATTAACTAGACTTATTGTGGTGATCATTTCACAGTGTATACAAATATTAAATCATTATGTTATACATCTAAAACAAATATAATATTATATGTTAATTAGACCTCAATAAAAAGAAAACATAATGGTTATCATTACGACAGGCAAATGAAGAGGGCACATAGAGAAATCATCATTTAATATAACAAATAAAATAGAAGTCCTAGCCCACAGAGAAGTCCAACAGCTAAGGAGACCAGGATAGGCTAGAGGATCTATGCAAGAACCACACAAGGGCACAGGTGCTCAGAGAAAGAAGAGGACAACTCGCGTATGGATTATGAAAGATGTTTGGAGCTGTTAGAGCCTGAAGACAAGCCTAAAAAGCTTCCTAAGAGATGTGTCTCTTCAGTAGAATTGAGGAGAATTTGATCTGCAATATTTAAGAGAGATCCCTGTTGGCTAGACATTGGGCAGAGAAGAGAGGAGGATGAAAATCTGCTGGTTGGAGCACACTTCTTAGCAGCTACAGACAGATGCTCAACATCCTCTTTCGGACTAATTATTATACAAACTCTATGTGATCAATGAATAATTATGGAAGGATTGAGAGAACAGGAGTCGCTCTGGACTAATTAAAATAAACTCTCTTTTGTGTGTGTCAGACTCCTTTCAAACTTCTTGTGAGACTTGTCAGTGTTCTCAAAGTGTTGGGAGAGAGAAGGAGAGAGAATGGGGGAGAATGATTATTCCTATGGAATCATGACTCATAAAACCCTAAATTAACCAATAAGTGTGTACTCAGAATCTCTATGTTGTTCTAGGGCTGTGCTAGCCACCACAGGGGAGAGTAGATATTATAGAATTTATTTATTCAGTAAATATTCACTGAACTTTTGATATGTACAAAATACTATCCTGAAGGTTCAAGAGAAAAAAGAGAAGAAAAGAAAAGTGAGTTAGACATGCTCCATACTTCCAAGAAGCAAAATATCTTTGAGGAAAAATAAGACAATTAATGCAGAATATAACATGATCTACAAACAATGTCCAAGGGAAGTCTTAAAGGATCATAGACATGGGAAAGATTGAGGAAGCTTAATCAGGAAGTTGCTTTTTGTCTGCAAATTTTGAGGGTGGGAAAAGGAAGCACACATAAAAGACTTCAATGCAGGAGAGTATGGTTTATGCAGTACCATGTAGGTTGGGGTATCTTGAGTGTAGAGTCTGCATAGGGAAGAATGGGAAGTGAGACAAAAAGTTTGGTGGAGGCCAGACCAAGGAAGCCCTTAAATGCTAGGGTAGAGGCTGGAAAACCATGGAGCATTTTTGAGCAAATGAGTGGCATAATCAAAATTGTGCTTTAGGAGAATTATCCTGGTGCAAAAGTAAAGAATTGATTCAGAAAATGAAGAGCTGAATCCAGGGAAATTGGTCTGGAGGCTATTATAATGTCATAGAGATAATGAAGAATTGAACAAAATGGGGAGGGTAGAGGTGGAAGGGAAGGAGAGGGATAGAAGAGAAATGGCAAGTGTCTCTCCCCCAATTCACTCCTACAGTTGGGAGTACAAGATTAGAATGTATCAGGTAAAACAAAACAGTTCATAATCAAGGGCTAGAGTGTGCAGTGCAAAATAAGGACCACTGGTGTTCAGAGAGAGGTCATTGAAAGTTGGAGCAGCATGAATAAAATTCAGAAATGTGAGATGTTAATACATTTCAGGGGAGGGGAAGAGCCTATGAGGAGGCACAGGGACAGAATGAACGTGGTCCACGTATGGGTCAAACAAGCTCATCAGAGGAGAGGACACAGTCCGCAGAGGGGGAAACAAGGCTGTTTAGCCGAGACAAGGAAGGTCTAGTGGGGCACTTATCCAGAGGAGTGTGGTCTGGCAGAAGATCTTGGAGGTCACGGCCGACTTTTGTAGGAAACCAGACATTAATTGATTAATAGGTAAGAGATGAATATGAAAGAGCAAAATTTCATTGGAAGTTCAAAAGTGTTTGGAGACTATAGGGGATACAAGGCATGAATAAATCCAAGATGATGATAAGATTTTTAGACTGAGTGGTTAGATCTATCTTATACTTTAATTAGTTGCTGCTTGTTACATACCAGTAAGATGGTGGAGAACCATTTGCAACGTGTGACACTGAAAGAAAAGGAAGAGCCAGTTTATGTTCATGTGTATTTCTCAACCTTTTCACACATGAAATTTTGTATTAATAGAGCACACCAGGGTAAACTAAAAGGAAATTGAGGGCAGCTATATAAAACTTGGTGGAAAATTAATTACATTTTATAGTATGTAAGCATGAAGACACATCAAGTTTTAGGGAAATAATTTAAATATAAAATTTCCAAATAAAATCTATTTAATTTTTTAATGAGAAACTCGAGTTATTTCCATAAGATGATTTTGTACAAGGAAAGGCTACATTTTCTGATCAAAATTTTAAATTTTGGGTACTTAACTTCTTGATAGTCATCATTGAAGAGAAACTTTGCACAAGTAGCTAATAAAAATCTAAAATCATTGCTTTGCAATCATTGAAAATATAGCAACCCTTGAAATGACAATACATTGAAAAAATCCAACAGCTCTGCTTTCATTGACAAGAGTAACCTTTAAATTTTTTGTGATAACTTGGATGTTTTAGAATCCAGTTGAATATTTTTATGTCAACTGTTTCAAAACAAAAATGATGCTCTTATTTGCAGAATGTGCATGTATTTGGGGGCAGTTGTTATGCAGCTAGCTGGGGCACCCCATAGAAGACACACTGGTAACCCGTGGACAAAGTTAACAGATCTAAGACAAAGGTACTAGCCACTGACTTCAGCTGTACCCATGAAGAGACTGCTGGTTCTTTCCACTCTCTCATCACCCCCAACATGCCACACCCGAGGCCATGCCAGTAAACATGCTCTGCAGCTGACTGTCCGGGTGTGTGTTTAGTGGTTCCGTGCTCTGCTCAGTGGGTTTCCAGGTGGTGGGGCTCCTTCTTGGCTCTGTTCAGTGCACTGGGGTGGAGCATCAAGTTCTAATGCCTCTCTTCTGGTTTTCTCGATTGCAGCCCTCTGGGCATGCTGTCAGAGGATGCGCCACCACCCAGGCTGCTCGCAACCAGAAGCAACCTGCACTGATGTTCTTGCACAGATCCTGCCATGCCCCTGAAGAGATAAATTTTTTGTGGGACAGTTGTAATCCATTCCCAACACATTAATATGCCAATGCACACCCACAGCAAAGCTCTGTAATGCAATTTTGCTCTGTTCCTTGAGACACTGCTATGGGATTTCTTGGGATAGCCACTACTGCCAGAACAAGGACATATTCTGTGGAATGACATTCACTAGAATTGTGCAAATCACCTTCGACCGTGCCTTGGTAGTGAATCACAGGGAACCACGACGGGCCAGTCATTGATAGTAAACATAAGATTTGATTGAAAAGTATCTCCCGTATCTCCTGCCAGAGAATACTGTTAGGGGTTTATTGGTTTTGTTTTTGTTTTAGGTCTTAAGTTAATCTTTTAGCAAATGAATGTCTTGTGATCTCTTCATATTAGTTAGGGGTTTTGGGTCACAGAAGTGGACTCTGGCTATATTAATGAAAGAATGAGAGAGGGAGAGAGGAAGAGAGACAGAGACAGAGAGAAGAATTTATTTGAAAGGATATGGGATGTGCCAAGAAACAAACAAAACAAAAAAGGAGAAAAGCCAGACTTCTGAAAGGCAGGAAACAAGGGCAGTTTGAGAATTGAAAGACCAACATTAATTGCTGTTCTCTCTGCTTCTGCTGTGGATCAACACCAAGAACTTTCTGTCTCAGTATGTCTCCCTTCAAGTTTCAAGTTCCTGGGAATAGAGTCTAGGAACTCCAGAGAGGGCTGAATACCTTCATTACAGGCAGAGCCCTGACTGTGGGGAGTGGGATGGTCCATCAGGAAAATTCAAGAAATTGACTCAAGAAGAAGGAACAATGGATCTTAGACAAACAGAAACAACAGATGTCCACTTCAACATTTTAACTCCATTTTTCGATGAGGAAACTGAGTCCCTGAGGTAAAATGTTCTTCTCCACAGCCTCACAGTTAGTTAATGATGAGGCCAGAACTGTCATATCATTTTACCATCTTCCGGAACTTTCCTCATTCCAGTACTTTTCCTCCTTCACACATCTGCATATTCAGTTCTTTTAAACCTCTCTCTCTTAGAAAAATGAAATAAAAGCTTACATTGTCTTCTCAAAATGCTATGAAGTGAGCTGATTTCTGGGAAATGCATTACTAAATTAAATACACCTTTTTATGATCTTAAAGATAAATGTCAGACAAATATCCTGAGGATGAATAGTTGCCGGGAAGCTGAAGAAGAGTTTGCATTTGGCTGTGGGCAACCAAAACCAATACATAGGAAAGCTACTTCTTTCTTATCTCAGGAGTTTGACAGTGTTAATGATGATGTCAAATGCATTTTCAGGCATATTTTTTCCAGGTTATTTGCGCTGTGAAGTACTCTTGTGAAATGTCAGTGCTGTTTTTTCAGTGGGTGCCGTTTTTCATTTGAATGCACTGGAACAGGATTTTCACGGAAAATATTCAAGTTCTGTGAGGCACCTTAAATTGTTTTTAATGCCACTATTATTATGAGGACCTGCAGCTAGCATACCTGAAGCAACATTCCACATACAAGTTCTGTCCTTGGCCTAAAGGTGGATTTACATGGTGAAGGTGGGATGGAGCATATTTTTTACTTCAGGAATGTCCTCTAGGAGCCTTGATGCCATAAGTGGCTTGAATGTCCACTCCTCCCAAGGTCTTCCTCGGCCACCATACTTAAGTTTCTCATGGTAATTACCACTGCATCCGAATGGTTTCTTCAGTAGTATATATCACAAGATGTAATTATATGTTTGTTAAGAGAGACAGTATGTGCAGCCTTTAAGATCACAAAACTGTAGCAACCCACTGGGTTCAAAACCTCAGCTCCACTGATTATAGTAATTATACTTGTTGCACTTGCATAATCATAACTAACCTCTCCAACTCTCAGTTTCTTTTACTGAAGACATATGACACCGTGGTACCCATTTTTAAGGCTGTTGTGAGAATTAAATAAGGTAACGTGTGAAAAGCATTTTTAACAGTGCCTTGTCCGCAGTGAGCATCATGTGTTTTCTATTGCTATGACTAGTGTATTATCTGTGTCTCTCCCCTCTCCACCTGTATTCGAATGTGAGCTCTGTGAAGGCAGGTACCATATCTATTTTCTCCTGTGAGTATCCAGAAAGAAAAATGTCTCTTGCATAGTGGGGGAATCAATCAATATTTGTAGGCTGAATGGATGAACGTATGAATGGATGGACCAATTTGACAATTTACCAACTGCTTTCACATATACTGTCACATTTGAGCTACAGAACATTGCTGTCAGTTGGTACCAGTACTTTTCTCATTTTATAGATTAGGAAACAGAAGCTGAGAGCTATTAAGTGACTTGCTGAAGAGAAGATTTCAAACATAACAAATCAGGTTTTCTGACTCCAAATCTCATTCTCCTTTTGTTCAACTATTTATTTATTTATTTATCTATTTATTTTCCATCTCTGAATCTTGTCTAGAAGATTTTTCTATAAAATAAGGAAACAATTTGCCCTGTTTACTGCATCGTTTTGAGCATCAAAAGTTTAAGTAGGTAAAACGCATCAACTGTTACCCCAATGTAAGGCATTATTACTGTGTTTAGCATTTAAGGTATTGCATAAAGTAGCTTGATTGTTTTTTGAAATGATTTTAGATGGGAAAGAGAATGTTTTAAAAGAAGGAAAGAAGAAGGAAAGAGAATCTGGGCAAGGGAGGGATAAAGAATTTGCAATAGCAATTGGTTTTGAATTTGGAAGCATTCCCTGATCCCTGACCATGTGGTCAGGTCAAGCTGGTCAAACTACCTAGAGAGGAAAGGAGAGTACCTTTCTTATGTCTCAATACTTTCTTGAAGTTTGAGGTGTGGTCAGCATGCATCTCTGATATTTTATCACATATTCAGCTCCTGGCCAATGAAATTAAGGAGCTATAGTTTCAGCCTTATGTTTCACCTTCCCTTCATATATAAATGCTGAGTTTCCAGGATGATAAATTCAGGAATGTTCTGACTTGTTTTTTACATCTACCAAGAACTGTAAATTCTGTTTGGATACTAAGAAAATGGAAGAAAACAATACTCACACACAATAACTTTGGTAGTAGTGAGAAGTATAGCTGATCGATAACACGATAATAAACAGAATCAACTAACAATTCTTGAACATTTAGCATGTGGAAGAAGCTATGTTACATGATTTTATATGCATCATGTAATTTAACTGAGTCATTCATTTCTTTAACAAATATTTACTGACCATCTGTTATTTGCCAGGAACAGTTCCAGTAGCCAGACACATAATGATAATGAAATGCTTGACCTTATAGAGTTTACATTCTAGTGGGTGAGGAAGGCAATGAAAAAATTGGCCAATAAATACTTTATAAACTATCAGATAGTTATAAGTTCTATGAAGAAAAAGAAAATAATGTGTAAGAGTAGAGTAATGGAGGCCTGGGGTGATTAATGCTTAGGTGGAGCGAGTGGTCAAAGAAACCTTCCCTGAGGAGTTTAAACTCGAGCAAAGGTATGAATGGAGCCAGAGCTTAAACCATGTGATGTTGGCAGAACAGCGTTCCTGGACAAAGGAACAGTAAGTGTAAAGTCCCTGAGGTAGTACAAAGCTAGAGTGGGACTGCCAGACCAATAAGGCACAAAGCAATGTGAATGAAGTCCATGAATCAGGCAGGGTTCTTGGGTAGGGCTTTGAGGAAGAGGTGGGGAGTTTGGATTTTCTCCTGAATGTAATGGAAAGCTCTTGGAGGGTTTGGGCAGAATGACACAATTAGAGTTACTTGTTAAAATATCATTCTGGCTACTGTATAAGGAGTGGTTTGTAGGTTATAGGGGTAGCAAGGGTGGAAGCTGGTAGAACACTTAGGAGCCTATTGTGCCAGTACAGGAAGGAAATGGTGGTAGGTGTGGAGGGTGAAGGTTGGAGGCCAGTAGTCAGCTTTGGAAGATGGCATAATTCTCTCCTGATTACCTAAATTCTCTGAGTGAAATAAAAGTTGAAGTCATTAGCTGAAAATGTCAAGATTTGAAGAGACTGGAGAAGGTATGAGTTAGTTCTCAGAGAGTGAGAATGTGAACAAACTATGGAAAAATTACTAGGATTGTGAGGTAGTGGGGACTATTTGAAGTTTGTGGTCATGAGTCGAATGTGACACAAGACCACATGGTTGTGTGTTCTTCTCCATCCACCTTCAGTTATTCTGGTAAAGGCAGAGAACTGGGTTTAACTGGGGCTGGGATTTTGCCAGGTGAGTGTGGTGAACAAGGAGTGGGAACTGAGAGATTATACTGCTGGACTCTGAAACCTAAGCCTGGTAGAAGGTGAGGGCATGAGGTGGTAGTGGCAGTGGTAGATCAGAAATGTGCACATTGGTAGATCAGATTGTCCCAATGCTGCCAAAGGTCTACTGGAGTATGCAATGGACTGAGTATTTGTTTCCCCTCAAAATTCATATGTTGAAACCCTAACCTCCAAAGTGATGGTATTTGGAGGTGGGGGTCTTTGAGAGGTAATTAGATTTAGATGAGGTCATGAGGGTGGTGCCCTCATGATGGGATTAGTGCCCTCATAAGAAGAGACCAGAAAAGTAGCTCTCTTTTTCCTCCATGTGAGCATATAGCCAAAAAGGGAGTCCTCACCACAACCTGACCACACTGGCACCCTGAACTGGGACTTCCAGCGTCCAGAATGGTGAGGAACAAATGTCTGTTTTTTTCGCTACCCAGTCTATGTGTTTGTTTATTTGTTTGTTTGATAGAAGGCCAAGCTAAGGCTAGCAATTGAAGAAGTGAGTCGAAAAGTGAGGTAGGAATTGGCCCTCAGATGATCGAAGTGGAGACTTTGAAGATATTGGAAATGACCAGGGGCATGTTATCATGCAAGTGGGTTACCTTAATTAGTATAATACAACGTTTTATATTTTCTGGGTTTTTTCTCCTCTGTATCCTTGGACTCTTCTGGGTTGCCAAAATAATCACAAAGTTGAGACAAGCCAAGGACATCACCAAAAAGTGAAGGACTTAATTTGGATTCTTAATGTCTGAGAAGTGCCAACTTTCACGGTTATGACTGTAGTACTGACGTGGTTCCGGGGGTGTGATGATGAGGTAACAGCACACCCTGGCTTTTGGGCTCATTGAGGATGCCCACACATCCGCCTCCATTAATGTCTCACCATTCCCAGACAGGCAATAGTGCATGTTTATCAGCAGGTGAGTCGGCATATCCTAGGGAGCCAGGGAGTCTCCTAGGCAGAGAGTCCTCAGTCGGGCAAGTCGTTCTTGGATAGCAGCCAGCTCTCAAAGAGTTCCCACCACGGCCTACTTTTCAGTATGCGATCCAAGTTTTAATTTCGCGCAGATAGAGGTCGGTTTTCGCGCTGTGGGCCAGTGCGCAAGATCCTGGCTTCTGCTCTCCAGCAATCCCGAAGTTAGAGTTCCTAGAGGGATCCAGGAGGCTTCCTGGGGAGGGGCGTGGGTGCCTCGTCTCCTCAGCCTCGCCGCTGCAGAATCCAGGGGTGCGTCCCTCTTTTCCGATTCTTGACGTCAAGCCCCGACCGCCGCGAAGCCTCGCCAGCGCGGTGGAGAGCAGAGGGAGGGGGGCGGAGAGGGGAAGCCATTGCAGCAACAGCTTGGGGGAAGGAGCTGGACGTCTCCGCCGAGAAAAACCGGGGGTGGGAGCCAGAGTAGGGAAGGCAGAGGACCTGCTGTCTCTAGGAGCCGCTGGGTTGCTGCAAAGAGGGGCGGGGAGAGGCGGGGGCTCTGCCTGCACCGCGCTGGCTCCAGCGGTGCCCGCGGGGAATGTGACATCAGCGGCGCCGGGCGCTTGCGGCTGGAGGAGGCATCTCGCCTCGGCTGCGCTGTGCACACCTCGCCCCGGGGAAAGCGCAGACCCGGGCAGGCGGCAGGGATGTCGGCGAAGGAGAGGCCAAAGGGCAAAGTGATCAAGGACAGCGTGACCCTCCTGCCCTGCTTTTATTTCGTGGAGGTGAGTTGGCCCAGCGCCTTGGCATAATGCAGATCCTCCGGGTGACTCCGGAGCCAGTTCGGGTCCCGGACGGTGTTGGAGGCGCGGAGCCCGTGCCTGGGTGCGCGCTGCTGCCCCTAAATGCCCCACGCTCCCCCTTCCCCCAGGTTTCTCGGGCGCTCCCCCGAGTGTGCCTGTGAGTGCCCGCCAGCCAGGGGTGATTAGCACTAGCGATGCCACTGCCAGGTGGCCTGCAGACGGGAGATACCTGTGTGAGTGAGCGTGGGGCTAGTTCCCTGGCCCTCCTGGACCGCCTGGGTGCACAGCGTCGTCCGTGGCCCAGAAGGGCCATGATACCGATATTTCGGGATTTGTGTCCTCAACCTTCGACTACGTATCTAGAACTCTGTGAGATTTCTATAGGAATTCAAATACACACAGCCATGCCCGGGGTGTATGAGGGCTGGGAATGTTTACGTAGGATTAGGAATATTGATTGCTTTATTACACACACAAAAAAACCCCAAAAGCCCTACCCCTATTAAAATTACTACGGTGCTCACATCAGCTTCTAAAATTGGGTCCACATCTCTAGGCATCAATCGGTTGGCCTTTTTCCATGGTTAACAAAAATTATATGCATATACACAAATAGATGTATATGTATACATATGTATATGTATGTATGTATAATATTTTTAAAATAAGTGACATCATCTGATTTTACATGATTTGTACGTGTGCATTTATTCGGTGCTGAGCAGTATTACAGATAAGCAGTTAACATGCAGATGTATTCATAAATGAACCGCTAACTTACCAAAATGCAGCATTTAAGAAGGAAAAATTTATGGGAGGGTTATAAAGATTGACAGGTACAGTGATTCCATGCACTGTGGTCCGTTGCATTAGGAAGACATTTTTAAGCAAGGTTTATTAAATCATAGGTAGAGAAGAGATGTATTGGATAGGTTTACTGAAATCATATGGTTTTAAGCATAAAACTATATTCTGTGTAATTAGAGCCTGGATTGCATAGAGAATTACAAGACTGTTGCTGAATTATAAATATCCTTCCTTGGCTGTCTTTTCAGCCAAATATGGAGGTTTAGCATGTCCAAGTACTAGCTAGTAGATAGTAGATTCTGTATTTGATGATTGTGAGGCTTATCTGTGATGAGGGATAGTCACTGTCTTGAAACTTGGGAGAAGAGACATTGTCAGATTGTTTTTATAGATAGCAGTATATGTGCAAGTTTCTCTTAGGTCTCACAAATTTTAAAAATGGTTTCACTGTTAAGAAAGATGTACGTGATTTGCATAAGTCTCAGAGAAATGATGGGTGACTCCTTCATCCATGACCCATAGAAAAGAAGGAAAAAAATTGACCTGTTTATTTAAAGTAATTAATTGATTCATTTTTTTTTTGCCCTTCCTCTTTTCACAAGGGATTTTGAGGCCATGGTTTAGATAATTTTGTTGAAAGCTAACGAAGAGTTTTATCGAGAAAAAAAATGTGGGCACAGAAGATTCCATGGTGAAAGGGGTAAAGGAATAGAGAGATAGGATCCCTGCCTTGAAGTTAAATCCTGTCAGGCCACTTGTCGCATTGCTAATCCACTGTGGTTTTGTCCAAAAGCACTTTGATTCACGTCTGGATCTATTACATCTGTCTAGGAGACATCAGTTAATTCCTGGCTTCTGCCTCCAGGACGGAGCACCTGAGGTCAGCTAGAAGCTGACCACATTTGGATTGCAGCTGTATGGCTTCGAGGAAAATACTTTCATGAAAGAGGACGCAAACCAGAGAATTAAGGATGTGCCTTAAAAGAATCTATGTGTGCACTTTTGAGGTACCTTTAACAGGAGTACATTATTTTTGATCTAAAATTTTAAAAGTAAAAATGCCTCATAATGCATTTGAAATGTGTCTGTAGGAGCAAACATCTCACAAATGTTAATTCTTTTCCATGAGTGGAAATAGCCCAAAATCATTACCTTCACTTTGACCCATTCAGATACCCTCTACAAATTCCTTAGCAGGGCAAGCTATAGAACAATTACTTGAGGACAGTTCATGGAGTTTCAATGCACATTTATGACATTATGTCTTCGGGGTAACAGATTTCAAAGGGAGAGCCACGAAATTGGATTGCAAATGATCTCTCTGAAACTTAAATGCATGATGAACCACTAAAGAGCCTCCAGAAAATGGGGGAAGACATTAGTACACCAATTATTTAAGGGGTTGACAGAATGCACTACTGAACTCCTTTGGATAGACTCATTTTGAGGCCAGTGAGAATGAGCTTTGTAGCTGCTTTGGAGGATGAATAAATATAGCATGAATTAACATGTCAGTAAAGTGCTCTAGGGTAATGGCACTTTGCTTCCAACATAGTTTCCCCAGACCTTTGTAATTAAAATGGAAAAGTGAAACATGAGTGAATCTTTCATCACATATCAGCCCAAAGAACATATTTCAAGCCTTTTCTGTTACTTCAGACAATAATTTAAGGAACAAAAAGAGGCAAAAAGGACCAGAATTTGAGGAGAAAATAGGACCTAAGAATAAAGTTAGGTTCCTACCATATACCATACAAAAATAAATTCTGGACAGACCAATGATATAGATTTTTAAGAAACAGTTAAAAAACTAAATAATAATAATAACATAGAAGTATATTTTTAGATTTTACAGTGAGAAAGGCCTTTCTTAACATATTACCAAAGTCAGAAATAATACAGGAAAAGACTAACACATCTTTCTACCATCCCAAATAAAGTTTCTCTGTAACAGAAGATGCTCTAAAGAAAGTTTAGAGAAGAAAACAGTCTCTGGGTCTCAAGTCAGTGACACCATGGACAGTTTAAACTTTGCCTTTCTTCAAGCAGTTCAGGCTGTTTCAAATTGCTATTCATGATAGGCATGAAATATGAAGAAACTAACTAGGAAACTGAGGAGCAACTTTCATTCCAACCAGAGGAGGCTAAAATCAAGTTAGACTGAATTATGGCAGAAAAACCTGGGCCTTACAGACAGATTGACCCGGTTCATATACCACCTATGCCACATACTACTTGGATAATTCTGGCCAAGTTAGTTCTCTCATCCTCAGGTTCTACATATGTAATAGAAATTATATGAAGTAATATAAATATATGTATTCATATATGATAGAAATTATAGTAACCATATATCTTAGACTATATAATGAGGTTAAAGCATGAAAGATACCATATATCATACCTGAGCTAGAGTAGGCACTCAGGATGTATCAGTTTCTTTTGCATGGTGTCAGGGTATAGAGATTATATCCTATATATATGCCAAGGTGTTCAGTCACTAAAATCAAGTAATCATGT
Source organism: Balaenoptera physalus (assembly GCF_965194825.1). NCBI lineage: Eukaryota > Metazoa > Chordata > Mammalia > Artiodactyla > Balaenopteridae > Balaenoptera > Balaenoptera physalus. The sequence goes on along the minus strand of NC_138882.1, from coordinate 108,949,705 downwards.
CCCAGCTGACCACCAAACTTGATGTTAAACAAACGTTAAGTTAATGGATAGAACTAATATTTTCTTACATCTTTGGTTTATGCTGCCAATTGTTTATGCTGATAAAGGGGTTTATGGTTGACAGTAATTAAATATATCAATATTACATGGTGATTTGAAAACACACCATGATTTCCAAGATGGTACCTCACTTTATGAACAAGTTTGACAATTCAGTTTTGCATTGTTTGATATGGGAAAAGAAAAGTCAAGTTATGAAAGGAACTCTCAAACAAGCATATCCAAAGCTTTATCAGGTTGAACAGAAAGCAAGTTAAAAGGAACATTCCACTGAAGAAAAGGTTTCTCTCGCCTTTAAAGTTCCAAAACACTCTCCAAGTGATGGCTGTATCACTTACAGTGCAATTGCACCCGGCAGCACGCCTAGAATTAGTAATAGGTCTTTCAGCTTACTAACCCAATATTATACGTGAGAAGGCTGGTTGTCTGTGTGCCTAATGCATTTCCTTTATGCCAAGTGTTACAATGGTGCCACCTGTGCTCAAACTCACAGTTTCATTCTCATTAGTCATCCTGTTCCAAGATATGGGTTCACATTGACTCAGTATGTAATACAAACAAATGATGAATTACTCTTTAAACCAAAAAGATACAAGTTCTTAATAAATAAATGGGAAAAAGATTCTTCTCGTTTAAACATTCTGCTTTATGGCATACATTTTTATTACTAATCTAATATTTACTTTATGGAGGTAAACGAGCAGTGTTTGACCTATATGCAAAGTATTTTTATAGAGCTATAGATGCAGATAGTTTGAAATTTCTTGTTTTTCATACACATACACACGTGCACGTGCACACGCACACACACACACACACACACACGTACAGACATGTACAAACACAGAGGGAGTAAGAATAGCCTCTCTCCACTGAGTGTAAAATAACTGTACCTGAAGTATTACAGATTCAAAATATTTTAAAGACGACAGACTTGAAATTATACAGAAAGTTTTCACTAATTTGAATATTGTACTTAATGATGGATATGTTTCAGGATTTTGTTCATGCAGGTTAATTACTACAGTTTAGGGTCAGTAAACTAGACATTGTGTTCAGGAGTAAAATCCATCATTTCTCTGTTACCATCCTGCCTGAAGAAGTTCAAAAAGCCTTTGTTTGAGCAAAGATACCCTGGTTAGTTCAGTCTGAACGTCATGCCTAGACATTATGGTGTCTTGAGAGACCTTAATATGTTTTTTATTTTTTTCCCACTGGAAAGTGTCCACTGTACCTTTTTTTTTTTAATATTTATTTATTTGTTTTGTTGGTTGCACCAGGGCTTAGTTGTGGCATGCGAACTCTTAGCTGCGGCATGTGGGATCTAGTTCCTTGACCAGGGATCGAACTTGGGCCCCCTGCACTGGGAGCACGGAGTCTTAACCACTGCGCCACCAGGAAAGTCCCTACTGTATCTTAATTGTAGCAAACATTAATTCGCAAGATTTCTGTTTTAGCTCAAGATCTATGTGAAAATTATATAACTCATATGATCTTGCTGGGAAATATAGCTAGCTGATTTCCTTTTACATAAACTTTAGCATCAGTAGGAAGCACAAAATGACAACATTTCTGCATTGCACGTACCAAAATAGTAGCTGCAGGTTTTTTCCCTTTTCTAGATGGCATAGATAGTCCCCTCAAAGAAGTAGTCCAAACCCACCAACAGAGATGAGCTGACAAATCTTTCCTCCTCTTTTAGGGTCACGATGTGCAAAGTCCTTTGGTGAAAAACAAAAATGAAGTACAGACGATAATAGAGTCCTAAGTTTCAGAGAGACTAAATGAGGACATTTCCACAAATACCGAGACCAAGTATTGAACATAGAACCCGCCGTTAGGGAATTCTATACTATTCCTAGGCTCCCCCACTATCTTACTGTGTCTTCATGGACAAATCACTCATAGCAATCTTTGTCCTACTTTCCTCTAGTAGGGAAAAAATGGGTGCCTTCTACCATTCTCAAAGGGATATTAATAATAATGATAACAATAATAACAAGGAATAGAGTCCTAAGTTTCAGAGAGACTAAATGAGGACATTTCCACAAATAGCGAGACCAAGTATTGAACATAGAACCCGCCATTAGGGAATTCTATACTATTCCTAGGCCAGGCCAAGGAGGATTAGGAGAAAAAGCATGAGAAAAATAGAAGATAGGAGTGAAGGGCACGTGAGGGTAATGGGCATCTGTGAGCAAGCCATGGAGATTCCTTTAGGCACTGGAGTTGTCTTAAGTTAGCTTGTTAAATAAAAAGCATTTAGGGCCCAGTTGTTACTGTTTACTTTAGGAATGTGTTACAAATATTATCACAAGGATTTCCTCCCAGTATGTGTATACACAACAGGCTATTTCTCATGCAAGCTCTCAATAACAACAACAAAAAGTGAGGACATGTCTTATTACAGAATTGTCTAATAAAATCATATACTCCTAGAACATTTGGTTTGATTCTCCTATCACAACATTCATTTGATTCTCCTATCACAGATGAGAAAAATGTGGCTTGAAAAGGTTAACCGAGTTACCTAAAAACACACTATGGTTAATATCAGACAAGAATAGAGCCTGTCTCCCGACTTCTAGTGCTCGTTTCTAATTATACTATTTGTAGAATTCCTTACATTAGAGGGTTTCCCCCTGGATTATAACACAATACAGGTCATTCTAATTCTACAAGTGAACAAATTGTGCCGGCTGTTTGAAAGTTCCATCTAAGTACCTTTATGTATTTCATAATACCACGTTGCATTAAACATGTTAAAGCAATTACAAATGGATCCTCTGCTTTTCTAAATTGTTAGGCTCTTTGAAAAGCATGGTTACAGCTAAAAATCATAAAATTGGAAGTGATATTTTTCTTTCTCACTGCCCAATTGTCTACCTACAATTTCACAATTACTTCTCTGGACATGAGGTCTCTGACAGACAGTAAAGGAAAGTGGAAACATTGGAAGGAGTGAGGATACAATTAACAACATCAGTAACAAAATAACTAAATTTTCTTTTACAGTTTAATGTAATTTTTTCATATACATTGATTCATTTGATCTTGAGGAGTAGATCTTAACTCTGTTTTACAAATTAAGGAGGAGTAGATATTAACTGAGGAGTAGATATTAACTCTGTTTTACAAATTAAGTAACTGAGACTCATGAAGGTCCAAGAACTTGCCTAAATCCCAAGCAGTGCTTTTCTCCCCTGTGGGCCACGAGGAGAAAAATGTTTGTATTTAAACTGTGAAATGTCTAATTATGTATCTCTCAGCTTTCTTTGGTTTCTTCTAGAATTAATTAGCTGAGACATGTACTTCCAGATTACTATGGAATGGAGTCATTTCCTCACAGTGAAGTGGATTTTGGAATGTGAAAGCCAAGGACAGAAATGCTAATTTTGACACAATTAGTGTTGAGTTGTTTTTCTGTCAGTAATTTTCACTGAATCAATTGCCTCTTAGGTCCATCACTGTTTGGTTGTTTTTAATCACAAAACATTTACGTTAATCAACATAAAGGAGGATAATTGCTTTCATATTTGCTATCATAAGATGGCTTTTGTACATTCTTCTAAAACTGACATTAGACCATTGAGGTATAAATTAAAGAGAAGGGGAAATACAGGTATTTAAAATCAATGTGTGTTCAGGAAAAGGAAAACAAGGTATCAGTACATTTAGTGGACTGTTGTTGGGGAGTGAGAATCATGGAAATATGTGTGGATATGTTGTCTACAACTTAATGTCCTCACCAAAGCCTGTGCTGTAGGATTGCCTTAGCGGTAAAACCGCCATTTAATAAAGTTCTAATCATGCTTCAGAAACTGGGCCTTCATGGATAGTTTAAAAGAGAACAATCTTATATTAAATACACTCCAAACAGGGGTGCCAAAGTAAAATACCAGGGTGTATTCTGTTTGTACTTCCATGAAAATTCATTTAGTCATTGAATAAATATTAATTTATTGCTTATTATGTACCTTTTGGTTAAATTAATGGAAATAATATGGAATCATTACTGGCATACTTCCTAATCTATAGTAGGATTTCAATGAAGTTTGCCTGAATGGATGGAGTAAAACAAGACTGACAGTTATAAACATAAATTTTTCCTTAACTTTTCTTAGCCAGTGGAGACATTTTTATCTATAAAATAAGTGGTGATGAAGGTTAAGATTAAATCAATCTCCGAGGTCTGTGAGCCTCATTTCTTAATAATATTTATGCTCATTTTATGATCTAGAGCATACCTATGGATTAGTTGAGATTTGAGACTTCAAAGAGAGGCATCACTTAAACAAAGGACTTATAGTTTTAATTTTCATAGAAAATTATTTTAGTTACATAACGTATACATGCCAGTGAAGACAATTTTTTTTGTGGCTATGGTGGAACAAACGATAACTTTTTTTTTTTAGTAATAAAATGTGCTTCTTTGTCAGATATAGTTGTATCCCATATTATATTGTATTTGTTTTATATATTTGTTCATGACTTTTTGATGTATCTCACAATGAAACATAGTACAATTATACTTAATTTAATCACAGCCTTAAGTTGTTGGAAAATAAAAGTTCTTAATATCCCACATTAAGAGCCCCTCTTCAATATCTCCTATATTCATCAATCCCTTTCACAGATACATTCAAGTAAATAAGGTCTTAAGCCGCCTTGGAAAACCATTAGTCTTGAAGGTGGGCTCATAATGTGCATTTAAGTATGATCTAAGTATGTAGGAGACAAGCTTGGAAAAAGAGAGTGATTCATGATACATTGTTAAATTCTCATCTCTGAAAGTAGATTAGAAATTCTTCTCTGGATAATTTATGGATCAAATGAAATAGGCACATAGTATACACTCAATAAATGTTTGTTAGATAAACTAATTATTACATAAGAGAAAATATAAACTTTTACGGTGCTTAAATAAAATGGTTTAAGGATAAACTTGATACCTGAATTTAGTAAACAACTCAAAAAAAGTAACTTAAAAATAATGATGTCTTTAATTCACTAATTTATGTGTATGTAAGATTATCACATTAGATCTCAAAATAAATTTGTTCCTCTTATTCCATATCTCAAATACAGAATTTTTGGTTAATTTCATTTCTCTGGCATTATTACAATGACAATATTTTTTTTCCTTAACTCCTATTTTGTTTGGTATTAAGAAATATATGTTGGACCCCAAAGGTACTATGTATTCTTTTATAAGACTGTTCAGGTCAAAATATATTTGCTTTTTCTATATAAATAAAGTAATCCCACTAATAGTGAAAATAGTGAAAGTTGTCAGGTGACATTCACAGTATATAAAGAAAGTGTACATTATATTATTTTCTGCTATTTCTCAATGCCTTTGGGAAGGTAAGGTCAGTGTTAAAAATTTTTAGCAAGAGGTAGTAGGTATAATGACTATAAACGTGAACTCAGGTTTCTTGAGTTTATAATCTAGCTAATAAACTGTATGATCTTTCACAAACCATGTAATTTTTCCATGTTTCAGTTGCTTCTTCTGTCAGATGGGGATAATAATAGTACCTTTATCAAAGGGGTATTGTGGAGATTGGATGAGTTCAGAAATGTAAAAGTATGAACTTTAAATGGTACCTGGCAAATATTAGTAGCATTAAATTGTGATTCGTACCCATGTTTTTAAAAGACAGGTATATGTTCTAAGGGTAAAGAAATTACAGCTGTAAGGAAAGATTTCAAAGCAATTACTTTTAAGAATTGAAATACAAGTCCCCAGCCTCAGGTCTTAGTCTCTAATTAGGTGTAAAGAACAAAATGCTTTCCAAGACAATACACATAGTACTTGTGTCTAATTATGTAAGAGGAGCAAATCAGGACCTGAGGTTAAAGCTGGGACTACAGAGCTTACTACTCCAAGCCTAGTGCTAGATCAATATTCAGGTAATAAAACAACCACATACCATTATTTTAAACTTTACTGTTAGATCATTGAGTGATTGTAATTAGTCTTTTTAGAGCTGTAAAGATGTAATTTATATTTGGGCATAAAGACATAGAACACATTTTTCCCATTAAACCTAACATATATGTTAGATCTGTTCTCTCTTCCCTATTAATTACCATTGCTATTTGGAGGACTCAATTTGAGCTTTTTGTGTTCTTTAATGTTAAAAAAAATTATTAGAATTCTAGAAATTCACAGTATGCGCATTTTCTATGGTAGAAGTAAACAAAGATCTTTTAACTTGGGGTTTTTCTTTCATCATGTTAACTACACTATGAGAACTGCGTAAACAGTTCTGTTCAAATCATCATCCATACATGCATTAATTTGGTACCTTGAGGGTACCCAGTATGTCAGGTCCTGCCTAATATAAGGCCCTGGGGATAGAGAAGTGAAAGAGACAATTTCTCTGTTCCCAAGGGTCTTTTCATTGAATAAGAGAGAAAGGTGAAGGAACAACTGTCATCCCATATGACAGTTGCTATGACAGAGGCATTCATCGGGCCATCTCTGTGCAGTTAGAGAAAGCGATCCAAAGGAAACACGACAGGAAAGCATCTGGAGCTTGAAATGTGCCCAATTCCTGATATTTTATATTAGAAGTCATTCCCTAGGGAAAACAGAAGTGAAGATGAAAGCAGACCACATCCAAGATATAATTAAAGTTTCTTGAGATATTACCAAAAAAATTAAAATAACATCGGAGAAAACTGCACGGGAAAGAACATTCAAGACCTTGGAATACCATAAAATTAAGAACATGATTTGAAAGTGCCTGCCACCCCTTCGCTCTTGGGGCCATTAAACCCCTTGCACACATGGCTATCTCTCACTTCTGTCCTTTAAATTGGCATTTCCACTGAAGCCTGGGGCTATTTTTTCCTGAAAAGCACCAGACTAGTGCCAGATGGCAATGGTGAAATGTACCAAAGTGGCAGCAGGGTGTAGTGGGACTCATGCTTCCAGGAATTTAACAGATCAGGTTCCAATTGCTGTAAGCCAGGCATGCTGTTTACCTTATCTGGAGCAGGGTCTTCACGTTAAAATGTATCTTAAAATTCCCAGGGAGGTTGTGAGTATTAAATTAGATAATTTATGGGGAAATGTCTAAATAAAAAGTCAATAAATGTTCTTTTCTTTTTATGTAAGAGGAGGTGTTCAATAAATTCTTTCAGTAACAAAGTGAAACGACCTCTAGAAAGGATGGATATTAGATTCGCACAAAAGAAGCCATTTTCATAGGAAAATTTAATAGGAAATCCTCAGAGAAACTGTTGAATAAGAGTATTAAGAGATTTAAGAAGAGTATTAAATAAGTATTAAGATTTAATAAGAGTTAAGAGCAAGGGAGACTTTTTTCAAACTGCGCGCACCCTCTGCAAGCCCTCTTCCCATTTGGGAATTGCAACCATTGTAATTAGCATTTTTGAGACCCGTGAGCAAAGCAGTTTAGAGCATGTTTCCTGGACTTAGGCAGCTGGGTAGGAATCTGGGTGCTCCCACTCGCCAGCTTTGTGACCACTGGCCAATTTATGTGACCTATCTCTGTCTCAGTTTTCTCATGTGTAAATTACGGATACCAATGGACGGTTTATAAGGTGTAGATTGAATGCAGCAATCTATTATATAACTTAGCACTGTCTCTGGCACCTAAGTCCTCAACACTTTCTATGTATGATTAAGAAATTGTCCGTGTTTTCTGTTTATTTAATAGTAATGTCCTGATTTCTCTCAATTAAATTCAGCAAATATTTTCTGGACACCCAAAATTTTCAAAGCACTCTGTGAATTACAAAGGCCTCACTTTGCAGTATCAGATCTTAAGAGAAGGGCTGGTAATATACAGATAACTACAATTCAAGGCAGACTAACAGGGTCTTACAATAAAGATACATATGGAGTCCATGAGGCAGAATCTTCAGTTCTGAATGGAGAGCATGGGGAAGGTTTCAGGGAGAAAAAATTATGTGATCTTACCTTTTATGAGGACAGTTTTTATGGGAAACAAAAGTGAAAATGTAAAGCAGAGACTAGAACATGTCTGTTTGGAACATCAGTGTAATGGGAACATAGGTGTTCATGGGTTGAGAGAGTGGAGAGGAGGTAAAGAGCAAAATTAAACAAGAAAGGCAGATTGAGGTTATAATACAAAAGATCATGCATAATATGAAAGGTCATTCTAGGAAATTTGTACTTTATTTTGTAATTAGTGGGGCACTATTAAAGGCATGATTAGATGTAGATTCTAGAAAAACTAGCCTGGAAGCATTGTGGAAGATGAAACAAATTGTAGAGAGAGTAGTGGTAAAAAATCTAATACATTATATATGGTAGTGAGACTGTCAACGAAATGTGAGGAATGTTTTTTACATCATGACAGCACATGGAGAATTCTAGAACTAAATGGCAATGTAAAAAACCCCTCATTTCACTGATGACAAGTAAGACCCAGGAAGGTTAAGTGACTTGCTCCAAATCCCAGAAGCTAGTGGAATAAATGAGGGGAGAAACTGGATTTTGCTGGTTCTGAGGCCAGCACTGATTTTCCTCAATTGCACTGCCCTGTTTTAATTGGTATCTATGCATGTCATATAAGCCACATCCATTCTATTTGTGAAAACTAGATTTTTAGACCTTGAATAATGTAATAGACTCATTCTGACCTACTCTTAATGACCCTACAGTGTTAGTGTGCTTTTTATAATCTATATAGTTAACCTAAATATGCTACAATTATGGTGAAGTAGTTTTATAAAGCACAAAGCCCTATACTATATTATCAGTTATTATTATTGTTCATGTTTAAGGGAAACATTTATCTGTATTAGCTACAAGGCACAAATGCTAAGGAATGTCATTAAAGATTGTACTGTAGGAAATGGAAAATTCTGTCATCACTGTGTGTGTTGACCTATGACAACATGCTTATCAGCCACCAGCTTTAATAAAATTACTTTGATCTGCTAATATTTCTTCCTGTTTTAATTTCATTTGAATATAATGCATTTATGTTTTAAAGTTCACATTTTATATGACTTGGGGATACTTATCAGAATTGATTCCAAGCCTCCCATTTAAAATTTGTTATTAATATAAAAAACATTCTTTTTCTCTTAGGTTATCTCTTGGATATGAGTAGTATGAAGATACACAATTATATTCTTTGGTTCTTGTGACATTAGTCATATCAAAACCAAGTTAATTGAACTTTGAAGTTTCCTGTGCAAGTGTTGTTCTTCAAAAGTAAAGGTGATATTATTTAAATCATCATACGTCAATGATGTTATTTAAATCATCATGTATCAATGACTCTCAACCTGCAGCCTTGGGCTCTCTTTAGCCCAAGATTGGCATCTTAATCTCTTTTTGACATTTTGATAACTAAGAGGCATCTCAGTTTTCCTATTTCCAAAACAAAACCTTAGATTCCTCCTACTGAAGCTTCTCCCAGCCTTCCCCATCCCAGTAAATGACACCCCCAGCCCAAATGCTCAAGCCCCAAATCCTTGAAATCAACCTTTACTGGTTTTTCTTCAATATCCAACTCATCAAGAAATCCAGCCTTTTTCTCTCCAAAGTTATATCCAGAATCTGCAAACTTCTCTACATCCTAGTAAAACCTGCCATCGTCTCTTGCCTAGATTACTGCAATTGTCAGGCATCCACTAGCAGGTAAACTCCACGAGTGCAGGGAGTTTTCTCTATTTTGTTTACCATTATATTCTTCACCCTTAGGGCAGTGCCTAGCACATACCAGGCACTAGATAAGTATTTGTTGGGTTTTGAAGAGCCTTCTAATTTTTACCCTGCTTCTATCTTTAACCCATCACAATCATTCTCAACCCAACTGCCAGAGTGATCTTTGTAAAATATATTTCAAGTCTTACTGCACCTCTGCTTAAACTCTCCAAAGTTACTTCCAAACGTACTTTGAATGAATAAAACACTAATTCTGCCATGGCCTTCAATTCTCTGCAAAGTCTGGTCCCAAATCCATCTCTCTGACTTCATCTTATATCACTGCTCCCTTTTGACTATGCCTCTTACCTGGTTTTTATATGGTTAGTTCATTCTTGCCCACTCAAGTCTCTGTTTAAATGATTCCTATTAAGTAGGCCTTTCTTGATCTAAAATAGCAATCCAGGCACTCAATTACCACAGCCCCCTGTTTTATCATCTTTGTAATATATGTTCTTTCTAGTATTATAATTTTTAATTGTTTATCTGCCTTCTTCAGCAAGAATGAAATCTTCATCAGAATAAGGACTTGGAGTTTTATCATAGCTGTATTCCCAGGATGTAGAACAACTCCTAGAACTAGTAGGTTTCAATAGATATTTGTTGATTGAATAAGTAAATGAGCCATGAATATCATATATGGTAATTGATCCTCTGTGACTATGATGCCACCAGTTTATAAGTGTCTCAGAGGACTCTGAATTTACCATGGCTATGAAAAAGGAGAAGAATGGAATTGACATGTCTGTAGGCTAAGAGCAAGTGAACTACCTGAATGAGAAGTAAAAGTTTGTTATTATCAAGATGCTAAAAGCAAGTAAGCTACATGACTTAGATAAAATGTCATGATAGAGTCCATAAAATGTTTCGCTAACATTGATATATACCTTGTATTTGTCTTTTTCAAACTGGCATCAGAAAAATCAATATTATCTAGCAAATGCCGTCTTTTGAAACACATTTCGTTTGCCCTGTTCTCTAAAACTGTTATACTTTTCTCTTTAAAAATTGCTCTATTATTTTTACTCACAAGTTCCTTAGCAGAGATCATTATAAGAATAAATCTTTTCTTTTTGAAAACTGTTTTCCTAATCTTCAGATAATTTCCCTTCTCTGTATTGCTGCATAAAAGTAGCATTGTTCACACTATTTTCTTGGTTACAACATAACTAGAGAATAAAATTTCTAATTCCTGACTATATAGACCTTTTAAAATCTCTTTTTAAATCTCATTTTAAATGCAATCAAAAGATGATTTTATTACATATATATCAATTCTATATCTATGCCAAAGCTAGCACACGCCGTCTGTTAAATTTCTTACATTCAAAAGAAAGTTGTCGTTGAGTACCTCAAAAGATAAAAGATACCTTTGAAAGACAAGGATGTTTGAAGCAAACATTGTCATTTAATCCATCACACTGACCAGTAGTAAAATACAGTATAGGAAAACAATGTCCAAAATTACTTTTTCCCCAAATATTATAAACATTTTTTTCAAATCCCTCTTTCTTAAAAACCAAAATTGATGTAAAAGACAAAGAATAAAAGATACTTTTTTTAAAAAGTCAGAGAAACAAATATCAAAAAGGAAGAAAAATATGATTCCTATTTTGAAGACAGAAGAAGGTCTTGAAACATGTTTCAATAGAACTATAAAAAATATTAATATATGGATAGAAAAATACATGAATAAAAAACTGGAAAAATTGGCAGTTTCAAGAAGGCTGATGTCTGAAAGGACTAAAATACATAATATTAATGAAGGACATATTTTCTCTCATATTAATTTATTATATGTATACATATATATTTGAAAGACACTATGATGTATATTACTAGTTTAAATATTAAAACGAGTAAGGTTAGGTCTCTATCTTAAGGAGATTTTCATTTGGGAAGCAGGACAAAAGCTATAACTAATTTATACCAGATAACTATAATAAAGAACAGTGATAGAAATTTCATAAAAAGAAGTACTGGGGAATTAAGAAAGAGGAAATTACTCTCAAAAAGGATCACCAAGTAAGGCAAGTGAAAAAGGTGACATTTGATGAGTATATTATTGTTAATAGTTATAACAGCAACAATAAAACTAACATTTAAAAACTAGTCTTCACTCCAGGTATTGTTGAATATGACTTGTAATACTTCATTTAATCCTTTAAACTGCCTGTGATGATGGGTACTAGCAATGTATCTGTTTCATAGATAAGAAAACAGGTTTAAGAAAACCATTTCCAAGGTCACACTGGTAGTGAACAGAAGAGCTTATTTTCAAAGAACCTCCTAGGTGACTTGAAAACCATATGGCCCCACTGGATTCACTACAGTATGTAGAATTCTGAGTGTCTCTCCCCATTTACACACACACACACCCCCACACACACACGGAATAGCACATTAATTCCATGGCTATGTAATATCTTCATTGGCACATTTGAGCAGATTCTGAAGTAATCCACAAAATTCAATGGTGAAGAATGTCCTTAATAGGGAAGATTTACTTAATTTTTAGATTTACCAAATTGATAAAGTTTTGTTCACCTTTCTATAGAAGACATCAAACTCACTTTACCAGGGCATGAACATTTAAAAATGAGGTAATCAGATGTTATCTGGGTGATGTCTTATGTAGAAGACCTAAAATATGAACTAATGGCATCAAGGAAAGAATGTAGATCATCAAATCTGGTTAAATATTTAACATTCAAATTAAAGGAGGGAAATTTAATCTAAATTTATTGAAACCATATTTTGAAGATAATGTTTATGCTACATGATACATATTTTTAACTACAGATTTGCAAATAGAAACTCTTCATTAAACAGAACTGTAGGCTACACTGTACCCCATTCTTTGACGCTAATTGTATTTCATTACCCTAAAACTCTACTCCCATTTTTGGAAGGGAAGCATAGAGTAGTGGTTAAGTAGAGGTTACAATTCATGGCTTCAAAATCCAACCTCTGCCACTTGCTAGAGGAGACTGGGCTTATCTACCTGCAAAGTGTGGATAATAGTAGCACTTATGTCGTAATAGAAAGTTTTTAGTTAAATGAGTTAATATCAATTAATAAAATTAATTAAAATTTCTAAAACAGAAAATTGTCTGACACATTAAGTGCTATTTGAAGTAGTTGTTAAATTAAAACTAAAATATATTTAAATGGATTTAAATGGAAAATATGAAATGTTCACATGAACCATGAAGTATTGATTTATTGGTGAAGACTGGAAGCTACTATTCCTTACAGGAGAAGGAAGTGGTGAGGAGGAATGACCAGATATTCAGAGTGGTCAAATGATCATGGATTCTAGTAAGAAAAATGTAAGTGTTTTGACATGCTTTTTGCTCTCTTTATTGGAAAGCATCCATCTGAAAACCAGAAAGTGCCAGATTAATCTTCATACATTATTAATTTTTCCAATAAAACTAATTCTCACCTCAAAAAAAAACCTCTTGGGAATAGAAGGCATAATGCTGCCTTGTAAATTTGTTTATTTTTTAAACCAAATGACCAGAAATCATGGATGGTCAATAATATTTTTATCAAAACTTGCTCTGTTTTGTTAAATAAATATTGTTTCCTCCACAAGCAACAAAGCCTTAAACTAGATAATTTTTTCAGTGTTACAGAAATCTGCATCTTCAGATTCTGAAAGGACTAGCATTAACAATATATTTGCAGTACTTTTTCTCTATCCGAGAGCAGGTGTCTCACTAAGTTTATGATCCTGATGACCAAGCCCATGTCTTGTTTGCCATATTATAGTAAGGACCCACATAGTACCTGGCACATTGTAGGTTGAAGGAATGAATAACTGAATCCATAAAACAAAGTCTAGAAAGTAAATTGTGCCTAGTTTAGGTTTAGCAGACAAACTAGAGGGTGTCCAGTAAAATTAGAATTTCAGATAAACAACAAATAATTTTTAGCATAAGTATCTCCCAAATATTGCATGGGGCACACTAACACTAAAAATGATTTATTACTTACCTGAAATTCTAATCTTATTGAGTGATCTGTACTTTCATTTGCTAAATCTGGTAAATCTCGTCTAGCTATGGTAATGAATTAATATTTATTTGTTTATTCAGTTAGTCATTTATCAACAAGTATTATTGCTTCATTAAATTGTTAAATGATGTATTGCTTGCCTACCATGTGCCAGGAACAATGCTATGCCTTGGGGACCCAACAATAAATAACACTGGCAGACTCTTACTTCATGGAGCATGTATTTCAGTGAAAGACAGGGGGAGAAGAAAAATAAATAAGTGAAGTATTAAATTGACAAGGCAATTTCAGTTATGAAGAACTCAAGCAAGATGATAAGGGTTTAGAGGGAAAGATGGATCAATGACTACCTTAGATAGTACAGGAAGTCATCATTAAAGGATGAGGAGAGGTCAGTCAGACATAGAGCTGGGGGAGAGCACAAAAGGAAGAAGAAACAGCAAATGCAAAAACCCCTAGGTAGAAATGAATTTGACTGTTACAGAAAAAGAGTGAAGACCATAGGACTATATCAAACTAAAAAGCTTCTGCACAGCAAACCATCAAAAAATGAAAAGGCAACCTACCAAATGGGACAAAATACTGTAAATCATATACCTTATAAGGGGTTAATGTCCAAAGTATTTATAAGGAACTCATACAACTTAATAGCAAAACAAACAAACAAAACCCAAAAAAACAAAAACCAAGCAATTTGATTATAAATTGGGCAGAGGCTCTTAATAGACAATATTCCAAAGAACACATATGGATGGCCAACAGGTATATGAAAAGATGCTCAACATCACTAATCGTGAAGAAATGTAAATTAAAACCACCATGAGATACCACCTCACACCTGTTAGAATGGCTACCATCAAAAAGACAAGAAATAACAAGTGTTGACAAGGATGTGGTGAAAAGGGAACCACTGTGCACTGTTTGGGAATGTAAATTGCTCCAACCATTATGGAAAACAGTATGAAGGTTCCCAAAAATATTGAAAATAAGACTACCATATGATCCAGGAATTCCACTTCTGGGTATTTATCTGAAGAAAACTAAAACACCAACTGGAAAAGATATATGCCCCCACTATGTTCTCTATAGTATTGTTTACAGTAGCCAAGACATGGATGCAACCTAAATGTCCATCAATGGATGAATAGGTAAGGAAAATATGGTACATATATACAATGGAATATTATCCAGCCCTCAAAAAGAAGGAAATATTGCCATTTAGGACAACATGGATGGACTTTTAGGGCATTATGCTAAGTGAAATAAGGCAGCCAGAGAAAGACAAATACTGGATGATCTCATTTATATGTGGAATCTAAAACAACAACAGCAATAAAAAAACGAATTCATAGCTACAGAGAAGAGATTGGTGGTTGCCAGAAGTGGGGAATGGGCAGTGGGGAAAATGGGTAAAGGGGGTAAAAAGTTACAGACGTTCAGTTATAAGACAAATCAGTCCTGGGGATGTAATGTACAGTATGGGGACTATAGGTAATAATATTGTATTTATATTTGAAAGTTGCTAAGAGAGTGATCTTAAAAGTATTCATCATAAGAAAAAAAATTGTAGCTATGTGTAGTGATGGATGTTGACTAAACTAATTGTGGTGATCATTTTGCAATATATACAAATATTGAATCATTATGTTGTACACCTGAAACTAATATAATGTTTTAGGTTGATATATGTCAATTATTTCTCAATTAAAACAAAAGTGAAGTCCCATTGGATTGTAGTGGGTAGGGAGCTGGGGAATAGTATAAATATGGTATAAAAAGATGTAAGAAACTTAAGTAAGAGCCAGATCATGCAGAAACTTGCATTCCATGGTGTGATATTTGGATTTTATTCAAGTAGAATGGGAACCACTGGAGTACTTAAAATGGGGAGTGTTATGACTTAAAACATTTTCAGAATATTTGGAATGCTGGGCTGAAAATGGATAGATGGGGTGGGGAGGGTAAGCGTGAAAATGGAACAGCATTTAGGAGGTAATCCAAGAGCAAAGGGGAGGCATGACATGGGTTCAGAGCAGGCTGGTGACAGAGGTGGATGACTTAGAGCTTTATTTTGAAGGCAGAAGCAATAGTAAGTATGAATGATTTTAATTCTGAGATCAGAGAGGAGCGGTGAAAGGGAGAAATACATGTTTCTTATTTCAAGATGTACTGATTCTATGTATGACCTGTGTATAAGAGTAAATTGATCTCCTATGTCCTTCATTTTCAGTTGCCTATATTGGCATCATCGG
Source organism: Balaenoptera physalus (assembly GCF_965194825.1). Classification (NCBI taxonomy): domain Eukaryota; kingdom Metazoa; phylum Chordata; class Mammalia; order Artiodactyla; family Balaenopteridae; genus Balaenoptera; species Balaenoptera physalus. The sequence continues at coordinate 108,933,652 of NC_138882.1, read as the reverse complement.
TGGTTAGCCTGTATTTCCTGGAACTCACGGATGTCTTCAAACCTGTGCACTCTGGATTCAGCTGCTATGACCGGAGTCTTAGCATGCCATACATTGAACCCACACAGGAGGCAATTCCATTCCTCATGCTGCTTAGCTTGGCTTTCGCCGGACCTGCAATTACGGTAAGAATTGCCCCCAAATAGTGTTTGTCAGCCCCAGAAGATGAAGAATGACCACATTTATGTAATAAATGGGTTAAAAGTAAACCAAAAACTTTCTGATATGTTTCCTCATTAACGTATTTTTCATGTGTTCATGTCATATCTGAAGTCTGGGAAACTGTGGGGAAGAAACAATTCTATAGCAAACAGACTTTCTTCTCAAAAGTGCATGTTGCTCTCACTTTTTACCAGGTTAGCACTTTTTATTGATTCTGAGCACTGGGTATCCACAACTGTACAGTGAAGAGGGCACAAGTCACATTCCTGCCCCCCCCCACAAAATAAAATACTTTAGATTCAGAACAAGCACTTCACTTGCATTTTAAAATATATGACATAAAGAAATGCCCTAACCTACTGAAATTGAATTAAAAACATAATTGTTGGGACTTCCCTGGCGGTCCAGTGGTTAAGACTTCACCTTCCAATGCAGAGGGTGCGGGTTCGATCCCTGGTCAGGGAGCAAATCCCACATGCCTCATGGCCAAAAAACCAAAACATAAAGCGGAAGCAACATTGTAACAAATTTAATAAAGACTTTTAAAAAAAACATAATTGTTTTTAGTTTGCTAACATACACATTGTGAATAACACACTTTTCAATAAATTCATTAATAAATAACACTGGCCTAGCTTTTACACCATCTCTTATACCCCCAGAATCTACCTAAAGGACAAGAAACATGTTTCAGGGTTAATATTTATTTCTAACAGTAGGAAATCTTACTTTACTTTTATCATGCTCATGAATGTCAGAGGAAGTGGTTATTAAATAAAGAGCTGTATTTGAACGGAGTTTTTATAAGATTCCCTAATGAATTGGTCTATTCTGGTTCAGTACGGCAGCAGTTTTAGAAAAGTCTCTGCGTAGACCTATACTTTTATGTAGTTATGGAGAAGCCACAGCAGTGAGAAGCCTGAACACCACAGAGAAGAGTAGCCCCCACTCGCGGCAACTAGAGAAAGCTCGCAAGCAGCAATGAAGATCTGACGCAGCCAAAAATAAATAAATAAATAAATTTATTTACTAAAAAAAAATTTCCCTATATTAAATAATCATAACATGCTATCTACACTATAAATAAATTATATAAAATATTCTCAGAAGATAAAACTGGAACTTAATTTCCCCTGGAACTTTATCATACTTAAAAGATCTCAAAATACTTCATAAATAAATGAGTTATTTGAGCTTCAGTAACTCTGGGGTGATTGGAACTATTAATGATGTACTTGGAAGTAGCTGAGACTCAGACTAATAAAAACAGATTTAAAGTGCATTATTGCTCAGAATAACAGCATTTGCTGGTCATTCCTCTAAATGACTTATAAGAAATCTACATCATCCAGTCATTTGACAAGAGCAGAAAGAATACATGCTTTAAATCTAGTAGACCAGAAAGCATTTCTCCTAGTTGGAATGTAATACAGAAATTTATTGTAGTTGATATAGTATTTGAAACAAAATACAGAAGGTACTGTACAAATGCTCATGATTCTGCTGAAAAGACTATGTTGATATTTAATCATTTAAATAATTTGCTTTTTATATACCCAGAAGTCTTTCTTCCCTAGGGTGTTTTACTAAGTGGCTAGGAAAGCAAGTCTAATTGTAGCTCTCTCTGCCAGCACTGTTGATCTCACATTGATCCCCTTGCTGACACTGTTACATGTCCTGGAGACAATGACCTTGGCCTCATCATTGTGTTCCTTCTTCTCTGACTCCCTCATTTCCAGTAATAAATTCTCAGTATGCAATTAAGGATGTTTTCTGGGGGATTCTGGGTCAACGCTTTCTTTCTGGAGCCTTGAGAAGTGAAAGAACAAATCTGCTATGTCTCCCTCTACCAAGTTGACCTGGGGAAACGAATGCCAACTCCTTCCACAAAGACCGCCTGAATTCCTGGGTCTCTACAGGGCCTCCGTAGCTGCTGCAATGCCTCTTAATGGCACAGGAAGCAAACTAGGGAAATATTTACACCACAGCATCCCTAATTTTCCCCATATCATTCAGGATATTCCAGGATGTCAGTCATTCTTTTCTTCCACACTGGCTACATGGATTTTGAGTAAACAATTTGATGGTAAAACAAATCCTGACTTTATGGGCATCGGATACTGTCTTCCACACCTTTCTCTCTAAACAAATATCATAGCTTTTCTAAATTTCTTTCTAATTTCATTTTCCCTCTGTTTTTAAGGCCTTTCCCCAAAACACTGGTCCTATTGTGTCTGTAGTCATTCTGTTCTAGAACCATAATTCTGTCTCTAATCTTACTACATACGTTTCTGCTCCAACTCCTTTCCCCCCCCCTTCCTGAAAGTGGAAATAACAGACTCTAATCCCTGACTTTCAAGGATGCCACTTTCTTTTTATCTTTATGGCAGAGTATTAATCTGTTCCAGAATGGAGTGGTGGGGGAAGCAGAGAGGCAGGCTGAAGTCTTCCTTTGGAAATGCTTTCAGAGCCCATTTGCGTGAGGAGAGGCACTTTCTATTTTCACCCATTCACATGAAGAGAAGACAAAGCAAAACAAAAGACCACACATGGGTAATATTCTTTGAAAGGACGTTTATATGAACAAAAGGAAGATCAACTAATTTTTTATACAGGCATTTACATATAAATCATTTAGTGTTTGCTTCTCAGGGTTTTTTTTTATGCTTTGAAGGGTGTTTTAAAAATACCTTGTCTTCGTGATGTTGTACAAGAAACTGAAAAAATTCCTTGCGTGTCTGTGAAATGCCTATTCTTATTTCTCTGAAATAGTCCTTAAATTGGAAAATTTCATCCTTAATATTAACTTTTCATTTACTTTTAAGTGATGATGAAACAAGCATTTTGTTTAGTCCTTTGGAGATTGTTTCTCAGGGAAAATAGCACAGAATATCTAGGCTTATCATAAATCTTCATGAAGTCTACATGAATAGAAAAAATGTATATGTTCTCTTCCTTGGAAGTAAAATTTTATTGTATATGATTAAAGGATAAGTATATCTAATTTTATAGAAGATTTGTATTGAACTTTGATTATAGTTTCTAGAAGGTAATCTAAGCTTTAGGAGACTATACAATCTCCTTTAGGTGGCTATTCCAAGGGCAGTATCCATGTAATAATAAGCAATATATTTCCTCTCTACATCTCCCCTGAAGCTGAGTCACTTTAGAATCTCTTCCAAAAATCTGTCCATGATATTTGACATGCAAAAAAAAATGGTATTGTTTCTTTTCAGGCTTGTATACAGCATAAACAGAATATTGTGAGAAGATGCTTGTCATAGACTGTTTTATATTTCCAAATGACAAGATCAACAAATAATTTTCTTGTCAACACCTAATCCCTGAAACTAAATTGCATCACAACAGTGTGCCATTCAGAACTGGGAAACAAGCCGGTGCATTTGGAAATACATCAGGAAGCAGCTCCCCTTTCCCTGAAGAGAATTCTATCTTTAAAGCAAATTAAGGGACTTCCCTGGTAGTCCAGTGGTTGGGACTCCACGCTTCCAATGCAAGGGGTGCTGGTTCAATCCCTGGTCGGGGAACTAGGATCCCACATGCCACGTGGCACAGTCAAAAGATTTTTTAAAAAATGCAAATTAAATCATTTTGAAAATTCATACAATGACATGTAGGTCAAGGTTAAATGAATAGTAGTGTGAGGAGAAAATTAATGTGCTCCGTAGAGAAAGGGAGGGTTGGGTGAAGTCAAAATACTGACAAGAAACCTCTATCCATAATCAAGCCAAAGAGTATGAAAGCACTCTCCTGACATATGAGTTTTGAGCATATTAAATGACTAAATTAAAACTCCGGAAGTCTCAAGGTCACTTAAGATAATAACTGTGGTGTTGTATAAGAAACATTTCCCTAATGGCACTGAACAAATAAATTCTTATATAATTTAACATTCATGGATAAGATGTGAATCACTATTTACATGTATAATTACAAAGAAAGAAACAAAATTATTCACAGAATTATTATTGAAGAAGTGAAGATGAAATCAATCTCAATGCATTTCAGAACACATTTCAGAAATGAGTAGTTAATTTTTTTGAAATGATGAATTTGAGATAACCATGATATTATTCTACATGCATGGTGGGTCATGTCATGTCTTTCTGTGCAGAATAATCTGTTGTGTTTCTATGTCTAAATTAAAGTGATAATGTAGTATGATATTTTTCAAGAAGTATAAATAATTAACTTAGTATTCAATGATTTGAAAAAAATTTCTCTTGATTATTTCTATTTGATTGTTCATAAAGGAGTTTATCATGTATGCCACAAGATTTTCACACATGTATGGTGATTGGTTGAGTTTCATTAGGAAAGTTATTTTTATACAAATAAAGGTTCTTTATAATTGTACACACACCATATTGCCTATGATACTAAATATAGCAGATTGAACATTTGAAGCATAAGGTCATAGACTTACAGTCATTATTTTAAAAAAAGATAATTTTAAGTACTTTATAAAATAAGTGTTAAGTTGGTATTGAGAACTGGGAAGTTTCGCTTGGAAAATATGTTTCAGCTCATAATCATGGTGATAATCTTTAAAATGACATGATCACTTATATCTAAGGGACTGCCATTCCTTACTTTTCTCAGTTCCACATTTTTACCCATATCAACTCTAATTTCACAATAATCTCTTTGGCACAGTAACCCCAAATATTTGAGATTTTTTGCATAAATAAAACTCATAATTTCAAATCTTGCTTTTCTTAAACAGAATAACTACCAGCCCAAATGCCTAAGGTAATTAGCCAACGAGAATCCCACAGCGAAGGTAACAAAAGCAAATCCCACAATGCCAGGCACTTTGCTAGATAGTGAGGATAAAAGGTAAAAAAGAAATAAATGGTCTTCCCTCAGAGGGTCATAGTCAAGTGAGAAATAATCAAATGAATAATCAAAGTGCACTAATCAAGCTATGCTAGAGGGAAGGACAAGATACTAAGGGAGCCACATAGAAGGGGACATAATTCAATTTAGGGTATAGTAAAGAATTTCAGGGAAAAGCTCCTGAAGGAAATGATGCCTAAATATATTGAGTTTCTTCACTGATGTCCTATGTCCTAGAATCCTACCGCAAGTGCCCTGTTCCTTATCTTAAGTATGGTCCTCTGTTCACTGTAAACACATTTTCTAAATATTTCATACCTAAGACGTATTACTCAGTATGAGTGGATAGCTCTTCAGAAATTAGCCACATCAGTTCCATTTCAATTGTCCTGGAGGGTTTTCATCCAGAAGTTACTGCTTACCTAGATTCTCTTATAATCTACATTCTCCAATAAGATAGCTACTAGCCACATGTGGTTATTTCAATTTTAAATCTAATTGATTTACATTTTAAATAATTAACTAAGTACAGTGAAATGAAATTAAAAATTCAGCTCCTCAATTGCAGTAGCTAAATTTCAAGTGCTCAGTCGTCAGTAGTGCTGTTTCAAGTGCTCAATCGTGGTTACCATATCGGACTATGCAGAAAATATGTCCATCATCACAGAAAATTTTATTGGACAGCTCTGCTTTAGGAAGCACCTTTCTACCCTCATGTGTGCTTTTCATGGGTTCATCCTCCTGCTCAATCCCAAATTATTTTACTGAAACTATATGCTAATAAAATATTCCTGATTCTAACTCTGATACTTATTTTATTCTCCCCTCAGGCATCTTGTTTTCTTGGTTTTAATAATGAAATGTCAAGATTCTAAGAGTTAGAGCAGAATCAGTCACCATGTGATTAATCAGTTAGGTGTCACTGGGTATTGCTGGGCATAGGGTCACAGTCTTAAAACAAATTAAGGGACTTCCCTGGCAGTCCAGTGGTTGGGACTCCGCGCTTCCAATGCAAGGGGTGCTGGTTCAATCCCTGGTCGGGGAACTAGGATCCCACATACCACGCGGCACAGTCAAAAGATTAAAAAAAAAAAAAGCAAATTAAATCATTTTGAAAATTCATACAATGACATGTAGGTCAAGGTTAAATGAATAGTAGTGTGAGGAGAAAATTAATGTGCTCCGTAGAGAGAGGGAGAGTTGGGTGAAGTCAAAATACTGACAAGAAACCTCTATCCATAATCAAGCCAAAGAGTATGAAAGCGCTCTCCTGACATATGAGTTTTGAGCATATTAAACGACTAAATTAAAACTCCGGAAGTCTCAAGGTCACTTGAGATAATAACTGTGGTGTTGTATAAGAAACGTTTCCCTAATGGCACTGAACAAATAAATTCTTATATAATTTAGCATTCATGGATAAGATGTGAATCACTATTTACATGTATAATTACAAAGAAAGAAACAAAATTATTTAACGCAACTGCGTTAAAATGCCAGGATGCTATCACACCCTTGACCAGTATGTAGGAGCATAGAAGATCCAGTAGTGCTCTTTACAGTGCCCTGATTGCTTACTTCTCACTGCTCCCTCAAATACTCAGGAGACATTGCTCACATCTCTAAAGGTCTTACGAAAAATACATCTTTACTTTATTGAAAATATGGCATGTTAAGAGATAACTTATACTTCATTTGTACCCGTTAAGTCCATTTTGAACACCCTCTTGTCTTTGCAGATTATGGTAGGGGAAGGAATTCTCTACTGTTGCCTGTCCAAAAGAAGGAATGGAATTGGCCTGGAGCCCAATATTAATGCCGGAGGCTGCAACTTCAACTCTTTCCTTAGAAGAGCTGTCAGATTCGTTGGTGGGTGTGGGAAACCACAAAGAAAGGAAATGTTTTTCAAATAGAAATGTTATATTTAATTACAGATATTAAGTCCTTAAAGCTATAATTTAGATGTATAATGTCAAATACATGATGAATTTTACATTATTTTTAAAAATCCCATTAAAACACCCAAATTTGAGTTTTGCATCTAAAATGTGTTATTTACAGTTATAATCTCTGTTTGAGAGCCAACATGCCATACATTTCAGTATATTTTTGTCTTAGCTCTGGTAGAAGCATGAATTTACTTTAAAATAGTTTCTTGGATCTGTGTTCATTTTTTAAAATGGAGAATAAATGTCAGCAGGCCAGTATGAATGGATAACCCTTCGGAAACTACTTTAGCCACATCAGTGATTCCATTTCAATTGTCCTGGAGTGTTTTCACCGAGAAGTTACCGCCCATGGAAATGTCACCATAGAGTACGGCATCAAGGCTATTTTTCCTTGGTTATATCGTCTAACTTTACCTCCTATTTTATGAGACCTACAGGAAATCAATGGGCCTGCATCAGAATCAAACCAGATCTAAGCCTTCATCTCTTCTGATTAGCATGTGACTATCTTAATATTGTTTGAGTCACGGACCTTTTTTTTTTTAACTGAGTTGAAAACTCAAGCCAAAGTACATCACCCCAATGTAAATGTTTTGATTCCCCGTAAATCAGTAAAAAGTTATTTCTACCTTTAATGTCTCAGCTGAAAGGAATACGTAGCTTCATTTAATACCTAGTAGATAATTAAATACAATCACCTCTCCCGCTAGAGGAAAAAATCTGGTCTAAATCATGCCCTAGACTCTGCCCCACAATGAAAGGCACATCTTTGCCACACAAGGGACTATACAGCAAGAATAATCCCCTTACCAGGGTCATGAACTAAGACAAAGAAGTAAAACTTCAGGACATATAGCTGATCTCAGAAGAAGTTTTCCTAATGTAACAAAATGCTGTGGCAAAGGGGCACATAACCTCTCTGAAAAGCCTCACGATGATGAGGATGGGCCAACCTATCCTAGAGAAGCGTGCCCCAGAGTCAGCAATGCCCATCCCCTGGGGGCCCTAGAGATTCTCATTCTCCAAAGGTAAAAATGGGTGGGTTTCCTCACTTATCCATACTCCTCTCCAAGATCTTGCATGCTGCTAGGAATTAGAATGTATAAATAAAAGTCCAGTGTCATGAATCCGGGTGAGTGGGTGGAGAAATAATTGGGAGAGTGGTTTTTAGGTGACAATAAGCAGAGAAGGAAAATACAAAAAGAGGTAACATACAGGCCAACCATCTTGGTGTGGAAGAGTCCACTGATGAGTTAACCAGGTGCCTGTCACAGTGATTTCTATGAGCAAATCATAAATCAGAATCCAGGCTAGCAAGTCAGAGTGACTCCAGGGTGTCTAGACAATGTAGAGGGAGAAGGTGAGTTCAGATCATGTGTATGTGAGCAGAGCTAGATTCCCAAGGATAAAGCCAGGCAAGGGACTTGAAGCAGGAATGGAGTTCGAGTGTACAAACCTGCATCAGGGTTTGTGAGTTTATGGCTTCATACTGGGCCCAGGAGATAAAAGAAAGATAGAATTTCAACCGGGAGGTTTAAGAATATCATCTCCGAATTCCAAACATGAAGTAAGCCTCCCTACAACTCTGTACTTGTATGATTATTGTTTCCATGACAAGGTTGGCCTGCACTTTTCTCTGTTTTAATTAGAATTCCTGGTATGATTAACATTTTTGGCAACTGTGGCTGCAGATAGGGACTCCTGGGGAGAGAGAGCCCTGGAAGCTCAAACGTGCTAAGCAATTTACAACGATTTTGAATTTTGCTTCATTCCCCATGTTTAATTCTTCTCAAATCACACAGTTGTCACCTTAACATTTTCCAAGTGTCTGTCAAGTGATCTATGGTTAATGATATTAAGAATTGGCCCAATTTAACCAAACTGACAAAAATACCTCAAATGACTACTTTGGAAATACTCATTGCCCTTATTTTGGATTTCAGTATCTGTTTGAAAGTTTAGGCATTTTCTTTACTATCTTCCTGAAATAAACTCAGAGAAAATGATCACAACAGATGTGAAGGTTGTCATGTTAATGTGTAATAAGTGTGGTTGATGATGGCACATCAGCATTAAGCACTAGCTTGGTAACAGTTTCTTTCCTTTTGCTTATAGGTGTTCATGTGTTTGGACTGTGCTCTACAGCTCTCATCACAGATATCATCCAGCTGTCCACAGGCTACCAGGCACCATACTTTCTGACTGTGTGCAAGCCAAACTATACCTCTCTGAATGTGTCTTGCAAAGAGAATTCCTACATTGTAGAAGATATTTGCTCAGGATCTGATCTTACAGTTATCAACAGCGGCAGGTTAGAAACGGAGATTATGAAAATTTCCATGTCAGTGTTTTCATTGTTCATTACTAGCTTGGGGTATCATCGCAGGCATACATTTTTCAATCATAATGATTTTGGTTTTATTTTTCTTTTCAATTCAGTGATCTCTTTAGGGATAATACCATAGAAACCTACTGGTGGTTCATTCTGAATCCTTCTGTCTGTCTCCAAATTTCAGCCTCACATTCATGCCACTCATCTTCATATCACCAAACCCCAATCATGTTCTGTGATTTACCCTATACTACTTATGGTTTTAGGTTATCACAATTGGTTTATTTTAGATATTTATAGTTAGTCATGGCTTATAATCAGTATGTGTCATGTAGTGACTTAAGTGGAAGGCTAAATATCTATGATATTTCCAGCTTCATTATATATTTTATTTAAAAAAAAAGAAATCATATGAATTTTCCTTTTGGTAGAGTTTTAAAAGAAATAGCATCTAGGATTGCATATGTTTTCTTTGAGTAAACCCAGAAAATCTGTACAGCTTCTGACCTTGCATTTCAGAAAATAAAAACTGAAAAACCCAAGAAACTACCAAGGCATTAAATTGTTTTCAATCAATAAAGTAAAAAAAAAAAAAAAACTTATATGGAAAGAGAAGTTAAAAAGAAATAAATTACAGAAGGATGAAGGGCAACAAAAAAAGATATAAGAATTGTATTTTTCACTCACTGAGTTCCCAAAGATTAAGAGTCAAAAATAAGTTAAGTACACTTGAAGAATCAGAGCCTTATATTATGTAATTATATACATTCACGTTCTTATGATCCATTCAATAATTTTGAACCTACATTTAAGACCTATGCTCTCTATTCTTTCTCAGTTCTTTTACATTTTCTTGTCTGTGTTGAATGGTAGTCCTTTTTATTGGGTACCAAATAATTAGGAGGACATTAATAAAACTGAATCTATTTTTTCCATTTTTTATCCATTAAAAGAAATCTCTATTCTCCATCTGTCTGTCCTTTACAGTGTCTCTCTCACTATTCTCTGTTCTACCTCTCCCACCTTGCTTCTTATTTCACTAAATAATATACTCTGTGATTTTGGAGATAATGATTATTTTAAAGTGGGATAGATAGAGAAACATTTTGTTAAAATTAGACTTTTTCAATGCTCTCTAGAGTGTAAAAAAACACATCTAGACCCACCGCTGTGAGAAAATAATTTTGTCTTTTAAATTTGTATGTAAATGAAACCATATATTTAAGAGCATAGAAAAAAGTTTAAAAGTTTTAAAATCTTAGGTTTTATAAACCTTTAAGCTGACATAATTATAATACCAATAAACAATTATAATGCTTTCCATTCCATTTCTACTTTCAACCATCATTCCAATGGTATAAAGAAGTGATCCCTAACAAAGCTAACACTTTACATTGGAAAGTGCATCACTACTCTACTTTAATACTAACAGTGATTAGCAGTGTCTATTTTACCACTCAGATCTTTCTCCAGAAAACTTAACAGAAATTAAAGTTATTGCTTATTATCTTGAGGCTTTTAAGTTGAACACTGTAACCACCCAGTGTTCTTGAGATGATTGTTAGCAGTGTATCAGAAACAGAAGGCATAATTTGACTCTTTTCCTTTGGCAGAAAATCATTCCCTTCTCAACATGCGACCCTTGCTGCCTTTGCAGCTGTGTACGTTTCGGTAAGTAACTGGGTCTTTTTTGTCAAACTGCGTCCTAGAGAAAATCAGAGAAATGAGTGTTGTCTCCAATGACTAATTAGATTATATAGCTGTGTAATGGCAGAACAGTAAACTCTAGCACAGCAGTCCTTCAATACAATGGCATCAGAAGTAGAAATTGGATGCTACTATAAACAGTAAGATAATTTTTTGACACAGTCATAATGTTTATTTAGCCTCACACCTCTTTAATGTAATATTATACTTCATGGGAGGGTATTGTAAACTACGTGAATGTTATAAATTCTAAAATTGAAAGAATTGTGTTAAGTACACACACACACACACACCACACACACATTTTTGTTTCAGTTTTTACGTAACAGTGAGTTCGAAGTCAGTGTTGATAAATGCTATACAATGAATTGTCCCCATATCTGATTAATAGTCCACTAGATCTTATGTGAAAAAAATGGATTGAAATTATGTGACAAGTAACGTGGAGACTAACCAGTTATCTGACTAATTCTACTGCTTCAATTTTTTTTCCAGACTTTTGTGTAATTATATGAGAGATCTGTTATTTATTTGATGAATTTTGTCATGTATTTCCTTTTTTTCAGGTATAGAATGTAGCCATAGCAGGGGGAATGGAACAGTAAAATTGATGTCACGTGTATCAGACTTTTGAGTTTACCTTTTTATTTGATTATAATTGAATAGTAAAATGACCTTTCTTAAATACTTAACCCAGTTCTTTCATTTTAAAGATGTACTTCAATTCCACACTAACGGATTCCTCTAAGCTTCTGAAACCTCTCTTGGTCTTCACCTTTATCATCTGTGGAATCATCTGTGGGCTAACACGGATAACTCAGTATAAGAACCACCCAGTTGATGTCTATTGTGGCTTTTTAATAGGAGGAGGAATTGCTCTGTACTTGGTAAATAATTTATTACTATTCAATAAAGCACAGTTTAAAACGGAAAACATGAAGAAAATTTGTTTTGCACTGTAATAATTTACTTGCAATATAGTTTATATCTATGAGAAAATCTCTGACTACATCTCCATTCTAAGCCAAAACATATATCTCAGTTTCAGTAAAATAATTTACTAAACTCTTACCATGGGCCAGAAACTGTGATTTTAGAAAGATTATTGCATTTTACCCTTACCCCTCCCACCAAAAAAAAAAGTCAGGGACTACTATTACTAGTATAATTTTATAGATAAGGAAAGTAAGGTTAGTGAAAGTGAAAGTTTAATGGAAAATTACGTACTTTGCCCAACAACACAAATGTAGCATCTGGATATAACTACGATCCAACTAATATTGAATTCTTTAGCAGTACTCTATTTTCAAGCCCGATCTTCCATCAAGAATATCCTTAGCATAAGGAAACTGAGATTGTCCATTTCATTCATGCATTCATTCATTCATTTTACATTTATTCAATATCTGATCTGTGCCAGGTACTATACTGAGCATCAGAACACTAATAAATAAGGTACATCTTTTATGAGTTTCAGTGCAAAGATTAATAAAAGTATAAATGATTACAACATGTTAAATGATGTATGAGGGTATGAACAAAGAGCTCTGAGGATAGCAAACTGCCCAGGGAAGTTACGGAAGTCTTCATAGAAGTGATACGGTTTTTAAAAAATGAGAGTTTCTTAGGGTAAAGAAAGGAGGGCATCCAAGCTGAAGAAACTGCATATGCAAAAAGATGGACATGTGAATGAGCAAGTCTAAGTGGAGAGTGAGGGAACAGAAGGAATGAGAGATAATGGCCAGGTTTCTAGCTTGGAAGACTGGCAGATGGTGACTTCATTAGCTGACCTGGTAAATGATAGAGGAAGCAAATTGGTGGAGGGAAAGGAGGTGGACAAGCTCAATTTAAGGATCAACAGGCAGTTGAATAGTTGGTCTGGAGCTTAAAGTAGCAATGAGTGGTGGAGAATAGATTTGGGAATCATGGACATTATCGGTGGAAGTACCATTATAGTTATGGTGGTATAGAAAATTGCCAGGTCCTAAGAACAAAAGGAGCCAGGGAAGCACCAATATGCAAGCCGCATGCAGAAGGAAAAAGGCAATAATGAAAGAAACTAAGAGGATCTACAGAGAAATAAAAATTAACTGTCTATTGAAGCCATTCTAAATCTTGTGGTCTTGGTGTACTTGTGAAAGGCATTACGAGAAAATGCTTACAAAAAATAGTAAACGTACTGAAGTGAGCATTGATTTATTTTTTTTCATTTTTATATACTAGCATAGTCAGGATCGTCACTTCAAATCTCACACTGCCTCATATACTTTCTTCGGTGGAGGAGAAAGCCATCAAATGAAAGTTAATGTGTCAGGAATTGTGCATAAGCCTGGATTGCCCATGGGAGTGTTCATTGGCAACAGGTGTTACAGAGTATGACTGAGAACTGTCTCTCTCCAGTTCATGCATTGCTTTTGTACATGTCTGATTTTCATGGCGTCCTGAAGTCCCAAAGGTTTGGGCTTGAATCTCAATTCTCCTTCTATGTGGCCAAGTTTTCTTCACCTATAAATGAGGATAATAACTATCTGCCTCATATCATAACAAGGATTAAACAACTATATTTATTAAGCCCAGTGCTGGGCACTGAATTTTGAACAATATAAGCAGAGGTTATGTACAGTCTAGCGGAGGATGGTCCTAGACTTACGAATTTAAATACAATCATTTTTTAAACTAATTTTTTTTGGAGTATAGTTGCTTTACAATGTTGTGTTAGTTTCTTGCTGTACAGCAAAGTGAATCAGTCATACATATACATATATCCACTCTCTTTTAGATTTCCTTCCCATTTAGGTCACCACAGAGCACTGAGTAGAGTTCCCTGTGCTATACAGTAATTATTAATGGAACATTAGGGAGGGACTGTTCATCCTGGAAACTCTGGCAGTGAGAGTGTAGATAGGTATTATTAAGAAGAAGATTTTAACCAGGAATTAAAGTACTTGGAGAGGCAGAAGCTTGACTTTATTCCATTCCTGCTTACATTCTGCCCTGAAATTGTAAATTTATCAGTTCTAAGCCAATGCTGTTGTTCATTTTTAGGCACTCTATAAAATGTCAAATCCATGAAATTCCTTCCATTTGATTTGAAAAGCAAACAGTGGCTACCTTCTATTGAAATTAGCATGCAAATAGGTATTTGCTGCTGGCTCTTATCTCTAAACTAAACATCTCAAAAACTGAAAATCCAGCTGGGATTAGAGCATCTATGTGTCAAAAGCCTAAAATTTCTGAAGCTGAACTTTAACCTTTTTCAGATTTTTATCCCCCAAATCTGAAACAAACAAAAAATTGACCACCTGATTATGCAGACAAGATTAAATAAAGTTTGGCTCAAATTTACTGTAATAGTACTGAGTTGATCAAACATTGCTTTCAAAATTTAAGACCAGGTTTAAATGAGGAAAGAACATGAATGCCCCAATCTAGTGTCAGTTTCTGCCCTCTCTTCCCAGAACATTCTGGAAAATGCTGAACACAGGGCTGTGCTCCATGTGAGTTGTGAAAATATGTGTCTCTGGCCCCACTACAAAATCTGATATCATGTTTTATGAATGATTCATTGTTCTGTATTTCTACATCTCTTCTGCTTTCCATCATGAGGTATGACTGAAAATGGAAGACAAAATAAATCAGTTAAGCCTTTTGAGGTGTCACTCAACAAGTGGTTCATAAATCCAGAAAAATGAATTCCTTTGAAAAGGGGAAGAATGCCCTGATTTCTCTCATTGTCTGACTTCTCTTCTCAAAACAGAGGACAAGATTGTCAAAAACATCCCAGTGGGATGGAGAAAGGAGAGAAAATCCAACTAATAATAAAAAGTAATGGACTCCATAGTTCTGAACAGTTAGTTCAGTGATTTATGATATAACTTACAAACTATTTCCTGAGTAATTGTACCTTTAGGTTTTGGTTATTTGTATCAGTCAATGGTTTACAGAGAACACACACTTATTTATGTGCCTCAGTACATCCTCCAAGGCAAAATCCCAGTAACCATGTCTTCTAATGCATGATATTTATTGTTTCTTCCAACATTAGGGTCTGTATGCTGTGGGGAATTTTCTGCCTAGCGAAGAGAGTGTGTTTCAGCACAGAGAAGCCCTCAGGTCTCTGACAGACCTCAATCAAGACCCTAGCCGAGTTTTATCTGCTAAAAATGGTAGCAGTAGTGACGGAATTGCTCACACAGAAGGCATCCTCAACCGAAACCATAGAGATGCTAGCTCGTTGACAAACCTCAAAAGGGCAAATGCTGATGTAGAAATCATCACTCCACGGAGCCCCATGGGGAAGGAAAACATGGTTACCTTCAGCAATACCTTGCCTAGAGCCAACACCCCATCCGTGGAAGACCCTGTGAGAAGAAACGCCACCATTCATGCCTCTATGGATTCTGCTAGATCCAAGCAACTCCTCACCCAGTGGAAGAATAAGAATGAAAGTCGGAAGTTGTCCCTGCAGGTTATAGAGACCGAGCCTGGACAGTCACCACCCAGATCCATTGAAATGAGGTCAAGCTCAGAGCCGTCGAGGGTGGGGGTCAATGGAGACCACCATGGTCCCGGCAATCAGTACCTCAAGATCCAGCCTGGCACCGTCCCCGGGTGTAACAACAGCATGCCTGGGGGACCAAGAGTGTCCATTCAGTCCCGCCCCGGGTCCTCACAGTTAGTGCACATCCCTGAGGAGACGCAGGAAAACATAAGCACCTCCCCAAAAAGCAGCTCCGCTCGGGCCAAGTGGCTGAAAGCTGCAGAGAAGACCGTGGCCTGTAATAGAAGCAACAGCCAGCCTCGAATCATGCAAGTCATAGCCATGTCCAAGCAGCAGGGCGTCCTCCAAAGCAGCCCCAAGAACACCGAAGGCAGTACAGTCTCCTGCACTGGCTCCATCCGCTACAAAACGCTGACAGACCACGAACCCAGTGGGATCGTGAGGGTTGAGGCTCACCCGGAGAACAACAGGCCTGTCATACAAATCCCGTCCACCGAAGGCGAAGGCAGTGGTTCCTGGAAATGGAAAGCCCCTGAAAAGGGCAGCCTTCGCCAAACTTATGAACTCAACGATCTCAACAGGGACTCCGAAAGCTGTGAGTCCCTGAAAGACAGTTTTGGTTCTGGAGATCGAAAGAGAAGCAACATTGATAACCACGAGCATCACCACCATGGAATCACCACCATCCGCGTCACCCCAGTAGAGGGCAGCGAAATTGGTTCAGAGACCCTGTCCATTTCTTCTTCCCGCGACTCCACCCTGCGGAGAAAGGGCAACATCATCTTAATTCCTGAAAGAAGCAACAGCCCCGAAAACACCAGGAATATCTTCTACAAAGGAACCTCCCCAACACGGGCTTATAAGGACTGAGGGATGGCCATTCAATCATTTGGGCCACCCCCAAAAGACCACATGTAGATTCTACCAGTGCTCTGTTCCAGCGAATCGGGAACCTTCTCACCAAACTAGATTATCCACCATCAGCCTGGAACTCAGTGACTCTTGAGAACTACTCTACCCAAGCTTGTAGACTTCACATCAAGGGGAGGGAAAAGCACAATGCAAGAACCTAACTAATGTGATAATGTGAAGACTCTTCTTAAGACCTTCCTTCAAACTCAAATGGTTTGCAGAGGGTAGTATCAAAAGAAAGTGGTTTCCTTCAATGTATACTATTGTACTTCCTGAATGTGCCAACTTTAGGGATCTTTCTTTATAATTAGCTGTGGGAATCCAGAACACACGTTTTCCCTATAGCAGAGGCCATGCAGTATTATATATTCATTTTGCAGAATCTGCACCAAAAGCTCAATACGGGTGGTGCTGATTATTATAGTGCATATACCATGTAAACTCTCAAATTCTATTTAGCTGTGAAATAGTGGTGTGCAACTCCTTGTCAAAGAAATGCTACTGTATTAAGAAGATGTTGGCTTCTTTGTGTTAGAATAGGACACCCTGCAGCTTCTCTGTAGTGGCTCTGTCACAGTCAAAAAAATGAAAAGGTTTTGTGCATTTCTTCAAAATTATACTTTCTTCAACAACAAAAATTGATAGGGATACTTTCAGTGAAAGAGAATACTTTTCTGCATAGCTTTTTGCTGCTTACTTTTATTTAAATGTAGTTACTGCTAATGAAAAATCTGTTTTTAGTGAGTAAATTTGCATAATTTAAAAAATACTGTTTTAGAGAGTCTTTTGAAATTGTTGTGATCATATTTTGCATTTTATGCCTTCTCCTTTATTTATGGATTTAAATTTTTTATGTTATAGATATGTTGTTCTATTTTTAAAGCAAAAATAACAGTTGACATTCTTTGAGCAAAACATACTGCTGTGAATTTATAAGCAAGAAATATGAACCAAAACTTGGCATTGTGGGTTACATTGACAGCAGTGTTGGTCATGTCCAACTTTAGATGTTTCCAGCCAGCTGGCTTAAGTTCCTATCTTAAGTAATCCAAAAATTTCTATTTTGTTCCAGATTATTAACTTTTTTTGATATCCTAATAACCAGTAAATTAGAGCCACAGTAGTTGGGTTTTACCGTCTTCTCTAAAGTATTTTTGTTAATTGGATACCAACAGGGAGAATCTGAAAAAAATGTAAATTGTTAAGAAGAAACTCACAGTATACATTAAGAATGTATTTCTTCAAAATATCTAGATAGGCACAATTTTTGTGTTCAACATACAAATGACAGTTTTTGCTACCTATCCTGAATGAAGCCTTCAACTTAAATCAAAGAAAACCAATATTATCAATAAGAAGAAGATAAAAACAAAACATTTTGAGGTGTTTTCCAAGTTAAAATTTTATTTTAAGTATGAAGAAATATTTGGTTCCTGTTATTTAGTATTAAACCTTTTTACTCTATTTCTGAAGAATTCTAACGTGCATTTGATGATTGCCAAGGGGACAAAAGGTAACAACAATGCTGGTTGATCTGATCTCAGTTTAGTTTTCAGTGAGAACAGAAGTAGTTGTTTAGAGATGAGTAGTACCACATTCTTATCAACTTCTACCGGAAAAGGGCAGAGATTTGTAGAGTAACCAACCTCCTAAATCATTAGGGATTTAGCTGAAACCAGCAGAATTGAAAACTCTGGCAATAAAATACAGATTCAACTATAACCCTTCTGGCAATAAAATACAGATTCAACTATACCCCTTCTGGCAATTTCCATCTCAGAGAGGGGAGTGGGAGTACAATGTTGCCTTCCCCACTTCTTAACCACTACCACCACCATTATGACACTCCTACTGGCTTTTGCCAATTTATAGAGAGGAAGGGGGACTGGTTTTAGTGCTCTGAAGGAAAAAAAAAAGCTGCAGCATTTCAGGTGCAGTATGATATTTCCTAATCTTTCCTATTTCTTAACAGAAGATTTTAAAGTACTTCTCTAGTCATCGAAGATTTTTTTTCTTTACATAAATATTGATATATTCGTTTTCTACTCAAAGTGCCAAAGGCTACAGTTTTTAATGACTTAAATTATACCACACTGTTAAGGAAATATAATGATAGTCACTAGAACTCAGACCTCTGCATGTATATTTGATAACACATCTTTTGTAAAAAAAAAATTACAAAAAAATTGTTTACATTCCACTGGTACCTTAATTTAAAATAAATGAGACTAACAGGTGTTATCTCTTCTTAGTATTCTATTTATCTTATTTGCTAATGAGAGCACTTCTTCCTTTGTTAGGCTGTGCTTTATTGATAAAATCAAGTATTGAATAAAGAGAGTTAATTATCTTTTTAAAGTAAATAAAATTATGAAAATATATATGATATATATAAAAAGTATTGTGTTTAATAAAATGTTATGCAATGTTTTCCAAACTGATAAAGTTTGTAAAGTGCTATAATGTATTTTGTTAAGTACAGATCAGAGCTATTGTGTGAGTATATTGTGCTAACATCATAGAAATAAAGATTAGATTTCTTCATCAAAATTGGAGCATTTTGGTCTTTTACTTCAGATGGAGTATGAATGGATAATAATTTGACTTATAGGAAAACAACTGAAGAAATAAGAATGACTCAGAACTGATTATATTCATAATTATTTAGAAGAAAGAGTATTGCACTAAGAAGGAAAAGCTTCTCAAACTATGATATAATGTTTCCTTATCTTTTAGAATTTAATGTTTCCTTATCTTTTAGAATTTTGATTTTATGCTTATAAAGAAGCTCTTTTAGATTTTTTAGACATAGATTTTTCACATATCAATGTTATAGAGTATTGAAAAGGAAAATATGAAAGAGTCAGGGTCAATTGTTCTCAATCAATTTTTTATTTATTTATTTATTTATTTATTTATTTATTTATGGCTGTGTTGGGTCTTCGTTTCTGTGCGAGGGATTTCTCTAGTTGCGGCAAGCGGGGGCCACTCTTCATCGCGGTGCGCGGGCCTCTCACTACCGTGGCCTCTCTTGTTGCGGAGCACAGGCTCCAGACGCGCAGGCTCAGTAATTGTGGCTCACGGGCCTAGTTGCTCCGCGGCATGTGGGATCTTCCCAGACCAGGGCTCGAACCCGTGCCCCTGCATTGGCAGGCGGATTCTCAACCACTGCGCCACCAGGGAAGCCCCTCAATCAATTTTTTACTAAGAGTAGTTGATGTGCATTATTACCCTCTGAGTCAGCTTCTCTTAAAAAGAATGCTTTATTATTAACTCCAGGATTGTTTTCCAAGCCATTAACACCTGTTATATGAGTTGTACTGCTAATACTTTGTCCATCTCCCTAGAAGGTATTAACACACAAGTTTTTAGACCACAGCCAGAACTTATGATTTAATCAAATGATCCTTAAGTGGCGGGTTCACTAAAACATGAAGTTACAGTTGTCCAGTGATGCCACCAAGTTCATGCAAGTGCCAACAGCAACCAAATTCATGCATACCATGCAACTACACCATGATAGCCACCTGGCCAAGAGCCATTGTAAGATGCTACTGATTATAGAAAACATACTTGTTTTAGAAACATTAACATGTGAAAAATTGATGTGTACCTTATAACGGTTGAAATATAATATTAAGCCTCTCTGGGTTTTGAAGTTTTCATCTCTGGAATGGGGACATTCAGCTATATTATCTTTTCTAAAGGATATCCTAATGTTCTTTCTATGGACTACTATTATGTATTTTATCCAGAGAGCAAAAACTGACAAGAAAATAGAAAATAACTTGCTGGTCTAAAATGACTAACGAGTATTATCATCTTTGACCACAAAATTTATATAAGCAAGCCAATGGGGTTGCTAAAAGCCTACATCAACCATTTTACTACATAATATATCAAAATAGGTGACTTATACACAGGTACCCCTGATCCTAGTACCTTTCTCATGATGTATCAGGTGAGTGGATTCTGGGTTATATACATAAGAAACTATCATTAGAGCAGTATCATTTCTGCCTTTTACAGGTCAAGTCTTTACTTGATATCTATGGGTCATTTCATATTGCAGTTCAAATGGAATATGGAAATTTATGCATGATTCAGAGAGTAATTTAGTTAAAATAATTGAAGGAAACCAAAAGGAATTGAAATGGTTTAATCTAAAAGGAAAATGTGGCCTGGAAAATGGGTAATGGTCTGTTTGTGACTGGATATTTCATTTCCCCAGCTTATTAAATGTGTCTCCTGTCTTAATTCTGTAGAAAGCTTCTAAAATGCTCTAGGATCAAATGCTGCAGTTTGAAGGAAGTATAGATTTCAGTAATAGTATATGACATTACACATAAGACCCAATTTTAGGAAATCCCCAGTGACCATGCTTCCTAATTGCAAAAAAAAAAAATGTCTAGAGTCCTCTGATACAGAAATGACTTCCATTTCATTGACCATACAATGGTCAATGAAAGTCCCTGATTGCTAGTGTTTGTGCACTATTGTCAATGATAAAGAGGGGCAAACTGAACAAAACTATAGTTCTGCCACTAATTCTATTTAACAAACTTGTTGAGTGCCCAGTTTATCTCCTTTATTCCCCGTACCTTGAGATTCTCAGCCATTGCCTATGAGAAAAATCCATCTAAACTCTAATGTTAGCTTTTAAAAATAGTACAATTGACAAGTGGGTGAATGAATTTGAAGAAAAAATATGAAAATTGTATTAATATAAAATTTCCCTTTCTCTTAATCACCTCCATACACTTTGTACCTGGCTACTACCTTGTAGAAAACAAGCTAGATATTCTCTACAGTAGGAACTTCCCCCCCTACCCCACCCCCCACCCCCGTTGTGTGGTTTGTACCTTCTAGCCTGTGATAGCCCTCTGAGAAAAGATATGAAGATACGTCATCTTTGAGTATTAGGAAAACTAATTCACTCCACTCCTAGCCCAATCTTTCCTATTCTTTATCTAAATTAAATAATCACGGATATTTCTGGAGGTATAAAAAGAGGTATTTAAAAAAATAAACTCAAAATGAGTCAAGGACCTAAATGTAAAATGTAGAAATATAAAATTTTTAGTGAAAAACACAGGAGAAAATCTTTAGGATATAGAACAAAGACTAGCTGCTAGTCCTTGGTTGGATACAGTGTCTGCAAGTATTTTTTTCCAGTCTGTAGTTTATCTGTTCATCCTTTTAACGGGGTCTTTGAAAGAGCAAAGTTTTTAAATTTTGATGAGGTCCAATTTATCTTTTCTCTTGCTGTTTTTTGAAAGTCAAATCAAGAATATATTTAAAAAATCCTCAAAACTCAACAGTAAAAAATCAGTAACACAGTAAACAGTAAAGACTAAAAGAGAAAAACAGTAAAAATAAAAAAATGGGCAAAGACATGAACAGACATTTCAAAAAGGATATACAGATAGTGAATAAGCACACAAATAGATGTTCAACATTATTAGCCATTTGAGAAATACAAATGAAAGTCATAATGAGATATTACTGCATACTTATAAGAATGACTAAAATTTTAAAAGTAATGATAATACCACATGTTAACAAGAATGTGGAGAAATTGCATCACTTACACATTCCTGGTGGGAATGTAAAATGGTATAACCACTCTGGAAAATAGTTTGGCAATTTCTTTTAAAAAATAAAACTAAAGATACACTTACATTACCCAGGAATTGCACTCTTGGGCATTTATCCCACAGAAATAAAAATTTATGTCCATAAGAAAAATGGTACCTATGTATTCATCTCAGTGTTATTAATAATAGCCAAAAACTGGAAATAATCTAGATGTTCTTCCTTGGGTGAATGGTTAAACAAACTGTTATACAACCATACCATGGACCACTACTCAACAATAAAAAGAAATGAACTATTGATACACACAACTTGAATGAATCTCCAGGGAATTATGCTGAATGAAAAAGCCAAAAGGTTACACCCTGTATGATTCCATTCCATATAATACAGATATGAGCAGCCAGTAGTTGGAGAAGTAGCTTTACCGTCTGTAACTCATGGCTTCCGAAGTTTCTCTAGTTGTCATGATTTCCCAGCAGGATTGGCGGTGGGAAGGAGGAAGTCAAGGATAAGCAGCTTTCTCTTTAAGAAGATGACACTGAGTTGTATCTATCATGTATAATCTACCCAATTGGAGCAAACTAGATCACCCTGCTGCAGAAAAGTCCGGAAGACGTAGTTAGTCTCTAGCTGAAAGGCCTTATTACCAGCTAAAAGTCTGTGTCTTCTCTAACTAGATGGAAAAGGATGAGAATGGCTCCTAGATGAGAATGATCAGTCTCTGTCATACAGCTTCAAGACTCTTCACAGTACAACCTACAGACCCTTATAGGTCACTACTTCTCCATGCAAACCTACTGGTGCAACAGGCTTCACTTCTTCATTTGTGTGTGTGTTTGCCTGTGTGCATGTGCTTTATTTTTAACTCTCTTTCCAGAGAGTCTTGGCACTGCTTTTTAAATCTCTTTTGCCCTTCAAGACTAAATCTCAATCTTCCCTTATACAACTTTAGAGCTAGAAGGGAATTGAGATATCACTCATCCTTTTAGGTATAATCACTATAATTATCTATGTTTTACACATGAGAAGTGATATACTCAAAGTCACACTACTGGTAGAGGTCAGAAGGGCACTGAGAGAGGGAAACAACTATCTTCTGTTCATTTTGTAATCCCTAATGTTTAACACATCACCTGCCACATAGGTTAGACACTCAAACATTTGAAATGAATGAATGAATGAAACATTATGACACCAGAGTTGGTACATTTTTCAAAAAGGCTAAGCTATCTCTCCCTTTTGAGAATATAAATCTGTGTTTTGCATGATCAATGTTTCACAATTATATAGTTTGTACAATTAATCACCTTAATTAACAAGGCATTGAATATTTACTACACACTAAATTGTAAGCTCTTTATAAGTAGCGCCTAACACAATAGGTGATCAATAAATATAAGAATTGAATGAATACAGTATATTCTACCTACTATGTGTAAAAAATTTAGGAAAATAAGTAAATAGAATATATTATACGAAGGAAAAAATATGAGGGTGTTTGGAAGAGAAAAAAATGGGTGTCCATTTAATTGTTCCCTGAAGTCCCATAGTTCTCAGAAATCCCTTCACGACTTTGAAGCCAAATTTATCTATAGTTTTCTCTTTTTTCTTATTTGAAGCATCTTTTAAAAATGTTGACATGGTGTTAAGCCAGATTTCTTGGAACAAGCTGTTTCCTCACAATAGATATGATTTTGCAAAAGTTGTTTGTTCAAACGTTCCCACCTCCACAGTAATCTCCGTAGAGGCAAGTGCCAATAAAGAATACTTACCCTATCATTAAAAGAAAAAAAGTAGAAAGCCCTCTTTGTAGTCAGCATTCAAGGTTATTTTTCACGTTCAAAATTAGATATTAGAGTCCAGGGACTATAGTATCAATAATTTATTTAGATCTGGCATGTCCACTGGTCTCGTATTGTCACCCAATCTGCCACTGGATATCACAATTATTTTCAGAATTATGGAGTAGTGAAAGAGTCTTTGGGGTCAGGCTGACAAGTATTCAAATTCCACCTCTACCTACTGTGTGCCTCAGTTTTCTTTTCTGTATAATAAGGATAATAATTTAGCGTTGTTATGGAGATTAAATGAGTAAATATAGGCAAAGCATTTAAAACACTGTGTGGCAGTATATTAGTTCTTAATCTTGGGCATTATTTTTTGACTTCTTTATCTCTAGTCCTCATCTCTCCCTAGAACTCTAGAACCAAATATACAACTGCCTACTTGATTGATATCTCTACTTAAATATCTATAATTATCTCAAATTTAACATTCTCAAAATACATTTTCTGATTTATATTCCCAAATTTATTTCTCCATCTTAGTAAGAGCAAACTATCCTCCCCCACTACTATGGCTAAAGCAAAAAAAAAATATCTAAACTATGACTTAATCCATTCCTTTCCCTTACCATTCATCATGGTACTGCCACGAGTGGTGAAGAGGAAACACATTTTAGAAATGGAGAGCACTGAGTACAGTCCTGGCTCAATCACTCAACAATTCTGTGACCTTGAGCAACCTCTCACCCTTCCTGAGAACTCTGCATTTATTATTTTTTTTAATTATAAATTTATTTAAAAATGCTTTGTTGTGAGAATTAAGATTATAAATGTGTACACCAATCGTCATTTTTGTCATCCCTTTTAAGAGTCACGTCCTAGTATTTTTAGGAAATAAAGGCTGATCGTTATCTCAGATCGTGTCTTGAGTTTTCCACCCACCAGTTGCTTCTCAGCCTGCTGTGCTGGTGTGTTCTTACTTCCCTTCTTGTCACCACCAAGGACGATTAGACATGGTGGCTTAATACAATACTGTTCTTTTCACTTAGGTTTAATGGGAGGAAGAGTGAGGAAAGGCAAAATTCTTGCTGCTGCTCCATTCTTTTGTTCTCCACACTACCATACATGTGAGTCTATATTGATGTAACCAAGTAATCATAGGGAGTTATCAGTATAAACATAGGAGGAAAAAATATTAACACTTTGTGCTAAAAATTAATTTCCAATAATTAAAGAAAAAAGAATCTAGGAAGTTAAACTCTTCATGAAGGTCCATGATTGATTGCCTCAGTTTCTCACTCTGCCTCAATTTCTTTATTATTGAAACACCTTTTCTTTTTTCCAATCTCCTTTAGCAAATCTCTCATTTCCTACCGACAGGGGCCAGTTTCAGCCCATACCATCTATCTTTTCTTAAGTTCTGTCTAAGTGTTAGAATGAGGTCCTAGGAAGAGAGGTTCTGGGAACAGTGTGGCAAGGACTTTGCCTAAGTTCCACCAAGAAATTTAAATTTGGACCCTTTGAGAATCAGAATGAGTTGCAGAGAGGACAATTAATTCTTTCACCAGTTAACTATTGAATCAATCTCTCTCTTTCTCTCTCTGTGTGTCTCTTTATAAAGTGAATATTTCTGTTTTCCTTCCTTTCTTTCCTAAGCACCGCTATCTGTTTTCATTCTTTTATGTTTTCTTATGACTCTTTGAGTTTTTATATCTTTTCTCAGAGAATTGTTTATTTCTTGATATTCAAGAACAAGTGTTGATTAATCTTTATGACAATATTTTCCTTGGTTTAGTCTTCACTGATCTTCAGTTTATCATGTTTCTTTCTGTCCTCCTGGATATCTAGTCCCCCTCTAAAAAACAAAAAACAAAAACAAAAACAAAAAAAACCAAACCTTTACATACGTCCCAGGCCGGTCCCTTTCTGATTAAGCCTCAAGTTAAAATCAGAGTTGTCTTTGGGAAACTACCCTTTGTTGAAAGACTGTGCAGAGACATCTTTACTGCCCTGTTATCTTAAACAAATATTCCAGGATTTTAAAAAATTAAACTATTTTTTTACAGAAGGTTTAGTTTCACAGCAATATTGTGCAGAAGGTACAGGGATATTACACATACTCCCTGCCCCCCGACGTATGCATAGCCTCTCTATTATCAATGACCCCCCAGTAGAGCAGTACATTTGTTACGACAGATGAGCTTACACTGGCGCATCATTATCACACAGAGTCCATAGTGTACATTAGGGTTCACCCTTGGTGATGTATAGTCTATGGGTTTACACAACGTATAATGTATAATGACATGTATCCACCATTATAGAAGGGTACTCCACCTATTCATCCTGCTCTCCCCCTTCCCCAACTCCTGGAAACCATGGATATTTTCTTGGTTTGGTTTGGTTTTGTATTTTTCATTGCCATGTAATTGACATATAACGTTATATTAGTTTCAAGTGTACAATATAATGATTTGATATTTGTATATATTGTGAAATGATCACCCACTGATCTTTTAACTGTCTCCATAGTTTCACCTTTTCCAGAATATCATATAATTCGAATCATACCACATGTAACCTTTCAGATCAGCTTCTTTCACTTAGTAGTGTGCATTTAAATTTCCTCCATGTCTCTTCATGCTGGATAGCTTGTTTATTCTCAAAGCTGAATGATATTCTATTGTCTGGATACCACAGTTGATTTATCTATTCATCGACTGAAAGATATCTGGTTGTTTCCAAGTTTTGGCAATTGTGTACAAACTGCTATAAGTACCCATGTGCAGGTTTTTGTGTGGACATTAGTTTTCAAATCCTTTGAATAAATACTGAGGAGTGTGATTGCTGAATCGCATGGTAAGAGTGGGTTTAGTTTTGTAAGGAACTGACAAACTGTCTTTCACAGTGATTGCACCATGTTGCATCCTCCTCAGCAATGTATAAGAATTCCTGTTACTCCACATCCTAGGCAGCACTTGGTATTGCTGCTGTTCTAGATTTTGGCCATTCTAATAGGTGTGTGGTGGTGTCTCTTTGTTGTTTTAATTTGCATTTACCTGCTGACATATGATGTGGAGCATATTTTTATATGTTTGTTTACCACCTGTATATCTTCTCTGATGAGCTATCTGTTAAGGTCTTTGGCCTATTTTCCAATCAGTTGGTTTGTATTCTTATTGTTGAGTTTTAAGTGGTTTTTGTATAATTTGGATAATGGTTCATTATCAGATGAGTCTTTTGCAAATATTTTCTCCCAGTCTATGGCTTTTCTTTTCATTCTGTTATTTCTAACATTCCTGCCATGCCTTGTTTTGATGCTTGCTCTGTCTCTTCAAATTGTGTTTGTTGCCTTTTGGTATGCTTTGTAATTTTTCTTGATAGTTGGATATGAATTTTGAGAATCAAATGGATGATACATGTACAATTTCTTTTAAAACCACAGACTAATAAATGACATGAATATAAATTAGAGAATAATTTAGGGTTTGTTTGATAAGAAACTTTCTTTTTTTTTGAATGAGCTTAGATTTTTATTTGGAGATACTTTGTGGGTTTTTTAACCATTTTTTAAATTGAAGTATAGTTGATTTACAATGTTGTATTAGTTTCAGGTGTACAACAAAGTGATGCAGCTATATATATATTTATATATATATATTATTTTTCAGATTCTTTACCATTATTGGTTAATATAATATATTAAATATAGTTCCCTGTGCTATACAGTAGGTCCTTGTTGTTTATCTATTTTATATACAGTAGTGTGTATATGTTAATTCCAAACTCCTAATTTATCTGCCCTGCTATCCCCTTTACATTTTAACTTCCTCATTGTAAATAGTTGAGGTTGTAAATCCAATGAGTTGTGATATATTCAAGTAAATGGTTTCAGTGAACAGTTCAAGTATATCTGTGGCTTGACAAGGCATGTTCAATGCTTGAGTATTTCTACCTGTAATTCAGCTGGCTGCCACCAGGAGATAGGAGTGCCATTTGTGTTATGTGACTATACTATCTCAGTATAGTAATTGAAATTATAATGAATAAGCTACTTGATATTTATTAAAATCATAATAAATCTACTGCTCAAATATTAAATAAATACATTTTTATAATAACAAAGAAAATGGCATTTAGAGCAGGGCTTTAAGAAATATAAGATCCTGCCATAAAGCACTGTTGGTTTATTTACACTAATATTAGTCACTGTATAAATCAACAGTTAGGGGAGAACATGGTGCAAACTCCATTCTGCACCAGGAAGGATTTGCTTTCCCAGCCCCTGAGGCTACTGTTGCCACCTCAGTGTGGAACCAAAGTGGCTCCTTTCCTCTCCTCCCTTCAAAACAATGGAATTCAGGGCCACGCAGGCTCCAGCACAACTGCTTTAAGAAGCACTGCAAGTGTTGCTGTTGCTGTCGCAAGCTGTGCTCAATGCTGTGACAAATTAGAAACCAGATAGCAGACATTCTTTGCACCTGTGCAGAACTCCAGCACCAACTCAACAGGTGCCTACCACCTGAAGTAGCAGTGTACTTGAGTCCTCAGGATAACCTCACAGAGTAGACACTATTATTCTTTCCACTTTACAGATGAGCAAACTGAGGAACTGTAAGATTGAGAACTTACCCAATGTCATAAGTTAGGACTCCAACCCAGGCTCTTTAGGTGCAGAGCTTGCCCCACGACTGACTGCCTGTAGATAATATATCTCTTATTATTTTATTATTATTGGTTTATTATTAATTTTAAAAATTTATTATTAATTCTAAAAATCATAAAATAGATAATGCTATTATGAAAAAATTCCAGTCCCCAGTTCAAGTCCCCAGAATTGAACTGTACTCAGTTTATACAGGACTCTGAAAATATTATGACCTGAGTCATTTAAAGGCCTTTAGCCTTGTTTCAAAAAATTTAAAAATGTTATCCAGGATCTATTGTAAACTAGGCTCTACAGAAAAAAAAAAAAAATGTGGATAAGAATGGATCATTGCCCTCAAGAAACTTCTTGTTTTTCCATCACTTAGTAAAGAATCTTGTTAAATGGCCTCTTTTGGCTACTTCTAAATTATTGTTGTTATTATTATTATTTGGTTTAAAAACAACAGAAAATTATTTTTCACAGTTCTGGAGGCTGAAAAGTCCAAGAAAAAAAGTGCTGGCCAACTTGATGTCTGGTGAGAACCCCCTTCCTAGACGGCTATCTTTTCCCTGTAACCTCACATGGTGGAAGAGGGAGAAGGAGTTTTCTCAGTCTTGCATTTTAAGGGTGATGATCTCATTTATGAGGGCTCCACCCTCATGACCTAAGCACTTCCCAAAGGCCACCCTCCTGATACTATCACATTGTACATTAGGTTTCCACATGTCAATTTTAGTGGACATGAACATTTTCGTGATCATAGTAACTAAAGAGCCAATTCATAATTCCACATAATTGGAAGGCTTCTCCAATAGAACATCTCAAACTATGAATTCTTTTTTTAAACAATTTTTAAAGGTTTATTTCTAAATTATTAATTTTGTATATTTGATAAAAAGGAGATAGACTTTTACTTCCTGACTGGATTTTCAGTCTTTACTTTTACCCTTGATCATTCAATTCATCTAACTCAAGGGAGAAAAATATTGAGAAAAAAAAATGTTGCACATCTCTTTACTAAGATGTTAAAGCGTGTCTTTGCAACTCACTTTCAATCCAAACGTGGTTACTGAAGTAAAACATATTTTTAAGGGGTACCCTTATTCTCTTGTCTCTTTGAGTAATCCTTCCTGCCCCCAGTCTTTTTCTTCACTTTGCTTATGCCAGTCAGTTTATACTAAACAAATGCCTGAAATTTTGTCGTCCTAAAATTTTAGTCCATGTCTAAAACACCTAATATTACTGATGAAATTTTCTTTGAAAGGAATCATTTTTTTCATTAATTCATAACATAAGGAAAATGGCATTTAAAGCAGAACTTTAAGAAATATAAAATCCAACCATGGATCTGAAGGAAAGTGCTATAAATAATTTCATACAGAACAGTGATTGTTTCATAAGGGAAAACTGTAATGTGGTCTACATCTTAATGATTCTACATTTTAATAAGCACCTCAGGTGATAAACATTCACACTAGCATTTGGAAAACATTGCATTGGGCAGTATCCACCAGGAGGACAAGGACTTTGTTTTTCCTTTGTATTTGTCAACTACAGTGCACTGGTGTCAACTACAGTGTCAACTACAGTGCACTGGTGTTGGAGAAACTCAAAATCATCCATATGAATTTATTAAATTCTTCTCACAACTTAATAGGTATTATTATTTCAACTTGAAAACTGAGAAACAAAAACTCTAAGAAGTTAGAAGACTCTGTCAAGTTCACTAACTAGCTAGTGACAAGCCAGATTTTTAAATCCAGGTTCTGCGATTGCAGCTATGTCTATGATGGTGCTCCCCACAAATCTGACTTTTTTCTTCCTTCTTGGTGAGTATCCGACTCAAAAATGTCCACTCGTTCAGGCTGGAGAAGACATCCAGATTTGGAGGGAGGTGGAGCAAAGAATTTAATCCACCAAAATCCCATCAAAGGACTTTGGCTTGTAAAGTTCCTTATCAATAGCAAAAAAAGTATTGCTTCTTTTGATAATGGGCTTTTGAACAGAGGCCTTGTTCTAATATGAGTTCAGTTTATCATTTACTAATTCTTTTCATTTTAAAAAAAAACACTACAGTTTATTTAGAATCCTTTAGAAGTAGTCTTAGGGGGAAAAAAAATTAAGGGACTCTTCCAAAATCCAAGACTATCCAGATCAGGATTCCTATCTCTAAACTGAGCTTTTAATCAATTTCTAACTTTCTTGTTAATAATTGGTGGATACCAGGAGCACGGCAGGAGCCTATGCCTTCATACGGTCTCAGAACTGAAATGTTCCCAGTAGGTAGCCATCACCTTTCAGCTCTGTTATCCCTGCTCTGTCCACTTCCACACATGCCTTGCAAGACCCTGGAGCATCATCATTGGGTAGCTTCATTACCAAGTCAGAGAAATTCTTTCATTTCTTGTGGTCTAGACTGTTAGATATATATAAATATGTGTTGTGTGGATTTGTGCATGCCTGCGCATAGCCTTTAAGAGAAAACATACACCTGTTACTATGTTAGTTGAAGCTTCTAAGTAGTGGGTGTATGAATATTTCATGTTTCCTCTTGGCTGTTGCTTCTGTAACCTGTTTCTAAAGTGATAAAAAGAGAGAAGAGTGCAAGAGAGGTCGGTTTCCATAGGAACGAAGGTAACCATGGAAAAAACCGGTTAAAGCTAGAGTATTGCCTGTAGGGAAACTGAACTCGCACCACCAGCGTGTTAGGAGCAATACATTTACCTAATTCAATTGCGTTTTCAAGAGTCATATCTAAAAATCTTCCATAGTGAACTACCATACAAACATGAACTATCTGGCCTCTGAAAATAAAAATATTTTAAATCAGAAAATTAACTATATTTTTATTTGGGTTAGTACCATTTGAATATGGTGTGTGTGGCGGGGAAGCCAGCTGAAGCATAAATATTCTAGGAGAAAATTAAGGTATTACAAAATAATTACTTTTTCTTAAATAATAACTTTGTAGTACATCTAACTGTAAAACACACTAGATACTTGACAGGGAGCCTGAAGAATCAAAAATAAGAATAAAGTAATAAATAACTTGTAAAACTTTTCTAAATGTACAAGATGAATTGATAGGAAAAATTCAATTTAAAAGAAAAATTGGTAACTTACAAATAACTTCTCACAATCAATATAAGAAAACAAGTCTGATCTGTAGTATATTTTAAGGGCCCAGAGGAAAAGTTCCATTTTAGAAAAGTCTCTAATTCTCACGTAAACTTTAAAATTTCTGCTTATAGCTTTTGAAGAGGAGTTTAAGTACTAAAATAATGACAACAGTTAAGTTCTGGAAACCTCAGAATTGTCTTTCAATTCTTCTTCTTTCCTCTCTCTCCATGCCCAACTCCTCATAAAATTCTGTGTTCTGTCAATACTCATCCTTAACCCATGACCTCACTCGAGTACCCCTTTATCCCAACTGCTCTAGTTCCCCACCCTGCAAGCTTCCGCTCCAAGCAGAACCACAATTCTTTCTTGTACTTACTTGCCCACGCTCCCAGTCCTAATTCGCCAGTTTCTCATTTGTTTGCCAGGAGGGACTGATAAAATGATTTTACAATATAATGTAAATGACTGATAGGGCAGTCAGTGTGTTACACTTCCCACCCAGGGTGATCTGAATTTAAAAGGGAGATTTATAATCCAAAAAAATTAATTTGTTGATTCAAATCATTTAGAAATGGGAGAAACAATTTTTTATTTAAGTAAGTAAACAGATGAATATTCATAGGAAGAATAAATCAATGATGCTAGAATTTCAGCAATAACACAACTGTAGACTGCAATAGTCTCTTAATTTGCACACTTTTGGCAACTAGCTCTTCACATACAACCAACAGCTCTGCAACAAAATTTTGGAAACTTAGAAGCAACCTGATTTCTTCTTCACCACCTCTCCCACAATGCTGAGCTTGCAGTACTGGGTACATTTATTTTTTTTTTCCGGGGGGTACCTTTAAAATGGAGACAAGGTGAGGCTGAAAACAAGAGGCTGTTTAAGGATCAGCAAGAGCCACCAAATACTGTCCCTCACAGTCCCTTCCCCACCTCTGCAGAAGACTGAAAATTTGTCCTTGAGATGGTGAGACAGAGGCTTATTCGAGAATAAGAAGTCTGCCCCTTGGACACATCACAGATGGAGGCAGGAATCACGTTAAAAACTTTTTCACTTAAAAGTTAAGTGAAAGTCTGTTGGTCATATACTGAATTTTGAAAACCCAACTTCTTCCCCCATTGGGATCTCAGAAGGATGGCAAGTAGACTAATAATCTCCAGGTCAAAGACTGAAAAATTCATTTTGAGGAATCTGATTGGCACAAGAAAAAAGAACTGAAGGTATTGATGTTAGCCCAGCCAGATGAACCAGGCCAGAGATCAATGGATCAAGAAGATATAATAACAAAAATTAACACTACTAAAGGGAGAAATTAACAAATCCCCATTCACAGGTGGTGATTTTAATATCCGTTTCTTTGTAATTGATAGAACAGGCAAACAAAAAAAGTAACAACATTGAAGTTTTGAATAATACTGCCAAACTTGACCTAACCGATACTTACACATTACACAAAACTGCAGAATATACATTTTTCAAGTGCACCATGAAATGCTCACTAAGACAGATCACATGCTGGGCCATAAAACAAGTCATGATAAATTTTTTAAAAACTGAAATCATGTGTTTTCATATCGCAACTGCATTTAATAAAAAAAACAGTAAGTTATCTAGAACAACTACAAATACTTAGAAATTAATTAACTTCTAAACGATTAATGGAGCAAAGAAGAAATCACAGGGAAATTAGAAAATATTTCTTATTAAATGATAATAAAAACACAACAGACCAAAACTAGCAGGATGTAGTTAAAGTAGTGCTAATGCAGTACTTAGAAAGAAATTTATAGTTTAAAATGTTCATATTTAACCGCAAAGCCAATTATCTGAAACAAGGCACTCTGCTGGACACCAGAATACAATGGTAACAAAAATACAGTCCCTGTCCTGATGGTGAATACAGCCTGTGCGAAGGTTGCCATATATTAGCATGAAAAATCAATACCAGGGGTATTCATTAAAATGTAGAATCATTAATATGTAAACCAAATTACAGATTTCTCTTCTGAAGCAATCACTGTTGTGGTATGCCCTCCACAGCAAGGAGATCCATGTGGCTAACATACATATGCAGAAGTCTTCAATTTCATCACATATTAGGAAGGTGCTAATTAGAAACAATGAGAATTCATTGTTCATTCACATTCATTCAAAAGTGCCCACTGAAAATACAAATGCAGTTAATCTTTATGGGATTTTATCACTTTGATGGTGGTATATTATGCTTCCTGACCTCTTCTTCAGTTTCAACCAGTGGATTTAACACAAAGTCTGTGTAATGGTAGTTGCAAGTGTGAGTTTGAGTCAAGATATCTCTCCGTTAAATCAGAATGATTTGGAAATTGCACCTAGATAAGTCTAACATTGGAAATTAAGAGAGAGGAATAATAGTGGTTTGTCTTAAGATTTAGGCCTCTCAAAGTACAGAAGAGTTTTATATTTATCCAGTTTCTTAAAATAACTGATTTCTTGACAGCGTCTTAAAATGAGAGTATGCCAAACTTCACTGCAGTTGCACGAATTTATACTAGTGGATAAACCATAATTGTAAACTGTTTTTCCTTCTGTTAACATCCTTTGAAAAAAAATTCTATTTTGCATTTTTTCTAATAATTATGAGGGATTTTGTGTTTTATTGCTTTCTATTCATAATACTCACATCTTTACTTACACTTTCATGGTTTCTGAATTGATTGCTGTTTTAGTTTCTATGGTAACTCTGCCAGTTGCAGTTACCTATAAATAGATATTTTATAATAGCAGGCTTATGAAAGTTCATTTCTTGAATACCCTTCTGCGATAAGAAGAATTGCTAGAAAAATAACATATGAATCAAGGTTTAAGGAAACAGATATCTTATACCTGTCAGTGTGTAAAAATAGAAGACTAAAATTAAAAATTCATGTAGATGCAGGCTGGCAAGTTACACAGTGAAAAGAGAGACTACATTGAATATTTAAAAAGAAAAATGTACAGTTGGGATATACTTTTTATTTTAGCCCCCACTACAAATTTCACAATACCTTTAAGAAAACATTTATTAACCCCATATAAACTATCTAGACTCCATTTCTTTCACTGGCATCTTAATACAATTTTGTAGAAACTCTCTCGTACAAATATTATCCTTTGAACATATATATATAATCTCCCAATCTATTCTTTATCTTTTAACTGTCTTTGTATTATGGTTTTATTTGCCATAAGTTATCCTAATTTATGTAGTCAAAATATGTCAGTTTTCTTCTGTGACCTCTGAGTTTGTGTCTCACGTAGGAAGTCTTTCCTACTGCAAGGTTATAAAAACATCCCCCTATATTTCGTTTTTTCTTAAATAGTCTTTAAATTATATTATGCTTTAAATTGTTCTGGAATTTTTTGTGTGTTTAGTGTGAGGTAGGAGTTTTTTATAGAAAGTCAGCTGGATTTCAGCACTTATCCTTTTCCTGATAATTTTAAGTATCTTATCATGAATTAAATTTCAAAGGTACATGGATCTATTTTTGGGCCCTGTACTATGGTTCCTTCATTTGTTTTTCTGTTCCCATACTGACAGTCCTTAAATACCATGTTTTAATATAAATGTTTCAAATGTGTATTAGTATCCTGTTTATTTGCTCATCTATATGAGTTTTAGAATCAGCTTGAAGTTCCATAAAATCCCCATTACTGTTTGCATTTAGTCTATTATTTAATTAAGGAAAACTTACATCTATAAAACCTTTAGTCTTCCCATTCATTCAGAGACACAGGAAGTATCTACATTTACTCTGCTCAGTGTTATGTTCAACAGTACAGTGACAAGTTATTCAGATAGAATTGTGTAGTTCAGATAGAATTGCATAGTTTTTGTGCTATTGTACATGAAATATAATAATGCTAGCATGCTTATCTTGCATTGCATCATTCAGCTGTACTCTGTTATTAGTTCTGTTGGCTTTTCAGTTTTATATATAAATATTTAAAGGCATATTAAGATATGCTTTCCTTTGTTACCCATATATCTTATAAATCATGTAAAAAATTTTTTATAGTCCTCAAGTTTTTTGTAAACTTTTAAGAATAATCAAAAGTACCAAAATCTTGAGGAAAAATAAGATTGTACATGTACATAGATGTATATGAGTCTGTATGTACCTGTCCCAATGAATATGTGTGTATCTAGACAGAGTGGGAAATGTAATTCTACAAAATAAGTAACATTATCACTCTTTCTTATAAAAATTATTAACTTCAACTTTTTCCTAGATTTAAAATGCATTATAAATTTTCACATGATATAATCACCAATGGATTGCGAACTCAAGTTCTGTGGATCCACCTAATCTTGTTAACGTCCCCAAGCACACCCAGTGATCTCATTCAACCTTGTTGGAAAAATCGACCACTCCTTACTACCCTAACTACTTTTGGTTAGCAAAGAAAGACACAGTTTGATCGAAGCCTATGCTTATGAAATTTTTCTCTGTTTTGAAAGAATTGTATTTTTGTACCACATTTGGTCTTATTCTTAAATGCTTTTTACATACCAGATAATTGTGCATTCAAATGAAGAAGGGGCTTTTTCACCTTAATCAGAATCGGAGGGCTATCTGTAGGTGTCTCACACATAAGAGAACAGAAAGATCAAAAATGACTATGCTATGGGCTTCCCTGGTGGCGCAGTGGTTGAGAATCTGCCTGCCAATGCAGGGGACACGGGTTCGAACCCTGGTCTGGGAAGATCCCACGTGCCGCGGAGCAGCTGGGCCCGTGAGCCACAATTACTGAGCCTGCGCGTCTGGAGCCTGTGCTCCGCAACAAGAGAGGCCGCGACAGTGAGAGGCCCGCGCACCGCGATGAAGAGTGGCCCCCGCTCGCCGCAACTAGAGAAAGCCCTCGCACAGAAACGAAGACCCAACACAGCCATAAATAAATAAATACTTAAAAAAAAAAAAAAATGACTATGCTCAAATATGTCTAGTTTTCTAGAAAAAAAAGTTTTGAAACAAAACATTAATATCCTTTGAATACTGGTCGTTTTCCTTTTCTTCTGAATTTTGACTGTAACCATCATTAGCATTATACTTTCTGGGTAGATTCATGACACAAATCAATAAATTGTATTTCCTCTGCCCTTTTAATATAAGGAATGCATGTTAGTGTAGACAAATATAAATTACTCCTAACAGTTAAAATTCACATTAATCACTCCTTTTGAGGTTTCTTCAAGAACGATTGTAATAGCATGAAGAAGTTGCAAGACAGTAACTTGATTTTATTGCATTCAGTACAATGTTCCATTAATGGATGCAATTTTGCATTCGTTTCAGGGGAGACTGTGTATTGAAATGTATGCCAGACGTTTAATGTCTGTTAGACATTTAAGCTGCTTTGTATTTAAAAGCGTAAGTTGACCTTATCAGATGCCTAATAAGTGAAGTAATTGTATCTTGTACTAATCAAAATATCTTCTATTATAACGGAAATGAGATTCAATTACTTCATGAAGTAATTATTTCTGAGGTTCAGAAAGCTTATAATTAAATACGTATTTCCAGTGCTAAAGAAACTCAGCCATTTCTTCAAACAGTTATATTTGGTATGCATACAACAAACAATACTTTTAAAACATATAATTGTTATAAGTATGGGAAGGAATACATAGCATAAAAAATCAAATCAGCAATGCCTTCCATTTTCTGATCTGTTCAAACAAGTGGTATGTATCCAAAGCAGAACTTATTCCATCTAAATCCCTGTCAATGGTATTTTGTTTGAATAAATTATCAGAAAAACAGTGATTTTAAAAACAGGTTGTGATACTAAAAAACAAACCTTAATATCTGTGAGGAAATGGCTAGTTCTAGAAACTAGAAATTATAAGACATGTCACTACTGTAAATTAGATTATTTCTCTAGTGCTCTGGTTATATAAATGTTATCTCTGATGCCATATTTGCAATGTTGTCAAGTTCTAGCTAGATCAAAAGCCTCCCATTTGTTCTGTCTCCAATTCACTTTCTGATTGACTCTGCACTGCTCCTGATCTGTATATACCTGTAAGAACAGCCTTTCCATAACTCTGTGAATTTCTTACAATTCTCTTAAAGTTAGACATACTCTCTTTTGTATATGGTCCAATCCTTTATCTCTCTGAGGGCTTTAAAACATGGAAATATTAAATTCTAAATGAAAAAAACTGTATTCTCATTGGTACAAAAGTGTATTAATTATGGGAATTCTCTTTAAAAATACGTCCTATGAGGTCTTATCTAATGTTAAATGATTGACCTCTGATAAGGCTTAGAGGTCTTAGAAAGCTTACAGCATTTTTCTTAAATAGCTTTAATATACCTTATCCTATTTGTCTTTGTCCTAAGGCCAAACTTCAGTTCCAGGATTTGTATTCCAGTCTCAGCCTCAGTTCTCTCAACCCCACCCTAGCATTCTTCCTTACAGGACAGCTTTTGCATCTTGACCATCCTACAATACAGGTGACTTTTGACCTTTTGATGTCCAAGTAGGAAGTACAGAAGAGAGGCTACTAGGTCAGTCTCCACCCTCCACCCTGACCCGTACAATTTGCCATTATGTGTCCTCCTGCTCTGCATTACTTATTCCTATCACAGTACTCACACGGGTTCTCACTCACCCACTACCTTTGTAGTTAGGATCCTCTGACTGCTCCCTTCTCTCAACATGTTCCCCAGCCTTCTCTAAAAGAGAGATCTTTTAACTCTGGTTGAGAACCCTGGATTCTGCTTCTGCCAACATGTAGACTCAGCTAACTTGGCTGAACACATCTTTCAGACCCCAGTTTCCCCATGGAATACAGCACTGGTTACATCGTATGAACTCTGACTCATTCTAAGTTCTACTTTAGACTTCTTCACATGGCTCATACACCTCTGGTTTTTAAGACTTACTTTCCAACCTGTGTATTTCTTTTATTTCTGGTATGCTCTCCTACCCCCAACTCCAGAGTCTTTTCCCGTTCTTTCTATTCACTTAAAATCAACAAGTGTTCACTGAGCAACTTACTATGTACCTGGAATGTGCTTAATACAAAGACATGGTCCCTGGTTCAAGAAGCAGACTTTGCAAAACTTGTGTTTCCTCCAAAGCATTCTGAAGTCCAGTTTATGCATGTTTGAAGGATCCGTGTAACAGAAGGGAATGGAGAGATGTGAACCAATAATTTTCTTTCTTTTTAAAGTATGACTATCATGTACTCAAGGACTGAAACTTGAGATTGGTGAACCATTC
The DNA here is from genome assembly GCF_965194825.1 of Balaenoptera physalus. Lineage (NCBI taxonomy): Eukaryota > Metazoa > Chordata > Mammalia > Artiodactyla > Balaenopteridae > Balaenoptera > Balaenoptera physalus. Next base: position 108,894,785 of record NC_138882.1, on the reverse strand, counting down.
ATGTTCATCCAGAAGAGTCTGGGGGTAAACTATTTTTAGATTGTATGGAAGAGGCAGAACTTACATGCAAACTTTGTCTATAAATGTATAATCTAAAATTGTATCTGATTTTACTTAATTTTGAGCTACTGTTTAATCTGAATCTGCATATTGTGCAAGCCTCTAGGAGCACTGAAGTGAATTACATATAAGGGAAAATCAGAACCTGCCTGCATCAGAAGGCTCCAGTAATGATAATAATCTGTAAACACAACAGGAGAGTCTAAAAACAATACAAATTACAATCCAAAGAAAAGAGAGAAAACCTACTGGGCAAGAGGTTCACAAAAAGCAAACAAAATAAGGTAAATCTGCTTCCAACCCTCATCAAGTAGGAGGTGTGAGACAGTCCTAAATTACTGTACAGGTATTTTTTGAGTGTGGGTGTTCAAGGCTTTTTCACCTGCACAAATGAGAGACTTTGAAACAAAGAATAATAATATCTCTTTCTATGTCTGAAGCACTTTTTAAAAGGAGTTTCATATTTCTCATGACATCCTTACAAGAATTTTCACAGGAAGTCCTATGTCCTATGTTCATCTTGTAGGATCTGAAAAGGAAAAATGGACTGGAAAATGGTTTGAGGAAGAATGGAGACAACCTTCTCTGACCTCACAATTGTAACAGGAGGTTGCCTAGCTGTAATATAATTGCAGGAAAACCTTTGGTAGGACCCAACGCAGAGGCAAGTGAAATATTGGTATAGATCAAAGGATGCTTAGAACTAAGCGAACTTCTACATGGACTCTATAAGCACTTGTGCATAAGGAATGCCTATTATTTGCTTAACTAGTTAAATATACACTTCCCTAGTTTACTGTGTGCTTTTATGCACAGATCTATTTGATTGTTCTCTCAACAGGTCTGTGAGGAAGGAAACATTTGCCACTCTTTAAGCAAGAGAAAACAGAACTCAGACAGGCTCAGTGTCTTGACCAAAGCCACTCTGGTACTAAGTAGCAGGTAAATCCAGGGACCTGAACTTCAAAGTCATGTTTTTTGCTACTTTGCCAGGGACTGGAAGGAAAACACAGAAAACGTTGTGTTAGGTATATAGCCCTGTGAATACATGATTTATTGAATTTTTTTCTTAGGTCAAATAACCAAGAGATTAATTTTCTTAGTGTCACAATAATGAAGTTAATTGATTCTCTATTTTGCATCTTTCTTTCCCTGTGGCTAAATTGTTGTTTTGTTATTTAAGCAGCAGTGCTAAAGCAAAGTTAAACAATATATTTAGAATTGACTAAAAATGTCCAATTAATTTGCTAATGATTCTCTCATTTTGGTCTCTCTTCATTATTTGATTATATATTGTCTTTGCCTGGTTTAAAATATAGCCTTTCACATTCTCCTCTAGAGAGTTCAGCAATTTTTTGTTCCAAAATAGAGTAATGAGGGAACTATGTACGTAATCTCTGTCCTGGTCCACACTGAGCTAAATGACCCTCATTCCTCTTTAAGAGAACTACTCAGCAGTCAGTAGAAACACCTATTTGGGTCTTTTATCACCTTCCTCCTTATCTTAACAGCCAGTGAGAAAACCTGAGCTTTAGTCAGCTCATTTAAAGGTGATCGAGAACCTACACAAGCCAAATTAAGTGACTAACTGATAAACTACAATTATAAATTATAACTTACAATAGAGAACTTCTACTATATGTGTACCGGGTTTAGTATTCTTTCTGATGAATGGATTTCAGGGATGAGTCTAAATCCACCCAATTACCCCAAGATTGTAAGGGCCAATGTGCTTAGGTCAAATCCAGAGTTATGTATTTATGGGGTGTTTTTCAAAGTCAAACAGTTTTATTTATTTATTTATTTATTTATTTATTTATTTATGGCTGCATTGGGTCTTCGTTGCTACATGTGAGTTTTCTCTAGGTGCGGCGAGCGGGGGCTACTCTTCATTGCGGTGCGCGGGCTTCTCATTGCAGTGGCTTCTCTTGTTGCCGAGCACGGGCTCTAGGCGCACGGGCTTCAGTAGTTGTGGCATGCGGGCTCAGTAGTTGTGGCTCACTGGCTTAGTTGCTCCGTGGCATGTGGGATCTTCCCCGACCAGGGCTCGAACCCATGTCCCCTGAAACCCCTGCATTGGCAGGTGGATTCTTAACCTCTGTGACACCAGGGAAGTCCCTCAAACAGCTTTTTATATTTAAGAATCTACCTCCAGTGCTGTTCCTTCAGTTATGCAATTAGTTCATAGCCAGCCAGAGCTTGTCACCCAAGTGACCTTTTTCTGAAATGCACTCAGAAAATTGTTTCTTTCTTTGGAAATGTGGATTCCTCCCATAGGTAAATGAATACCAAAAATATTGTATTTTAACTTGAACATATTTGAGTGATTGTGTTCATGGAGGGAACTTATTCCCTATACTTTGAACTTAATCCTACATATACTTAGACTAATGTATAAACAACCACATTTCGTATTCATTTATTCATTTGAAATGAGGGAATGTGGTTACATTAAGCACAATCAATCAACAAATATCCCCTAATGGATTATGTTATTAAGTGGTTAAAGGCATCAAAGTACTAAGATGGTAAAATTTCTAATAAATTTGTCACTTGGGTAGGAATTTCCAATAAAGTATAGAATTGTAGGACATTTATCCATATTTTTTTACATTTCTCTTTACAGCTGTGTTTGAAAGTTGTTTAGGCTGTAACTGAAGTATTAATATGAGTCTAAACTACCAGATAAGGAAGATCAAGGGGTTTCTCAGACCGGTTATTATTTATAAGATGAAAGAGGTTATTTATCCACTATTTCTTCCTGTACTGGTCTCTGTCTAATTCCAATTAATTGATAATATGCTTGATTCCCTAGTAAGTTTAATGTTTCAAATCTACAAATATTTTCTTACCTTTAATGTCTTGGAAAGGCTTTGATGCATCATTAATTTTGCCAAATCTATATAAAAACTCAGACAAGAAAAAATATTTGTAACTAGGACTAAGAGGTATACCCTTGTCATATTCTACCTTTAATTAATATTTGAAATGAGTTGTTTTTATATGTTAGATATTAGTCCTTTATCAGTCATACCATTTGCAATATTTTCTCCCATTCATTAGGTTGTCTTTGCATTTTGTTGATGGTTTCCTTTGCTGTGCAAAAGCTTTTAAGTTTAATTAGATCCTATTTGATTTTTTTGCTTTTATTTCCTTTATTTTAGGAAATCTGATAATGAACTTTTAAAAGCTTCAATAATATCTAATAGCAATGCAAAGCACTATGGGATTAAAATTATTTAAATGGCAGTAGCGTACATCAACATATGCAAATAAAAAATAAGATTTTTCACCCTACCCCTAAACACTAAATAGGATCAATTTAAGATATGAACATATTTTGAAACAATTTGATTTTCAAGAAGTAATTTTTATCATAGGAACTAAATTGCAATTAAATTTCTTCTCATTATTTTTAAAATATCCAACAATAGCTAGATATCTTATAGAATATGAGTGAAAGTCTAGTAGGACCAAAGAAAAGGTGGTTTATCGGTGCCACACAGAATCACACTTAGATTCCCAACTGCTGCAAAGTGCTTTTCTTCTTAGGCCTGGCACATGATTAAGAATCAATAACCTAAAGACTTTAGCAAAAGAAAGACCTTGTCGGCAGAAAGAGCAAGACCTACTTTTCCTTTTCCCCAAAACCCAACCCTGGTCTCCGTCAGCTCTTTAGTAAGGCATACATAGGTGCCATTCCTATTCTACGTCCTACTGTCTACGGTGTCTGATGAATTATAATGACCAATGATTTTTTTATTTGTAGCCATAGTTTCTCAAGGTAACAATATCAAATACATTAAATTTACTGCTTTAGCACAAACATTCAGAAAGGATAAGGGTCATAAATGCAAAACAGTTCCATGATGAATAATAAAAGGAAAAGTTCAGGGCTTCCCTGGTGGCGCAGTGGTTAAGAATCTGCCTGCCAATGCAGGGGACACGGGTTCGAGCCCTGGTCTGGGAAGATCCCACATGCCGCGGAGCAACCAAGCCCGTGAGCCACAACTACTGAGCTTGCGCGTCTGGAGCTTGTGCTCCGCAACGGGAGAGGCCACGACAGTGAGAGGCCCGCGCACCGCGATGAAGAGAGGCCCCCGCTCGCCGCAACTGGAGAAAGCCCTCGCACAGAAACGAAGACCCAACACAGCCAAATATAAATATAAATAAATAAATGAATAAATAAATTTATAAAAAAAAATAAAAGGAAAAGTTCATAAGAATGCATTAATTAGTTCATTTAAGCAGTAAGTTATTCTAATGTACATTTTAGAAACACTTAAAAGTATATTGCTCTTTATTCTGACTGAAATCCAAATGACTTTGAAAAGGGATTATAGTTAATAAAATTAAAAATAAAATTACTTCCCACCCAGCAATGAGAAATGACTTAATTGACAAACAGGGTAATCGTCTCTAGGGTTATTTTATTTCAGTCCTTATCCTCCTTAGGTTTATTTGCCTTTTTTACCATATTCAGGACTTCTTTTCACAATATTGTTATTAATCTAATTCACCCTTTTAGCAAAATTTTCCAATTATTTAACTTTTGATTCTTTCATGTTGTGTATTCTGCTGTTTTGTTGACATGGACTTAAATTTTAAAATCATCAATAAAACATTTTGAAAGCAATGTTTGTGGAATATATTTTTCTCAGTTAGTTAACATGTCCAAATCATGCCGTTTTCTTTAAAGGTACGTAATAACAATCAAAAGGAAGAACTGCAATTTCTTTAAACCCTTGACGATAAGGGCTACTGGAGGTTCCAGCCCATAACATCTTTCTGTAAACACAACTATTTATAAATACAAGAGTTGTGACTTACCAGCTTCTCCCATGGGTGGGGATTAATAAAATGGGTTTACTTGAATCCAAAATTTCTAAGATGGGAGGATGGAAAACAGAATAGAAAAGCCAATTTATCTTATTCTCAAGTACATTACTTTTTTAGTCTGCCAAAGGCAATTCAAAGTCTAAAGAAAAAAATTCAATAAATGTCAATTTAACTCCTACTCTGTGCCAGGATCCTTTCTGGGAAACATGGTATTTAGTTTGGTAATATTAACATGCAAGTGGCAGGTACTGTAAAGTCAGAAGGAAGTAGGAATTAAAACATCATGGTATTGTTGCAGGAAGAGACCAATGGATTATTGTAATGGCATAGAGTCCAGAAATGGGCCCACATATGGATAAATGTGCAATAATTGATAATAGCAGTAAAACAACTCACTGGGGAGAGGATAGACATGTACTGAATTTTTTCTCAAATTTAGAGAAAAAATTAAGTTGAATGTCTATTTCACACCATTGGCAAAAAATAAATTCCACATGGATTAAAGCTATAAAGGTAAAAAAAACCCTTAAACACATTAGAAGAAAAATTATATTGTGCATTATAGAAACTTATGCTTATACATTTAGATAGAAGAAGCTTTTAAAAACAATATAGAACCACAGAAGCCATAAAGAAAACATCTGAAATTTTGACTACACCAAAATTTAAACTTCAAAAAGTAAGAAAACAAAGTCACTGATTGGGCTTCCTCAACTTGATCAAGAATCTCTATTAAAAAACTATAGCTAACATCATACTCAATGAGGAGAAACTTGAAGCTTTCACACTAAGATCAGGAACAAAGCAAGGATGTCTCCTTTCACCACTCCCTTTTAACATCGTACTGGAGATACTAGCTAATGTAAAAGGACAAGAAAAGGATATAAAAGGCATATAGATAGGGAAGAAAGATAGAAGACTTTGTTCACAGATGATATGAAGACCCATGTAGAAAACATACAAGGATTAACGAAGAAAAAACCTCCTGAAACTAATAAGCAACTATAAGCAAGTTTTCAGGACATAAGGTTAACATAGAAAAGTCAAAGGCTTTCCTATATACCAGGAATGAACAAAAGGGATTTGAAATTTAAAAATACAATACCATTCCAACAGATACATGAAAAGAGTGTCAACATCACTAATCATTAGAGCAATGCAAATTAAAACCACCATGAGATAGCACCTCACACCTGTTAGAATGGCCATCTTCAAAAAGACAAGAGATAACAAGTGCTGGTGAGGATGTGGAGAAAAGGGAACACTTGTGCACTGTTTGTAGGAATGTAAATTAGTGTAACCACTAGGAAAAAGAGTATGAAGATTCCTCAAAAAATTAAAAATAGTACTACCACATGATCCAGCAATCCTACTTCAGGGAATATATACAATGGAAATGAGAACATGATATTGGAGATATAACTGCACTCCCCTGTTAAATGATGCATTATTTGCAATAGTCAAGGTATGGAAACAACCAAAAGTATCCATCAACAGACGAATGGATAAAGAAGATGTGATAGATGAAGATAGATAGATAGATAGATAGATAGATAGATAGATAGAAAAAGAGATAGATACGTAGATAGATAATAAAAAGCAACAGATTGGGAAAATGTACTGTCAACCTATATAACAAAGAGGGGATTAATATCCAGAATAGAAAAGCTAAAGATGAGAATAATACATTTTTCAATCTTTATAATGGGGAAAGGATTATTTCCCACAACAGATACAGAGCTCATACAAATCAATTTTAAAATAACACAAAAATTAGAAAAACACTTTAAAGTTTGATACTATCACATATTGGGTTTGTGGGATATTTGCTATTGTCATACACTACTGGTAGGAGCGTATGTTGGCACAGCTTTTTAGGAAATAATTCATAAGTACCATTAGAAGTCAAAATATACTTTTAACTGTCCTACGCTATCACTCAGCAATTGTACTCTTCGATATATTCTCTAAAGAAATACCTATCTGTGTGTAGAAGGCATATACAATAACATTCTTTGTGACATTGTCTGTGACACTGAAAATTGAAAACAAACTAAGTCCTATCAACAAAAGAATGATTATGTAAAATCATTCAATGTAGCTCTTGAAAAGGATAAGATATATCAATATTTACACAATGTGGAGAGGGCAGACAGCAGAAGAAAGAAGAACTACAATCCTGCAGCCTGTAGAACAAAAACCACATTCACAGAAAGACAGACAAGATGAAAAGGCAGAGGGCTATGTATCAGATGAAGGAACAAGATAAAACCCCAGAAAAACAACTAAATGAAGTGGAGATTGGCAACCTTCCAGAAAAAGAATTCAGAATAGTGATAGTGAAGATGATCCAGGACCTCAGAAAAAAGAATGGAGGCAAAGATCGAGAAGATGCAAGAAATGTTTAAAAAAGACCTAGAAGAATTAAAGAACAAACAAACAGAGATGAACAATACAATAACTGAAATGAAAACTACACTAGAAGGAATCAATAGCAGAATAACTGAGACAAAAGAATGGATAAGTGACCTGGAAGACAGAATGGTGGAATTCACTGCTGTGGAACAGACTAAAGAAAAAAGAATGAAAAGAAATGAAGACAGCCTAAGAGACCTCTGGGACAACATTAAATGCAACAACATTTGCATTATAGGGGTCCCAGAAGGAGAAGAGAGTGAGAAAGGACCAGAGAAAATATTTGAAGAAATTATAGTTGAAAACTTCCCTAACATGGGAAAGGAAATAGCCACCCAAGTCCAGGAAGCGCAGAGAGTCCAATACAGGATAAACCCAAGGAGAAAGACGCCGAGACACAAAGTAATCAAATTGGCAAAAATTAAAGACAAAGAAAAATTATTGAAAGCAGCAAGGGGAAAACGACAAATAACATACAAAGGAACTCCCATAAGGTTAACAGCTGATTTCTCAGCAGAAACTCTACAAGCCAGAAGGGAGTGGCATGATATACTTAAAGTGATGAAAGGGAAGAACCTACAACCAAGATTACTCTACCTGGCAAGGATCTCATTCAGATTCGATGGAGAAATCAAAAGCTTTACAGACAAGCAAAAGCTAAGAGAATTCAGCACCACCAAACCAGCTCTACAGCAAATGCTAAAGGAACTTCTCTAACTGGAAAACACAAGAGAAGAAAAGGACCTACAAAAACAAACCCAAAACAATTAAGAAAATGGTCATAGGAACATACATATCGATAATTACCTTAAACGTGAATGGATTAAATGCTCCAAACAAAAGACACAGTCTTGCTGAATGGATACAAAAACAAGACCCATCTATATGCTGTCTACAAGAAACCCACTTCAGACCTAGGGACACGTTCAGTCTGAAAGTGAGGGGATGTAAAAAGATATTCCATGCAAATGGAAATCAAAAGAAAGCTGGAGTAGCAATACTCATATCAGATAAAATAGACTTTAACATAAAGAATGCTACAAGAGACAAGGAAGGACACTACATAATGATCAAGGGATCATCTGAGAAGAAGATATAACAATTATAAATATTTATGCACCCAACATAGGAGCACCTCAATACATAAGGCAACTGCTAGCAGCTATAAAAGAGGAAATTGACAGTAACACAATCATAGTGGGGGACTTTAACACCTCACTTACACCAATGGACAGATCATCCAAAATGAAAATAAATAAGGAAACAGAAGCTTTAAATGACACAATAGACCAGATAGATTTAAATGATATTTGTAGGACATTCCATCCAAAAACAGCAGATTACACTTTCTTCTCAAGTGCAAACGGAACATTCTCCAAGATAGATTACATCTTGGGTCACAAATCAAGCCTCAGTAAATTTAAAAAAATTGAAATCATATCAAGCATCTTTTCTGACCGCAATGCTATGAGATTAGAAATGAATTACAGGGGAAAAAAACTTAAAAAACACAAACATATGGAGGTTAAACAATACGTTACTAAATAACCAAGAGATCACTGAAGAAATCAAAGAGGAAATCAAAAAATACCTAGAGACAAATGACAATGAAAACATGATGATCCAAAACCTATGGGATGCAGCAAACGCAGTTCTAAGAGGGAAGTTTATAGCTACACAAGCCTACCTCAAGATACTAGAAAAATCTCAAATAAACAATCTAACCTTACACCTAAAGAAACTAGAGAAAGAAGAACAAACAAAACCCAAAGTTAGCAGAAGGAAAGAAATCATCAAGATCAGAGCAGAAATAAATGAAATAGAAACAAAGAAAGCAATAGCAAACATCAATAAAACTAAAAGCTGGTTCTTTGAGAAGATAAACAAAATCGATAAACCATTAGCCAGACTCATCAAGAAAAAGAGGGAGAAGACTCAAACCAATAAAATTAGAAATGAAAAAGGAGAAGCTACAAGAGACACTGCAGAAATACAAAGCATCCTAAATGACTACTACAAGCAACTCTATGCCAATAAAATGGACAACCTGGAAGAAATGGACAAATTCTTAGGAAGGTATAACCTTCCAAGACTGAACAAGGAAAAAGTAGGAAATATGAACAGACAAATCACAAGTAAGGAAATTGGAACTTTGATGAAAAATCTTCCAACAAACAAAAGTCCAGAACCAGATGGCTTCACAGGTGAATTCTATCAAACATTTAGAGAAGAGCTAACACCCATCCTTCTCAAACTCTTCCAAAAAACTGCAGAGGAAGGAACACTCCCAAACTCATTCTATGAGGCCACCATCTCCCTGATACCAAAACCAGACAAAGATCCTACAAAAACAGAAAGTTACAGACCAATATCACTGATGAATATAGATGCAAAAATCCTCAACAAAATACTAGCAAACAGAATCCAACAACACATTAAAAGGATCATACACCATGATCAAGTGGGATTTATCCCAGGGATGCAGGGATTCTTCAATATATGCAAATCAATCAATGTGATACACCATATTAACAAATTGAAGAATAAAAACCATATGATCATCTCAATAGATGCAGAGAAATCTTTTGACAAAATTCAACACCCATTTAGGATAAAAACTCTCCAGAAAGTGGGCATAGAGGGAACCTACCTCAACATAATAAAGGCCATATATGACAAACCCACAGCAAACATCATTCTCAATGGTGAAAAACTGAAAGCATCTCCTCTAAGATCAGGAACAAGACAAGGATGTCCACTCTCACCACTATTATTCAACATAGTTTTGGAAGTCCTAGCCACGGCAATCAGAAAAGAAAAAGAAATAAAAGGAATACAAATTGGAAAAGAGGAAGTAAAACTGTCACTGTTTGCATATGACATGATAGTATACATAGAGAATCCTAAAGATGCCACCAGAAAACTACTAGAGCTAATCAATGAATTTGGTAAAGTTACAGGATACAAAATTAATGCACAGAAATCTCTTGCATTCCTATACACTAATGATGAAAAATCTGGAGGAGAAATTAAGGAAACACTCCCATTTACCACTGCAACAAAAATAATAAAATACTTAGGAATAAACCCACCTAGGGAAACAAAAGACCTTTATGCAGAAAACTACAAGACATTGATGAAAGAAATTAAAGATGATACCAACAGATGGAGAGATATACTATGTTCTTGGATTGGAAGAATCAATATTGTGAAAATGACTATACTACCCAAAGCAATCTACAGATTCAATGCAATCCCTATCAAATTACCAATGGCATTTTTTACTGAACTAGAACAAAAAATCTTATAATTTGTAGGGAGACACAAAAGACCTCGAATAGTCAAAGTAGTCTTGAGGGAAAAAAACGGAGCTGGAGGAATCAGACTCCCTGACTTAAGACTATACTATAAAGCTACAGTAATCAAGACAATATGGTACTGGCACAGAAACAGAAACATATATCAATGGAACAAGATAGAAGGCCCAGAGATAGACCCACGTACCTATGGTCAACTAATCTATGACAAAGGAGGCAAGGATATACAATGGAGAAAAGACAGTCTTTTCAATAAGTGATGCTGGGAAAACTGGACAGCTATGTGTAAAAGAATGAAATTAGAACTCTCCCTAACACCATATACAAAAATAAACTCAAAATGGATTAGAGACCTAAATGTAAGACCAGACACTATAAAACTCTTAGAGGGAAACATAGGAAGAACACTCTATGACATAAATCACAGCAAGATCTTTTTTTTGATCCACCTCCTAGAGTAATGGAAATAAAAACAAAAATAAACAAATAGGACCTAGTGAAACTTAAAAGCTTTTGCACAGCAAAGGAAACCATAAACAAGACGAAAAGACGACCCTCTGAATGGGAGAAAATATTTTCAAATGAATCAACAGACAAACGATTAATCTCCAAAATATATAAACAGCTCATGCAGCTCAATATTAAAAAAACAAACAACCCAATCCAAAAATGGACAGAAGACCTAAATAGACATTTCTCCAAGGATGACATACAGATGGCCAAGAGGCACATGAAAAGCTGCTCAACTCTCTATTAGAGAAATGCAAATCAAAACTACATTGAGGTATCACTTCACACCAGTTAGAATGGGCATCTTCAGAAAATCTACAAACAACAAATGCTGGAGAGGGTGTGGAGAAAAGGGAGCCCTCTTGCACTGTTAGTGGGAATGTAAATTGATGCCGCGACTATGGAGAACAGTATGGAGGTTCCTTAAAAAACTAAAAATAGAATTACCATATGATCCAGCAATCCCCTTACTGGGCATATACCCAGAGAAAACCATAATTCAAAAAGATACATGCACCCCAATGTTCATTGTCGCACTATTTACAATAGCCAGGTCATGGAAGCAACCTAAATGCCCATCGACAGATGAATGGATAAAGAAGATGTGGTATATATATACAATGGAATATTACTCAGCCATAAAAAGAAACGAAATTGGGTCATTTGTTGAGACGTGGATGGATCTAGAGACTGTCATACAGAGTGAAGTAAGTCAGAAAGAGAAAAATAAATATCGTATATTAACGCATATATGTGGAACCTAGAAAAATGGTACAGATGAACCGGTTTGCAGGGCAGAAATTGAGACACAGATGTAGAGAACAAACCTATGGACACCAAGGGGGGAAAGTGGTGGGCGATGGGGTGGTGGTGTGATGAATTAGGAGATTGGGATTGACATGTATACACTGATGTGTATAAAATGGATGACTAATAAGAACCTGCTGTATAAAAAAATTAATAAAATAAAATTCAAAAATTAAAAAAGGAAAAATAATGTAAATCAGTGCAGCCACTATTGAAAACATTATGGAGGGTTCTGAAAAAAAAAAAACAAACGATTTACACAATGTGGAATGATCTCCAAGGTGTATTATAAAGTAAAAATGTTGTAGACCAATAGTCACATTACAGTAGTGTTTATTTTATAAACTAGTTACACAAAACTATATATTTTTATATATTATTTATGTACACAAAACTATATATTTTTTATGTACATATATATGTAATAAGTACATAGAAAACAATGACAAAATAAACTATTACTTTATCTGAATTTAAAAAATATTTATGAAAATGCATTTATTTAATATTTCTATAATTAAAATACATAATTTTTAAAATATTAAAATGATTATAAACACAGGAATTTGAAAATGGTATATTAATATGAAGCTGTCAGGGTCATCTTGAAATTCATCTTTGGAATGATTTTATTCCACTAAATGAAATAAAACTATTTCTACTCAAATATGGCTTTTATTATGCCAATAATTAGAATTCTTTCTACTAATAATACTATTTAGAAGATATTTCAATAGCTAACTTTTCTTACTTTCCATTTAATTTTTATTTTTATAATGCTTCTCGCACTATGAAGTTTTCTAGACTTCTGTCCTGGCTCATTGCCTTTATTATCAAACTAAAGATCTTCTGCACACTATATATTAGAAGGTATATTACTCCACTTTTCAAGGGATCATTTGTGTTTTGTTTGATGTCAAATGAAATTTTTAGATATTTTCCTTAAATAGTATAGTGAGCACTAAATTAAATCTCTAGAACATAATTCCTAATTAATCCTATTAACTCTTTTCTCACCCTAGAACATAAACACTTTTACAACACTTTTATAGTTCCAGCACTTTTTCAAAATTCCTGGGCTGTGATACATACTCAATAAGTAAGAATGGGTTGATGGATGGATGGATGAATGGATAAACAGATGACTTGGTACCAGGATGCTTTTGAAAACCGGTATAGAGATAAATATATCTTACTTTAGTCTTCCATTCTGAACTGTTCCTTAAATCTTTTACAAGAACCATAAAGGCATCCGCTTCCAATGCAAGAGTTTTATTGCTTCACTAGAAGACATTATGGACCAGGGTTCAGAGATGCTTGATGAGTACACAATGCTTAAGCAGGTTATTCTGTCCCTTTGTACATTCTTCATTACAAAATTACATATTCCCACCTTGAAAAACAGATGCCTATGTTGTGTTTAAACCACTAAAAAATACCCTAGCCTTTGTATGATGTTTTGCCATATAAAAAGTAATCTTACACATATATTAATTGGAAGAACCCTTTTTAAAATTGCAAACCACTTTTCTACATAGCTCTCATCTCCCAACCTTTCTTTATTTTTCCCCATAACACCTGTCATCTTCTAGCATATCATTTACTTACTTTTTTTATTGTCTGTCTCTTCTCTATCTTCCTCTGCCTAACCACCCACTTTCATATATACTAAATATAAGCTCTATGAGAGAAAGGAATTTTGTTTATTTTCTTCACTATTGAATTGCCAGTGCCTAAAACAGAGCCTGGTACATAATAGGCACTTAATAAAATGTTGTTGAATAAGTGAATGAATATACTCTTTATGCTATTCTTACATTGCTTGAATGGATGAAATTTGAGACTGAGAGAGTTTGGCTTTTTGAATATTAAGAGGACACCTCCAATTTTCCCTATTTTATTGATGATGTAATTGCTTTGGCAAATAAATTAAACGGCATAATAATAATATAATAATCTTCAAGTCCTACACGGACACAGACAGTTCTCTCAGATTCTAAGACGAACAGTTCTTTATCATGAATCAGGCTGTTTCATTTCACTTTACCTTTGTCTGCATGACTTGGGGTTCATCACAGATTGAAATTGAGGGTGAAATGGGAAACTACATTGTATACAGTGAATAGAACCACCAGTTTTCAAAGAAGAGTTTTTAAAATTAAGGTAAATTTATTTGCAAAGGAATTTATATAACATGACATGTAGTCAATACTACCACAAAACATGTTCTGCCCAACTTGTTTAATGAAATGCTTTTTTAGCATCTCTGTATAATCAGATCTATTTTCTGGCATTATTCCACAGTAAAACTGATTCACATTCTCTAAGTATGTGATGCCTATGTAGGAGAGAAACTTGAACTTTCTCTCAGCTTAAGCAGGCTCAGGACAATGTGAAGCAACTAAGGTGAGGAGTAGGCTGGACTTATCTGTCCCGTCTTCTCTTGCCCTCATTCTGTCTCTGCTCCCCTCCAGTTTGCCACTTCCCCCCACATACATACAATTTCGCTTTTATTACATCTCTAGCAATGTTAGGGCTGGGCTAAAGTAGGAAACATTAGAGAAAAGGAGATCCTTTAAAATATACCTCTGTTACTAAACACATCTCTTGGCTGTCACTGTCTTCTGTGTAGCAGGTGTCCTAGCATTGCTCCACCGCCCCACACACACCAAGGGGTGCATGTGTAGGTTCTTCAGATAAATGTATAAAAGTCTCCACAAGGTACAGTTGGCTGATATAAAGGATACTCTGCAGCTTCACCTCCCCCATCTTCTCTCCCCACCTCTTGCTTTTTGGAGCTCTATCTCAGCAGGCAGCTCTCTGCCATCAGGTACTCACACAATAGCTGCAGCCCGACTTCCTTCCACAGGGTCTACCTAACCCCTCCATCCTTGCCACACGAAGCATTGAGAATCCACCCTGCCATCTCCTCCCTACTCCTTTCCCCCGTTCTACTAGGTATGGGGGGCAGAACAACAAGCATATGTACTGTCTCAGCAGATATGCAGCCATGAGCTGAGCTAGCTGCTTCCCTTCCTTATGGATGAGGCAGTGTAGTAGTAAAAGAAAGAAGCACATGTGCCAGACTGCTTCAGTTCAAATCCCAGTGCCTCTATTTACCAGTCCTGTGACACTGGGCAAGTTTTAAAATTTCTCTGTAACTCAGACTGCGTCTGCAAAACAGAGATAAAATAGCTCCTAACACATAGAGTCATTATGACGACTGAATAAATTGATACATGTACTACTCTGATAATAGTACCTGATAAAAGTATCAATCAATATGTGTTGTCAATCATCAACCCCAGTTTCTAGTAGTGGTTGTTTTGAAACTGCATTTGGGGATCAGGGGAATGTGACTTCCATCCCTGACCACTCTTGTCAAGGGTACGTTGAAAAGGTTCAACACTCTCCTTTAAGGCAGAGGACCACTCTGACACTCCTGCCCATTTCTAAACACCATCTTCTCTTACCTGGACACCTGCAATAGCACGCTCACCCAACCCCTCACCATCCTACAATCCATTCTCCCTCCTACAATTAGGACAATTTCCTTAAAACAGAGGTCAGCACAATTTTTTCTGTAAAGTGTCAGATAGTAAATATTTTAGGTTTTGCAGGACTAGAGGCAAAATCAAGGATATTATGTAGGAACTTTTATAACAAGAGAGATGACAAAATTTCACAAAATTTTTACTGACAGAATTCAAAATATATTGATAATTGAAAACCAATTGAAAATACAGGTACACTAATGAAAGGAAAGTAGTTATTGGGAAGGGGATAACATTCTCTTAATTGGGATTTAAATTAGTGTTCTCTAACATCAAAATGATTGCAAATGTTTATTTATTAAAGCTGATCTGAAATGGAATTTTACATGCTTCATCTTTGAAAATGTCTTTTCACAGAAACTGATACTGAAATGACTACCCAATAAATTTATATATATTGAAGCTTAAAGATTATTTAAAGAACCCACAGACTTTTTTTTCTTTTAATATTCAGTCATGTCTATAGAATAGACAGGCGAGAGAAACTTCACAGTAAACAAGACTGCTTCTGCACTTACCAGTGCCTCAGGGTAGAATCCGTGACAGTAGTCACAGTGAGACTGATTACCATGGCTCTTGCTCACTCGAGATAAAACATAGTGCCACAAAAACAGAAATATAGATCAATGGAACAGAATAGAAAGCCCAAAGATAAACCCATGCACTTATGGTAAACTAATTTATAATAGAGGAGGCAAGGATATACAATGGAGAAAAGAGAGTCTCTTCAATAAGTGGTGCTGGGAAAACTGGACAGCTACATGTAAAAGAATGAAATTAGAATCCTCCCTAACACCATACACAAAAATAAACTCCAAATGGATTAAAGACCTAAATGTAAGGCCAGACACTATAAAACTCTTAGAGGAAAACATAGGCAGAACACTCTATGACATAAATCACAGCAAGATCCTTTTTGACCCACCTCCTAGAGAAATGGAAAGAAAAACAAAAATAAACAAATGGGACCTAAAGAAACTTAAAAGCTTTTGCACAGCAAAGGAAACCATAAACAAGACCAAAAGACAACCTTCAGAATGGGAGAAAATATTTGCAAATGAAGCAACTGACAAAGGGTTAATCTCCAAAATTTACAAGCAGCTCATGCAGCTCAATATCAAAAAAACAAACAACCCAATCCAAAAATGGGCAGAAGACCTAAATAGACATTTCTCCAAAGAAGATATACAGATTGCCAACAAACACATGAAAGAATGCTCAACATCATTAATCATTAGAGAAATGCAAATCAAAACTACAATGAGATATGATCTCACACCAGTCAGAATGGCCATCATCAAAATATTTACAAACAATAAATGCTGGAGAGGGTGTGGAGAAAAGGGAACCCTCTTGCACTGTTGGTGGGAATGTAAATTGATACAGCCACTATGGAGAACAGTATGGAGGTTCCTTAAAAAACTAAAAATAGAACTCCCATACGACCCAGCAATCCCACTACTGGGCATATACCCTGAGAAAACCATAATTTAAAAAGACACATGCACCCCAAAGTTCATTGCAGCACTACTTACAATAGCCAGGACATGGAAGTAACCTAAGTGTCCATCGACAGATGAATGGGTAAAGAAGATGTGGCACATATATACAATGGAATATTACTCAGCCATAAAAAGAAACGAAATTGAGTTATTTGTAGTGAAGTGGATGGACCTAGAGTCTGTCATACAGACTGAAGTAAGTCAGAAAGAGAAAAATACCATATGCTAACACATATATATGGAATCTTTAAAAAAAAAAAAAAAAGGTCATGAAGAACCTAGGGGCAAGATGGGAATAAAGACTCAGACCTACTGGAGAATGGACTTGAGGATACAGGGAGGGGGAAGTGTAAGCTGGGACAAAGTGAGAAAATGGCATGGACATATATACAGTACCAAATGTAAAATAGATAGCTAGTGGGAAGCAGCCACATAGCACAGGGAGATCAGCTCGTTGCTTTGTGACCACCTAGAGAGGTGGGATAGGGAGGGTGGGAGGGAGGGAGACGCAAGAGAGAAGAGATATGTGGATATATGTATATGTATAACTGATTCACTTTGTTATAAAGCAGAAACTAACACAACATTGTAAAAAATTATACTCCAATAAAGATGTTAAAAAAAACAAAAAACAAGTAAAGCTCTATAGCTTGATGGGTAGGCCATCAGATAGAATTCGAAATGTAGTATATTAACTTGCTCTCCTATGTTTTATGAGACTGTTTATGAGAGCTCTCATAAAATCTATAATAATTCTAGAAAGAAGTCATAGAGAATATACATTATGACAAAGTACTCAAGAAAGAGACAAGAAAAGACTAATTACTATTAACAAATTTTTCAAACCAAATCAACACTGTAATACCTATGTAAAAATATGCTCTCAACAAGACTAAAAGCAATAGTTTTTTACTAATTGTATGAGACAAAGCTTTAGTGTCTAAAGATCTTCTAAAATATTCCTATTGCTTCCTCAAATACAGACTGCCTCATTTCCTGCAAATTGTTTTTCTAATTCTGTTCAAGAATATCAACTTCATTAAAACTTTAAAGACTTAAAATAAAAAACAAAAAACATAGTGCCAAAATGTTTAGGTGTTTCTAAGAGTTGTTACTGTACATTTTACAATAATCAAGCCATTGAAGATTTGGGGTAACATGTAAAGACACAAGGCAAGAACATTAAAGTAAGCATTATGCACACCTGCTGCTATTAAAAAATTCAACAATGCTATTTTCAGTAAAGTGTCATAGATAATAGGACCAACAGAGGTTGCAGAAACTATCAAAACATCAAAAGTAGAATCAAAGGTTTTAGAAATCTCCTTTTGAAGCTGGAAAGTTGAGTCAAAAATAATAGAAAAATTTCTTAATCAGAATATATTAGGAATATTTTTGTAACATGAATATATGTTAGAATATATGTTAGAATATAATGAAAATATTAGTCAGACTAAATTTTACAATCTTATAAATATTACATATGCCCAGGGTTTTTTTAAATCTTCTTTTCTCCTTTTACTTTCACATTATTTTTTACAAAAATGTTAAATCATAGCATTTAATGATTATAGTTTCAATTGCCATCCAGCAATGATTTGTTCAATCAACTTTATTTTAATGGGGTATGTAGGTTCACTTGGAGTTGACCAGAATTCATTGTGGTGGGGAGATGCATCCTCTCCCTCTGTCTTCTGAAGGAGCCATTGTGCATGGAAACAGAGAGATGGTCCAGTCTTTGCAGCTCAGGCCAGGAGAGACACTCAGTTTCACTATGGTCACTTGTGCAGAAACAGCCAGTGAATCCAGCTGTGGGGAGTATCAAGATCCCAAACATCGCACTCTGCAGAAGGTGTCTTACTGTCCTTAGTGAACTTTCTCAGCAATTGACCTTCCTCTGAGGCCATGGCAACAGGAGGTTAGGCAAATCCAGGCTGATGTGGAGAACAGCTTTCCTCAAATCAAAGCCCAAATAAGACTGAGGACTTTGTAAAGATATCTTATGGGTTTGCTCCTTGGCTAAAGTCAATGTGATCTAGACCTTGAGGAAACCAGAGTGTATGTTAATTTCCATTAATAAAAGTGAGGAGAAATGTTTACAGAAACAGTACCACCTCCCTCCAAATCCACGTCCTTCTCCTTCCCTGCCTTTTGTCTCCTCTGTTACCTATCAATCACCTGAAAGGAAGATCCTCCTGAGCTGACAGCGTCCTCTAGCGAGAAGATAATGGTATTCTCTCCGTAGATTAATGTTCTATTTGAAAAGCAAACCCCACTGTCACCCACTGCAGAGCCACACCACTACTTTTAGTGTGTGTTCTTGTGCTTCTGCGTGATGAGTCAGGATTCTCTTTTTTAAAATGCTTGGCATTCCTCAGAAGAAATATATACACAGGTAAGGTTGCTACTATTCTGGTAATCAAGTAAAGAATTGCTCCATTTCTTAGCTGCCCTCAGCACCCCAGAGCTGTTTGGGTTTCATACCCCCACTACCTCCTGTGCTACTGTTCATTTCATTGTGTGTTTATTTTTATTTTTTAAATACAATTTTTAAAGGTTACACTCCATTTACAGTTATTACAAAATATTGGCCATATTCCCTGTGTTGTACAATATATCCTTGCAGCCTATCTTACACGCAATAGTTTGAACCTCCCTCTCCCCCATCCCGATATCCCTCCACACACACACTGGGAACCACTAGTTTGTTCTCTATATATGTGAGTCTGCTTCTTTTTTTGTTATATTCACTAGTTTTTGTATTTTTTAGATTCCACATATTTTTGATTTCATACAGTATTTGTTTTTCTCTGTCTGACTTATTTCACGTGGCATAATGCCCTCCAAGTCCATCCATGTTCCTGCAAATGGCAAAATTTCCTTTTTTTTATGGCTGAGTAGTTTTCCATTGTGTGTGTGTGTATATATATACCAGATCTTCTTTATCCATTCATCTGCTGATGGACATTTGTGTTGCTATCATAGCTTGACAATTGTAAATAGTGCTGCTATGAACATTAGGGTACATGTATCCTTTTGAATTCGTGTTTTGTTTTTTTTCAGATTTATACCCAGGTGTGGAATTGCTGGGTCATATGGTAGTTCTATTTTCAGTTTTTGAGAAACCTCCATACCGTTTTCCACAGTGGCTGCACCAATTTACATTCCCAACAACAGTGTACGAGGGTTCCCTTTTCTCCACATCTTCACCGACATTTGTTATTTGTGTTCTTTTTGATGATAGCTATTTGGACAGGTATGAGATGATATCTCATAGTTTTGATTTGCATTTCCCTGATGATTAGTGATATTGAACATCCTTTCATGTGCCTGTTGGTCATCTGCATTTCCGCTTTGGAAAAATATCTATTCAGTTCTTCTGCCCATTTTTTATTCAGGTTGGTTGTTTTTTTGAGGTTAAGTTGTATGAGCTGTTTATATACGTTCTATATTAACCCCTTATCAGTCATATCATTTACAAGTATTTCCTCCCATTCAGTAGGTTGTCTTTTCATTCTGTCAACGGTTTCCTTTGCTGTGCAAAAGCTTTTAAGTTCAATTAGGTCCCATTTCTTTATTTTTGTTTTTATCTCCTTTATTTTAGGAGACAGATCCAAAAAATTTTGCTGCAATTTATGTCAGAGTGTTCTGCCTATGTTTTCCTCTAGGAGCTTTATAGTATCTGGTCTTACATTTAGATTGTTAATCCATTTTGAGTTTATTTTTGTGTGTGGTGTTAGAGAATGTTCTAATTTCATTCTTTTACATGTAGCTGTCCAGTTTTCCCAGAAGCACTTATTGAAGAGACTGTCTTTTCTCCCTTGTATATTCTTGCCTCCTTTGTTGTAGATTAATTGACCATAAATGTGTGGGTTTACTTCTGGGCTCTCTATTCTCTTCCATTGATCTGAGTGTCTGTTTTCATGCCAGTACCATTTGGTTTTCTTTTTGTTTGTTTGTTTGTTTGTTTTTTGAAGAGAGGTATACTTTTTTATTCTCACAAAGTCTCTATTTCTAAATAGACCTATAATACGGAATCTTACCTTGAGATCCATACATAAACATCAAGAATATTTTATTTTTATTTTTTAAATTTTTATTGGAGTATAGTTGATTTACAATGTTGTATTAGTTTCAGGTGTATAGCAAAGTAAATCTGTTGTACATATACATATATCCGCTCTTTTTTTTTTAGACTCTTTTCCCATATAGGCCATTACAGAGTATTGAGTAAAGTTCCCTGTGCTATACAGCAGGTTCTTCTTAGTTATCTATTTTATATACGGTAGTGTGTAGATGATAAAGAAGGTGTGGTACGTATATACAATGAAATATTACTCAGCCACAAAAAAGAACAAAATAATGCCATTTGCAGCCACATGGATGGACCTAGAGATTATCATACTGAGTGAAGTAAGTCAGACACAGAAAGACAAATATCATATGATATCACTTATATGTGGAATCTAAAAAAACGGGTACAAATAAACTTATTTACAAAGCAGAAATAGAGTCACGGATGTAGAAAACAAACTTATGGTTACCAGGGGATGGGGGGGGAGGGATAAACTGGGAGATTGGGATTGACATAGACACTATACAGTTTTGATTACTGTAGCTTTGTACTATAGTATAGTATGAAGTCAGGGAGTGTGATTCCTCCAGCTCTGTTCTTCTTTATCAAGACTGTTTTGGCTATTCAGGGTATTTTGTGTTTCCATACAATTTTAAAATTCTTTGTTCTAGGTCTGTGAAAAGTGCCATTGGAATTTTGATAGGGATTGCATTGAATCTGAAGATTGCCTTGGGTAATCACATTTATAAGGAAACACTAAGCTATGATACTAAAAGAATCTAGACTTTTTCTAAGAGCTCTTTCCACAGTTATCACCAGGAATTCCCACTGGCCCTTACACAAGTAATCCAAATGTAACCTACTGTAGGATTCTAGGCCCAGTCATTTTAAATAGTTTGAACTTGGGTCCACTTAATGATATATTACAGCTGTCACTCCTTATTCTTATATCCCTCCTGGAGTCTCTGAAGAGGACAGGTAAGCATTGCTTGTGGCTCTGCATTCACTGCTGTCCTCGTCAACCTTCTACACCGTTGTCTGCAGCCAAGTAAGCTGTCAGAGTCCTCTAGAGGATGGAGTGTTCCCACAATTTGGTACTTGCTTGCTGGTGAATCTATGGTACCCTTGGAATCAAAGACTCTCTTCCCATATCCTCTAGATCCACCTCTAAGTTCACTTGCAGTTGCATTTCCTGTTCTTTGACATTTCCCTGTATTCTGACAGCTTTCTACATCAAGTATCCACATTTTTCTGGCCACTGCCTTAGGACTT
Organism: Balaenoptera physalus; assembly: GCF_965194825.1. Classification (NCBI taxonomy): domain Eukaryota; kingdom Metazoa; phylum Chordata; class Mammalia; order Artiodactyla; family Balaenopteridae; genus Balaenoptera; species Balaenoptera physalus. The sequence goes on along the minus strand of NC_138882.1, from coordinate 108,872,434 downwards.
TCTCTGGGACCAAGGTAGAGCTTGCTCAGCCACATTCAGGGTACCCCAGAAGGCCGGGGGATCTTACCCATTGAACTTCTTCATTCATAAGAACCTTCTCTAAAAGGCTGTGCTATCTCTGCCTGTTAACTAGGCACCATGCCTTTATCTCCTTTTCCCCACCCCGATGAATAAATCAGTTGTGTCTACATATGCCCAAAGCCAAATTGTAGCAATGGATAAGTTTAAGTTCTTTCCCAGCAGTCTGAGTGGTCTTACACCAAAGACAGGTTAAAACCAAATCTGGGATGTTCTCAGACTATTAAAATAGACTGACTCTGTAGAATGCAAAGAAGATCTAAGGTGGAGTTAAGATGGATCTAAGATCTAATGAAGTGGAGTTGTCTAAGCACATAAAATCCCATGTGAGTCTCAGCTTCAATCCCTGCTATATGCACATTTTTTCAATTAACCCTCACAACAACACTATGGGATAAGTGATATCCTTGTTTAAGAATGAAGATGCCAAGATACATTGACTTGTCTAAAACAGCACACTTAGTAATGGGAAGACGTACATTTGCATTTCAAAGTGGGGAAAAGAAAGATACCATCTATCTGGTGTCAGTATTATCAAAATTATTAACTAGAAAATATCCAAAGCAAGAATTGACTAAGACTTTTAGCAAATGTGTGGATACAGTATAGTTTCATCTTCTTCAGCACTAACGTAATATTGTCAAGATAAATGCATTCCTTCTTCAGTATACTCTTAGGCATGTAGAATATACATCAATATATTCCTAAGCATAGCACTATTTATAGTGGTATCCAGAAAAGTTTTTACTTTTCCCATGGGACAGAAGATGGTAATCTTTTATTCAGGCTGAAGACTTTGTGCATATTTATAACATCATTGCTAGAAGTTGTTTGTTTGGGGGAAAGCCCAGATAAAATTAAGTCATCTCTCAAATATTAAAATTAATTCCTATTTCAGTCTTTCAAGACATATGCCCAGCAAAAGAACCAAATGCTTTCATCATCTGCATCTTTAAAATGTATTTTAAGTGCCACATGCCTTAGCTAACAAGATCCCTAAGTTTATGTCAGTAGATCCTTGTAGTGCTATAAATATTAGACTATTGTTGAGGTTCAGAGGCCCGTTAACTCATTGCCAGAGATTTCCCATGTGAAAGATGGAAAGAATATCATAAGATTACTGTCTACTTCAAAGATTCACATGCAAAGATCAGTGAAGCTGTTCTGACTCCTTAAATTAGGAAACAAAAATCTTCCATTCTTTTTATACTTGGAATCTTTAACACACTTCAGGGAAACAGACAAAATGCTCTTTGAAATGGTTTGTTTATTCTTTACTTAAAAGAAAATTTCATTTGCAGATTCAAAGCCAGCGTACAAATACAACCCTCTGAGTCCTCTTCAATATGAGTCATGGAATTGGGGATATCGTTTTCCTTGGCATGTGTAGGGTCTAAGCTCAAAGAAAGGATCCTGTGTTCACTTCCTTTAATCAAATTATATGTTTCAGTCTGTTTTTGAGCTGTCCTCTGCTATCTTGCACTTGGCAAGGATAAATCTAATATTAACTTTCTGTTTGGGGCAAAATACTAAGTTTTGTTTCCATAGTTTTATCTGTGCTTTACTTTCTGCACAAACAAGCATGTGGCTTAACTTACATTTACATGTCACCCTTACTAAGTCCAATGCATCCTCTGCTGCCTCAGTCTTTGTCCCAGTCTTTCTCTACCTCTGCCAGATCGTGAGCAAAGAGCCTTTGGCCTGGTCTCACGCTCACTAATAATAATCCCTTTCATTGCTGGGTCTGGGCCCTGGGAGCAGTCCTTTGCCTTATCACAGGACTCCCCTGATTTTATTATTTCTCTTTTCATTTTTCAGCAACACGCTACCTTCTCTTTTCAATAATTGATTATATTCATGATTTCTGCCACTGGATTGAACATGAATCTCTTTAAGCAAAGAGTGTAGATTTTGAAAGACTTTAAATTCCCTCAATAAATTCCTAACTAGCATAAACCTCCACTCACCTGCACCTGATACACAAATGTGTCATCCTTAACTGTGACTCAAGGAAGGTGAAAGGTATTGAAGCAAAGCAAGCCTTTTATTTATTAATTTTTTTAACTTTTTATTTTTATTTTATTTATTTATTTTTAAAATGAAGTAGAATTGATTTACAATTAGTGTCAGGTGTACAGCACAGTGATTCAGTTTTGTTGTTGGTGGTGTTTTTTTTTTTTTTTTTTGGTATTTATTTATTTATTTATTTTTACATCTTTATTGGAGTATAGTTGCTTCCCAATGTTGTGTTGATTTCTGATGTATAACAAAGTGAATCAGCTATATGTATACATATATCCCCATATCCCCTCCCTCCCACCCTCCTTATCCCACCCCTCTAAGTGGTCACAAAGCACCGAGCTGATCTCCCTGTGCTATGAAGCTGCTTCCCACTAGCTATCTATTTTACATTTGGTAGTGTATATATGTCAGTGCCACTCTCTCACTTTGTCCCAGCTTCCCCTAACCCCCGCCCCCACGTCCTCAAGTCTATTCTCTACGTCTGTGTCTTTATTCCTGTCCTGCCCCTAAGTTCATCAGAGCCATTTTTTTTTTTTTTTAGATTCCATATATATGTGTTAACACACAGTATTTGCTTTTCTCTTTCTGACTTACTTCATTCTCTATGACGGACTCTAGGTCCATCCACCTACAAATAACTACAATTCTACAAATAACTCAATTTTGTTTCCTTTTATGGTTGAGTAATATTCCACTGTATATATGTACCACATCTTCTTTACCCATTCATCTGTTGATGGACACTTAGGTTGCTTCCATGTCCTGGCTATTGTAAATAGTGCTGCAATGAACATTGTGGTACATGTCTCTTTTTGAATTATGGTTTTCTCAGTGTATATGCCCAGTAGTGGGATTGCTGGGTTGTATGGGAGTTCTATTTTTAGTTTTTTAAGGAACCTCCATACTGTTCTCCATAGTGGCTGTATCAATTTACATTCCCACCAACAGTGCAAGAGGGCTCCCTTTTCTCCACACCCTCTCCAGCATTTATTGTTTGTAGATTTTTGATGATGGCCATTCTGAACAGTGTGAGGTGATACCTCATTGTGGTTTTGATTTGCATTTTTCTAATGATTAGTGTTCTTGAGCCTTTTAAATATCACTAGATTGGCATCAAGTTCAGCAGCAATTAACGTTGGCATCCCCAATGAAACATCCCAAAGCTATTTAATGGGAACAGCTATTAGTACTGCACAGAACACCAGCCTTGGCTCTGCTTCTTTCTGAATACTAGACCTGCCATAGTTAACCAGGGGCCTCCTGGCATCAGATAAAGCCAAAAATATTAGAAGTTAGAGCGCTAATTATAGACTAAATTTTCTGCTCTTTTTTGTGACTAAATTTTCTTCAGGATGCTGACCCTGAAGCCATAAAATCTTGGCACCTGTTGTTTCACACTGAAAAGTGTTATGCTTTTCTCTTACATACTGAAGTAGTTCATGATCTTAAAATACATTTAGTGAAAAGGCCGCAGCTTTCTGTTATTTTTTCCCATTCGTTCCAGCAAGGTCAAAGGAACAGAGCAAGACTAACCTGTATTGTTATACCAATTTGGTTTGCCTTATGTTACATATAAGAGGGTTTTCAGAGACATAAATTGCTTTTTCCTCAACCTTTCTTTTTCTTAGTACTTAATGGAGATTGACAAGCTTAGACATCGAGCTCAGTATTGCCAAAGTGGTGCTTGGGCCAAAAGCTACTTCTTCTTTCTGGGCTTCCCTTGTTCTTTCTAATTCCCAACAGTTTACCTAGAGTATAGTGTAGCAAGATAGCGTCTCTCCCCAGAGACTTGGCATTTAACTGGATTAGGATTCCAAGACAAATAAAATGCTTCATGGCCTGGGAGCTTAATTCAGCTCTTGTTAATTAACTAGTCAGTGGATTGATGACAAGAACTTTAGTTTTACCAGGAAAAAGAGAGACTTCTGGTTTTTCCCATTTTGTCATATGTGCACTTTAGAAAAATTGATAAACTACTGAACCCAATCTGAATGCTAATCTCCTAAGATATCTACATTCTAAATAATGAATGTCAAGGTTAGGACTGATGCTGTATATTGGTGGGTTAAGTATATAGTGTGATTTCAGGAGCAGCACACGTTCTCTTACCAGTCTATAAATCCCCTCTGCCAGCCCTCTCCAACCTTGCATATTATAGTTAGATTTATATTATAGGCTCTAAATGCCTGACTCTTTGAGTTGCAGCACAAATATGTTGTTTCCTGAAAAGTGATTTTAAGTATCGTGAAGGTATAGCCTCTTAAATTAATGGATTGGTTCATGTCAGTGAATTCCCTTATTGGATGGTGGACAGCAACAGGGAGAACATCAACACCCATGCTCTCCACTGTGGTAAACTCACAAGGCTACTCTCAATGACACATTCAGGGGCACTAATCTGTTACTAATCTGGTAAGGAAGAATGACAGAGAGTGAATAATTTCCCCAAAATTTAAGAAGGCAGTTTATGAGTGATAAGGAGACTGGGCCACTAAAGGAACTAACATATACATACATACTAGAACAATTGTATTTAACCCCTTTCCCTAAAAAACATTTCTTTTTCATTCATTCAACAAGTATTTCTTGAGTGCCGACTATGTACCAGAAAGTGCTGCAGGCACTGAAGATTCAGCCGTGAAGTTGTGTGATTTCCACGTTAGAATTATCACTCTGGATCTCATGTGAAGAAGATACATCAGGGTGACAAAGTCAAAAGCAGGGGAGTGAGTTAGGAACCTATTCCAACAGTCCAGGAGAGAAATGATAATGGCTTGAAGAATGATAGTAGTCATGGAGGTAATTTGGGATATAGATTGAAGGTAGAGCCAACAGGACTTGCTGACGGATTGGAAGAAATGTAGGAGAGGCCTGAGCAAATGGAGGAAGAGAAATGACATTTACAAAGATGGAAAGACTAAGGGAGTTTTAGGACAGAATCAAGAGTTCTGGTTTTTAGATAAGTGTTGATATGGAGTAGATAGTTAGATATATTAGTCAGAAATTCAGAGAAGAGGACTGTCTGGAAATATGAAGGTGGAAAATTTTGGCAGATGGATGGTATTCAAAGCTGGGTGTCTGGATGTGGTCAACTAGACAGTGAAGATAGAAAGAAGAAAAATTTCAAATCTTGGGTCACTCCAAAACCTAGAATTCAGGAAGAGAACAGGAGCTAGAGAAGGAGATTGGAAAAGCCTATCTAGTGAGAACCAGAAGAGTTTAGTGTCCTGTAAGCTGAGTGAAGAAAGGATTTCAAGAAGAAGGGAATGATCAACTGTGTTGAATGAAGCAGAAGGTAGAGCAAGATGAGAAATTGGACTTGACTATTGAGTTGGCTAAGTAAAGTCAACGGGGAGATTGACTTTGACAATAGCAACTTCAGTAAAAGGCTGGCAGTAAAGGCCTGATTGTGATGGACACTCAGTGAGTGAGAAGTGAAGTAGTGGAAGCAGGAAATGTAGACACTAGTCTCCCCAAACATTTATTAAAAGAGAACAAAGATATGAGGCAGAAGCTGGAGAGGGACATTTGGCCAAGCAAAGTTTTTGTTGTCTGCTGGTCTGTGTTTAAAGAGGTTGGGATTCTTCAGGTGGAGAGAAGGAGAAATGACCTAGAAGAAGAGGAACAAGAGTGCCTACCTTGCCTCTAGCCAGGGCCAGTGCAGGAGAAAACAATCACCCAGTGAGAAGGTTGTGATGGAAGTCGTGTCCTCAGGGAACTGAGAGGTTCTGCTATCTCACCCTGCTGAAGGGAATGTTGAGAGAAGAGGCTGAGGGTACAGATTTTGCTAATGACAGACCATGAGCTCCAAAGAACACAGGGGAAGGAACTGGTAGGTTGGGGTTGGGAGGGGTGAAACTGTGAGTCATAAGATGATGGGCAAAGCTTACAGAGTAAGATTTGAGAAAGTCTGAGCTTCTTCTGTTGAGTGTGGTCCATAGGAGTGTAGAAAATATTGATATAATATATGACATTATGTTCCTTACTTTGTCACTTCCAGGCTGCCTTGAATGTTTACTTTATGATATTTTATATTTTAAATAAACTCAGGTGAAGATGGTAGAGACAGAAATATGATCTACAATGTGATATGGCCAGGGTACCAGATGGCACTGAGAATTTGGAATATGTTTGTTTCTGGTTTAAGAGAGGGAAAGAGTCAGAAGGGGGACTGAGTTTCTCACGAGGTGAATTTGTAGGGTTCTACCAGGCAGAGGCTGTAGTATATAGGGGCCTGCTTCCTTAGCTACCATTAAGGCAGAAAAAACCTCACACTTTTTTTTTTCCTCTTACCCATCTATCTCTTCTAAGATTAGGCAGGGGGTGGGAAAGTAGACATTAAAGAATCAAGAGAAATCCAGAGAACATAAGAATATAAACTTTAATACTCCCAGTTATTTTAACTCATTTTCCTTTACTGCAAATAATTATCCATTTGAATTTTCCCATGTTTATCCTATTTTCAAGACTTTTTATTTTTAGAACATGGAAAAGGAATTGTATTTATACCTGAGACCTTAAAGAGTTCTTAAACTTATTTATATTTCTTTTGCCCTTCAACTTATCTTTTTTACTTGCTTCCATTCTTATTTCAAATAGAGTGACTGGAATCTTATAAAGCTGTATCACTGGTTTGCACAGAGAAGTATAGTACATACATGAATAAAGACGAGAAATAGATTACTCGCAAGTAGAACAATAATATACGGACAGTGAATCTAACACCTAGAAAAAAAATCAATGCTAGCTCTTCTAGTTGGAACCCTCTCAAGATTTCATGTATGCTTCATTTCTCTGAGTTTTATTCTGTATAATTTGATGAGAATTTTACTATCTTTTCGGTGCTTGAATATCTCTATAGTCATGCTTACTAGATGTTGTTTAAAAATCCTCAGATTACTTTTTTTTCTTGATGTTCTGGTAACTATTTTTTCTTCCAGTTACTAGGTTGCTCACTGAAATGACATGATAAACCTATGTGCATTTCTCTTAAAGCAAAGTTAATGTCGAATGTTAATAAATTGTCTTTTTACTCAGACATGCAATTTGTTCCCAATAGCATCCTGGTGCTAGTAGGAAAAACAGCCACACATCATTACCTCAAGCTCATCTCCTTTTCTTTGCTACTAAGTAGAGTTGCAACTTGCATACTTTAGATAAATGGCCACTTGCTCTTGTGCCAGATTGTTAGTATTTTTTAATTGGGATAAATGTCAAAACCACACCATGTTTAAAAATCATGGGTAAGAAAGAAGGTGAAGCTGGATATTAATTTTTCCATTTCTCCCAAATCTTAGGGACACAGCAACAACAAACCCTGCAAGGAGGAAACTGACATGTCAGCTCCAAATGTTTAAAGAAAGGTGTACCAGCTCAGTACAGCCAGAAAGATCAGTATGACTCAGCAGGCTCCTAACCTTACCTCCCGTCAGAGAAAAAATTATAAACAAAGAAAGAAGATAAATAAGCCATACCTTAAAGAAAACCTCATTGAAAACACACCCCCAACCACTCTGCAAAAAAAGCAGATGAAAAGATTTGTGAGAAAAGGTTGTGATTTGTAAATATGTGTGTATGTAATATGTCCAAAGAACCTTCCAGAATTTTTCTCATACTCATCTACAACTTAATTTTATTAAATCTTCCCTTAATAAGGCACCAAAATCCATCAGGGGCTGTCATACTGACCATATTAAATGAGAGAAAAACTCAAGAAAAAAGACAATTAACAAAGCAAAAGAAAAAAATAAGCATGAGAAAATCTTAACAGGAAGTAAAATTCTGGTAGGTGAGCAGAGGATTATGAGGAGTGGAATACAAAGATCTCCAAGGAAAGTGTCTCCCTGCTACACCCCTCTCCCCGGGAACTCCACAAATAAGACAGACGAAAGTCACTTAGTATGTTTTCCCCTCTCTGAATTGTAAGGGAGTGAAACAGATTTTAGGGAGAGATGATGAAATAAGAGTGAAAATATAGACCTCTTCCTGACTTTTTCTGTAGAAGCTAAGTTTTGGGGCTGCATTCTGCGTTGGGAAAAGATAGGAAGCTTCATGCTTCCTGCCAGAGAAAGTGGCTATGAACCTCAAACTGTCACAGACAATTGTTGGAAGAGGGAAAAATATCCACTTTATATCAAAGCTGAAGGAATATCTTAATTAGACTATTTGTGTTATAAATGAGTAAGAGAAAAAAGAAACGGCAAAACCTCAATTCTAAGAATGTCAACACACACACAAAAGAAAAAGAAATAAAGAAACGGCAAACCTCAATTCTAAGAATGTCAACACACACACAAAAGAAAAAGAAATAAAGAAATGTATTATTTAAAGAATGAATGTAGAGTCTTATATGGAAACAATTATATCCAAAGAAATAGAACTTTTCCTACAAGTGCCCTATACACTAGAAGAATATTTAAAAAGAACAACAACACGAATTCAGTGACAGAAGACTTCAAAAATGAGATGAAGAAACAAAAGAATTAGTAAGACTGCAGAACTGAGAGAACCAATTAAAGACTAAAATAATACCCACAGGGAAATGAATGCAATGCAAACAGCAATAAGCTCACTAAGGCAAATCTGAATAGTGAAGAGTACAGAGATTTTTAAGAATCTAGGAAGAAAACACAAGTCATCCCTGAGAATGGGGACAGGATGAAAGCAGAGGCTGTCCCACTCGAAAGCATATGGAATGGATTCCCCACAAGAAAGAAGGATTCTTCTTTCTACATAGGAACATAGAAATGGTGTTAGGGAGGCAAAACATCAGAAGACTAAGATAAATACAGAGGGTCACCGCACAATGATGAAAGTTTCAATTCACTAAGAAGATATAATAATCAAAAGAAAATAACTTCAAAATATGTAAATCAAAAGTTGGGTGAGCTATAGGGAAATTTGACAAATCCATGGTCATAGGGAGAGTTTTCAACATGTTCCTCTCAATTATCTGATATAATCTATAATATAATATAATATAAAAATTCAAAAATATACCATCCACCATATTCTTTAACCACATGCAGTTAATCAGTTTCAAAAAGGTAAATGAAAATCCCCATGTACATGAAGAATTTTTTTTTGGAGGTGATGTTTATGTTCAAGTTGGTCATGGTAACATAAGTGTATACATATGTCCAAATTCACCAAATTTTGTACATTAATTATATGCAGTTTCCCCAGCTTTATTGAGAAATAACTGACATACATCACTGTGTAAGTTTAAGGCATATAGCTGGATGATTTGATTTACATATATTGTGAAATTATTACCACAACAGGTTCAGCTAACATCCATTTTCTCATAAAGATACAGTAAAAAGAAAAGAAAGAAAAATAAAGGAAAAACAATTTCTCCTTGTATGAGAACTCTTAAGGTTTACTCCCTTAACAACTTTTCTGTATATAGTACAGCAGTGTTAGCTATAGTCATCATGTTGTGTATTATATCCCCAGTACTTACTTATCCTTTTTTTTGGTTCTTTTTTTTTAAATTGGAGTATAGTTGATTTACAATGTTTTGTTAGTTTCAGGCACATAGCAAGTGAATCAGTTATACATCCACTCTTTTTTAAATTGTTTTCCCATATAGGTCATTACAGAGTATTGAGTAGAGTTCCCTGCGCTATACAGTAGGTCCTTATTATTGCTATTGAGTGTTATGAGTTCTTTATATATTTTGGATATTAACCCCTTATCAGACATATGGTTTGCAAATATTTTTCCCATTCCATAGGTTGTCTTTTCACTTTGTTGATGGTTTATTTTGCTTTGTGTAGGCTTTTTAATTTGATGTAATGCCACTTGCTTATTTTTAATTTTGTTGCTTGTGCTTTAGATGTCATATTCAAAAAATCATTACCAAGACACTGGAGAATTTTTTTTTAATTACTTCTAAATATCTCATTAGTGAAAAAAAATCATAGAATTAAAAAAAATACTTTGGGATAAATAATAATGGAAATGTTATATAGCATAATTTATTTGATTCAAAAAAGTGGTATAAAAAAGATTTTATAGATTAAAATGGTAATATTAGAAAAAAAAGGCCAGAAATTCATGAGTAGTAATCTCATTTAAGAATGGCTAGTGATGAAGAACATTACATGTAATAGCATAAACTTATGACCAGTTACAAATATTAACTAAAGTCTCATAAAAAGTTGCAGAAATGAGGACTAAGGTACTCAACCCTACTTTCTTCTGAGAGAGAAAGAGATTGATTCTATTTTTCCTATATACCTTTCTCCAGCTAATTTATGTAGGATGAATTACTTGCTGGTAACAATGTAATTTAGTCTACAGCTTACAAAATACCAAGATGTGATTGTAACTACACTAGTTTAGAAATGAACATTACCCAGAAATAGATACAGAAACAGATGAGATTTGGAGCTTCCCTTTTGAGGAGAGAATAGGTAGGTTTTTATTTGCACAAAGGATAGCTGAATTATGTTAAGCGCATTGTTCTTGCTTTCATGTTCTTGTTCTTATTGTTCTGTTCTTGTTTGAAAGTTTAAGTGTGGGAAGAGTTTGAGTGGTTGCTGAGCAACCAAATGAGTTTTTAGTTGACTCATTTAACACCTGTTCCAACTCATGTCTAGTTTGCCCTCCTGGTCCTCTGAAGACTTGAAATCCTTCCATCTGGGCTTCAAGTAAGTGATCTATGCTCTGTATCTATACCAGACTTGGACTCGGTACTAGTAAGAAAAAGGAGGAAGAAGCTGATTTTTCTTTAGCAAGTATCATGGTTAATTTTTTGTGTCAACTTGGCTAGGCTATGGTGCCCAGGGTTTGGCCAAACATCAGTCTAGATGTTACTGTGAAGATAGTTTTTAGATGTTATTAAGATTTGTAACCAATAGACTTTGTAACCAATAGACAGATTCTTCTCTCCATAATGTGGGTGAGCCTCATTCAATCATTTGAATGCCTTAAGAGAAAAACCTGAGGTTTCCCAAGGAAGAAGCAATTTGGCATCAAGACCACAACATAGAAACCCAGCTGCAGATTTTGGATAAATACTGCAGCATCAACTCTCAACTGAATTTCTAGACTGCTGACCTGCCTTACAGATTTCACACTCACCAGCTCCCACAATCCCACAATCAGGTGAGCCAATTCCATAAAGTAAACTGAGAGAGAGACAGAGAGAGAGAGAGAGAGAGAGAGAGAGAGAGAGAGGCAAATCATGGCAGGTGTGGTGTTTTGGCTACAACAGTCCAAGATGTGTATGAGTGGGTACTGGGACCCTTGACATTTCAGCCACACCAAACTACTTAGAGTCTACCAATGCCTTTGCACACATTATTTCTTCTTTCTGGAATGCCCATCATCTCACACCTCTCCATGTCACCTGAAGGACTCCATCTCACACTCAACTATAAATTTCTCTAGAATAATTTTTGAAATTCTAACCAAACACTCCCTTCTATGTGTACCCCTTCTATGTGTGCACAGATTACTTTTTTCCATGCCTCTACTATGGAATGTATCTTATTATTGCAATTATTAATTTATATACCTATTAATTCCTCTCTTGCCATACACACTAGAATATGAACTTGTAAATGACAGAGAATTTATGCTGTCTTTTTTTGTGTTTTTTAAATCTAAAATCTTATTTGGACTATAATAGTTTTTTACTGCTTTGTTGAATTAACGAGTGACATTTAATTTATGTAGCAGCATCAGTGTTCACACATCCCAGTTTCTCTTAGTCTAGGCCTTCTTGTTGGCTCCATAGCAGTAAAGCACTTAAGTTATCTCCTCGGCTATTATTCTCTCCCAGTGGCACTCACCAGCAGAAAGGGTCACACCTACAAGCATTCAAAGAAAACATACAGGTAAATAGCTTACTAAATTCATGTTGCTTTTGTTAATCAAATGCTTACAGAAATACATAAAGAATAGTATTACTTAAAAACACTCCTACATTGGACCCCCATCAGCTTTCCTCTGCTGATTTCTGACTAGTTGCCAAGATCAAAGGTTTCAGAATCAAGTAAACCTGAACTCAAAACATACCTTCATCACAAACTAAGCTGCAGAGATCTTGAGAAAGTCACCTAACTTCTTCAAGTCTCACTTTCCTCATCTGGGAAACACAGCTTAGAAATACCTACCTTAACAAAATTTTGTGAGAATTAGGCATGTAAAATAATTATCAGAGTATCTGGCATGTAATAAGCACTAAATAATTGTTAACCATATAAATTATTATTATTGTAGTATATTAATCAAGGAAGAATTTGTAGAAATTAATGCCTGTGAAGAGAGATTTTTACAGCCCATTGATGCATCTTTAAAGTGGATATGTATATTATTTGGATTTGAAAATTATACCTAGTCCTTAACTATGTGTAATAATAAAATAGTGTGATGGGTAATATGAGGTCAAAGGGTAATGCCTTTATCATCTGCTGACTTCATACTTATTACCTCTTCTCTGAGGACAGAGGTGCATTACTTCTTTAGTTCTTGTAATATTTTTGATTGGTTGGTGAATAGTCTTATGCTCCCTCTTTACAAATAAATTCATCTGCAACATTTCATAGTCACTTGTTAAAAAGTAGGCATTAAAAGACAATGGTTATTCTTTAAAGAAAAAGAATACAAGAAGGGTAAAGCTCACCAAACTTTGGTCTACAAATGTACCTTTGACATACAATATTTTGGAAGCAATGAGCTCAACAATCCTTCTGCCAAGGTGATCTAGGAGCAGTTTTGCCTGAAGGTAAGGGCAGCCAAATGGTTGGTTGCATTATTTTTAGCTTTATAATTTGTCAATAAAATGAGGAACCTCAAGAATATCTCAGTCTCCTCACCATCTAAGATCAGCTTCATGCAGTCATTCACCATGTTTGTAATTTTAGACAAAGTATGAGTTAATTTGACCTACTATGTTTGCAGTATCCATTTTATCTTCTTTCTGAATGAGGTAAAGTTAAAAGATATACTGAAAAGAATTATGGCACAAAACATGAAGATATCCATCTGTTGGTTTGAAAACTCGGGAGATTCCCGGGTGAAGTCTGAAACTGGCATATGCGGAGTGCAAGAAAAGACAGAAGAAAGATGTAGATCACTCCAGATTGACAGGTGGCAGGTTTATTGAGCAAAGGAACTTACCTAAGAGGCTCGTCTTGTGCTGCCACAAGATGAATAGATCTCCGCACTGCCCTCCAGAATCTTAAAAGGGTATGTAGAGGCCTTAACTAGGTTCAGTCATGTACTCAATCCTGATTTTCTCAACCACACATTGTTCTCTCAAGGTCGCATCCTTGAAAAGTGCTCCAAGTGCAGGAACAGTGGGCACAAAGTGCATTCCAAGGACAGGGAAGGGGAAGAGGAGCCTCCTATCACGCAGGTCCAGCTCACAGGTCAACCAGTGGTCACATCCTCTGGATGTCCTCCTCCAGCACCTTCCCCCTAAGAAGCAGATAAACGCAACTAATTCCTCCCAAAGAAGATATTTTATGAACAACTTGAGCAAATTAAAAGCAATTAGAAATCAAGCAACCACTACGTCAAAGGCTAATGATGTTTACTTTTTCTTTCTGCTCATCTATATGGTATGAACCTGGGTGTCCCATGGTGATTGGTTGGCATATTTGTCCTCCTTCTATCCTTTTTCTCTAGCTTCCTTCAGTTAAAGTTCAGTTTTAAAGTCTATTCTCCGTTCAAATGGAATATGCAGAAGGGATGAGAATAATTGGTATGTCTTTCAAACTGTGCAGATTACCTACGAAGAAGGTACAGGGAGCAAGAATAATTTGAAGATCTTTTATTTAGTACATATTAATAGAAATAGTTGTATCAATAATTGTATACGTTAAATTCATAACCCATGAAATAACCTTATGAGGTAGGTATTATAAAACCAGTTTTACAGATAACATGACTAATGCTCAGAGAGATAAACTCATTTGCCCAAATATACACAGCAGAGCTAGGATTCAAACCAAATAGGTCTGATTCTAAATCTCAAACTCATGCCAGACTGGTTCCCTTTAATGAATCCATTGTACCCAGTGATGTATACAATGAGAATTATCCTTCAAATCTGAGAAATTAATAATTTGAGGTAGACAAAAAACATATTTCAAGCCTCACATGTCTTGACATAAGCCAAATATAATCCAAGTGTGTAAGGTCTGCTGAGTGGTTTTGGGGAATGTAAGAAGGGATTATGTCCCTTTTAAGGTGGGGGATGTGGAAGAGGATTCCTTTGGGGGTTAAACTGTTAGTTTTGGGTGTTAAAATTGAGACATAGAAGAGAGGTCAAGTGAGCAAGCTGGACATATGAGACTTCATCTAAAAGGAAAGAAATAATGAGCCATGATTTCTTGGGAAATTTCTTGGGATGCAAAGCTAGAATATTGATGCTTTCACAAGTTTTTTGGAAAAAAGAAAGATTTATTCATGTGTCTGATGTAAAATGAATTCTATCTTTTTCAGGTTGGCTTCACTGACGACCTTCAGGGATGCATTTAGTTCAGGTCCCATGTCTCTTTCTGCTGAATCACCTCCATTGCCTTTAGATAAATCTTTCTCCTTAGTGTCCATGTAAACTTCAAGTTATAAATAGTTCAACTTGCTTTGTTCTAAAAAGTTGGCTGAAGAATGAAGGGACACTAACAAGATATGAAATATTTTCTTTAAATTAGAAAGGAATTATTCAAATTATGGTTAAAGGAAACTTTCAGACTTAGGTACCAATTATTAAACATCATGTTTCTCTCTCTCATTTCAGGAATGTTGGGGTAACTTAAGGCCTAACACAAAGTTATCATCCAACATAAAACATTACCCAGATATAATTGTGTCATTTAAAAATGATTGGGCTATATGACACTCTCTTTTACCAGTAACTTTAAAAATATCTATTAAGCAATCTTCCAATCTCTTTTCATATCTCTCTATATTAATATATGAATGTATATATATATATGACACATATATATCATATTAGTAGGATAATGCATTTGTTATAATTGAATAGTTGAAATTAGCTTTTAAGATTATTAATTTGAAAATTCTATCTCCCATTTATATTAAAGTTTTAGATTACTCCATACTATTTTCCCTATTATTCAAATTGAACGCAATTTGGGTAGAAAAGAATGAAAAATGTTCTCTTAGACATTCCTCTAGGGAAGAAAAAGGAAAAGGCAGTTCAGAGAGATCTATAAAATCTTGAATAATTTTGGTTTATCTCGAGTTTTTACTACTTCTTAAGAGCCTCAGAGGAAAGGCAGTTTCAAGCATTTGGGCTATCTTCAGAAAAATGAATTTTTTTTAAATCCTAAGTATTATTTACATAATAAGATGATCTTTCCCTAAAGCTCTCAGGTAAAGAGGGATTAGGTCACATCCTACACTCATTGTCTTTATCATCATAAAACATTCTTTACACACTTGTAGGCAGAGATATTCCATGAGATAGTCCCTGAGATATTCCATGAATTCAAACACCAAGGACTGTCTGCAAACGAGGAAAGGCTGCATTAAAGACTACTAGCTACCTATCATTTTAAGGAAATCCCAGCAATTTCATTAACTCTCATCAGAGGCTATGGTTGGCAGTTAGATATGCTGCTTCTCTGACTTCTGCACCTTCACCTTCTATTGATGTTTCACCACTCTCAATCATTCATTTAATATTTTATTAATTTATTTAATATTTTCAGCTAGTGTTTTCTTTGCACATATGACGGGACAGCCATACATGAGATTCTGATACTAAATATTGAAAAAGACATAGTGCCTGAACTCAAACAGCAATGGACAATTAAACAAAGAGCTGCACATACTGTAGGTAGAGATCAAGTGAGAGGTACGTGTGGGGTTCAGTGAACCAGGAAGTGGTCATATCCTCTTGGGGAGTGAACATTGCCTGAATATTGAAGGATAAGTTTAGTTGCACCAGCTTTAAGCAGGGGGATGAAATGATGAGATTCTCATTTGCAACAGATCAGTCTATCAGCAGTGTATAGATGACTGGGGTAGAGTAAGATGGAGGGAACACCGCCAGGAGAAAAATAACCTCATGAAATCACAACTAGGATAATGAGAAAGGAAATACTAATTTTAGCTGGAAACATCTTAACAGAATAGGCTGTTTAATATGTTAATCTAGTCAACTGAAGAAGCAGGATCTGTATCTTAATGTCTTGGCATTCATCTCTCCTTATGAAGTACGACATTGTGGAGGCTCATGGCAGGGAGCATAGAAGATAAAAGGAAAACAGGCAAACTCAAGTGACAAAGCATTCGTGCTTCACATCTTTTCAACTGCAAGACCATTTCCTGGATGAATGAGTTTATTCAACCTGGCAAAAGCTCACCAGGCAGGTAACACAGGGAGCTCATCAAACCCCTACTTGGAAGCTGTCGTCAAAATCTAAAACACCTGTGGCATCACAACCAAAGTGAATTCCAAATCAGTCCTTTGTAAAGGAGGAAGTAGCTGTTTGGGATAAATACCTTTGTGTGGATTCACATACTGCAGAAAATGAGATTTTTTTTGCCAGCTCAAGAAATACTGCCATATCCAGACAGCTGAGGGCCACAATAGGGAAAAATCAAGGCTTTCAAAGCAGCAAATCTCTACATTCACATCACAGTATCAATGACATAAAAGATGGTGAATAGGGCTGTACAGTCTATAAAGTTTTCACGTACATGTCTCATTTCCCTTCATTTGTTTTTATCTGCATTTGGAGATATGTGGTGATGGTGGTGGTGGTGATAGTGGTCTGTGTTGGGATGTGTCTCACTGTTTATTGTAATATGAGAATCAGGTATTTCAGGAAGACTGGGTGGTGTAATGGAAAGAATACCAGTTTGGGGAGTTGGATGAATCTTGACTGAATTCTAGGGTAATTTCTGTAGCTTCCATTTTCTCATCTGTAAACTGAGATAAATTAACCTCTTAGGTTTTAAGATATCTGTATCATTGAAAAAAATAATCTTGTAATTGTGATTCTGAAACTGTCCAGGTTTCAAGCTCCATTTCTATAATCACTAGTTTTTACACTATGATTTTTAATAATGCACAGGAACACAGTGATTGTGTTAGAACTGACTTTATTCCTAGACATGAATTTGCTGTGTAAAGACTATGCTCACTTTAATACTTTCAATACATAAAAACGACTGATCTCTACTGCTACTCTGAGAACCCAGAAATACATGTCAGGCAGCTAAAGAGAGTGTAGTGTCTTAAGTTCACAAACAAAATATGGCAGAAAGGATGTATAAAAGTGGGAAACCAGTCACCTTCAATTGTGGAAGAGAAGACAGCAGCTCTCAGAGAAAAGATAAAATTGTAGGAATAAATTGCAATGTTTTTTGAAGTCCAAATCATTGCTAATTTTTCCCTCTAAGACAGTAATTGTCTGATCATTGGGTATGTTTTAGTTTGGTCAAATATTAAATCATCTCAATATGATATTCTAAGAAACCTCGTTTTAGTTTCATTATTTTCAGAGAAGTTATATTCAAGAAAATCTGAAATATGCCGTAAATGAGAATAATTGGAGCAGTAAAAGTAGAATACAGTAGGTCACTTGTTTTTCACAGAATCAGTAAAATGAACTGCTGGTGGCACAGAGTTTCTAATTTGCATTTGCTTAGCTTACACTTTAGCCAAACTCTACCTGAGATGTCAAGTTGAGTATATACCATCCCAAACTCATATTCATTTACACAATATGTCAGTGATGAGTGCAATAATAGAACATATGGAAATTTCTGTTCCCTCCTTTTATACCTGGGATCAGCTGACACGTTTTTTAAAAATTAGAATAAAGTTTCTGGCACTGCTATAGATTTTTATGGTGATGTTGACCTCTTCAGTATCATTTTGAGAATAAATGAGATAACATGTCTAAAGAAATTAACACAGGGTCTGGTGTAATGTAGTTACAACTGTAGTTCTGTAGCTCTCTTGTCCTATGCTGCAAAAAACAAAAAACAAACAACAAACTATAAAAATCAGGTAAATGCATCAACATTTCTAGACATATGCATCGGGGTTCTTAGCGAGTCAATGAATACGAATAAATGTCCATGTTCTCCACCTGAGTTCTTAGCCATTTGAGATACAGACAGCTGTCAAACAGTTGCAGGTAAAAATGTCAGCTTTATTACTGATGAAGTCGTTTGGAGAACAGCTTAGATCTGCCTGCATGGACTTCCATGGCCAGTCTGGCAGCTGTGGATGACCGCAGGACAACCACAGGCCCCAGAGGCAAAGCCTGCTGACAAAGACTCTGGCAAAACTTGAGTCAAGCTCCTCAGAGCCCTCTTCTCCACTAGATCTGGACTTTGGCCCCTGCCCTTGCCAGGACTGCATAGCCTATAGTTGTAGCAAGAATTCTAAGTCAGTTTAGAGAGAATCACCACCCTCAATATCGTACCACCCTCTATATCTGATCAAATTTCTCATCCTTCACCCTCCCTCAGGTGATATCTGACCCCCTGGCCTGCCTTCAGCAAGAATCTATCAGGATTACTAACAGGAATGAACAGATTTAGCAAGAAACTTCCCCTACCCTTGATGTCTCCTGTTAGCAATCCATAATCCACCAACCCCCTTCACCTGCTTCTTGGCTGTAAATCCCCAACTGTTCCTGTTGAATTCAGAGATAAGCCTGATCTCTCTCTCTCCTACTGTGACAGTCTTGACACCTGTCGCAATAGCTCTAAATAAAGTCTTCCTGACTGTTTTAAAGAGGATCAGAACAATTGCTTTCTTCAACACTGCCCCACTCAACTTAGAGAGTGGCAGAGGAAAAAATATGAGAATATACTCTTTCTGTAGTCAGGCAAAACCCAAAAGGAGAGCCAGGAACAAGCGTAATGTGCATGCACTTCTTTTTCTCTGATGCACACTGAGGTTTATGAATGTTCTTTCTCCCATCCTACCCTCAATATTCAATTAGGACAAATACTGAACATGCAACTTTTGTTAGATGTCTATGTATTCTCATAGGCCTATCAATGTGCCTACCATGGAGAAGAGTGAAAAACATAATCCTTATCACCAAGCAAATCATCAAGCAATCATTTGCCATTAATTAAACAATAATAAGTTAACCTAAAATTAACTTCATGAGCACCTACTCTGTGCTAAGAACAGCACTTAAAGACAATTTGGAAGTGTGAGACTTGGTCCCTGGTATCAAAGAGATTAAGCTGTCAAATTTGACCCTCGTATGTCTAGAATTCTAGGAGCTTCAGTCCTTGGTGATAACACCAAGGATCTGAAAATAAGTAAAGTGAGGCTTCAGGGGACAGATAACCATTCCATAGGTCAAGAAATCAAGTGCCTCCTGGTTATACACACTGCAACTCTGTCTTTAGCTCCCAACTGGCTTCACTAGGTCATGCCCTGAGATCTAAGCTATCAATGACCTCTCCCTCCTCTTCCCCATATCAAATCCATCAGCAAATCCTGTTTCGCATTCCTCCAAAGTCAAATCTGAATCTGCCCACGTTTTGCCCCCTCTACTGCTATTCCATGGCACCACTGCCCGGACCTCTTAGTCAGCCTACTAACTATTTCAGGGAATTTCTTCCTTACCTGTCCAACCCAAGCAGCCAGATATCTTCTGAAAATGTATGTAAGACCTTCTCACCTTCCTGCTGAAACCTACTTCCAAGTGCACTTGGGAAAAATCTAAAACTCAATAAAATAGCCAGAGGCGTCCCTGTATCCGGCCCCAGCAACTCCACATTGCCCCCTGATCACTACTGCCTGCTGCAGCCTTCCCTTCTTTTCCTAAATGCTCCAGGCTCTTTTGTCCACTCAGGGCTTTAGCACATGCTGTTCCCTCTGCCTGGATGTTCTTCCTCATTCTTCATCTGGCTAAGACTCATCTGTTCTTCAGGTTTCAGCTTGCATGTCACTTCGCTACAGAAGCCTGCCCTGACACACCTGTGTAAATCAGCTACCTTTGTCTTACTCCCTCATAATATTTGTATTGGTAGAGAGGGCCTAAAGAATGAATTGCATTCAGGTAGAAGAGAAACAGCAAAGATTAGGAGATGGATGGGAATAAGCACATGTGGGAATTACAGGCGTCTGCATTAAACGGAGCAAAGAGTTCATATGATACCAATAAGGTTGACTAGACAGGTTTGGACCAGAATATTTGCGAGGATGGGGGTGGGAGGAGCAAATGTCCAAAGCCTGGTGCTCCAAGAATCAGGTTTATGAGTTTCATTGTAATAAGAAACCCAGTAACTTCAAATGAAACAGGAACTATTTCTCACTCCCTGAATTAACCCCCCTCCCAATATGACACAGTTTTGGGCAAGATGTCTTTCCTGATACAAAAAGCTTAATCCCATAATAAGTGCAAATTGGACTATTATGGTTTTGTGGATGTTTTTTCCTCCAACTCATACCAAACTCTTCGGTTAGTATATATAGGCAATAAAATTGTATGCAGCCACTACAGAAATCACCCGGTTTCTAAATTCTCCTGTTGATTCAGATATTTAAAAGGCTAGCACCTTCCCCAGACTCAAATGCAAACTCAGTGTCGCCAGACTGCTGGTCAGAACAACCTCAGTGGGAGAGAACCTGCCCATTACAACAAAGGTCTTTAAGTGGGGTTTAGCCCAGTTCTTTGCTCCTATGGGTCTGAGAAACATAAATAAATAAAATTCCTTTTCAGACAAAATAGATTATTCTACTTAAAAAAAAAATTGTCCAAGACAATTAATTAAGTAACCATTTAGTGGTAATATGGAGCAAGAAAATGTTTATACAAATGAACAGTATTATCAGTGGCTTCAATATAAGTTTATTTATGACATTCACAAAACATAAAACTGTAAAATGAGAACTAACACGCTTAATGTGAGGGTGAATGTTCAGTAAGGTATGAAACTGAAACAATGGGTTAAAAATGAAATTTCATGGGGATAAATGTTAAGGATGAAGTGTACAGAGTGGGGATATAGTCAATAATAATGTAATATCTTTGTATGGTGATAGGTGATAACTAGACTTCTCATGGTGATTATTTTGTAAAGCTTAGAAATATCAAATCACTATGTTGTACACCAGGAACCAACATAGTGTTATAGGTCAAAACACAAACAAACTCTTAGAAAAAAAGATTATATTTGTGGTTACCTGAGGCAAGGGATTGGGGTGGGGCTTTGGATGTAGGTGATCAAAATGTGGAAACTTTATTTTAATAAGAAAAAAGAATTATCAATGGATGCTAAAACTACAAGATAAAAGTTAAGGGGGTTAACAGGATATTTACATAATATCAAAGTACACATTACACATACACATTAATTCAAAAGGTAAAATAGTAATTTTAAAAAGAAAAAAACCTGGCAGACATCACCTTAACAAAATGATCAAAGTTAATATCTCCAATAATGAGGCTAATTGATGGCATGTGCCTCCTGATATAAGGCACTGAGAAGAACTCATGATCAGATCTGTGGTATTCCCACCAAAAATGCATAAGCTGAATCTAATCCTGAGGTAACACAAACCCAAACTGTGAAACATTCTACTTGACAACTGATCTTATTCTTCAAAACAATCAATTTCATGAGATACAAAGACTCAGGAAGTTGCAAATTAAAGATTTTAGATATGTGATCACAAAATGCAACACATGGCTTTGGTTTTTTGTTTTGTCTTGTTTTGTTTTTTGGCCGAATAGGACATTACTGTATAAAATCTGAGTAAAGACGAATCTGAGTAAATTGTATAGTTTTTATAAAATATAATATGTAATATAATAGATAATAATAGATAATTAAAAATACAATATAACATAATCATATTGTATTCATATTAATTTCTTGATTTTGATAATTGTACTGTGTAAGAGAAATACACACTAAAATATTTAGAAATAAAGGGGAATTTTCTCTGCAACTTATATGGTTCAGGAAAAAATAATATAGCAGTAGAGATACCATGTTTGATCATTGAAAGGACCCATCATGCTCCACAGAGTGTACTCACAGAAGACTTAAAAGGGTACAGAATGTGGTGCAGCTGGAGAAAGAAAGCACAGGTCAACATCAGAGAGACCTGAGACCTCCAGTTGTCGCTTCCAGGGTTCTTTCTCAATCTCTAGAACATACTTCATCTTCAGATTATGAATCACCAAGATTACATGAGACATCTTGGTCTCAGTGGAGCCACAGTCTCCTTTGAAGTAGAGCTTTTAATATTGCTCTGATCAAAGCAACGGCCAGAAGCAGGTTGCATGACCAGTCTCTACTGCAGAAACGAAAGCACATAACTGAAACCAGGTGTAAACCATCAATCTGTACATTTTCTAAAACCAGTGCTGATCAGGTGTTGAGGTTACTCCCTGGTGTTTTGCAGACCCTAGCACAGATCTATATCAATCACTAGTTAGCACATTTTATTCAGGTTTGACCAAGAGTCAGCATGCCCCTGCTGTCACAAAGATAAGCACAGCATTGAAACAGAGCGACTGAGATTAGACGTACTTACACAGCACAAAACCGTACCCTTTTTTTTTTTAAACATCTTTATTGGAGTATAATTGCTTTATAATGGTGTGTTCGTTTCTGCTTTATAACAAAGTGGATCAGCTGTACATATACATATATCCCCATATCTCCTCCCTCTTGCATCTCCCTCTCACCCTCCCTACTCCACCCCTCTAGGTGGTCACAAAGCACCAAGCTGATCTCCCTGTGCTATGCGGCTGCTTCCCACTAGCTATCTATTTTACATTTAGTAGTGTATATATGTCCATGCCACTCTCTCACTTCGTCCCAGCTTACCCTTCCCCCTCCCTGTGTCCTCAAGTTCATTCTCTATGCCTGCATCTTTATTCCTGTCCTGCCCCTAGGTTCTTCAGAACCATTTTTTTAAAGATTCTATATATATGTGTTAGCATACGGTATTTGTTTTTCTCTTTCTGACTTACTTCACCCTGTATGACAGACTCTAGGCCCTGTTAAGCATTCTGAATTATAAACTACTCATCATGGTTCTTTCTGCATCATTCAATATTTATATAACAAAAAAGGTAGAAAGATACATACCAAAATACAGTCATTTGTATTTTCCAATGAGGGGTAGTTATTGCTTTAAATAGACATTTCAGATTACCAAATATTCCAACACAGACTTATTCATAACCACCTACAAACTTGACAGCTCTTTTACCTCCTTCCACCAATAAATGTGGACTTTATGAAAAATGTCAATAGACTGATTTAATGTAACAGTTAAGTGACTTATTAACAAAATCTGTTCCTCTCTGGCCAATGAGTTTTCATTAGAAGAAGAGCTTGTGGTAGTTTTAATTCATTCTCCCAATAAGTTTGATCGCTAATATCAGTATAATGGTAAAATAAAATTAACCTTACCACTTACACCAGTATTATACCAAAATGAAGTTACATTGTGGGTTAGTCTAAGATCTTTACAAAATTAATCCATTAGAATTACAGTAGTATTTTCTCAACCTTCTCAACAAAATCAGTCCTTGCATATTTGTTATGATGGATTGGAGTATAAATTACAAGTCTAGTCCCGGTTAATTCTGGATTCTACATCTCTCGTGAGCAGAATTATGTGCCCTGTTTCATATTAATGTACTGACATGGATTCCCAATGAGATTTATCCTTATATAGTATCGATCTTTCCCCACCGGTAAAATCCTAGGCATGTTTAATAGGTTTCCAATCCCAACAAATTGTACTTTTAGGTGGGTCTGATATGATGATTACTTTTATGTGTCAATTCAAATGTACCAGACATTTGTTAAAACATTATTCTAGGTGTGTCTGTGAGGGTGCTCTGGATGAGATTAGTGTTTGAATCAGTAGACTGAATAAAGCAGATTGCCCTCTCTCCTGAGTCTCCGATTTACCATATGTAGACCACGGGACTTGTCAGCCTCTATAATCATGTGAGCCAAATCCTTATGTTATAAATCTATATCATCCCACTGGTCCTGTTTCTTTGGAGAACCCTGACTAAGACATCTGGATTTTGTTTGTGCATGGGGCTTTGGCAGTTAGAGAGACCATTAGTATATCACAAGTTTATTCCTTGGTTTTTGCTGACAAGATCCTAGGACATTTTCTTTGAGCTGCTTCTGTTTCCACCTGCAGAAACATACTGAATAGCCCCTCTTAAGTAAGCATGCATACTCCTTCCCATCTATGTCCCCTAGCAAGTTGTCTAGCTACTGAGTTCGTTTTATCCATTTTTCTCTAAAGCTGCATTATCTTTACAAGCCAGATGCCATCTTTGTACTTCCTTCTGAAATAGCATCACTTCAAAGCACTCAATATGGCAAATAAAAATTTTCCTCAGTATGTCTCTCTTCATTAAAGGTAAATGTGACTTGTCCTAGGACATGGACATGTACCAATTTCTCTTAATTTCTTTTGGAATGTTTCGGCCAGTGTTGGTTTTCCCACTAAATATTTTGTTGTCATTGAGGACTTAGAGTACAATTTCAGTATATATGTGACTCTAAAATGTTGAATTACTCAGGATAGTGTCACATGTTTGGTTGGAGTAGACCATGGAGCTTTCCACAGGTGTTTTTGGTGGGAATCAGGGCTCTCAGTAGTACGCATGTAGACCCACCAAGGCACCTTTACACTAACATTGATTTCAGTTTGTTAAGTTTTCTTTACCTTGATCATTGGTCTCCATTTGCAAATACATGTCTACAGGCATGAAGGAACCTGATAAAACATGATGTTTTATGTCCACTGATTCCAGACACCTTTTTCAACAGATTATTACTTAGGTTAACAGCTACATGTGGCCCGTGGCTTTGTTACTGGACGAAGTTTTTTGCATGCATTCGGGAGGCAACGATTCACACGTTACCTTCTGAAGACAGTCCTCTGTAAAATGTTTATATATAACTCATGAAATGGAAAACAAAAGACAAAGCAACATAAGAGTTATTCCAAGTGCTCATCCAGGAGGCCTTAACAAATGTCAATGAGACCCATCACATAACGGACTTCACATAAATGCTTTTTAAATCTACTAGGACCCATCCTGGACCTTCAGCTTCAGCTAAAGCAGTGTGTTTTGGCAGGCAAATAGCTTCACTCTTATAGGATTCAGAACCAGCTTCCTGAACTTACAAACTGTGTAGTCACTCAGGGCCCTGGGCTTGGAAGAGACTCACATTTGGTTTAATGCTGGGCTGACTGGAAATCCTTATTACTTTTTAACAAGGAGCTCTGAGCTTTAATTTGTACTGTGCTCTGCAAATTACGTAATCTGCCTTGTACATGTGTAAATACAGCTAAGAGATGATTTCATTCTCTTGCTCTCAGCCTCTCACAAGATAACAAGGTAATGTTAGCTTTTCATTGTAGTTTATCCATTTGTGACTCGCTTTCCATCAACAATTATTTCCCCTTCTTTCCATTTGTCGTTAATTCTAACCCAGGTACTCTGCCATGGGGTAGGACAAGCAGGTTCAACAAGGGGAATGACCCATGACACTGGCAGCAATCTAAATCTAGTCAATGCTTCATCCATCATCAGTTCCACTCATAAAGTTGGGAAAGTAATGCTTATAGGACCCTTTCATCCAGTAGGTAGGAAAGAGGGAAACACCATTAATTCCAGCTTAGACAGGTGAGAAAGAAACACTCATGCCACCATCCCTCTACAGATTTGAATAGTTGTATTTAGAAATGGTATCACAGTGTCATGTTTGGCAATTGATCCTTCCTCTGGAACTTGTAAATGCAATACAGTTCTCAGCACTATATGATCAGCCAGAAAGAAAGAAAAAAACTTAAAGTAAAAAGGAGGTTTATGTAAGCTCTTGTATCACACCCCCAACCCCTCTTCCTTATCTTCTCCAAAATGTCTCAACAATCTATCCAATGGCAATCCTCTTTACTTTCTTTTTGTTGTTGTTGTTGTTGTTTTTAAATTTTTATTGGAGTATAGTTGATTTACAATGTTGTGTTAGTTTCAGGTGTACAGCAAAGTGAATCTGTTATACATATACATATATCCATTCTTTTTTAGATTCTTTTCCCATATAGGTCATTACAGAGTATTGAGTAGAGTTCCCTGTGCTATACAGTAGGTCCTTATTAGTTATCTATTTTATATATAGTAGTGTGTATGTGTCAATCCCAATCTGTCAATTTATCCCTCCCCTGCCTCACCCCCTGGTAACCATAAGTTTATTTTCTACATCTGTAACTCTATTTCTGTTTTGTAGATAAGTTCATTTATTATAAAACTCTTAGAGGAAAACATAGGCAGAACACTCTCTGACATAAATCGCAGCAAGGTCTTTTTTGATCCACCTCCTAGAGTAATGAAAATAAAAACAAAAATAAACAAATGAGACCTAATTAAACTTAAAAGCTTTTGCACAGCAAAGGAAACTATAAACAAAACAAAACGACAACCCTCAGAATGAGAGAAAACATTTGCAAACGAAGCAACTGACAAGGGATTAATCTCCAAAATATACAAACAGCTCATGCAGCTCAATATCAAAAAAACAAAAAATCCAATCAAAAAATGGGTGGAAGATCTAAACAGACATTTCTCCAAAGAAAACATACAGATGGTTAAAAAGCACATGAAAAAATGCTTACCATCACTAATTATTAGAGAAATGCAAATCAAAACTACTGTGAGGTATCACCTCACACTGGTCAGAATGGCCATCATCAAAAAGTCTACAAACAATAAATCCACTTTACTTTCACATATATTGAGCTTTAACACACATTTGTTTAATCTTGCAAGCCAGCCATTCATTCTCTTATCATGTCCCAATTTAGTAAGCACATGTTTTCATTGCCCATTTCTACGCTTACTTAGTCCACTACTTTGTGGATGGTAAGACATATAATAACTCTGTTGTATATATATGGTACTTTTTAGCCCATGGTTCTATTACACCTGCAGTAACATGGCTGCTCTGACTATAAAAACAAGATCTCAATAAAACACAGGGAACCTTATGAATACCTGACAAGCTCAACCTTTTGATATAAACTGCAAGATAAACTGGTTGCAAATTACAGCCCCAAGTACCTGAACATTCTGGAATAAAGTTGTTACATATAAACCAGTTAAACTTTATAAAAATGATAGCTTTTCTTTAGAATAATCAATCTACCTCCTTTGTCAAAAAATGTTTCTGGCCTTCAGAAACCTTGGTAACCAAAATAAGTCAAAGTTAGGGGCCCATTGATATCATATACATCTGGTTATTTCAAATTTCAGCAATTAATAAATAATTATATACACTAAATAATTATATATACTATATTGTTGATAAGCTAAATATTATTTATCACAATATACTGTATAATTTCAACATATGAGTATTTTAATGTAATGAATTACAAGGTAATAACCTTGCTTTTAACTACCTTTTTCCCCCCTCTATCTCAATATATTATTAATTGATTGAATATCACTTTCTAAAAAGAACACCAAAAAAATCACAAATTCTAAAATGTTAAAATTACTACAGATTCCAAATAACACTTTTATTTAAAGGTAGTTTAAAATATCAAATAAAGTGAACATCACTTTACTACCAAAGAAAATTCTTAACTTTCATTTATGCAACATATTTTTTTGTGATCAAATTCTGGGCTGGGTATTGAGACACCAGAATTAATAAGTCAAAGTCCCTGACACCTAAGAGATTACACATTTCTGGGTAAATCAAATGTGTAAAATAAACAAGCAGTTACAATGCCAAGGTCTTCTCATCACCTCAAAAACAAAATAAGAATAAGAAAATTGATTGATTTTTGCCCTCAGAAATCAACACAATCTATCAAAGCAGAGATTTGCAAATTGCATCTTAAGAAATAGACTGGTCTCCAGGCCAGTAAAATTTAGACTACGATCTTATTTAAGTATAATAAAATCAGAAAGGATGTGCCAGTTAGACACAGGGTAGATCAGCCACTTAAATATATAGAGAAAAATAGAGTCATATATAGAGAAAAAAGAGGCAGGCAAATGTTGGTAATTCTTGTACAAATAGTATCCAGGATGAGTTTTATCAGGCTTACAGGTTTATCTGCTCTGCCTGAAGGTACATCCCTGTTGCTGAGATTGTTATGTCCAGTTAAGGGAGCCTAATGTCATAAAATATTGAAATTATATAATGTATATAAATCCCCTTGTTCTGATTCCATGCTTATCAAGCATCTCTCTGATAAGCTGGCTTTCAGCATAGTTTCTCTACAGGGAGCAAATGTAGTTATTAGACAAATGTGAATGTCAAGTCGGTCTCACAGATTTTTCTCATTTTAAATTGACAAAATGGCCTCTGTGAGGTCTCTTAGTGTGAGTTAGCATCTTTGTGTCCAATCATTCTTATTGAACTGAGACATAGCTGAGGCTAGTTTCTGAGCACATAAGGCTAAGAGTCTGATCCCGAACTGTGGTGAGGTCACCAGGCAAATAAATACTACCTGGTTTCATGTGGACCTTTCATCATGTACCTTTTCCCTTTGCTGATTTTGCATTGTAATAAATCTTAGCTGTGAGTACCATTATATCCCGAGTCCTGCAAGCCCTCCTAGTAAATCATCGAAGCTGGATGTGGTTTGGGGATCTCCAACACAGATAGGAGGAGAGAAAGACTGGACATGGGTGGAAATAGAGGGAGCAGTTGATTAGAATGAAATTCAAAAGTAATATTCAGAAATTTTTAATGGGATGGGTGAATAGTATTATTATTAAACAATACCCTAGAGGTCCTGTGTGTGACACATGTTGATGGACTAGACATCCCAGTAGAGTGTGTGCTTCCAAGTACAGCAGGAATGAAGACATGTAGATGTGAGCCCTGTCCTATTAGTCAGCCCATTCTAAGCTCATGCATGAGCAAGTCTTTTATCAATAAATACATTTATTTTCTCATTAGCTTTCACCCTCCCCAAATTCTTTGGTCTAAAAATTCCCATTGTGCCCATCCACATCAGGCCCTCAATAGCTTCCCTATCAATATATCAGCAAAAAATAAACATAAGCCTTCAACAAGTGCACTCAGAAATTCCCACAAAAATAGATTCTCTGATGAATCTTTCTCTCCATTTCAGTTCTCTTAACTGATTTTTCACCCTAAGATTTTTAGGTGTTGAGCTTCATCATCTAAAAACTATTTTCTCAGTTGTATTTTAGGAAATATAGTGTTTTTAGATATAGTTTCTGAAAGCTTAGTGGGGTTAATTTCACTAACCTGATTAATCTGATTTATGATTCAGATACATTAATCCGAATCATAAATCCATAAGTACCATGACCACATACATGAGATTTTCCAGAACATAATATATACTTGACATCTTTTTATCCTCTTCCCCAGAATTAAAGTTAAATAAATGTATAATTAAATGTGATTTTATTATTTCTTCTTTATCAGACTATTCATATAAATAAATGCATAAATTAAAATGTAAAATGCCAGACATTGGGCAGAAAATGAATTTACATTATCTATGAAATACTGATCGTTCTTATTTCTGTCAGAATGGGAAATGTGGAGACAGTAGAGGCCAAGAGATCAAATTCAAATTAAAATGGCTTCAAGCTAAATAACAAAAAAGATTTAAAGAACAAAAAACCTACCCAGCTGCCAATGTTGGCATGAGCTCTTAGAGAAAGTACCACAGGCCTGCTGCAAACTGTTAGCCATTTACAGGGAAGAAAAATAACATATTAGTCATCTTCTCAGTATCATATGATATAATTTTGGCTATGATAATAGCAAATTAATAATAATAGCTAAATTCATAATTCATTGTATACCAGGCACAGTACTAACCTCTTTACTGAGCTTCTCATGTATGATCCCTAAATCAAGCTTAAGTAGTGATACAATCCATATCCCAGTTTTACAGATGAGGTAACTGAGGCTTGGAAATGTCAAGTAGCTCATCCAAGATCCCACGATCAGTAAGAAAACAAATCAGGATCTGAGCCCCCAGGTCTAACTCATTATCACTGTGCCATACCTCAGGACTGAAGGGTGGGAAGGGTTGAGGTTTGCCCTGGCCTGGCAGCAATGGGTGGTATTTATAAGAACCTGGCATGAAAGTAAAATTACAGATTTTCCTCAACTTACAGTGGTGTTATGTCCTAATAAACCCATCTTTCAACCTAAGTTGAAAATATGGTAAGTTGAAAATGAATTTAATTACAACTAACCTACCAAACATAGCTTCCCCTAGCCTACCTTAAGAGTGCTCAGAATATTTATATTAGCCTGCAGTTGGACGAAGTTACCTAACACAAAGCCTATTTTATAATGTGTTGAATATCTGATCTAATTTATTGACTACTGTATTGAAAATGAGAAACAGAATGGCTGTATGGGTACAGAACAGTGGCAAGTGTATCTATAAGTTGTTTCCCCTTGTGACCATGTGCCTGACTGGGAGCTGAGGCTCACTTGCTGCAGTGAGACAGAGTACCTGGGCATATTGCTAGACCAGGAAAAAGATCAAAATTCACAATATGAAGTACCTCTTCTACTGAATGCATATTGCTTTTAAGCCTTCATGAAGTTGAAAAATTGTAAGTCAAACCATCCTAAGTTGGAGATCTCAGTATTTCCCTTCTATGAGGCATACCTATAGAAAGAGGTGATGAGTTCTGGTTCCATGATGAGATTTTATAATTACATTCTTATAGTGCTTTATAGTGTACAAAATACTCCTATATATCATCCCATTGTCAAACCTCCCAACAATCCTATAAGATAGAGCAGGCCTTGTTAACCCCATTCCACGGATGAGGAACAGACTTCTGGGACTTGGTCTATTTGTTTGAAGTCATGTTAATAAGAACTGGTAGGATTCAGAGTCTTGTGTCTCCAAGACTGTGCCATTCCACTACAACACACTACTTAAGTAGACATCTATGGATAATCACAGTGTACATATGCATTCAGCTCTGAAAGAAAACTTACTGATTAGCCCAAAAGGAAATGTGAAGGTTCAAGGGCAGTTTTTCAGCTGACCTGGAGAAATGCAGTATGCACTGATTCTCTGCCCATAACTATTTCAGTTTTTCCTGCAACTCCTTGGAAGGAATCCTAAGATTGCCACTCTAGGGAAGTGCTGACTTCAGCCCTGCAATTGATAAGAAATGCCTAAAGGATGCTGTACTAGTAAAGAAGATAAAGGAGGAAAGGCTGGCTGGCACACTGAGGCACAGGAGCTGGAAGAAGTTAGGGGAAATGATGATGCCTCAGGATTTCTGACAAATCTTTTCCAGGAGTGATGGATAATTAAGAATGGCACCTGTAGACAACAAGCCAATGTAAATGAAGTGGTATATTCCCAGTCTATGATGCTCGAGTTGAGTCCAAATTTGAAATATGGCTGTGCTTTTCCCCCCAGCATTTGATTTCCAACCAAATGTATGTAAAAATATATTTTTGCCCATGTGTACTTCTCAAGTTACATTTTAGAAATGAAAGAAAGAAAAGCGTGGGGAGAGGAAACCTTTGAAGAAAATCAACCAAAAGAATTTTTTCATGTAGCTAGACATAAAAGATCCATTTTTTAAAACAGCTAAAATAAAGGTATGGATAAAAAAAAATCATCTAGATTGTTTCTCTTTTAACTACTGGAAGATGAAAACTGTTTTACTCATTTATGCAAAAAACCAGCTGATTTTTCTGGTTTGATAACCAAGACGTCTTGAAACTGGGAAATGCACAGGTGTGAGGAAGCCACAGTGCTAATTTGAATGACACACAGATGCCACTAAAGAGTGGCAGAAAGGTGTTTCTGGTGTGAATGACGTCGGCAGCCTCAGCTATGTGTGTTCTTGGAGCACCCACTGAATATCCATCACTATGCTGGGCATCCCTTAGGAGGAAAGGCTTTTCCACCCCTCATGAGAAGAGGTTTGGCCATCCCTCATATTAGGCTTACACCTAGGGTTCAAGTTAATGAAAAATGGGGTCCATGTAATTGTCAGAGGAAAAGGTCTATAAGGGATGACAAGACTGAATTTGAGGATAGAAACAGAGCCACAGGTTTTATTTTGTCAGTAAAGCAGGGTTTGTAATGTGGGCAAGTGCCCACATATCTAAGAATACCAGAAAACCAAAGTCACCACCATGAAGGTCCATCAAGCTTTCTAGTAGGTGGTGGCATCCAGAAACCTTATATTGGTTATAAGATGCATTCAGGTATGAATAACTGAAACTACCCCTTACTTCCCCCCCAAATGTAACATTGACTTAAACAAGTTTAGGTATGTTTTGCATATATAACAAGAGGATGTGAGTAGGAAATCTAGGGCAGATTTGACAACTCAACAATGCCACTGGGGAACCAAGGTCACTCTAGCCTTCCATTTCACCATCCCCGAGTTCTTGTTTTAGATGGTTACCTTATTATCATAAGACGGCTGCTTCATATCCAGCATTGAATTTGTGTTCTGGAGAAGAGAAGGGGTGAACACTGAAGGGTAAAAGGCATGTTCAAGCTGAGTCCTTCCTTCTTTTAAAGACCCTTCTTAGAAGCTTCACACCGTCACCTCTAATCTCATCTTATTGACCATCCCTGGCTGCTAGGAATGCTGGGAACTGTAGTACATTTGTTTAGATGAAGCATGATAACCTAAACAAAATTGGGAATGAAAAGGAAAGCAGGAGGATGGATACTGGGCAAGCAACTTGCAGCTTTGCCACAGACAGGGAGAAGAATGGGGACGGGCACGGCTGCTGCTCAGGGTCAACCTCAAAAGGTAGAAATAGACCTCAGACATGTAGGTGTTTTCATTTCTCTTCATTAAGCTATTTCGATTTGATTATCCATAACTTTAACAACATCCTTTGTGTTTTCAGACTGTAACCCAGGTTGCTTCCTGCTCTATAGAATAACTCAATTCAATTCAACTACCTTTAATTAGAGCTTTATATTTACCAATATAAGAAATTTATGTCTAACATTTATTTAGTAGTTACTGTGCCTCAGGCAGCGTATATATTATCTTACATAATCCTTAAACATTCCAATTAATTAAATACTATTTCATTTTTGTCTTTTTTATTGACTCTTGTATCCCAAAGCACCTATAATACCTAGAAATATCTCAATAAATGCTTGTGAAATCCCTATTTTTCAAACAGAAATTTGAAGCATAAATAAACATAAACTGTGTGACGTCTAAATTTGGTAAATGGCAGAGCTAGAATATAAATCCTCACAGTCTGACTCCAGAATCTAGGTCCTTATCACTATGACAACTGACCTTAAGTAGGAATAAACAGTTTTGTGGTGGCAGGGACCCTGGTTTACTTGTCAATGAGTACCCTCAGCTTCTAACACAGTGCCTGAAATATCTTAGGTGCCAATAAATATTTAATGAATTAATGATAGACAGAGGAACAGTGCATGACCAGTAGATCACTTAATTCAGCTCCGGGACAATGTTATGGGCCTGAAAAAGCCAGACAAATCCTTTCAATACTTAAGCACCCTAACCTTAGAAATCTCCAGGGAGAACATTCTTCAGTCTTTTTATGCAAAACTTTCCCTTGCTACATTTTGAACTTCACTTTAAAAAACAATAAGTAAATAACATAAAAAATAAAAATAAAAAACTCTAATTAAAGATTTAAAAAACAATAAAGGAGTAGGAAATACTACTTGAGCTAGAAGATTTAAAACAAAGTTGTGACTATTTTAGGCCTTGCCATTTGCTGTTTCTTCTGCTTGCATCCTTCTTCCACCAGAAAATATGTATAACTTGTTCTCTTAGTTCAGTTAGATCTCTACTCAAATCACATATCCTCAGAGAGACTAGCCCCGACCCTTCTATTAAAATAGTCCCCCTTCACTCTACACTTATCTTGAGTTATTTTCCTTCAGAACATATAGACAGTGTATTTTACATTCATTTTTGTCTTGTCCTCTTCCCACTAGATAGTAAGATTCAGGAGCAGGGTCTTTGTCTCATTTTGTTGCCACCGTAAACCTGGAATTTAGAGTAGAACCTAACAAATCATAGGATCTCACTAGTTAATTCAGAGAGTAAGTGAATCAATGAAATTAATCCAAGAATGTTATAAAACTGGCATAGATCAGTACAATGTACTCTTAAGAAAGTGACTAGAGCCATTATACAAAGATGACTATACTATATCTATACAGAGATATTTTGTGCATATATATGTGTGTATATGTGTATGTGTATATATATATATATATATATATATATATATATATATACACTATAGATCAGCTTCTATACCAATGTAAAGATCAATTACTTCAACTAAAATTAACATACTTTTGGTTCTTATCCTAAAGAAAATTTTTTTGTATGTGCATTTTCCTCCTGTGGAAGAAGAGGTTTATGTAGTTCTGAATTGTATTCTGTGGGTACCATGGAAACAGCATGCTTTGTATAATCAGTTATTTAATTTAAGAAAATTTCAAATGGTGCCTAGAAGAAAGAACTTCTAGAGACTCTAACTGGTATTACCAGTGGTTTTAGATAAAGTGCTGGCAATCATAAACATCAATAAACACAGTGAGGAGAGGAAGCAATGATATGACCATTCTTCCTTCAAGAAATGAAATTTTGATAACACACTAATCATTCATTTCTTAATTGTACAGAGGTGAGTACAAGTGTTGAATTGAATTAAAAGAGTTAATTTTAACAAATTGAAACTTTATAAGTATACATAAGCAAGAACCTGCTGACTAACAGAAATGAATTATTACCACAATGGTTGTCGAATCATCAATTCCAGTAATATTTTAAATAGGTTTTTTGATCCCCTTTGTTAGGAAAATCTACATGTAGACACATCTTACTTAGGGGTTGAACTGTATGACCTCTTGAGACACTTTTATAGACTAAACTGGGTTCCTCTAAAATTCATATGTTGAAGCCCTAACCTTCAATGTGATCCAGGTTTATTCACATGTCAGTGGTGTGGTGGTATGGTTTCAGGAGAAAAAACATAAGCACGCATGACCCCTGAGGTCTAAGCTCAGAAGTGGTACAGTGTCACTTCTGCCACATTCTATTGGCCAAAGCAAGTCACAAGGCCAGCCCAGACTCATGGGTAAAGAAATAGACTTACCTCTTGATGGAAGAATCTGCAAAGTTACATTGCAAAGACCAAGGATACAGAGAGGCCAGCTGTGGGCTTCAATGCAACTGATTCACATTAGAGTACCTGAGAAAGCAATTTACAAACTGAATGTGTGAGTGGAAATGGAAGTGGGAGAGGGGCACCATATGGGGATAAATCAGGGCTGACATTTCTTAAGCACAATTATCATAATTTGTTATAGTTATAGAGGAGTGAGAGATAGACTATTCTAATTTTCTTAATGAAAGAAAATTCACTTCTTAAAGTGTAAAGGAATTTAAATGAGAAGGCTCTTAATTACATAACAGGAGATTTTTCACTGTCTGAAGTAAATCAATTCATGTTGTGCTGAAATCTGTGAGTTTCATTTTTCCCTTCCTGTTGAACAAATATTTCCTTGTAATAATTCTTTTTGCAGAGCACAATAACTACCCAGCCAGCTTTCCAGTTCTGAGTGGGAGCCTGTCCAGTGGTATGTGAGAGTCAAGCAAAAATACAGCTATCTTTCTGTAGTGTGACATTAATGAATCAGACCAAAAGCTTTTAGTAATATGGAGACAATATGTGAGTTTGAGGCCTACGTGTACAGAAAAAGAACAGTCATGATTACAGCATGTTCCCAGATAAGGGAGGCAAAAGTCAAATAAAGTAAGCAATGTTCAGTTTCTTTTAAACCTTCAACATGATTGGGTTTTCTGCATTTTTTTTTTCTGGTTTGACAATAGTTTAAAAAATAAAAAGTCACATTAATGTTCTTTGTAAGGAGCTTGTTTAATTATTTTTTTAATCTAGAAGAAAGAAGAAATATATCCTTTAACCAAACAAAATTTCTATGAAAAATACAACTGTGATTAGAGTGTACATCATATTGAATATATTCATGCACATTCAAGAATACTGAAAAATCCTTTATTTTCTATAATCTAACTTAATTTCTATTTTGTGTCCTAACTTTTCCAGAGAGGTGAAAATTTAATCTCAGCCAATTCAGTGGCCCCTCCATTTTCCCTCTAAGTTGAACAGAAGCTCCAGAGAGCATACATAGTGCCAAGGTACTGGGGGCGGAGAGGAGGTGGAGAGGAGGCATCTGGCCTGTTGTTTGCTGTGGACACTGGAATCCACAGAGATGGCCATCATCTCATTTGAGTCTCAGCTATTGGCCCCTGCATATCCCTGAGCTTTTCCTGGTTTTTCTCAACAGAACCCCATCAGAGCCAGCAACTCTTGCCATTTCTTCCGTGTTCCTGTTAGGTGCACATACATTGTCAATTTTTCTTCCCACAGAGTGTGAAAATCATAGCTAGTCTCTTTTAAGGTCCTGTCTGCTCAGGTAGGCTGCTCAGTCAATTCAGTTTTCTGGGGTCTTGCCCTTTCTCAGAGGTTTAACTAGGAAAGGAGACACATGTGTTTTCCCCTCTCGGGGCCCCCAAGGCTAAGTGGGTTTTGTTTTCCTGCCCACTGGGGCTCAGTCCTGGAAGCAAGATGAGGGACCTTTCACCCTGCACCACTCACAGTGCACTCATCGCTCCGCCTGACCCTTTTCTCTCTCACACACTCAGGGAACCTTTCCTAGGTGATGTGTGAGGTGGGAGGGCTGTTCTTGCTCATATTTTCTCTTACACGTTTCATCAATATTATGAGTAACTTTTGTTCCTCTGAGGAGAGGAAGTGGATACAATACATTTAGTTTAGGGTTTAATGGAAAAAAAGAGCTGGCTTCTCTAAAAGTAGATCTGAACCTCCTATGTTTAGTTCAAGTATAAATATGTTTAATACCATTTCACTGTCTTCTATAACATTTAATAAAAGTTAGAAACATCACTTTATTTATAAGCAGAATGATAAGCATAGTCCTCTGAGGAGCAAAAGAAAGAGATATTTTTTCTACTTGTTGTTCTAGATTTTCCCCATGAAACAGCCTACCTGCTTGAGGGGGGAAAGGTCAAAGAGGAAAAGGAATGTAAGGGGAAAAATATTTATTAGTAATTAGAAAATAGTACCCTTCCACACAAACTATAAGTAGTTTTCCTTTGGAAAATATTTTATTTTCTCTGACAGCACAATCAGACTTACATTATGGCAGACTCATCCCGAATGGACATCAGAATTGATTCTATTTCATAAAATATTTGATAGTTTATTTTAAAGCAGGATAGTAAGAGGAGACAGTGGATAGTTTTGTGCTCAGTGGAAAAAAGGAGCTGACTTCTTGAAAGAAAGATACAGACCTCCTTCCTTGTTTAATTCTAGTATGTCTAGTAATGGTATTTTAATAAAATTAGAAATATTTTATTTATAAACAGACAAAAAATAGTCCCTCTCTTAACTGTCCATCTACTCACCTAATTTATAAATTTATCTGAGGTGAATAGACTTCTTCCTTGCTGCTACCCTCTAGGATCAAAGAACTAATACCACAAACAAGAATGATCTGGAAATACTTCCCACTGACTGTGTGATAATGTGTGTATGGGTTTGTTTACATGTGTATTTATATATGTCAATCTTCATTCTAAAACCAAATAGAAATTTTTGATTATTCCAGTTTAATATAATTGAGTTTATCAAACTAAAATCCTTTGTTTCCTGGGGGTTCATAGTCATATCTGGGGGACCAATGAGTTCTCAAATATTAGTATTAACAAATATTAGTATTGTCATTGCCTTTTCTCCTTTTGGTTGATTCAGGCAATTAAACATTTACTATGTTATCTTGTCCCTGAGTCCCCTGGAAGTAGCATCTGAGATGATGTCATCTGAATTGCAAGTAGCTTATTTGAGACAAGATTGGAGCAAGCAGAAGTAAGGGAGCAGGGAGAGTAACATAGGAAGGGGAAAAAGGCAATAAAGTGTGTCTTATTTAGCTGGTTACCACTTAGGATAACCAGGGCTCCAATCCTACTGGGGACTCACTGAGGAACCGTGTAGAACCTGTCTCAGATTTATCTCACAGAAGGACAAGGAGATGGGGCATGTATACACCTGCTCACATCCTCATGGCTTGAGAGTTGCCACCAGGGAAATTAACTCCTCTCTCATTTCCAACCTTTTCCTATTCACAAGAGCTAAGAGCGCTAAGGGTTTAGCTAAGGGCTTTGGAAACCCACAGAGAAGCCCACAGCGTGCAACTGAGGTAAGTACTGGCTGTGTTCATAGCACCATCCTACATTGGATTTATTAGATTCTCTAAAGCTGTTTTCTCTTTGAAAAAAAATGTCTTCTGTGTCTTGTCTTCCTTTTGGGATCTAGTGGTTTCTAGGATTTTTTTTTTTTTTCAGTTGTATCAATTCAATTAGTCCTTGCCACACATTGTGTGATACGCAAATATTCTCTCCATTATGTAGGTGAGAAATCAGAGGCTCAGAGAGGAAAATTAACTTTCTGGACCTTCAAACTTCTTCCCTGTGTTCTTTCCAATATACTAAGCTGCTTCTATTGAAGTAATAGATGTGAAATTTAGACACACTTTTGAAATATGAAAGATCTTTGGATTAAGCCATAATGGTTCAAACTATAAATTCGACCCTATAACTTTCAGCCCTCAGGAAAAGAAAAAGAGAATGCTTAGTCAGAACTCTTCTGGTTGTGACTGACAGAAACCAAACTTAGGTAAAGAAGGATTTATTGACTCAGGTAACAAAAGGATGGACAGGGAGTCCTCTAGGTGATTCCGTTTCTGTTTATTGGTTTTCTCTGTATCTGCTATGAATCAGCTTCTTCCCCAGGCCAGAGTATATCTCCATCCTATTCAGAATTGGAGATTCAATCTTGAGATTAAAGGAAACGTCTCTCCAATCCAAAGTTTTAAAACCTCAGAGAAGAGCTCTGATTGGCCCACCTTCAGGCAGGCATGAACACTTAAATAGCTAATTGATACCAAAGAAGTAGGATCTGCTTGAACTTCCTGGCCTCCAGACTGTGGGGAGACTCAGAGTAGAAGCATTTCTTGGAAAATATAGAAGATGCAATTTGGGGCAAAGTAATTGCTATCTATCTATTCTAGAAGGGATAATAATGTGGTATCTACAGACTAAGAAAATATTGGTATTCTTTTAAGAAAAGCTTAAATCCTTTTTCTGTTTTTCTATGTCTTTTCTTTTTTTTTCTTAATCAGATTTAACCAAGTGGACAAATTGCTCTGGTGTTTTGACACTATTTAGGCATAGTCATTAGCTTAAGGGAAGAAACACCTAAAGAATTGAGATGCAAAATTATTTTTGTATTAAGTATTGGTTATTATCATTTAAAGGCTATTGCTATAATTATTCGTCAGGTAAAATAAAAGGAAATTAATATAAAAATATTTGGAAAAGAAGAATTATGTGTTGTAAGAAGATATGGCTTTGGAAAAAAACTGAAAATACAGAATTAAAACTAAGAAAGTGGCTAAGGTTAATACGAAATGACACATAACAGGAGAGAAATTTAATGAACTAGAAAACATGTCAGAACATATCCAGAAGAAGCATGAGAAGACAAAAAGATGGAATAAAAAAGGGTGAGAAACAAAGGCTTCATAGGAAGATCAAATATGTGTAATTGGAGTTACAGAAGGAAAGCAGAGAGAGTAGAGGAAGAACAGTGTTTAAAAAATAATGGCACATTTTCTTCCCATCTTCCTTTCACTTCTTATCTTGCTTTTTCTTCTCATACTCACTTTCCTCCCCATTTTCTCTTCCTTTCCTATCTATACTTTCCAAAATGGAAGAGTCATCATGGTGGTTGAGATTACAGAGCAATAAGCAGGTGTTAGGGTGCCACATGGGTTATTTTAAAACTCTAATCTGAAAAGATACATGCACCCCAATGTTCATAGCAGCACTATTTATAATAGTCAAGACATGGAAGCAACCTAAGTGTCCATTGACAGATGAATGGGTAAAGAAGATGTGGTATAATACACAATGGAATATTACTCAGTCATAAAGAAGAATGAAGTAATGTCATTTTTAGCAACATGGATGGACCTAGAGATTATCATACTAAGTGAAATAAATCAGACAGAGAAAAACAGGTAGCATATGATAACATATTTTATATGGGGAATCTAAAATATGATACAAATGGACATATTTACAAAGCAGAAACAGCCTAACAGACATAGAAAAGAAATTTATGTTTACCAGAGGGGATGGGGGTGGGGGGGGAGGGTTAAATTAAGAGTTTGGGATTAAAATATACACACTACTAAAAATAATTGTGTGTGTGTGTGTGTGTGTGTGTGTGTGTGTATGACTGAATCACTTTGCTATACACCTGAAACTAACAAAACATTGTAAATCAACTATATTTCAATAAAAAATTTTTTAATTAAAAATAAGTAAAACTCAGTAATTTCCTCTGAGAAATCTTTCCCTTTATTTATTAAGCAGTATAAACACACAAAAAACAACATATAAATATAGATGATAGAGACAGAGATACAGATACAGATACAGATACAGATACAAGAGACATACTTTAAAAATGAGGTCACAGAAAGTATTAAAGTAAAAGAACATTATACACACATAAAACTAAAAGAAATGTGGTATAGAAAATTCATATCTTAAAAATCAGACTATAAGTCAAGACGTATTGCTGAAGATAAGGAGAGACATTACACAATAAGAGGGTCAATTCAACAGAAGGGTGTAACAATTCTATGTGTGTATGTTTCTAGCCATAAAGCAAACAACAACACATTTCAAAAAATTGAAATCATAACTATGTTCTTTGAACATGAATAATGAAGTATTAAAAACATCATGACAAAGCAGACAAAATCTAGGAATTCAAGATTGGATTAACATTTGAAAAGCAAAGGATTTGATTCAGACTTTGCTTATATTAACAGAATAAAAGAGGAAAAGAATAAGATCATCTTAATGCTTCTTAGATGAAGAAAATATATTTGACAACTCAAGGCCCACTTAAGCTGAATTCTCTCAGCAAACTAGGAATAGAAAGGAACTTTTAAAATTTGATAAAGAATATCTAAAAAAATTTAACATAATGCTATAGTGAAATGTGAATGCTTTCCGAGATAGAGAATAAATGAAGGTTGTCCACTTTGATCTCTACTATAAAACATTGTACCAGATGTCCAAGCGAGAATACTGAAGCAGTAAAAACAAATAAATAAATAAACAAATAAAAATTGGAAAGAGAAGAAAAACTATAATTATTTACAGATATTTTGTACATTGAAAATCCAAAGGAATCTTTAAAAAATAGTATAATTAGTAAATGAATTTTACAAAATCATAGACAACATTTTTATGGCAGAGTAATATATATAGATATATATAGATATACCACATCTTCTTTGTTGATACATCCATTAATGGAAACTTGGGTTGCTTACATATCTTGGTTATTATACATAATGTTGCAATAAGTATTGGGGTGAATATACCTTATGAAATTTTTGTTTTGTTTTCTTTAGGTAAATACCCAGAAGTGAAATTGCTGGATCATATGGCAGTTCTATTTTTAATTTTTTGAGGAACCTCCATACTATTTTCCATAGTGTCTGTACAAATTTACATTCCCATCAACAATGAATGAAGGTTCCCTTTTCTCCACATCTTTGCCAACACTTGTTATTTGTTGTCTTTTTGACAATAGCCCTTCTGGCAGGTGTGAGGTGGTATCTCATGTGGTTTTGATCTGCATTTCTCTCATGATTAGTGATGTTAAGCATCTTTTAATGTGTCTGTTGGCCATCTGTATGTCATCTATGGAAAATATGGCTATTCAGCTCCTCTGCCTATGTTTTAGTCAGACTGTTGATTTTTTTGATGTTGAGTTGTATGAGTGCTTTGTACGTATTTTATATTAACTCCTTATTGGATATATCATTTGCAAATCTCTTTTTCTGTAGGCTAATTTTTCTTTTTGTTGTTTGCAGCAGGCTTCTTTTGGGTCTTTTT
This sequence comes from Balaenoptera physalus, assembly GCF_965194825.1. Classification (NCBI taxonomy): domain Eukaryota; kingdom Metazoa; phylum Chordata; class Mammalia; order Artiodactyla; family Balaenopteridae; genus Balaenoptera; species Balaenoptera physalus. The sequence continues at coordinate 108,830,273 of NC_138882.1, read as the reverse complement.
GCTTAATGTAGAATGAGGGTCTTTCAGCGAGGTCCTTCAGAAGAATGGCTGGTGTTAAACTAGTTAAACCCAGAGTGGCCTTTTTGAAGTCAGTGTCTCCTAAGATTTGCCTATCAGAGGTACCTTAAAGTGGAGTTACACTATGTTCTGTTTTCTTCTCTTTTTAAAGTGACTCTGTCCTCCAAATACAGCATTTCTGGCTGGCCAGTTCCAGGAATGGGTAATTATTATTATGGGTCAGAACATCTCAACAAAGCAAACTCTGCTGCTTCTTGCTCACAAATTCCAAAAATGATCAAACTAACAAAAAGTTGTTAGATTTGGTGGTAATAATTAGGCTAAATTAAATACTTTTTTGGCTGCTTGTTTAACAAAATGTCACAAAGATTGCACCAAAATGCTCCCTGAAATACCTTCAAACCTGCTTAGTTAATGACGGCTACTCTCCCCTTTAAAGAATTAAACCTCAGATTTCCAATAGTTCACGAAAGCAGTTTTGAAAACTTTCCTCATTAAACATGGGAACACACTGCCCTTGAGCCCTGAAATGTAATTGCTCCAAGTGAAATACCATATAATATTAACCTACTTGGCCATCCCTGAGAACTTTCAAGTGGCTCATTACCTCTGAAAATAGTTAATGTACTTCCTAATGTTTTTAAAATTTACAGGAAACAGGAAATGAAAGTGGAGAGCCAGGTCTTCTAAAATAATCATAATAAGCATGCTGGCCTCCACAGAATCATAACAGTTAATATTCATTGAGTCATCACTAGAGGTCAAGGGCTTCACACTTACTAATTCATTTTGTCCTCACAAACAGCATTATTTTCTCATTTTACAAGGAAGAAAGCCAAGGCACAGAGAGAGTAAGTAATATGCCTGGTGTAACAAAGCAAGAAATTTGCAAAGTGAAGCTCCTAATCTCCATATTCTGTAATGCTACATTATTCTCTCCCTTAAAATAATTCTGGCTTCCTGAGACTGACTGACATGAGTTTTCTCAGCAATTTCTACTCTGTTGAATTGCATCTTTTGTGTGGCAAGAGGGCAGACCAGCTCAGAGCAGCTAATCGGAGCTCTGCATTAAGGAAAGGAAAGATTGTCCAGGACCTGTGTCAACCACAGTATTTCATATTGTGCAGCGGGTGCTATGGGTGCTAAGTCTTACCTTTTTACTGTATGTAATACAGCATCTTTGCCTTCTGACTGTGGTTAAAGGTGTGAATGTATTGAAGACACCTGGTGATAAAGGGGCATCAACAATATAAAGAGCCCCAGGACCTTAGACTTAGGAGGAGAAACTGCACAGGCTCATTTCCTTTGGTTGTGAAATGGAGCTCAGTTGAGGAGCCCTTTGGGGGCCACTGTGTTATAAAACTATTGCTGATTTATTTCATTGATAATCTATGCAGGCACAATATGGGGCACTTCATGCATTATTTTATTTAATTCTTATGATATATCTACAAGATTACGGTTGTCTCCATTTTACAGATGACAACTACAGAGCTAGTCAGTAGCAGAGATAGAATTTTAACTTCAGTCTGTTTTAATGCAAAACAGTTCTTCACTGTTACTCTAGTTTTCCACAGAAAGGAGTCTAAATTTATTTTTTTACACTGATGTAGGAATTGCCCAATATTTGTTGTACTGTGTCCTGGGCAGAGATCCCAGGCAGCACAGTTGCAGACAAATGTATGGTCTCCAAAAGAGGTTGTCAAGAGCCAGAAAAAAATTCAGGGACTTGAAGTCAAGGCAAGGTGGCAGTAGGAAGGAGAATAAAGAGGAGAGGAGAATCAAGGCAGACAATATGGCAGAAACATAGTCCTTGAAATTGAAGCCATCTAGACTTTGCTGCAGCTGGCCCTTTATAGCTCCGTGTTACAATAGGATCCAATAACTCTTTTCTTAGCCTCAACCTGGATTTGGTCTCCAAGTTACAGTTAATTGGTAATCAGCCTTTCAGTTCCTCACAAGAGCATGTCTGGCTGACAGCCATGACAAGCCTGACTAGTGGTTCTGAGAGATTTCTTGATATAGCCCCTCGTTTCTGTCTCTTTCAACCAATGAAACTCTCCATATTTTAGCAAAATATGTCAACAGTAACAGAAGGTAGACCCGTTTAAAAACTTTTATGAACAACCCCTTATTTCAAAATGGCAAACTAAATCAGAAATTTTACCATTTAAAGTGTAAATTCACGCCTTCTCCATGTACATACTAAATTACTTAACTCAGTAGAAAGTTATAGTGGAATAGACACTAGATGATTGTTGCTAAATGATCAATGTATTCATTAGTACTCTTTCCATTGCAAGTGTAGAAACTCATCTGAAACACGATTAGATTTAAAAGGGGAAATTTTTGACTCTCATAAGTGTAAAGTAGATGCTGGCCTTGGGAACATCTGGTTTCAAGTAATGTCATCAGTGTTTGCCTCCAAGTGTCATCTCGACACATCTATGTGTGTTGTTCTCATCCTCATTTCCTTTGGACGTTGTCCTCCATGTGTTGTGTGTTCAGTGGAAGAAGTGATGATTTAGATCTGTCTGCAAACACAGCAAAATGCAAGCTATCCACTTCCTGCTTTAGAAGAGATCCAGAGAAGGACTGGGTTTGACTCAGACAATCATTTGCATAACCCTTTGGACAATTATTATTAGAGGGGTATGGGTGCCATAGTCTGAAGTTACCCTGTTCCTTGTGTGGTAGAGCAGGGTGATCAACAGCTTCACCATATTCACATGGTAGGAATCCCCCCCAAAAATGGAAATGATTTTGCCAGAAGATGAGAAAAGAGATGGTAGGGTGACTAATAAAAAAGGAGGAAAACAAATAAAAATAGATATCTACTGAATCAATTCAGAGAGGGAGAAAGATCTTATTTAATTTAATCAAATATCCTCTCTAGTTGTGTTTGGAAGCCCCAAATATTTTTACATTCAAGAATATTCAGCAGGGCTTCCCTGGTGGCGTAGTGGTTGAGAATCCACCTGCCAATGCGGGGGACACGGGTTTGAGCCCTGGTCTGGGAAGATCCCACATGCCGTGGAGTGGCTGGGCCCGTGAGCCACTACTGCTGAGCCTGCACATCTGGAGCCTGTGCTCCACAACAGGAGAGGCCGTGATAGTGAGAGGCCCCCGCACCATGATAAAGAGTGGCCCCCACTTGCCACAACTAGAGAAAGCCCTCACACAGAAATGAAGACCCAACACAGCAATAAATAAATAAATAAATAAATAAATAAATAAAAGTTAAAATGGAGATTTCTAAAAAAAAAAAAGTATATTCAGCAAATGGGGTTCAAGATGGTCGAGTAGAAGGATGTGTGCTCACTCCTTCTTGCGAAAACACTGGAATCACAACTAACTGCTGAACAGTCATTGACAGGAAGACACTGGAACTCACCAAAAAAGATACCCAACATCCAAAGACAAAGGAGAAGCTGCAATGAGACAATAGGAGGGGCGCAATCACAATAAAATCAAATCCCATAACCGCTGGGTGGGTGACTCACAAACTGGAGAACAATTATACCACAGAAGTCCACCCACTGGTGAAGGTTCTGAGTCCCATGTCAGGCTTCCCAAACTGGGGGTCCGGCAATGGGAGGAGGAATTCCCAGATAATCAGACTTTGAAGGCAAGCAGGATTTGATTGCAGGACTTTGACAGGACTGGGAGAAACAGACTCCGCACTTGGAGGGCACAGACAAAGTAGTGTGCACATCAGGACCCAGGGAGAAGGAGCAGTGACCGCATAGGAGACTGAACCAGACCTACCTGCTAGTGTTGGAGGGTCTCCTGCAGAGGCGGGAGGCGGCTGTGGCTCACCATGAGGATAAGGACACTGTGAGCAGAAGTTCTGGGAAGTAATCCTTGGTGTGAGTCTTCCTGGAGTCCACCATTATCCCCACCAAAGAGCAGGATATGCTCCAGTGTTGGGCTGCCTCAGGTCAAACAACCAACAGGGAGGGAACCCAGCTGTACCTATCAGCAGACAAGCAGATTAAAGTTATACTGAGCTATGCTCACCAGGGCAACACCCAGCTCTACCCACCACCAGTCCCTCCCATCAGAAGCTTGCACAAGCCTCTTAGATAGCTCCATCCACCACTGGGCAGACAGCAGAAGCAAGAAGAACTACAAACCTGCAGCCTGTGGAACAAAAACCACATTCACAGAAAGATAGACAAAATGAAAAGGCAGAGGACTATGAACCAGATGAAGGAACAAGATAAAACCCCAGAAAAAGAACTAAATGAAGTGGAGATAGGCAACCTTCCAGAAAAAGAATTCAGAATAATGATAGTGAAGATGATCCAGGACCTCAGAAAAAGAATGGAGGCAAAGATCGAAAAGATGCAAGAAATGTTTAACAAAGGCCTAGAAGAATTAAAGAACAAACACAGAAGAATTAAAGAACAAACAAACAGAGATGAACAATACAATAACTGAAATGAAAAGTACACTAGAAGGAATCAATAGCAGAATAACTGAGGCAGAAGAATGGATAAATGACCTGGAAGACAGAATGGCAGAATACACTGCCATGGAACAGAATAAAGAAAAAAGAATGAAAAGAAATGAAGGCAGCCTAAGAGACCTCTGGGACAACATTAAATGCAACAACATTCGCATTACAGGGGTCCCAGAAGGAGAAGAGAGAGAGAAAGGACCCAAGAAAATATTTGAAGAGATTATAGTTGAAAACTTCCCTACCATGGGAAAGGAAAGAGCGACCCAAGTGAAGGAAGCGTAGAGAGTCCCAGGCAGGATAAACCTGAGGAGAAACACGCTGAGGCACATAGTAATCAAACTGACAAAAATTAAAGACAAAGAAAAAATATTAAAAGCAACAAGGGAAAAATAACAAATAACACACAGCGAACTCCCATAAGGTTAACAGCTGATTTCTCAGCAGAAACTCTACAAGCCAGAAGGGAGTGGCATGATATATTTAAAGTGATGAAAGGGAAGAACGTACAACCAAGATTACTCTACCCAGCAAGGATCTCATTCGGGAATTGATGGAGAAATCAAAAGCTTTACAGACAAGTAAAAGCTAAGAGAATTCATCACCGCCAAACCAGCTCTGTAACAAATGTTAAAGGAACTTCTTTGAATGGGAAACACAAAAGAAGAAAAGGACCTACAAAAACAAACCCAAAGCAATTTAAAAAATAGGAATAGGAACATACATATAGATAATTACCTTAAATGTGAATGGATTAAATGCTCCAACCAAAAGACACAGGCTTGCTGAATGGATATAAAACCAAGACCCATATATATGCTGTCTACAAGAGACCCACTTCAGACCTAGGGACACATACAGACTGAAAGTGAGAGGATAGAAAAAAGATATTCCATGCAAATGGAAATCCAAAGAAAGCTGGAGTAGCAATACTCATATCAGATAAAATAGACTTTAAAATAAAGAATGTTACAAGAGACAAAGGAGGATGAGGACACTACATGATGATCAAGGGATCAATCCAAGAAGAAGATATAACAATTATAAATATATATGCAGGGGGGGACCTTCAAGATGGTGGAGGAGTAGAACGTGGAGATCACCTTCCTCCCCACAAATATATCAGAAATACATCTGCATGTGGAACAACTCCTACAGAACACCTACTGAATGCTGGCAGAAGACCTCAGACTTCACAAAAGACAAGAAAATCCCCACGTACCTGGGTAGGGCAAAAGAAAAAACAGAGACAAAAGAATAGGGAAAGGACCTACACCTCTGGGAGGGAGCTGTGAAGGAGGAAAAGTTTCCACACACTTAGAAACCCCTTCACTGGCAGAGACGAGGGGTGGGTGGGGTAGAAGCTTCAGAGCCACAGAGGAAAGCGCAGCAACAGGGGTGCAGAGGGCAGAGCAGAAGGATTCTCACACAGAGGATCGGTGCTGACCAGCACTCACCAGCCTGGGAAGTTTGTCTGCTCACCTGCCAGGGCGGGCGGGGGCTGGGAGCTGAGGCTCAGACTTCAGTAGTCAGATCCCAGGGAGAGGACTGGGGTTGGCTGCATGAACACAGCCTGAAGGGGGCTAGTGCACCACAGTTAGCCCAGAGGGAGTCTGGGAAAAAGCCTGGAACTGCCTAAGAGGCAAGAGACCATTGTTTTGCGATGCATGAGGAGAGGGGATTCCTTCCCTGTCTGCCCACAGAAGGCTGAGCACTGCCTAAATGAGCTCCAGAGATGGGCGTGAGCCATGGTTATCAGCTCAGACCCCAGAGATGGGTATGAAAGGCTAACGCTGCTGCTGCAGCCACCAAGAATCCTGTGTGCAAGCACAGGTCACTATCCATACCCCGCATCCTGGGAGGCTGTGCAGCCCGCCACTGCCAGGGTCCTGTGATCCAGGGACAACTTCCCCAGGAGAACACATAGCGCGCCTCAGGCTGTTGCAACATCACGCTGGCTTCTGCTGCCACAGGATCGCCCCACATTCCAATTATAACTACTGTACCCTTCCCTCCTACCAACATTAGTGAGCCAGAGCCCCCTAATCAGCCACTGCTCTAACCCCTCCTGTCTGGGTGGGGAACAGATGCCTGAGGGTGACCTACACGCAGAGGCAGGTCCAAATTCAAAGCTGAAACCCAGGAGCTGTGCGAACAAAGAAGAGAAAGGGAAATTACGCTGTGCAGCCTCAGGAGCAGCGGATTAAATCTCCACAATCAACTTGATGTACCCTGCATCTGTGGAATACCTGAATAGACAACGAATCATCCCAAAACTGAGGTGGTGGACTTTGGGAGCAACTGTAGACTTGGGGTTTGCTGTCTGCTACTGAATTGTTTCTGATTTCTATGTTTATTCAGTTTAGCTTTTAGTGCTTGCTGTCATTGGTGGATTTGCTTATTGGTTTGATACCTCTTTTCCTCTTATTTTATTTTAATAATTTTTTTAATTTTTATTTTGTTATTTTAATATTAAAAAAATTTTTTTAAATTTATTATTATTAGTTTTTCTTTCTTTTTTCTCCATTTTCTTCTAAGCCATGTTGTTGACAGGGTCTTGGTGCTCTGGCCTGGTGACAGGCCTGAGCCTCTGAGGTGGGAGGGCTGAGTCCAGGATATTGGACCACCAGAGACCTCCTGTCCCCAATTAATATCAATCAGAGACAGCTCTCCCAGAAATCTCCATCTCAACACTAAGACCCAGGTCCACCCAATGGCCAGCAAGCTCCAGTGCTGGATGCCCCATGTCAAACAACTAGCAAGACAGGAACACAACCCCACCCATTAACAGAGAGGCTGCCTAAAATCATACTAAGTTCACAGACACCCCAAAACACATCACCGGACGTGGCCCTGCCCACCAGAAAGACAAGATCCAGCCCCACCCAACAGAACACAGGCATCAGTCCCGTCCACCAGGAAATCGACACAAGCCACTGAACTAACCTCACCCACTGGGGGCAGACATAAAAAACAACAGGAACTACGAACCTGCAGCCTGCAAAAAGGAGAACCCAAATACAGTATGTTAAACAAAATGAGAGGACAGAGAAATATGCAGCAGATGAAGGAGTAAGGTAAAACCCCACCAGACCAAACAAATGAAGAAGAAATAGACAGCCTACCTGAAAAAGAATTCAGAGTAATGATAGTAAAGATGATCCAAAATCTTGTAAATAGAATAGAGAAAATACAAGAAACATTTAACAAGGACATAGAAGAACTAAACTGCAAACAAACAATAATTAACAACACAGTAAATGAAATTAAAAATTCTCTAGAAGGAATCAATAGCAGAATAACAGAGGGAAAAGAACGGATAAGTGACCTGGAAGATAAAATAGTGAAAATAACTACCACACAGCAGAATTAAGAAAAAAGAATGAAAAGAATTGAGGACAGTTTCAGAGACCTCTGGGACAACATTAAATGCACCAACATTCGAACTATAGGGATCTCAGAAGAAGAAGAGAAAAAGAAAAGGTCTGAGAACATATTTGAAGAGATTATAGTTGAAAACTTCCCTAACATGGAAAGGATAGAGTCAATCAAGTCCAGGAAGCACAGAGAATCCCATATAGTATAAATCCAAGGAGAAACATGCCAAGACACATATTAATCAAACTATCAAAAATTAAATACAAAGAAAAAATATTAAAAGCAACAAGGGAAAAGCAACAAATAACATATAAGGGAATCCCCATAATGTTAACAGCTGATCTTTCAGCAGAAACTCTGCAAGCCAGAAGGGAGTGGGAGGACATATTTAAAGTGATTAAAGGGAAAAATCTACAACCAAGATGACTCTACCCAGCAAGGATCTCATTCAGATTTGATGGAGAAATTAAAACCTTTACAAACAAGCAAAAGTTAAGAGAATTCATCACCACAAAACCAGCTCTACAACAATGTTAAAGTAACTTCTCTAGGTGGGAAACACAAGGGAAGGAAAAGTCCTACAAAAACAAACCCAAAAGAATTAAGAAAATGGTAATAGGAACATACATATTGATAATTACCTTAAATATAAATGGATTAAATGCTCCAATTCAAAGAAGTACACTGGCTGAATGGATACAAAAACAAAACCCATATATATGTTGTCTACAAGAGACCCACTTCAGACCTAGGGACACGTACAGACTGAAGGTGAGGGGATGGAAAAAGATATTCCATGCACATGGCAATCAAAAGAAAGCTGGAGTAGCAATTCTCATATAAGACAAAATAGACTTTAAAATAAAGACTAGAGACAAAGAAGGACACTATGTAATGATCAAGAGATCAATCAAACAAGAAGATATAACAACTGTAAAAATTTATGCACCCAACATAGGAGCACCTCAATATATAAGGCAAATGTTAACAGCCATAAAAGTGGAAATTGACAGTAACACAATAATAGTAGGGGACTTTAACACCCCACTTTCACCAATGGACAGATCATCAAAAATAAAAATAAATAAGGAAACACAAGCTTTAAATGACACATTAGACAAAATGGGCTTACTTGTTATTTACAGGATTGTCCACCCCAAAACAACAGAATACACTTTCTTCTCAAGTGCTCGTGGAACATACTCCAGGATAGATCATATCATGGGTCACAAACCAAGCATTGGTAAATTTAAGAAAAGTGAAATCGTATCAAATATCTTTTCTGACCACAGCGTTATGAGACTAGAGATCAACTAAAGGAAAAAAAAACCGTAAAAAATACAAAAACACGGAGGCTAAACAATACGCTACTAAATACTCAAGAGATCACTGAAGAAATCAAAGAGGAAATCAAAATATACCTAGAAACAGATGACAATGAAAACACGATGACCCAAAGCTTATGGGATGCAGCAAAAGCAGTTTTAAGAGGGAAGTTTATAGCGATACAATCCTACCTCAAGAAACAAGAAAAATCTCAAATAAACTACCTAACCTTACACGTAAAGCAATTAGAGAAAGAAGAACAAAAAACCCCCAAAGTTAGAAGAAGGAAAGAAATAATAAAGATCACATCAGAAATAAACGAAAAAGAAATGAAGGAAACAATAGCAAAGATCAATAAAACTAAAAGCTGGTTCATTGAGAAGATAAACAAAATTGATGAACAATTAGCCAGACTCATCAAGAAAAGTGGGGAGAAGACTCAAATCAACAGAACTAGTAATGAAAAAGGAGAAGTAACAACTGACACTACAAAAATACAAAGGATCATGAGAGATTACTACAAGCAACTATATGCCAATAAAATGGACAACCTGGAAGAAATGGACAAACTCTTAGAAATGCACAACCTTCCGAGACTGAACAGGAAGAAATAGAAAATATAAACAGACTAATCACAAGTAATGAAATTGAAACTGTGATTAAAAATCTTCCAGCAAACAAAATCCCAGGACCAGAAGGCTTCAAAGGCGAATTCTATCAAACATTTAGAGAAGAGCTAACACCTATCCTTCTCAAACTCTTCCAAATTATAGCAGAGGGAGGAACACTCCCAAACTCATTCTACGAGGCCACCATCACCCTGATACCAAAACCAGACAAAGATGTCACAAAGAAAGAAAACTACAGACCAATATCACTGATGAACATAGATGCAAAACTCCTCAACAAAATACTAGCAAACAGAATCCAACAGCACATTAAAAGGATCATACACCATGATCAAGTGGGGTTTATTCCAGGCATGCAAGGATTCTTCAGTGTACACAAATCAATCAATGTGATACACCATATTAACAAATTGAAGGAGTAAAACCATATGATCATCTCAATAGATGCAGAGAAAGCTTTTGACAGTATACAACACCCATTTATGATAAAAACCCTCCAGAAAGTAGGCATAGAGGGAACTTACCTCAACATAATAAAGGTCATATATGACAAACCCACAGCCAATATCATCCTCAATGGTGAAAAACTGAAACCATTTCCATTAAGATCAGGAACAAGAGAAGGTTGCCCACTTTCACCCCTGTTATTCAACATAGTTTTGGTTGTTTTAACCACAGCAATCAGAGAAGAAAAAGAAATAAAAGGAATCCAAATTGGAAAAGAAGTAAAGCTGTCACTGTTTGCAGAAGACATGATACTATACATAGAGAATCCTAAAGATGCTACCAGAAAACTAGAGCTAATCAATGAATTTGGTAAAGTAGCAGGGTACAAAATTAATGCACAGAAATCTCTTGCATTCCTATACACTAATGATGAAAAATCTGAAAGTGAAATTAAGAAAACACTCCCATTTACCATTACAACAAAAAGAAGAAAATACCTAGGAATAAACCTACCTAAGGAGACAGAAGACCTGTATGCAGAAAATTATGACACTGATGAAGGAAATTAAAGATGATACAAAGAGATGGAGATATATACCATGTTCTTGGATTGGAAGAATCAACATTGTGAAAATGACTATACTATACAAAGCAATCTACAGATTCAATGCAATCCCTATCAAACTACCAGTGGCATTTTTCACAGAACTAGAACAAAAAATTTCAAAATTTGTATAGAAACACAAAAGACCCCGAATAGCCAAATCAATCTTGAGAAAGAAAAACGGAGCTGGAGGAATCAGGCTCCGTGACTTCAGACTATACTACAAAGCTACAGTAATCCAGACAGTATGGTACTGGCACAAAAACATAAATATAGATCAATGGAACAGGATAGAAAGCCCAGAGATAAATCCATGCACATATGGTCACCTTATCTTTGATAAAGGAGGCAAGAATATACAATGGTGAAAAGACAGCTCTTCAATAAGTGGTGCTGGGAAAACTGGACAGCTTCATTAAAAGAATGAAATTAGAACACTCCCTAACACCATACACAAAGATCAACTCAAAATGGATTAAAGACCTAAATGTAAGGCCAGACACTATAAAACTCTTAGAGGAAAACATAGGCAGAACACTCTATGACATAAATCACAGCAAAATCCTTTTTAACCCACCTCCTAGAGAAATGGAAATAAAAACAAAAATAAACAAATGGACCTAATGAAACTTAAAAGCTTTTGCACAGCAAAGGAAACCATAAACAAGACGAAAATACAACCCTCAGAATGGGAGAAAATATTTGCAAATGAAGCAACTGACAGAGGATTAATCTCCAAAATTTACAAGCAGCTCATACAGCTCAATATCAGAAAAACAGACAACCCAATCCAAAAATGGGCAGAAGACCTAAATAGACATTTCTCCAAAGAAGATATACAGATTGCCAACAAACACATGAAAGAATGTTCAACATCATTAATCATTAGAGAAATGCAAATCAAAACTACAATGAGATATCTTCTCACACTGGTCTGAATGGCCATCATCAAAAAATCTACAAACAATAAATGCTGGAGAGGGTGTGGAGAAATGGGAACCCTCTTGCACTGTTGGTGGGAATGTAAATTGATACAGGCACTATGGAGAACAGTATGGAGGTTCCTTAAAAAACTAAAAATAGAACTAACATATGACCCAGCAATCCCACTACTGGGCATATACCCTGAGAAAACCATAGGTCAAAAAGAGTCATGTACCAAAATGTTCATTGCAGCTCTATTTACAATAGCCAGGACATGGAAGCAATCTAAATGTCCATCGACAGATGAATGGATAAAGAAGATGTGGCACATATATACAATGGAATATTACTCAGCCATGAAAGAAACGAAATTGTGTTATTTGCAGTTAGGTGGATGGACCTAGAGTTTGTCATACAGATTGAAGTAAATCAGAAAGAGAAAAACAAATATCGTATATTAACGCATGTATGTGGAATCTAGAAAAATGGTACAGATGAACCAATTTGCAAGGCAGAAATAGAGACACAGATGTAGAGAACCAATGTATGGACACCAAGGTGGAAAGCTGGCCTGGGGGGAGTGGTGGGATGAATTGGGAGATTGGGATTGAAATATATACACTAATATGTATAAAATAGATAACTAATAAGAACCTGCTGTATAAAAAACCAATTAATTAAATTTTTTAAAAAAGAATATTCTATGCACTAGACCTCATAATTTGGAAAAAGAAAACAGAAACACAGTTGGACTAGAAACTGAAGAGTTATCTTTTGGTTAGAGTCAAATGGAACAAAAGTTACAACCAAGTGCTACCAGGGATATATCAATCTTTTTATGAGTTTGGGGTTGTTGGTTTTTTTTTCCTTAAGCCCTGAACACTTTAGAATCTAAAGTGAGTTAATCATCATCGAATAAAAGTTAGTCTGTAGGCTAAATTTGAAGGCTCATTTCAGTAATCCTTTCTAAACATTCCTCATTGTAGGATCAAGATCAATTCCCACAAAAACAGTATATTTATTTCTCATATTGTTTCTATAAGTTATTCACTGAAGGTGGTTAATGACTAATTTCTTTTATTACCTTATCAAGCTTAAAATCTCTTTTTTATCCTATTTCAAGTCCTCCCTCTTCAAAAGAAGGATGTTTATATGGAAATAATATTCCTCATAAGTTTCATTTCCTTTTCAGCTTTATGCATTTAGCATTCTGAAAAATATAAAACACAGAGACTAAAGAGGAAAATCTTCCTTTTATTGTCTCACATACATAGCTGCTTGTACAAGTATGGTCATACCATCCTTTCAAAATATACAAGAATGTAAAAGAACTTGGCTGAACTATGGAGTCTTTCATGATTTACATGGAAATTTTTGCTGGGGAAAGAGAGACAGTTGAAATATTGTTCCTATACAAGCTGGTAGTAATATTTGGACAAGAATTTACTTTATACGCTCATATTGTAGAATCTCAAAGCATAGCAATCCACATGTAAATATGTAATGTCAATTTGTTTTCTTCCAGAGTATTTATTTCCATGAACAATAATATTCTGGGAGGTGTTGGGTTTTTTGTTTGAGTTTAGTGTTGTTGTTGTTGTGTTTTTTTTGAGGCATTTGTTTGAAAAACTGTGTGGGTGGCTCACTGTTGAGTGGAAATTCTACCACACTTTAAAGCTCTGCAATCTTAGGAATGTTGGTAATTTTCAAAAACAGATGTTCTTTTTGACATCTACAATAATATTTAGCATATTCAAAAGTGCTGAATACATTAGGATGACCAAATGATAGGCTTGACTGTCTTTGTAGTCTATTTAATGCTTGGAGAGGAAAAAAACTAAAGGGAAATATTATTTATTTAAAGCTTATAAAAAAACAAGAGAACAAGTAAAATTTATTGTCCTTTAGATTTAGAATTCCTTTGCCACCTTCATCTCACAGTAATTCTAGAAATGGTAACCATCACTAAAGTCTTTCCCTGAATCGTTTCTTTGTGGTTGTTCCCAACAGTGTCAGTGAATACTCAAAAAGAAACTTGGGGGAAAAAAAGAAACTTGAGTCATCATTTTTGCTTGTCTTTTGATTTTTCTTTTAATGGATTACAAAACAAACTTCATCCACACATAAAAATGAAAGATTCCCAATTTTAAAAAGATATATCTTTGTTTTGAGAACAGAAGAGAAGAATATAACACAATGACTCATAAATTTAGAATATTTATTCAGTAACTAGTTTCTGAACTCCTATTATACATCAAGCACTCTTCTAAGCACTGGGGAAAAGTATGACGAATAGGACAAAATCACTGCTTTGCTTGAGCTTTCAGTGTTACTCAACTGTCATTGACCCCCTTTGTCCAATAACTTATTCAATGACTTTAATAAAATTCCGTCAACAAAATATCTTACTTGTTGAGTAAGAAGGGTATTATATATGAAAGAAAACTCCTTGGTCTTTAGGTAGAAAAAAATTCAAAAGCCAAGATATCCAATGCAAACTGAATAATCGTATGTGGCATACCAGCTTGATCAAAACTCTAATTGCTGTCTTTGATGTGCTTCCTCTAGGTTGAGGATCCCTTGGGAATGCCTTGTGGAAGCATCAAAGAAAAGAGTTTGAGGAATCAATTCTTTTCATCTTGACTTTCAATAAGTTTAAAAGGAAATCATGGTTAGATCCTCTATAAATGTCCTTACATAGATCAATTCACATAAACCTAACTATCAAAATATCAAGGAAATCTTTCTCATGTTGTATTGGGTGGGCAGTAATATTCCTGAATTTTATTTCACCAAGTTTCTGTTTCATAAGATTAATAGATTAATGTGTCTTTGGCAGGTAGGGGATTTCATAAGGGATTCTAAGTTTCCCATTTGAGACACTAGTATTTTCTAAATCAGACACCATATATTAAGACCAAAATGCCCTGGCCAACAAATTTTATAGAACTCTAATGGGTTCCAGTGGATAATTCCTCTGCTAATATCTCTGAAGTTCATTGAAAGAGGGATGCTATTATTTCCCAGTTTCAAAAAATATTTCCTGTCCTAATAGTGTCACAGAATATGATGGCAGCCCCTTATTTCTCCATTCTCTTGTCAATCAACCCATCTGTGCCAGCTCAGCAACAACATTCCATTTCTGCAGCAACGATCCTGCAGGGACTGGTGAGAGATGCTAACTCACACTGTTGCCTGAATACCCAATCCCTCCAAAGAGCTATATGCAAAGCAGGAACAAATGAGGTCATTAGAAGGAGAACTCAGTCAGACTTCTTTAGTCAACAATGTCTGAGATAACTCCTTTGTCAGTAATGGAGATATGAAGAAAAAAAAATGTTTTCCAATTCCAGTACAAAGTTTCATTTATATTTCTTATCATTCCCCCCCTTACATCATTATGAAATAAATTTTTAGCTGCATGACGCCAGGCAAGAAGTCTTAAGAACTAAGTACTATCTCAAAACACTTACTTGGAAGGACTGTTGTGAGACTAAAATGAGATAATGTATAAAAAAGAACAGTGCCTGGTAAACAGAGCAACCACACTGTTCCCTCCAAAGGGCACAATTCACATTGATTTCTATATATGGAGACCCCTGGAATTAGGCAATGACATGGTATGCTGACAAATAGGAATATTTAAAAAAAAATAAGCACATGGCCAGGCATAAAGTGTGCGTTATATAGATATTCTTTTTACTTTTCTCTGTGCATCAGGAAATAATAATATTGATGAAGCTACTATCAGTTAAAGCTCCCATCTCTATCAACACATCTACCTTGTGGAAAGGATCCTTTCTGAGAAATGATAGAGTGAATTAAATCAAGTGATGTGTTGTGTTCTTACAGCATGGCTTCTATGGAAATGTGCTCTGGGCATCCTAGTCTGGACATTTCTCTTCCACCCTCTTCAAATTCTCTCAAGTCATAGCATGCCACCAACAACAGCCCTTTTCAGCTGTTATTCATACATGTTTTGCCAATAATTTCAGGGTGCTGAGATGTTTCTGCTGCCCTTCAGAGTGTGATCCTTAATTGTTTGCTGATATGTACTTTTTGTTTTCTTTGAAGGAGACTACAGCCTCCAAAAAAAAAAAAAAAAACAGCATAATAGTCTTTCAGTTTTTTTTTCCCAGCAGATGTAGGTAGCAATATTATTTACATATCTTTTTGCCAGCCTTTATAGGTCAAGTCTATTCACCATATAACAATAAATGAAGAAAGAGAGATGCCAACAATGGGAAAAAAAAATCATTGCAGAAAGCAAACTCAGGATTGCACATTAGAGTGTTCATGACAAGAAAGTGCAAAGAGAACCATACTAATGCTCAGAGAATGGAAACTTATATAAAGTAACCATGTCCTAGCACTGGTGGGAGTGAAAATTAGTCAAGTGTTTTGCAGAGAAAATTGACCACACTTACTAAAATTGAATTTAAACATGCCCTACAATTCAGCAAGTTCACTCAGTTATGTACCTCAGAGAAACTAACACATATGCACAAGGAGAAATCATCAGAATATATATTTCAGCATTGCTTCTATCAGTGAAGAACTGGAAAGAACCCCAATATCTACAAACAAGAATGATAAATTTAAATGTATTCATACAACAAAATACTACAAAGCATTTAAAATAAATTAAACAACACACAAGTAAACATGCATAAATTGCAAACATATATTCTTGGGCAAAAAAGCAAGTTGCAATATTCATTCATTTAGTTTTGAATTTATTAAGTATTTTCTATGCATCAGATATGCAAGATTGTTCTAAGTAGCAGAAATTCATCAGGGGAGAAAACAGACAAAGTCTGTGACCTTAAGGAGCTCACATCCTCATGACAGAAAAGATATAAGAAGCAAATAAATAAATATATACTATATCAAGGATGAAAATTGAGTGAAGAAAATTAAAACAGAGTGAGGGCATTGAGACTGAAGGGACTGTTTTTGTATAGGGTACTTGAGGAGAGATTCTAATAAAATATTGTTTGAGCAGAGACCTGAAGGGGATAGGAAGGAAAATAGAGAAAGTTCTGTCTACATTGAGAAAACAAGCACAAGCCCTGGGCTAGGACATTGGTATGTTCCAGGGCTAGTAAGAGGCCAGTGCCACAAAGGAAAGAGTGGTAGACAATGAGTCCAGAGGCAAGAGCACATGGTGGGGGAGGGCAGAGAAAAGTTTTTGCTTTTGTTCTGGGTAAAATAGAAAGTCATTAGAGGATTTTGGAAGAGGAGTTACACAAATAACAGTTTTCAAAGATTCAATCTGTGTCAAAAGGATCTTGCTGTGATTTATGTCATAGAGTGTTGTGCCTATGTTTTCCTCTAAGAGTTTTATAGTGTCTGGCCTTATATTTAGGTCTTTAATCCATTTTGAGTTTATTTTTGTGTATGGTGCTAGGGAGTGTTCTAATTTCATTCTTTTACATGTAGCTGTCCTCTTTTCACAGCACCACTTTTTTTTTTGTTTTGTTTTGTTTTTTGTGCTAATAAAGTTATATATTCTAATTGAAAGATTGATGGCACTCCATTTAGTTGTTACTAGGTTATTTGTGACAGACAGATGCAGAGTAACCTCATTACAGTCAGAATTGTGATGACTTGTAGCTGAAGAGAGGAATAAAGCTTTAAACCATTGTCACAGTCCATTTCCAAAATGTATTCAGAAGATGATTTAAAAGAAAATATACGACCATTAAATATAAGTTTGAATTGGTTACCTAGCGGTGTTATTATGGAAGCAATGAAGTAATCATCTGTTTGATCCATAATTGGCCTACTTAAAATTCACAAATCGGATTTACAGATTCCAATTTATGGAAGAGAAATGCAGGAGCAAACACTGGATTAAAAACATTATCCCTTGTGGTCTGGTATTTCCAGCTCATATTTTTAGTTGTTTTCTTCTTGATCGTTGTCTATATCAGTTTATTTTAGACATTTCTGTCCACGATCACCAATTCGTGATAAATTATTCAGCACTTTTCATTTGTATGTTCTCTAGTAGTTTTTTTTTTTTTTTTTTTTTTTTTGTACAGCAGAGGGAACTATATTCAATATCTTGTGATAAAACATAATGGAAAAGAATATGAAAAAGAATATATATGTATAACTGAGTCACTTTTCTGTACAGCAGAAATTAACACAACATTGTAAATCAACTATACTTGAGTAAAATTAAAAAAAAATAAAGAATGGCACCAACAGTTTCCTTTCTGAATACTAAGAACAAATAGAAAATTATTGTCAGCAGTGCAAGGGTTAGTCATATATAATTTAATCCTACAATTAACCCTGAGTTCAAAAGCTAAAGGAAATTAGAATGAAGAGAATCAGAGCCTCTGGGACGCCTGAGAGGGTTCTTGGAGAGGCAATGACAGTTGCGGGGAGTAGTCAACAGATGGAGCTAGGGGGCTGCTAACCCCTAAGATTTCAGCCGGGAGCAGGGCGTTTGCGCAGAGAGCTCGGCTTCCTGCGGTGGCAATCACGCTTAATCAAATATACACACATCCCACACAATCCTGTTAATGGGGTCAGAGAGATA
Source organism: Balaenoptera physalus (assembly GCF_965194825.1). NCBI lineage: Eukaryota > Metazoa > Chordata > Mammalia > Artiodactyla > Balaenopteridae > Balaenoptera > Balaenoptera physalus. The sequence goes on along the minus strand of NC_138882.1, from coordinate 108,811,932 downwards.
TGATTCGAGCCCAAGTGAGGCATGGGCAGCTGACGGCACAGTGATGTGCATGGATCCTGCGTGGGCTCTGACGCAGCCCCAGGACAAAGCCGGCCCTTTTGCTACCTTCAGCCCAGAGGATGCGCAGCACCACTTATTGAAGAGGCTGTCTTTTCTCCATTGTATATTCTTGTCTCCTTTATCAAAGATAAGTTGACCATAAGTGCATGGGTTTACCTCTGGACTTTCTATCCTGTTCCATTGATCTATATTTCTGTTTTTGCACCAGTACCATACTGTCTTGATTACTGTAACTTTGTAGTATAGTCTGAAGTCTGGGAGCCTAATTTCTCCAGCTCCGTTTTTCTTTCTCAAGATTGCTTTGGCTATTTGGGGTCTTTTGTGTTTCTATACAAATTGTGAATTTTTTTGTTCTAGTTCTGTGAAAAATGCCATTGGTATTTTGATAGGCATTGCACTGAATCTGTAGATTGCTTTGGGTAGTACAGTCATTTTCACAATGTTGATTCTTCCAATCCAAGAACATGGTATATCTCTCCATCTGTTAGTATCATCTTTAATTTCTTTCATCGGTGCCTTATATTTTTCTGCATACAGGTCTTCTGTCTCCTTAGGTAGGTGTATTCCTAGGTATTTTATTCTATTTGTTGCAGTGATAAGTGAGAGTGTTTCCTTAATTTCTCTTTCAGATTTTTCATCATTAGTGTATAGGAATGCAAGAGATTTCTGTGCATTAATTTTGTACCCTGCTACTTTACCAAATTCATTGATTAGCTCTAGGAGTTTTCTAGAGAAATGGAAATAAAAACAAGAATAAACAAATAGGACCTAATGAAACTTAAAAGCTTTTGCACAGCAAAGGAAAACATAAACAAGACGAAAAGACAACCCTCAGAATGGGAGAAAATATTTGCAAATAAAGCAACTGACAAAGGATTAATCTCCAAAATTTACAAGCAACTCATGCAGCTCAATATCAAAAACCAAACAACCCAATCCAAAAATGGGCAGAAGACCTAAATAGACATTTCTCCAAAGAAGATATACAGATGGCCAACAAACACATGATAGGATGCTCAACATAACTATTCATTAGAGAAATGCAAATCAAAGCTACCATGGGGTATCACCTCACACCAGTCAGAATGGCCATCATCAAAAAAATCTACAAACAATAAATGCTGGAGAGGGTGTGGAGGAAAGGGAACCCTCTTGCACTGTTGGTGGGAATGTAAACTGATACAGCCACTATGGAGAACAGTATGGAGGTTCCTTAAAAAACTAAAAATAGAACTACCATACGACCCAGCAAACCCACTACTGGGCATATACCCTGAGAAAACCATAATTCAAAAAAGAGTCATGTACCACAATGTTCACTGCAGCTCTATTTACAATAGCCAGGACATGGAAGCAACCTAAGTGTCCATCGACAGATGAATGGATAAAGAAGATGTGGCACATATATACAATGGAATATTACTCAGCCATAAAAAGAAATGAAACTGGGTTATTTGTAGTGAGATGGATAGACCCAGAGTCTGTCATACAGAGTGAAGTAAGTCAGAAAGAGAAAAACAAATACCGTATGCTAACACATATATATGGAATCTAGAAAAAAAAAAAAAATGGTTCTGAAGAACCTAGGGGCAGGACAAGAATAAAAATGCAGATGTAGAGAATGGACTTAGGGACACGGGGAGGGGGAAGGGTAAGCTGGGATGAAGTGAGAGCGTGGCATGGACATATTTACACTACCAAATGTAAAATAGCTAGTGGGAAGCAGCCACATAGCACAGGGAGTTCAGCTCGGTGCTTTGTGACCACCTAGAGGGGTGGGATAGGGAGGGTGGGTTGGAGGGAGACACAAGAGGGAGGAGATATGGGGATATATGTATATGTATAGCTGCTTCACTTTGTTATAAAGATGAAGCTACCACACCATTGTAAAACAATTACACTCCAATAAAGATGTTAAAAAAAGAAAGCAAAGAACCACTCTGAGCGTTGGGTGTAAAGGACCAAGAATGGAAGCTAAGAAACCAGTTAGAAGGTTTTAGCGATTGTTCAAAAGAGAGACAACGATGGTTTGAACTAGGTTGGGGGTCATTCAGGTGGTGACGGTAACTAGATTCCAGATTCTAGATAGAACCACTGGAATTTGCTTATGGGGTGATTTAAGTTATGAGACAAAGAAAGAAGTTAAGGGTTGTTCCACAAGTTTTGTTCAGACCTACTGGAAGAATGGAATTCTGTAAGATGGGGAAGACTGTGGGAAATACATATTGTGGGGGGGTAGGCCATATAATGGGCCTCCAAAGATTTGTACACCTTAATCTTCAGAACCTGTGAAAATGTGACCTTGCATGACAAAAGGGACTTTGCAGATGTTGTTAATTTAAGGATGTTGAAATGGAGAGATTATCATGCATTTTCCTAGTGGGCCCAATATAATCACAAGGTCCTCACATGAGGAAAGCAGGAAGATCAGAGAAGGAGATGTAACAACAAAAGCAGAGGTCAAAATGATGCAGCTGCCGGCTTTGAAGATGGAAGAGGGCCAAGGGGTACGGGTGGTCTCTAGAAGATGGAAAAGGCAAGGAACAGATTCTCCCCTCGAGTCTTCAGAAGGAATGCAGCCCTGATGACTCAGTTTAGAATTCTGACCTCCAGAGCTGCAAGATAATATTTGTGCTTAAGCCACTAAACCACTAGGTTTGTGGCTTTTAAGCCCCTAAACTTGTGGCAAATTGTTACAGCAGCAGTAGAAAACTAATTCAGGAGGAATCAAGACTTAGATGCTGGGTATATTACAATAGTCAAGTGAAAATGACAAAAAGTTGGATATATGAATTTGGAGTTTAGAGAGAAAACTGGGCTGGAGATATAAATTTTTGAATCATCAGCCTGTAGATGGTGTTTAATGTCTTCAAATTGGATGGGATCATCTAGGGAGAGAATGTAGATAAAACAAAAAGAAGAGGTTCAAGATCTGAGCCCTGAGGTATTCCACATTCAAAGGCAAAATGAAACAAACGAAACTAGCAAAGGAGGTAAGTTGAAGGAAAACTACAGAAGGCCTATCCCTGCAGTGTTACCCTCCGTAAGAAAGATGGAATGGACATTTCTGCCAAAAGCTACCGATCAGTTGAAAAAAATGAAGAAAAATTACTATTGAGGTGGTGTCATTTGCATAACAATACTATTTCCTTTTTTACATACATGTAACCGTATTGAAATATATGGAAACCATGTATGAAAATAATATACAGCAAACTCAACATAGCACTATCTCTGAGGAAGCACAAAAGTAGAGAAAGGGAAAAATAGGTTCAAGGAGGGGTACACAGCATTTTCAAATGAATCTATATGTTTGACGTTAAAAAATAGATCTGGGGCTTCCCTGGTGGCGCAGTGCTTTGGAGTCTGCCTGCTAATGCAGGGGACACAGGTTCGAGCCCTGGTCTGGGAGGGTCCCACATGCCGCGGAGCAACTGGGCTCGTGAGCCACAATTACTGAGCCTGCGCGTCTGGAGCCTGTGCTCCGCAACAAGAGAGGCCGCGATAGTGAGAGGCCTGCACACCGCGATGAAGAGTGGCCCCCACTTGCCACAACTGGAGAAAGCCCTCACGCAGAAATGGAGACCCAACGTGGCCCAAAAATAAATAAATAAATAAATAAAAATTTTTTTTAAAAAAAGTAAAAAAATAGATCTGAAGTAAATATGCAAAATGTTAGGATTTGTCAAAGTGGTGGTGAGTACATAAGCGTTTATTATACTATACTTTCTGAATGTTTTAGCTATTTCATAATGTTTAAAGACATTCTAAAATGAATTATTTTGCATTTATATGCATACATATGTGTGTATACATATATATTTACATACATACAAAATATTTCAGAGACAAATAGCATAACAAATAGTAGAATAAGTGTCAGATGGGGTAAGCATAGAGTCTATACTGGGTTAAAGATACGAGTGTCACTTTTAGACCAGCCCCAGTCTAAGGGCCAACAAATCAAAACTTTAGTCCCCATTTGGGAAACCAATACTACTTCAGAGAAAAGGTGTTTGGAACTATGCAGAAAATTATAGTAAAAGAAGGTAATTTCTTATGGTTGTGGGAAGATTAGATCACCTATGAATATAACAATTCAACACGACATAGTGAAGAACACAAGAAACAAAAAACTGAGCCTAGTTTTAGAAGAGTACTTGGAACACATGATTTTTATGTTCTTTCCAGTTGTATTAGGCATAGTAGTAACAGAGAAAAGCGTAACTCTGCCACCTGCTGTTAGGTTTAACAGCCTGAAGCTTAAAGACCTATATAGTGACATTTGAGTGTCATTAGTCATTAGGAAAATGCAAATTAAGGTCCCAAAGAGATACCAATGCACTGGGGGTCAGCAAACTTTTGCTGTAAAGAGCCAGATCATAACATTTTAGGCTTTATCGGCCAGAGGATTTCTATCACAGCTATTCAGTTCTGCCACTGTAAAGCAAAAGCAGCCATAGAAAATATATAAGCAAATGCACATCACTGTGTTCCAAGAAAGCTTTCTTTGCAAAACCAGGTGATGGGCCAAATTTGGCCTATGACCCGTAGATGCTGACTGCACTTTCACTACAATCTCTAGAACAGCTAAAATTGAAAAGACTAACTGTATCAAGTGTTGGTGAGGATGTGGTGCAACTGGAACTCTCACACACTGCTGGTGGGAAGGTAAGGAAACAACCACCGGAGAAAACAGTGTGGCAGTTTTTTGAAAGACTAAACATACACTTACCACATGACCCAGCCATTCCTCTCCTAGGTATTTACCCAATAAAAATGAAAGCACAAGGTCTTATACATGACTTTCAGAGTAACTTTATGTGCAATAACCAAAAACTGGAAACAGCTGAAATGTTCATGAACCGGTAAATGGATACGCAAATTTCAGTATATCCATGCAATGGACTAATCCACAACAATTCAGAGAACAGACTATTGATACACACAAATATGGGTGCATCTCAAAATAATTAGGCAAAGTGAAAGATGCCAAGCACATAAGAGTGCACACCATATGATTCAACTTATATAAAATTCCAGAAACAGAAAATTAATCTGTAGTGACAAAGAGCAGATCAGTGGTTGTCTGAAGTTGAGGGTGGAGACAGGGAAGCGTGAGGAATAAGGATTACAAAAGGGTATGAAGAGACATTTGGGAATGATGGATACCTTTAAACACTTGACTTTAATCACAGTTTCATGAGTGTAGACAGATATTAAAACCTATCAAATTGTAACACTTTAAGTGAGCGCAAAAACAACTGTGACTGAGAGGTAAAAAAGGAATGGTACAGAGAAATTATTTCTTTCAAAGGGCACTGTGGGTGAAGCTACATCTGATCCCTTTCTGTGTAGTCTATGGCTTATAGTTAGGCATCTCTACTCAACAACAAAGATATGTGTTCAGATGTAATTTTTAAAAGTTATTAAATTCATAAGCAAACATGAATTAAACAGGATCTTAGTAACTAATTTCTTGTACATGGTCTCACATAAGGAGATTCCAGCAAAGCTGATGAGCAAAATTTGTATTGTAACAAAATTTTTCTATTTAATATCAACTTGGCTGCAATAGTAGGCTGAATTCTTTGTGGGCTTTAACTAGTAGCAACGGTGACTCATAATTTAGGAGTTAAAGCCAACGTTATAACTATGCTGAGGGATTAAAGGGATCCATCATCATTAAGATGATCATAAAAATTCAGTCATGCAGACTTCAGGAAACTTCAGAAAGCGAATTTATTTGTTTTATTAGAAGTGTGATATTCTAGCACAGCAGATTTTAGGGGTTTCCTGCACTTTGTGTCAGAGTTCCCATAGTTTTTGAAATATGAACGTTGAAAATTGATCATGTGGCTTTATATCAAAAACAACAGAAATCGTCATCTTCTTGAGGAAGCAACTAGGCTGTGGTCAGACGTCAGGCTCCACTGCTCTCCCTCTGGGGCCTGGCACAGTGCCTGATGATACAAAGAGAGTGCTCAGTACATGAGAACTGTGGTCTCCCCTACAGCTGTCGCTTAAGAACTGAACTTGTAAACTAATACTACCTTAAGGAAGCTTTAAGAAATATCAAATTATGCTTACTAAGAGCAATCCATAAGTGCATAATCTTTGAAAACCAGTAGCTTTGAAGCAAGTTTTAAGCCTAAATAATAACAATAATAGCGATAAGATCACTACAGTAATAATAATACTCATAATGATAAGAAGATTGGACACTTATTTTATGTCAGGCACTAGCGAAGCGCTTTGCAGTTGTGATTCCTTTTACTCCTCACGACAATCATGTGAGATGCGTATTCCTGTTATCATCACTTTGGACTGTACTGATTCATTTACTGCATCTTTGTGCAGGGAATGGACCACATCTTTCTTATGCTCCACTGCATACCCAGCACCAAGTCTGGTTTCTAACACAACAGATATTTGTGAGTATGTTCATCCTTGTATAGATAATTTTTTAAAAAATTTTATTTATTTATTTATTTATGGCCGTGTTGGGTCTTCGTTTCTGTGCGAGGGCTTTCTCTAGTTGCAGCAAGTGGGGGCCACTCTTCATCGCGGTGCGCGGGCCTCTCACTATCGCGGCCTCTCTTGTTGCGGAGCACAGGCTCCAGACGCACAGGCTCAGTAATTGTGGCTCACGAGTCCAGTTGCTCCGCGGCATGTGGGATCTTCCCAGACCAGGGCTCGAACCCGTGTCCCCTGCATTGGCAGGCAGATTCTCAACCACTGCGCCACCAGGGAAGCCCTATAGGTAAATAGCAAAGTCAGGACTCAAACATAGGTGACCCAGACTCCAATTTCTGTTTTGCTTATTGCTCTTTATTTATGTCAGTAAAATCGGAAAACAAACTAAATGTTCAGTGGTATAGAAATGATTAAATGCATTTTGCTACAGTGACTCTATGGAGTGAAATACAGCCAGGAAAATGTTAATTCAAAAAACTAAATAGCTATATGGAAAAATACTCATAATTAATGGGAAAAAAGAAAACAAAATTATCTCTCTGCTTTGATTACAATTCTGTAAAAATGATATATACATATTAATAAGAACTGTAAAGGAATAAAATATTAAGCAATCTATTTTATGGTGGTTGCAGGTAATGTATTTAATTCCCATTATTGTTATTTAATATAGCCTTCTAAAAATTACATTAAAAAATAAGAAAAGCTGTAGCATGGTATGTGCCTATATTACGTGAAAATTGCATTTTAACCAGTGAGTTTACGTTTAAACACCACGTCAACCATCCGCATTTCAAAACGAATGTGATAAGTTAGTGCTGAACAAGTAAGAATTAAGTTAGAGTCCTGGCAGAGGGTAAATGTGAAGTATGGGGGAGACAGGGGGATTGTAACATACCTAATGAAGAAAAGAGGGGCTAAGAAGCCTTCTCTGCTTCTTAAGAGGTCATCCTCATAACTGTCTTCTATTTCTACTGTTCACAGAGTATTAGTTATGTTGACAAGCCTTTGTAAGACAGGGAAGTTCTAGTAACTAAATTCCCCTCATGTCTCCATCTTCTGCAGCCAGTTTAACCCCAAAATGAGGCTCTCTTCATTAATTATCTTCCGGTGAAGGCATTCAGGCTTTCCTAGGACATTATTGCTGTGTATTCCTGAATCTTTCTTCCTCCCCAATTTAAGAGCGTTCATTCCCACCCCAATCACTGCAGGCTTAGAATACTGCAGCCTCCACCAGGACACATCGCTACCAACAGATATGTATTTGGCATGGGGTTACAGCTCCTAATTTAGAGCATTTAAATCTCAGTTCCACCACTTACCAGCTTTGGATCAGAATTGAGACAAATTACTTCACTTTTCTAAACTCCAATGTTCTTGATTGTAAAATGGGAACCATAATGACATTCAACTCTTAAGATTATAGAAAGAATAAATTGAGAAAATGTAAATCAAGTGCCTAGCCCACAATAAGTGCTCATTAATGTTAAGTATTACTATAATAAATACTCCTTAGCAGTATTATCTTTCCTTATCAAGACCCTCCAGCAACTCCTAGATACTTTGTATGGTTCTTCTACTGACTTCTAAAGCTCTTCCCTGTATCTTCACCATATTTTCATTTACTTAATCTCTATTTATATCTTCTTACATATATTTTCAGGTTACTTTGTTGCTTTCTCACCTCTAAGTATTACCCATACACTTCACCAAGCTCTAATAGGTATACAAAAATGATTTGTTTAATGAATGGAGAAATTTGACATTTTTGGCTCAGTCTTTAAATTGTAATTTAATATTTAAAAATTTTCCACTAAAATACAGCCTCTTGGAGTGTTTGACATCAGAAGTTGACATCCAGTTGAAGTAGTGAAACTCCCTCAAAAATCTGATCTGTTATTGGGTAGAATGGATTATTGCCACAGTCAGACTTAAAGGATGCAGGAGTGGTGATCCCCCTTTATCCCCATTTAATTCGTTAGTCTGGCTTGTGCAAAAACCAGATGGATCCTGGTGGACGAGAGTGGACCAACACAAACATAACCAGTGTTAGCCTCAGTTACAGCTGCTGTACTAGATCTGATATATTTACTAGAGCATTATTAATACAGCCCCAGGTACGTCATATGTGCCTATTGATTTGGTGACTGTGTTCATTTCAATATCCATCAGTAAAGGAGATCAGAAGTACTTTGAATTCACTTGATATGGACAAGGAAATATTAACATTCTTGCTGCAGGGCTATGTTAACTCTACTGTCTTCTATCACAGTATAATCTGAAGGGACTTGAACCATCTGAACACTCTGCAGCATATCACATTAATACACTATATTGATGACATCATGTCAATCAGACATGATGCATGGAAAGTACTTTATATGCCTCAATAGGAAACATGGCCCAAAGGGAGGGATATGAACCATACAAAGATATTGGAGCCTGCTACACCCATGAAGTTCTTCGGGGTTCACCGATGTAAGGCCTGTCAGGACATCTTCAAAATAAAAGATGAGTTATTATATCACACATTAATTATCACTAGGAAATTCAATGCATGTAAGGCATCTAAATCTTTTGGAAGCAGCAAATTCCATACTTGGCAATACTGATCAGCCCGTTTATTAAGTGACACAGAAACTATAATATTTATTATAGTGGGATAACAGAGGCTAGGTAGACACACTGTTGTCTTTTAAAAGGCAGTAGAATATAGGGGTTGAAAACACAGACTTTATCCATATTCAGAACCCAGCTCTACCACTTAGTAGCTGTGTGACCCTGAACAAGTTCCTTTTCTCTCTCATCTTCAGCTTTCTCATCTGTAAGCTGAGAATTATAATAACCTCTTAGAGTGTTGTAAGTATATTATGTCTGGCACAGATAAATTTAGCTATTCTTTTTATGAAATTGGAAGTGCCTCCAAAACAATGTGCTGCATATTTTGAGAAGTAGGAGAGAAGGAGAAGACCAGGAGAGGGTTATAAACATTTATGTTCATGAGCTCTTTTTAGTGAATAGGATGAAAAAGTTAAGGATTAGTTTGACAAAAGAAAAAGTGAAGGGTTAATTCTTAAGTTTAATGCATAGAAAAGAAAGGTCAGAGTATGGTGGAAAGAAGGAGATACCTGAAGATGAGGAAGGATAGCCACATGGAGAAGAGGTGCAGGTGACTGGAAGGGATGGAATGAGTAATCACAGAGGACAGGCAGAAAGGACAAATTAGAAAGGTCTTCAAGCTGGAAGGAGAAAGTTAGGAAGGCTTGAGAAGGCCAGAAATATATTTCAGGTTGCAGAGACTCTGTGTCAGTGAAGAATAAATATCAGGGCTTTTTCCAGTTGACAGAAAAAAGAGAATATTCAGATAGTCCCCGTACCGGGAAAATTATAATTTAGAAGAGCAGTCAGGGCATTCTGCTCTTGCAGCTACAACTGTCAGCACTCTGGTAAGTTCATGTGAACTGGAGAAGGCAATTAACAGAGAGAAGGGGTAATCAGAGTCATTGAGGAAATAATTGCAAAAACAGCCTGCAAAAGCATGTCCAAATGATTAAGAAATTGGTGGGAACCAAATAAAACCAGAGATATTAATGCCCCAAGCACACCCAGTCAGCGAATATAATCTTCCTCATGTCATTTGTTTAATGATTCCCACTGGTGTGGATTTCAACAAGGAAATGCACAGCTGATTTATGTAAACCAGAGAACTGTAGCAAGGCCTGAGCCCACCATGGCTGAATATCTACCGCTATCTAAATAGGCCCTAGAATAAGTCTCCCTGGGTTGGCCTTCAGCTCCAGCTCTGTGTGTGCAATTCAGACCTTGCTTAACTTCTCCAAGCCTCAATTCCCTCATCTGTAAAATTAAAATAATAAGGTACCTATTTCATATGATGGCTATAAAAATTAGATGAATAAATATATGTAAAGTGCTTAGACAAGTGCCAGGCGCAAAGTAAATGTATTTAAGTGTCAAATGTATGTAAGTGTCCACTCGTGTAATCTTTGTAGGGGAGGCCATCTCCCTTTCAAACTCACTGGTTAGATCCATTCTATTAACTCTTAGTTTTGACATAATATATTTAAAGACGAAAGGTTTAAATTATTTCAAAGTGTTCTTTTTCTTAGTAACTATTTTGTTTACAAAAATAGATAAAAATGAGGGGAGAAGAGGCAGAGCCATCACAACTCTTCCCAGTAGTGGCTGGGTGTGGTTGTCACTCCTAAGTCATCAAATACAAAGCATTTCAACACACACAATCACATATGCCATATTCCCCATCTATGTCAGTTATAAAGACCTAAATCTCTTCACATAGAAGTCTTAAAGATTTGTGTTGGTCTTACAAGGGCTAACGCACATTAACTGCATCTCCGAATTTTATTTTTAATTTGGATGAAATGAGTTTCTGGAAGAGAAAGCCTTGAAAAGCTGTGCTTTTATTTCCAGTGAAGTTCTGAACAATAAACTAAGGATGCATCCTTCAGTGCAGTAGAGACTCCAAGAGTCATTTTTTTCAAAATAACAGGGACTGCACAAGCAGAATATTTTCTCCAAAGTGGTAGAGATCGAGGTTCTTGCAATGTCTGCTCACTTGGGAAAAGCCTCCAGCCAAACTCTCTCTCCTGACAAACACACACTTCAGAGACATAGCCCTGTGCTATATGCAGTCAAGCAGAGGTTATGGCTAGAGACTTTCCCATCAACAAACACTCCCCAAACCCTAATGACCCTAATGCCATTACCTCTGAACAAGTTAGAAACTGCTGTTCCAAGGATAGAAAACACTCAAGCAAAATTTTCCAAAATTGTTCATTTATAACATCAAAAAGTAAAAGCTTGAAATATTGCTTTTCCTGGCCTACGGCAGTCTCAATTTTTCTTTCTCTAACATAGCAATTATCATCTTAGAATATTTCTCTCTGTTAGTTGCACCATCATTAAATAATTAGTCAAGATCTAGCCTTAGAGAAAAAAAACTCATCCAAACAGATATTCCCTAAGGACTCAAAATCAATCTAGATACAGGCCAATAACAGAACTATATCTAGGTGAGACAGGAGTCAGAGTACTGGCTGGATAAAGAGTACCTGCAATAATTTTATAATTGTTAAGGAGACTTTTCTGTTTCCTTACGGGAAGAATACTTGTCAGGGATGTGCAGGGTGTAACAATAGACCTGCCTGTTAGATCAAGTCAGTGGTCATTGCATCTCATCCTCTTTACAGTTAACAAGCCTCACAAATCTGAGCCATCCCAGGGTAAGAGCTACAGTGTGTGTCTGCTCACCAACCTGCCAAAGCCCCTCCCAGGTGTCTCCATTAAGAGTCCCACCTTCCTTATTCCACCACTTCCCTGAGCCCCCGGCTCCCATTTTGCTTCTATACATTGGGTCTGCTCCTCCATTAAGCTCCTTGGGTTGATGTCCCGGTCACTGACTTTCAGATGCCCACCAGGACACCACTTCCTGTTTTCTGAGCTGAAGCTTCCCACTGCTGTGTACCCAGCTTTGTAGCATCTGCCCAGGTTTAGTCTGACACAAACCTACCTCCTTCTGACCAGGAGAATGAGAGGGGAGTTGCAAACAAATGCTGGAATTTCAGCAGGTGAGATACAATCTAGTGTCAGAGCAATAGACCCATGTCCAACAAGACTGCAGTCAAATTATCTGTAACCATCCAGGGCTCTGCCTATAAAAACACTGTGCCTCAGCCCTAGGTTGAGGGGAAATAAGAGACAAGACGTTTATAATCACTGTAACTGGAGCACTGGCATTGAGGCTCTAATCCCAACTGTAAGAATTGGGGTACACAGGTCTGGGGTCATTTGGTGCTTGAACATGTCAGTGACTACGGTCTGTTACTACATTAAGGAAAGAGCAACCTGGTCGCAGTGGAGGTGACAGTAGAGACAAGATAAGCTGTTCCCAAGTCTGGCTGTGCCAAGATGTTTTCCCTCTAGCCCCATCCTGTTTCCTCCCACTCCTGATTCTAATGGTAACATGTAAAGGGATGAAAGATTCACTCAGACCTGCCGTCAAACTCCCACCCAAGCGTGGGTTGCCAGTAGGCAGATAGGCTCAGCATTTATGCAGTTAGCATGAAAAGAGAAGCTTCTGTCTGTTTTATTGTTTGGTTTAGTCAGTCACATAGAAATCTCAGATGATGCTGATATGAGTAATGAAATAATTTATAAACTGTTTGCCAGCAAATTGATCTTCCTGTAATCTGTCACATCACATACACAGGCATGCTCTAAGCAATCAGCACACAGATAATAAGTGCAAAGGGAAAAATTCTTCATCTTGTATTACCTTTTTACTTAGTTTTAAATAAGTGTTTGAAATTCTCCACCATGATGACCAACACTTTCTGTTTCACCTGAGGCCTTCTTGGTTTGAGCACTGAAGGTCCCATGGCCCTGGAGAACTCCTGATCCCATGTAAACTGGGATGGTTGATCACCTCGTGGGAATTCAGAAACTTGGATTGGAGCCTTCCTGCAGTGCAGATTAGATGTGTGGTTTGGGGCACGTCAGTTGACATAGCTTACCCTCAGATATAACCTAAGACAATATTAAGACCTACACAAAGCATTTCATTCTGTCGATCTTTTTATTCTACCCAAGGTTCTCAACAAGGAATAGGCATCCACACCAAGCAAAACAAACCCAGAGTAATGTCAAAATTTCCCCTCTTCTCTGCCCTTTGTTAAGAACCACAGAGAGAGGGGCTTCCCTTGTGGCGCAGTGGTTGAGAATCTGCCTGCCAATGCAGGGGACACGGGTTCGAGCCCTGGTCTGGGAAGATCCCACATGCCGCGGAGCAACTAGGCCCGTGAGCCACAACTACTGAGCCTGTGCGTCTGGAGCCTGTGCTCCGCAACAAGAGGGGCTGCGACAGTGAGAGGCCCGCGCATCACGATGAAGAGCGGCCCCCACTCGCCGCAACTAGAGAAAGCCCTCGCACAGAAACAAAGACCCAACACAGCCATAAATAAATAATTTATTAAAAAAAAAGAACCACAGAGAGTAAGTTGAAAAACAGGTGTCAGCAACAATTGAATAACTTCAAATATTTCAGTATTTATTAGGAAATTTATTCACTTTTAGTGTGAATTTAGTATGTATTCAAAGAATGATCATTTTCTTATTGACAAATATACTTGCCCTGGAGCAAGGCATTTCTCCTACTCCAGCTCCCTCTGGCCTTCTTGTCTTACCCAAAGGGGTAAAAAAGCTAAGAAACACTTATTAAGGTCATAGCCCAGGAATGCAGGCCCACTAAAAGACAGAGGTTGAATCAAAAATAGCAGAATACTTCCCCTACCAATGCCTTATGGATGGTTAACCTTATGTGTCAACTTGACTGGGCTAAGGGCCCAGATAGCTGGTAAAATTATTTCTGTAAGGAGGTCTCTAGAAAGGGTTAGCATTTGAATCAACGAACTGAGTAAAGACTGCCTTTCCTAATGTGAGTGGACATCATCCCACCTGTTGAGGGCCTGAATAGACCAAAAATGGGAAGGAAGGGTGAATTCGCTCTCTCTGCTTGAGATGAGACATCCCTCTTCTCCTGCCCTGGAATGTTGGCACTCCTGGTTCTGGGCTTTCGGACTCAGATGAGGACTTAACACCATCACCTCCTTCCCACTTAAGTACATCTGCAAAGACCCTAATTCCAAGTAATACCACATTGAGAGGTACCAGGGGTTAGGATTTGAACTTATCTTTTAGAAGGACACGCTACAATCCATAACAGACACTGTAAGAAAAAAATCTAGCCACAAACTAAGAACTGATATTTTCAACAGAAGCTTAATACTAGATTACACAAGGCCTCTCCTCTCTCCCTACTCTTCTGTCTCTTATTCAGGTCTGGCATTAACAGCAGAGTTCCCTTTGATTTGAAAATATGTATTCAGAGAAAGAAAAAATGGTGGTGGTTGAGAATGGTGAAGTATCAGGGACATACAGGTCTGGAGGTAGCTCTAAAAACTAGTTTAATGGTTAAAAAATGTCTGTATTTTCCATTAAAATGTTTTTTAGATGTTCTGAGTTAGCACTAGAGTAGATTGTTTTCTTACCATCCTATTTGCATCATGATTTTAAAATATGGGTTCCAAAATATTTTTCTACACAAAGGGCTTATTTAAAAACACAAATGGGGACAACTTTACTGTATTATTCCCCATTTGGATGTGTCTCACATACAAAGACTTGAGAAAAATGAAAATTATCATATCTTATAAAAGTCAAAACAAGCAAAGGCTGTTAGAAGAAAAAAATCTGCCACAAAAAAAGGAAAGTGTGTATGTTATTATGACACAGTAATTTAAGGGAAAAAAACTATTTCTTTGGACTTTCTGTCTTGTGTCTTTTTTCTCTTTTTCTTTCTTTCTTTCTTTCTTGTTTTTTGACATGTTCAAATGGTGAAGACTGTTTACAGAAAAAAGTCCCAACTGCTTCTGTTTGTACAAACTTATTTTGACCTGTCTAATATGAAAACTGTATAAATATAAAATAAATGTGACTGTATAATATAAAATAATGAGTGACTATGTATTTGATCACTAAAATTTATTCCTGTTATAATTAATAACCAGTAAAAAGTGTTGCCTAAATGTTCATACATTGATAGAAATCAAAGACTAAAGTTACCGTGTGTCTTCAAGGTAAACAGTTAAATAGTTTAGTATAAATAGCTTATATGTCCTTGATATTTCATGATCTGACCCAGTTACCTCTAAAAAAATCATCTTCATCTGCCTGCCATGTTGTTAACTCCACTCCGCCACACTGGGCTCCTTGTTATTCCTCTACTATCACAGGTGTATTTCTGCCTCAGGACCTTTGCACTTTCTGTTTCCGCTGCCTAGAATGCTCTTGCTCCAGATAGCCACGTGGTGAGCTCCTTAACTAACATTAGGTTTTTATTCAAAAGTAGCCCCTGTGAGGCCTCCTCTGGCCTATCTGAAATCTCATGCCTTCACACAATACTTCTTATCTCCTTTTCCTTATTTATGTTTTTATTTTTAGTTAATAGTAATGGTGAGGATTCTAAAGATACAAAGTTATAACAGGTTATCTTTTCACTTTGGCCACTAGACAACTCAGTGCCAAAGTTATTGTTCAATTATAACAATTGTGTTCATCTGTACGTCCTGCATTTCTTAATAATTTTTCCTAATCTTGACCTCCTATTCAATCTGCTTTTTTATTCTATTTTTGTCTTTTAATTCTAAATTATCATATGTATTTCATATGTCTCCTTAAGTTGTTTCAAATTATGGACTAGGATGTATATGAATAAATAACAAATGAAATACTAAGACCTGATATAGAGAGAAGATGAATACTTCTCAACCAGGTTCTCATGGTTTATAAAACAGAGATTAAATGACTTAAATATTCAAAAAAAAAGAAAAAAAGAAAATGTTTTTATTCTGTCCAACTTACACGAGAAAAAAATGAGTGTTAGTAGTCATTGTGTCTTTTTTTCCCCCAAAATTCACCTGTCTCACAGAGCGTGTATCACACAATGGACATAGTCCTGGAAAGTTGGCAGACAGTATGAATCAGGGGAAGCATTTTGCCTCATTTTTTTCTCTGAATAGTTAAGTAAAGACCATTCAGGAGGAGAATGCATATAGTCTAGAGCCTACCACATTCCAAACACTTGAAAAATATTTGTGAATAATTTTATTAATGATTGAATTAATTAGCAGCTGAATGAATATTGTCTTCCTTGATGAATATGGTATGCCCTCTGGGGTAAATTATACAATATTAATTGATGACAATTCTTCCTTCCTTCTCTGCTCTTGGCAGGGTTTACTGTAGATAAATTTTGATAAAGTTATCAAAATTCACAAACATTCTTATATATACATATATACCTATATCATACATACAAATAATTTGTATACTTATTAAGTGGATTACATTGTGTGTGTGTGTGTGTGTGTGTGTGTGTGTGTGTGTGTGTTTATGAGCTGAAGCCAGGTTTGCTGCTGAGGATATGGAATCAGGGACAGTCTTCAGTGACATGATCTACAGAAGAAGGACTGGACAGACTATGTCAAAAAGGCTCACGTGTCTGGGAATCAGTAGTCACCCACCAGCCTGTGAAGTGCTAACTCCTCTTCCTGCACTGCCAGATAATCTTCTGGTCTCTGCTCCCTTGCTGTGGTGGGCGCAGCCTTCCAATCAAGGGAGCCAGTATAGAAGCTCTTCCATATGCTAAGTCGGCCTCTATACATCCTGTAGCTCCCCCGACTGGTCTTAGTTTGTCCCTACTGTGGCTATACTTATGTGTTCTTCTTTCCCTGACAGCCCTTTGGAGATGTGAAGACAGCAGACAAGGCCCTCTAAGTCTCATGGGCCTGGTTCTTGGGTCTGAAGATTCCCCCAGGTGGTGACAGAGTTATTCCGTGCAGAGCTCAGTCATTGGCAGAAGCTCATGGCTTCACACTGGTGAATCCACCGTTTGAGAAACCTGCTGCCAAGGACCTTATTTCTCCACTATCCTGATGGAGACTGGAACTCTTTGGAAATAAAAATCAGTCTCGTAAGACAAATAAAATAAAAACATCAACAAGTGAAAGGGGATAAGAAGTATCGTGTAGAGACATGAAATTTTATTTAGGCCAGAGAAGGCCTCACAGGCACACTTTCGAGTAAAAACCTAATGTGAGCGAAGGAGCTCACCATGTGGACATCTGAGGGACGAGCACTGCAGACAACAGAAACAGAAAACGCAGAGGTCCTGAGGCAGGAATACGCCTGTGATAGCAGAGGGAATAACAAGGGTGCCAGTGTGGCTGAAGTGGAGTGAACAACATGGCAAGTAGACACAGATGATTTTTTAGATCGTGGGTCAGATTCATGAAATTTCGAGGACACCTGTTTTCCTCTGAGATGGGAGCCACTGGAGGATTCTGAGAAGAGGAGGGGCAAGACCTGACGTCTGTCAGATCACTTTGGCTGAGTGTTGCGAATGCTAAAGGACAGTGGCAGAAGCCCAGTGACAATTAGGTAGCTATTCATAATCCAGGTGAGTGATGGTGGTTTGCACTAGGGGGAGAGCGTGAGAGTGCTGCTAAGTGGTCAAATTCTAGATGCAGTTTGAAGAGTTGACAGGACGGACTGGACAAGAGAGAGGAGAGGAAGTGATGCGTCAAGGATGACACCGAGACCTTGGACTGAGCAGATAGAAGACTGAAGAGGACTAACTTCGATGAGGACGTTTCAGGAGGACATGACTGGAGGGAAATATCAGGAGCCCTACTTTGGACGTGGTAAATTTAAGGCACCTGTTAGACATCGAAGTGAAGCTGGATATAGGGATCCCCAGTTTCAGGGGAAATCCTACCTGGAGATAGAAATTGGGGTGTCACTAGTGTATAGAGTATTAGCCATTGGTCTGGATGGAACTGTCCATGGGAAGAAAAAGTAGATTGAAGAAAAAAGGGGACTCAGCCCTGGGGCACTTCCAACATTTAGGGATTGAAGAGATAAGAAGGAAAGATAAAGAGACTTGTGGGTGTATGCTGGTGACGAAATGACGCGAAGGAGAGAATAACTTGCCAACTAGGCTGATCCATCAAACAAGATAAAGCCTGAGAAATGAGATGATCGTGGGGTTCAGTTCAAGGAGGTGACTGACAGTCATGATGAGTGCAGCCTTTGACTTGTATTACAACTTTGTTTGCAACTTAACTCAGTGTGTATCAAGGGCACTAAAATAATGATCTGTTTTGAGCTTCCTACAATGATGTCAGGTAGCAGTATTATGACCCCACATTGACAAGTGAGCTCAAGGTCACCCAGTCTCAAAGCGGTGAAACCAGACTCATAACTCCGTGAGTCGTGAGGGTCCTTCCACTGCCCCCGGGCACTTTGTGGACATTAAATATTAGACAGTGTTTCCCAAGTTGCCCTCTATCCTTCAAAAAGTGACTATTTATCTCACAACAATAAATTTATCTAAGCCTCTCCACATTACTAATTTAGCTTATAAAACCCCTGGGATAACAAATTCCATTAATTTGTTGTCCACTTGGCACAGAGATGTGCCCTCTTACTGCTGCCTTCCCAGCGGAGAGGGATGCCTCCAGTACGGACGGCCGGTACTGTTCAAGTCCATGTTGGCATTATAAAGTCAACATGCTTTTTTTACTCTGATGACCATTTCTGTTAACTATTTCCCCTTTGCAGACAACTTTTATCCTGACTTTCTTTTGTCTATCCCTTAAGGAAGATGTTTTTCTGGGTTCCAAAACATGCATCTCTTTCTGTAAGTGCCACACTTAGACAACTACAGTGCTCTCTTCTGGTGGAGATGCATAATTATTTTTACATGCTTCAGATGATGTTCTCTGTATCGTTTCTTTCTTCATGATGTACGACCACTTGGGGCTTCTTGCAATATATGGACCATCTAAAGAAAAAGCTTTGCAAGTAAAAAATGAAAAAAAATCTTACCCAAATTTAGACTTTGCTTCCCACCCCTACAGTTGATCTCCACCCTTGGAGGTGTTAATCAAAACTCTTTCAGTTGAAAGTGTCAGTTTCAAAAATACTAAAGCAAAAAAACATAGTTTCTTGACTCATTTGATGAAAAATCCAGGGCACACTGGGTTTAGCTTTGGGCATGTGTGGTTAAAGAGCTCAAATAAAGTCATTGAGACCAGACGTTGGCTCTCCTTTCCTCCATGGACTTCATGGTCAGGCTCCCCAGAGAGGAGAGATGCCTTTGGGCTGTCATCATCCTGCCTGCCTGCAGCTTTGGCTGAAAGACCAAATCACGTCATCTGAACCCAACACTGTAGCCAAAGGAACTATGTATGTGATGTTCTTAGGCCTGGATCCATGGCACCTGATAACAGTAGGTAGGGGGTCATTTCCTCAAGGGAAATAACAGTAACTGGAATAGTAAGATATAACAGTAGCAGAGTGCTGTTACTAAGAAAAAGAGACAAGGGGGGAAATAGGAGTCTATTCAACTTAGGTACCAAATCAGAAGAGGCGATTACATTACTCCCGTTGTTATTTTTTGGTAAAGGATGATATGTTTAGCTAACTGATGGGAAAGGGTGACAGGAGTTAGCATGACTGAGCATCTTATATAATTTTTACAACTGTTAGCCGATTCTGTCCTTGTTCTTTAAATGAGAAACCTGAGGTATGTGGATGTTCAGTAACTTGCCATCAACCTCATAACTAACGAGAGATAAAGGCAGTCCTGGGACCAGAGCTTCAAGCTCTGAAGTTCATGTTAATTTATCTCAACACAAGGCTCAGCAAGATGGTAATTGAACGTGGGCAAGATTGGATGCAATGACACTGAATGCAGGCAACATGGGAGAAGTGGAAAGCTGTTTGTGAGAAAGGGGCAGTTGTACTGTCTGTCTTTGATGTCTGTCACACACAAAACCATGCCTGCTGGACGAGGATGTTGTTCCAAAAGATAAAAATATTCCTTTACACTGAATAGAAGGGAAGCACCTTTATAATCCAGGGAGTTCACCGAAAACGGTATTATGTTAGGATATTTTTGTATCGCATAATTTCCCTTTGATTTCTGAAAAAACGGTATTTCTGTCCTTATCAACTCGTTTTAGAAACATGTATGTAAAGGATACAAAATAAGATGAAAATTTTAAATTGAAAGAATATGTTGTCTTCTCTCCCCAGCCAGCTTCCTGGATGCCTTTCTAAGAAGAGCAAATGCAGATGTGCATGTAACACAAAATGTTTATTCAAAGATGCAGACCCTTCCTGCTTTGCTTCTCTGCTTAGGTGATTTGAAAACATGCAGTCTCCCTTGGTACTTTGAACTCCCTTTCGGCATTAAATAATTTCCATGGGAACTGGGGCTAAAGAGAACATCTCAGAACTCATTAAGTATTATGCCACTTAAATAAGAATTTTAATTTCCCTTGTTCTCCCTTTTGTTACGTAATCAATAACTACCAACACATATTTCTTAATGAGGCAACTCCTGGACAAGTCTGGAAAATGGTGTCTGATTAACCCACAAAGGTTCCTATTTATAGAGAATGAAACATCTCTGTTTTTGAAAAGATGCTCTGCATCTCAGCTGAAGCAGAAAACGAACCTAAATATTTCCAATGTAGCTCAGCCTTTTAGCCACACAAGGAAAATCCTATGCCGAGATTCCAGAATTGTTCTTTGTCTTGGTAATCTTCCATCATGTGTTTTTACTCTTCCAAATGCCACATCAGAGTCACAGATGGCAGCATGATTTGAGCGGGTTTGAGCTTCTCTGTTTTTTAATCCAAATCCTAAATTAGATGGAAGTCGATATTAAACTCTCAGCCTCCTCCACCCCTGTCTCCCTCTTCCTGTTCCTGGTTGCTTTCATCTCACTGAGCTTTCAATTTTTGACCTGTTAGTATTTTTTTACCAGCACAATTAAAACACCAGAGTCACAGAAATGTCAATACCACTTCCCAGCACCTCAAACATTTCCTTTCTTGTTTCAATTTGTACTCTCAAAATCTAAACTAATTGAGGTTATCAGGTGAATGCTGGATGCCAGTTTTGCCCATTTATAAAGATAGATATAATGTTGATAGTAGGTTTGGGCTTGGCGTTTAAAAATGAAAATATTACATTTTAGGCTGTTTCTACGTAGCACAAATATTCCTCCAATATCCAAACCTTTGGCTTAGGATTTTTTTCTTCCATTTTTCACTTTTCATCCAGATGCTTGATATGATTTAGATGTGACTTTAAATCTTAAAACTACAAATCGCATATATATTTCATGTATTAAGATTCAAAGTTGTTAATGCACCAAATTTCAGTGACATGGAAATATTAACTCCTACCCCAAAATATGAAAATCGGGTATGATTTTAAACTGTTAACTTCTTTTAGAATTTGATAAAAATGTATTGACCGTCTACTACATGAAATGCATTGGTCTGAGAATTTGAGGGATACAGTGATGAGAATGAAGGGATCTGCCCTCAAGTTCATGTGCGTAACAACACTCTGTTTAACAGGTTGACCCAAACATATTATTACAGGACACATTACTTTGCTGTAAAAAGATCTCTGCTTACAGATGCTGTTGATTTTGCTTGTGTTTTGCTACCTGTTTCCATACATTTGCGTGCTGTAACATGAAATTCTGGGCTTGGTTTAATGAATCAATTCATTCAACAAATATACGAGCACCTACTATGTTCTAGACTTTGCACACGGCACTGAGGATAGAGAGAAAGTCATCTCCCTACTCAGGGGATGCATGCAGTCTAGTCAATGAGGCCATCCAAATAAATCCACAAATTACAGTATGGAACAAGCCGTGGAGGCATGCACATGGTCTGGGAGCACTGTGATGACATTTTTATGTTCCTCTCTACTTAGTTTCCAAATTTTGTAACTTCTCCTTGCTAGCTCCCTTTCCTCTAACCCAGATCTCCTTGAAACATGCTGTAAAAAACACATCCTTGGAAGAAGTCCGTAATCAAATAGACTTTTATATCTGGCTCCACCATTGACAAACTATGTGTCCTTGGACAAATTGTTTTAACTTCTCTGAGTCAGAATTTCTCCTTCTGTAATATGGAGATGTTAATACTCTGCATATATTTGATGTGAGAATAAAGGGAAAGGGCCTATGTCAGGTGCCTAGCAAAGTGCCTGAGCATCATAAATATGAGTACCTTCCCCTCAACTGCCACAGTTTAAATGACCTTATGGGTCACATCTCATGTCTGGCCTTGTTAACCAGCCTGACTAATAATGATGATAGCCAACATTTATGGAGCACATGCAACGAGCCAAGCATCCCTGATGTGTCATCTCATTTCGTCCTCACAACCACCCATTGAGTAGATGGGCCTCTTGCTCCATGAGTGTTAGATGGGAAGGAAAAATTTCCAGGCACAAGGCCACAAGGAAGACTGTATTGCTGAGAACAACAGGCTTCCTTCTCCATAGTCTTTTCCTCTTTCCTTTTCAAAATGTCCCCCAGCCAAATGCTCCCCAACTGTTGCAACCTGCCTTGTAATCAAATTCTGCCAAAATGCTGCTTGGCTGTGTTAGGCACCTTGAAACCCTTTAACACTTTCTTGTCTGCTATTTGTAATTTATTCTTATCTCAGAAGAAGAAAACTTGCCATTTAACTATATACTACAGAGTAGGGTGAGATCAATGTCATTAAGATCAATGTCTTATTGGTTATCCACCTGTTTTGCTTCCTGAAGCATCTATTCTACTTTCATTTTCCCTTTCCTTTGAGGAAAATCTATGATTCTGTGAACACACATGGTCTCTACTGTGAGCCCCTGTATGCAGGAAAGAAAAGACCGGCTAGAAACTACCTGGATTCTTCAATCTGTGGCAAACTTTATGATAAACCTGTGCCAGAAGCCAAATGGCTAGTTTTGCAATGAAAGTTCTTAACAGGTAGAGGGCAGAGAAGTGGCAAGCTTAGCAACCAATCACCATCATTACAATTCAACGGTGTAAAGACCTTTCTGACAAAAAACCACATATTTATCCATTTGGTTCATGGTTCCTGGAGGTGATTCACCCGGGGAGTCAATGCCCGTGAAAGTATACAGACAGGCTGTCTTTGTGGTTACTTGATGGAATATCCACTGTTTATACTAATAATTGGCAAGCCCAATATATTTGAAATTAAGGGAGAACTTAATATCTTCTCAGTCCTTCTGTCTCAGGGTGTTGTGTTAGCCAGTTCATAACCTTTCTTTTATCAGCTTCTTGCTGTCGTCTGGAAATCTCAAGAAATTTTATTTGTGCCACAGTCTATCTTTGGCAAGTTTCTTGGTCAAGGTTGTTAATTTTGTCAATAACAGCTCATACCCATTTTAATTTCTTTTTAAATTTATTTTTAACGTATCTAATGAAATAAAATCATCTACTTTTAATTTAACACTATTACAGTACTCATTACACTCACCTTTAGTCTACTAATGAATTATTATTAAGTTCAATAATATAGTTGTTGTGCATATAAAAGCTTAGAATTCGCCAAAGCAGATCAAACACATTGTGCTCAAAAAACCTGAAATGTTTTCTTCAACTGGTGTTTCTTAAATCCATAATTTTACCTCCTCTGTCTTGTTGCTCAAACCAGAAACACAGGCAACCTTCTCTCTCTTTACCCCGCCCCCCCCACCTCATCAGGGTCTATTGATTCAATCTCCTAAAAATCTGTTTTTATCAACTTCTCTCCATCCTTCTTGCTACAACCTAGTCCAACCTACCATAATCATAAGACCTATTAATTGGTCCTCCATATCCTCTTTGTCACTTTGTTTAATTTATTCTCCAAGGTGCAGCCAAAGTTAATCTTAGAAAATCTCAAATCTTTGATGTCATTCACCTACTTAGAATCCTTCAGTGGCTTTCCATGTCTCTCACGATTATTGTTTAATATGGTCTAGTAGGCCTCACACAACCTGAGGCCTGGCTCCACTTTGTCCTCTGTCCCAGCCATTCTCTTTCTTATTCTCATGTCTTAGTCACACTGGCTGATTCAAGCTTTTTTCTGCCTCAGGACATTTCCACATATTGTTCACTGCCTGGAACACTCTCCATCCCTCCTTCCTATGTCCCCTTAACCAAGCTAACTCATATTTATCCTGCAGATAACAACTAAAAAAATCTTTCAAGGAATAATTTCCTCCTCTCCACCTTACCCATAAACACACTCCCAACTAGGCCCCCAGTTCTGTTTCCAAACTACCCTGAATTCCTCCATTATATTTACAGTACAATTTACAATAATCACTTGTTTAAAACGTATGTACTCTGTGAGAGTGATAACAGGTAGCAAAATTAATCAACAAATCCAGCTGTGCAAATCCCACCCTGCTTAACTGACTTAAAATCCAAATTCCACTAATCTGAGAGAATTTTAATCCCAATAATTAATGCTGAGATTTGTTCTTCTTTCCTTAGTATTATATAAAAACCTAAGTGGGGTGTCTTATTCTGTCCCAAGGCACTTCAGAGGCCTCTCCAGCCTTTGGTATACACTGATTACTACAGAAAAGCCCATTTTTTCCTTCTCACCTTGTGTCACATGGCCTCCATCTGTTCTGTGCTACACATGAGGCCCTGGGAATCTTTATTGGGAGTGGTGAGAACTCTGTGGCCTGGGGCCAGCCTCTCTGGGTATCCTTCGAGTCTTGACATTGCCAAGGGTACTGCCAAGGAAAAGGGGCAGGACCGTTCTGCTGGCAGACCCAGAAGCCTCTGCTCCCACCATCGTCTGAGAAATCTCTGTCCTTTCTCAGTGGGGAAGGTATTTCCCTCTCCCCACTTCTCCACTCTTTGTGAGCACAGTCTTTTAGAAAAGAAAAAGAGGGTTGCTTCCAAAGAGTTTCTACTTTCTGCTTTGCAAGAAAACCCTTTGAGACAAGAAACAAATGTTATCTGCTGAAAATAAGAAGAAAGAGAATAAAATACAAGAGGAAAGAACACACAAAATAACGTTCGGAGACAATTCATGAGGTCAGTTCTTGCTCATAGAATGTGCTCAACATACATATTTATTGAAAGAATGAATGGGCTTGAACTATTAACTCAATCCTAATATGTGTTTTGTATGTATCTGAGCATGTTAACAGACCTACTTGCATGTATCTGGAAAGAAAAATGTGAGCTGACTTTTATGGGCAGCAAGGAGGGTAACATTTCTAGTCTCTGTGTTACTTATCACAGCGCCACATCCAGTTCCAGCTCCATGGCCAACTGTGTACTTGGTAAAAGAAGAGAAAAATGAATATGTGTTAAAAGAGAGTTCCCTATAATACATGAAACCCAGAATGTGTTTTCCATAGGCTGATAGCAGCCTGTCTTCCCCTACAAAGTGGGCAGGGAGTGTGAATGACTGAGAGGTAGAATGAACTGTAGGAGGCCCTTTAGCACACGTGAAGCAGAACAGAGTGCTTTGGGTATAGTCAGAGTTTAAATCAAGTAGACGCTAACAAGTTATGTACTACGGTACTTAGATAACCTCACACTCAAATAGGCAAAACATTTTCACTTCCCTTTCCCAAAGCTGAGATAAGTTTTGGGAAAAGAGATTTATCATCCTCATTTATAAAGGTCACACATACACAGAGAGAAAGAGAGAGGGAGGGAGAGAAATTGCTTCTGACATAGTTCTTAGCTGTATTTCTTCTTATTTTTCCAGAAGAAATTCAGCAATTGGGCTATGTTTGCAGAAATTCCATTCAACTCTCTAAGGCTACATATCATCTAATATATGGTTGATGCTTAAGAATATCAAATAAAGAACAATCATTTCCTGGGAATTGGGCTCTTCCCTAGCTATGAATATTTGGATTTTGCAAAATGTGTCTGTTCCTGCAGCAGTGAAGCCAACCTGAACTTTGGCAAGACGCCTGTCCTACAGGACTGGTTCTTTTAAGAACAAATCCCCCAGCTCCAGGAATTCAGGTAATTTGCTCCCTCACCACCTTGTGACAATCTTGTTTCTGTTTCTGTGTTTCTTCTGCAGATCCCCTTCTCCTCTGGACCTGAAAATTGATGCACCATTTCATCTGCACTTTCAGAAATCCAGTTTCCTTCTCATATCCTGTTTTTGGCTCACATGCTGCCTCTTAGCCACTATCTCCATGGACAGATAATCTTATAAAAAGTCTCCTCTCTTGCATCAGATTCATATTTGGACCTCAAAGATATCCCCGACCATTCATAGCCCCACTCGAAACAGGTTAGGTCATACTACCCTGTCTCAGAATTTGAATCTTTATCAAAGAATTCTAATACTGGATTTCTAGTTTTAAAAGAATCTCAGCAAGATATAGGGCTAGCTTGATATAGATCATCTGGCCATCATTCATATCTAATTCATTTCAATCATTGGGAAAGCCAGTTCTTCAACAAAGGTATTCAGCCTTCTTTAAATAAATTCCTTTATTTAATATTCAAACTAGTGCCCAATCAAGCTTTTGTGGCACCCACTCTAAAGACCAGCCAGGAAAATGCTGCTATCCTTTTATTCTAAGAATACAGGATACATTTTCCACAAGGTGATTTAGGTTCTCACGAAAATACATACACCCGGAGGCACTGGATCTAAAGATACAGTCAGCAAGGAGAGGCGTGTCTCCGTCCTCCTCACCATAAGGAAGCACACTTTCTGCTGTTACAGAAGTTGTTTCTCTACACAATTATAACAGGGAAGTGCCCTGACTCACACTTACCAGATGAATGCTGCTGCATTTCATATGCTATATGATGAATGAGGATAAAATCAGGTCACAGAGCATTATTAAAGAGAAAAGTAACATCAACGTATCCAACCATAAAATTACAGCCAAGGATGCTGTCATAAGTCAGCGACTGTTATGGAAATAGCAAGTCTAGTTTGTTGCCCATGTACCTGAGGGCCAGTATTATATGAGACTGATGTTCACCCAGAAGTGCTCTCCGTTGGTGCCCGCCTGTTCCCTGGCCTCGCCATCCTTCTTCAACCCAGCCCAGACCACCTGACCCACCTTTAGCTTCAACCCTGTTACATCATTAGAAACCAGCTCCAGCCTTAGTGACAAGGAATTTAAGAAGTTCTAGACCAAAATGGTACAGATGAACTTATTTGCAAAGCTGAAATAGTGTCACAGATGTAGAAAACAAACTTATGGTTACCAAGGGGAGAAGGTGGGGGGTAGAATGAATTGGGAGATTGGGACTGACATATATACACTACTATGTATAAATAGATAACTAATGAGAACCTACTGTATAGCACAGGGAACTCTACTCAATGCTCTGTGGTGACCTAAATGGGAAGGAAATCTAAAAAGAGTGGATATATGTATTTGTATAACTGATTAATTTTGCTGTACAGCAGAAACTAACACAACATTGTAAAGCAACTATACTCCAATAAAAATTAATTTTAAAAAAGTTTTAGACCAATATTTGGATGTGACACTCAATCCAGCCCTGACCTCACCTCATAGACACGCATTCACAATTCCACCTTGGTAGTTTTCTTCTGCTCACTCAAATTTTACAAAAGCATGGCTTTTGAAACGAGATGGGTATAAGTTCTAATCCTATTTCCATGAAGAAATTTTCACATCTGACTTCTTGCCTGTAAAATGAAAATAAAACCTGTACTTGTAGGGTTGTTATAAGCTTTCCCTGAGATGGTAAATATGTAATTGCCTAGCAGAGTCTAGCACATGGGAGATGCTTAACTTGTTGCTTTTTAAAATTCCCATACTACAATTCTGAAGTTTTCCTCTGGTTTTAGTCTGTGATCTTGTTGGTCGAAATTTTCAATATCTCATTTCAAAAATTTCAGCACTCTAATTAGGCATTTATTCTTCTAGGCCTGCAATCCAAATATAGTACCGTATATTTAAATATGGCTACTTAAATATAAATTTTATTTACTTATTGTAAAGAAAATTAAATATTTAGTTCCTCAGTTGCAGTAGCCACATTTCAAGTGCCCAGTGGCCACATATAGCTAGTGGCTACTGTATTGAACAACACAAATAGAGAACATTGCCATTATAGCAAAAAGTTCTATTAGACAGCACTGACATAGACAACATCTAAGGAACTAATATATTTAATTACTTAGCTCTGAAGCATTTCATAACCTTTTCCTCAACATGTCAAAAAATGACAGATGGCCCAGAGGCCATCTGCTTCTATGACACAAGTTATTAAACTTGAAAATTGTTTATGCTTATTTTGGTCACATGAATAATAAGATTCTCAGTTTTGAGCCTTCTATTCTTAGGTTAGGATAGCAGTGCCTAAAAGGAATTAACCTGGGACTTAACTGACCTTTAGAAACAGAAATCACATTAAAGGTCCTTGAAAGATATTGAAATATTTCCCCTCAAAAATTTGAGTTGAACTAAATATTTTGAGAGATGAGGTCTCAGAGGAGTATCAATATCTAATATTTCATGTCCAATTTAATAGTATCCATATCGACTCATGAGAAATCTTCATTTGTTCCAAAGTCTCTCATATGATTCTTTGATGATTTGAAGTGAAACAGAATAAATAAGGCATTCACAGGTTTCCCAGCTTTTATTGCTGGTATCTTCCTCTTGTTAGCTTCCAAAAGTCCATGGGTTATCCTTCAAGAAAACTCTCTCTTTTACTTCTCCAGGAACCCTTTCTTCAGATTACTCACCAGCTTAGAGTGAAAAACTACCTCATTAAATGGGGAAAATCATGTGGCATAAAATACCATTCACTCATTCAATCATCATGTATTATTGAGTCCTTGGTATAAGTCAGACCTTGGCTAGATGCTGGAGATACAGTGAAGAACAAAATAAACATGTCCCTTTTGTATGGTGCTTATGGATGAATATTCTAATTCAGCCTGACAAATTAATACAACTATAAGAATTTTTAGTTGCTTTTATTTTCTCACCCTCAGGCTAAATGGTTTATTCTTCCGTTGCCATGTGTATGGAAGAAGGAACATTCTGTTCCACAAACATTTTCATAGTCAAGTCAAAATTACATTCTCCAAAGCCACCCAATCTTAGTCTGAGTTAACCAGCTACAAATTTGGGCTAAGTCACCAAGATGGAAAATATGTTTCACCTCATAAACCAACTGTAATTAATTGATATTGGTATCTGAGCTATTCTGAGAAGCTGTACTGAGAAAGATATTAAGGCCAGATTTAGTGGGGTCGGGGAGTGTTGTGATCTATTAGCAATATCTTCCATGAGTTCAAGGGATTAGAGTATGACAGGTATGCCCAGTTTCTTGCACAGCCTGGGGGAAAATGAAAGGGGTGGTGGGACGAAGTATTATCCCAGAGCAAGGCAAGCAAGGGCAGACACAGAAGGCTGGAAAAGCATCAAGTTTAGATGAATTGTCTTCAAACCGCCCATGTCTTCTTTGGTGGCTCCCAGTCTGAATCAAAGTCTTATTCTTTCTGCTATTAACTTCTCTAAAAAACTCCTTCTCTTCTCAACTTTCTCCAACCAATTTGTTCACATACAAATCATCTTGTGATCATTAACATTAAACTTGACAGTCTTAAAATTCAACTCTAAATTTGATGGGTTCTTCATTTACAGAGAACTAAATTTCGAAATTACCAATTAAATGAAATTAGTCATGTACTTAGATCACTAACATAAAGTCCCACCCAAACTGTTCAGGAGAATTCTGTCAAGAAAGCCACATATATCTCAGGATGTGTTTTTCTCCATTAAAGTGAACAAGAGGATGAATATGTGTTTAGTGCACAAAAGAGAGAACAATAAAGCAAACTATACTGTGATATCCTATTCCCCCTAAAATGTTCAATTTCTCATTTCTATGCCATAAATACTTAAGTACTCCCTAACATGTTTATTCAAAAAAAAAGCATGAAATCTCCTTTTCCCTCCACCAACATATATGTGTGTATGCATATGTGTAGGCTAATGATAAAACAGAAGAATAGAAACTAGCTATAAAATTACCAGTGACCAATTCACTGCAATGTCTGGCATATCATCCTCATAACTCTGTAAAGTTACTTAATGTAGTGAAGAGATGAATTGCTTCATGCCTATAATTTGTGTAGTAGAGGTCTGTTCATCTTTTAAGATGTATACTGTATGAAAAGGGTAATAGTACTTATATATTTTAAACTAAATGGCAAATGAAAAAAAGAAACATGCAAAAAAGAGAATAATGGCCCAAATATACTCAAATAACAAACACAAATAACCTCATGATACAGAACTCTGAGTCAAAAGAACTGAATATTTGTCTATCCCTGCCCCCTTGTGGTAATATGTACCTCTCAGGTAAGATAAGCAAATTTTTAAAGGAGGGAAACAAACACTTGAGGTTTGAAAACAGACAAGAAAAATGTGAAACCAGAAAGGAATTCTTATACTTAATACATGACAGAATAATTTTATTTCCATCAGCATGTGTATACTTAATGTAACATCTGTGCTTAACTTTTAAGAGCTATGGTACAAGAACAGTTATAAATGCAGATTCTAAATTAGTCTGAGACAGAAACAAATAGCAAAATTACAGTTCATTTTTATTTTAGGTTTTCAAAGTTCTGAAATGGTACTTATGCAGAGCTATGTTTTACCCAGAGACTATATAGGATTAAATGATATATGACACTCAATCACAATGATGAATGATTATTGAAAACCTTCTTACTATATGCCAGGCTATGGATCAGATCTCCGGAAGTACATGATAAGCAATCATAAACATAGTCTTTGCCCTCATGGGGTTTATGCCTTGCAAAGAAAAGAGACAAGCAACAAATAATCACAATAAAAAATTACAGTCTCAAAGTGGTGTTTGAAGAAGAGGATATGGTTGTATGAGAGCCAATAATGAAATGCATCTAGTGGTGGGGAGGCTGCAGAGAAAGAAGGTCAGGAAGGCTGTGCCTGTGGAGGGGTTAAAGAGTATATGAGAACTCTCTGTACTTTCTGCTTAGTTTTACACTTTTCCACACTCTTCCACTAAGTTTTATAAACCTAAAACTGATCTAAAAAATAAAGTCTACTAAAAAAAAAAAAAAAAGAGAGAGGAAGAGGAGCTTCATAGCAAAGGGCACTGGGGTAGGTAGAAAGAGGCATGCACAGAAAAGTACACAAAAAAATCCCAGGTTCTTAAAAGGTCAATTCCTGAAGCCCAAAGAAGGAGCAAGGTCTCCAAGAAACATGGAATGATATTCAGGGGCTAAAACTTGCATGATCATGTGAACCATGTTATGAATTTAGGTCTTTAGGAGTAATGTGGTGCTATTAAAATGTTTTAAAGAGGATAGCGATAAAATCTGATTTGTATATTAGAAATATTGAATATTTTAAAATAAAGCTTAAGAAAAGAGGAGATGAGGGAGACAAAATAACATACTACTTTTATTAAGTTGTCATACATTTAGTGGGTGCTTACTAGGTGTCAGACTTTGTTCTAAGCTTTTAGGTGTAAAAATTTAGTTCACACAACCCCATAAGATAGGTAACAGGCTGTGATAGTACTTTCAACAAGAGGTGATGGAAGCTTAGACTAAAATGGTAGCAATGGAAAGGAATGATGAAAATATATTTGACAAGTATATGGAAGAATCAATGATGAGTTGAATTTGGAGACTGACAAGGAGAGAGGGGCATGAATAACTCCTTGGTTTCTGGCTTATGCCATTGGAGGGAAAGTTGGTACCATGTCCTAAAATATGA
Source organism: Balaenoptera physalus (assembly GCF_965194825.1). Taxonomy (NCBI): domain Eukaryota; kingdom Metazoa; phylum Chordata; class Mammalia; order Artiodactyla; family Balaenopteridae; genus Balaenoptera; species Balaenoptera physalus. Next base: position 108,780,159 of record NC_138882.1, on the reverse strand, counting down.
AACTTCAAAGAAGATCAGAGCGTTGGAGTGGTGGGGGGAGAAGAGAGGAATATACCTCTGGTCTTGGAAACACTGAGTCTGAAGAGTTTCTGAGACATCCAAGTGCACATGGGGTACGCCCATGGAGATCTGGGTCACGTCTAGAGCCACGGACTGGTAAATTATTTCCTCAAAGATAGTGATTGAAGCCATGGCAAGATGAAATTGCCTAGGGATAGAACATAGAAAAAAAGTATAGAACTAAGCCTCGGCCAGGGAAAAGAAGGTGAACCTGAAAAGAGGAAAACAAACAACAAACCTCTGACCAGAGAAGCTTAAAGTATCTTGGTTGTAAAAGGGTTAGCAGACATCCCTTAAGAAGAATGCCAGGAGGAAGAGAGGCTTCAGTGAACACAAGAAAGTTGTAGAAATTGGAGAAAGGTGCAGAATACAGGCAAGTTTGCTGGTGGCAAACAGTGGACAAAGTCACTAAAACTCAGTTCACCAAATGGCTGATTCACTGACAACCAACCCAATAAGTACTTTGATTTGACAAAAGATAACCTTATAGGTTTTAAAAATAATATTTGATTTGATGACTGAATATGAAATAGTTCATATGTAGTAAGCAAAATCTTAGTTTTCATATGGGAATTCTCAACTTACACTGATTTTTACTCCTTTATAAAATGTCATTTTATATTGAGCCAACCTTTTAGCATTCATCTGTTAGCTTTCATAGTATTTTTACTCAATTTATTTTTTACCTTTCTTTACCATCTTTTTATTTGGTCCATTGTGGTCATTTCTTTTCATTGTTTTTTGCATTTTCAAGAATCATTTTTCAAATTGCTACCAACCAAGTCAAGATACCCTAATTTTTCCTTAATAGAAGTTGCATTTTTAGCTTTATGGAAATGTGATTTTTTAACTAATTCTGATTCTTTTAGATAAATTTAAATTTAATTCTAAAGTTAACTTAAACATTTCATTTAATTAAAATTTAATTTAATTTAAAATTCTGATTTATTTTAATGCCTGTGAGTTTAAATTTAAAGTTTACTCTTAATTAAAGTTTAATTTAATCTTAAACTTTAAATGCTAGAGATATAAAAGGAAAGCTGGTATGACATTTGAGGAAATGGCAAAAGAAATAGGAGAATTCTTAAAGTTTACTGAAATAGAAAACGACATTCAGAGATAGCTGAAAATATTTCAGAGGTAGACAAATGGTCTCATAAATATAAAACAGGGCAAAAAGGGGGGAGGTTGGAAAACAGCTTCTCCTTTGAGAATTTTTTTTCATTAATACTGATGCTGTTTTTCTAACCTTTAGCATTTATAGTTTTTATTTTTGGTCAGGTTCTCAGATGATATATCAACATTAAAAAGTTAATATGCAGAAAATCATATTTCATCACTGGGAACCAAACTTAAACAGCCAAACCATTTGGAATAAATTGATGAATTTGGTAACTTTGATGAACCCAGTCATTTGGCAAATGGCCTTTCAGTGAACTGGACTATTAGCAAATATATTTTCAAATTAGGGAGTGTGCAATTCACTGTAACAAAGACAAGCTTCCTTTTTTCAAAACTCTCACAATCTAGAAGGAGAGGTGAATCCTCAAATAGTTGCAAACCTTCTGACAAATATTTTTCTGAGAATGACAAATAATGTACCTTCAGCATTCAATGTTCAGGAGGCATGGATAATGGCAAATGGTAGGTAATGATGAATGAACAAAAACCTCTCAAGTTGAATTATATTTAGGAAATGGAATTTCTTGTTAATTAACAAGACTTAGAACTTGATTGGGTATAGGGGATGACTGAAGGAGCAGATCCAAAAATGATGTGCCACTTCCAACTTGGACAAATGGGCAAATTGCCAAAATGGGAAAATTTAGAGGGAGAACTGCTAGAAGGAAAGATATTTAGAGAGGAAGAGAGGTTATACATTCAGTTTTAGAAATGTTAAGTTTGAGCTGCCCATGCAGCATCTAAATTGGGAATGTCAAATAGAATTTGATTAAATGGTTATAGAAATCAAAAACAATGCATAGACTAGATAAAGGTAGGAATACGTGGCATATATTTTGTAATTGAAACCACAGGAGTGAATGATATTAACAGCAGAATATTTAGAGTAAAAAAAAATAATAATTTGAGGTAAGAACCCTGAGGAATACCAACATGTAAGAAATAGAGGAAAATGAACCCCCAAAGTTAGGCTGAGAAAGAGTGGCTAAAAGAGTAGTGTGGAGTGAAAAGTTTGCTAAGGAAAAGAGAGCATGTTTCAGGAAAGAGAGAATAGTCAATGGAACTAAATATTTCAGAAAGGTTGAGCGATATCAGAAGTAGGCAGTCTCCACTGGACGTGTTACCAGAAAATAGGAGGCAAACCATTTGAGTGGTGAGGATGTAAGCCAGGTTTCTTGAAGGGTGAGAGTGAGGAAATAGAGACAGCAAATGAAGGTAATGAAGTAGGGAACAGTAGTTTCAGGGAATGGCTTTTCTCAAGACTGTAGGGATATAAGCATGTTTAAACGCAGACAGAAAGTGAAAATAGAGTGAGAGAGTTTAAAGATATATGGAGGTTCTACCATGCTTGCTTTTTGAACAAACTGCTTAAATTTTTCTGCTCTTAATTCTTCTGCCTGCAACATGGAGATACGAAATCGCGCCTACCTCATGAGGTCTAATGATATAATCCATGCAGAGCTTCACATATTGCCTGGCACACACTAATCAATAAATACTGGTTAATACTCAATAGCAAGAGTATGACTGGAGCAGGAGGAAAGGAGAGAAATGGGATTTGGATCCACGTTTATGTGTAGATTTGGCAATAGGAAGTTAACAAAGTTTCAGTCTCATAACTACTGTTTTCTCTGCCAGGTAGAGAATGGAAAAAATGGTAGTGGAATCAGTGGCTTAGAAAGCAAGAAAAAGGATTGTTTTCCTCGCATCTAAGGGAGGATGGAAGGAAGTAAAGAAACTCAAATTTATCACGTGTCTTCTATGGACATACATTAAAATAAATGCTTTGTTTACATTATCTCATTTAGTCCTCGAAATAAAGTAGCTATTATTCCCATGTCATAGGTGAGCAAACTGAGGTTTCTAAACCTCAGTCCAGAAGGGTGATAGGGGTCTTTCCCTAAAGTCATTTAAGAACTCAGGCTGATAAAATCTCTACCGTTTTCAACAATATGGCTTCCAAGTTTGGCATAGTCATCTCCAGTCAAGAAAAAACTTAGAAAGAAGTTTTTTTGTTAACCTGTTGTTGTTATTGTTGTTGTTTCTTTGTTTGCTGGTTTATTTGTTGTGGGCCAGGAAGATGGTATGGACCAGACTCAGAAGGGATACCCATAACTTGAATTCCTATACCATTGACTAGAAGTCAGTCACACATTACAGCCAGCGGTCTCTGCCACTGTTTGTTTAATTGTTTGAGGAGTATTGGGAGCAGGCAGGAAGATCATGAATTTATTTTAGAACCATTGCATTTAAGAATAATTTATGTGTATTCAAGTGGAATTTCACTTGTAGAAGTAGAGCTTAAGGGAGAATCTCCATGGAGATTTGAGGAGAACACTGAGTATTGCATAAAGTAAACAAGACCACCAAGCTTTGAAATATGTAAGATTGCCCAAAAAAGATATTAGAGTAGCCATAGAATCTTAATATTTTCTTAGATAAAATAGCACTGAGAGAATCCCTACCTACTGATTTAAAAATTAGTAAGGATAAAATGGGAAAATAGGTCCCAAATTGCTAAGCAAATACATAGAATTATTATTTCATAAAATACAGTAAAGAATTAAAGAAGTAAGAATAGGTCACAGTCTATAATACTGTGGTTCTCTTTTCAACCTTCTTTTTTTCTGCTAATAAAAGTATTTGCTATGCAATTAAAAACCATGTAACAAAGGGGAAATTCCAGTCAAACATATGTGGGCTATTTAGGAGCCAGAAATAGTTATTGGTGTTTCCTGGAAACCAGCTGAGAATCTCTACTTAGTTTTTTTCGATTGTATTTGAATCAGTTTCATGATATAGTTCATGCCATATCTCTGGTAACTGTGTAAGCAAAAATTTAAAGCAAGCAATAAAACAAACAAACAAACTCACAATCTTAATGGAGATAATGCTCAACTTCACAAAACCATATAATTCTTCCAGAACAAATTCCTCCATGAACAGCAAGTGTAGTAAAAAGAGCAATAGACTTATATTTTTGTTCTAGTTCTGTTAATATCTACTTGAATAATTTGGGGAAAGTTACTTTCCTTTGGGGGACTCAGGTTTCCCATCTGTAAAATGACTCAAGTTTTAGCTAGATTAGATTCAGTTTATGAAACATTTATTTGATGTTTATTGCCAAACTCTCTGCCAAGTACTAGGGATATAAAGACGACTGTGATATAATTCTGGTGTTAAACTGTTTACGGACATTCCTCTTTCTTTCCTGGGTACATGGAAGACTAATATTCCCAGTTCCACTCTCATTAGACAAAACCCTATGATTAGTTATGGCCAGTGAAATATGAACAGCAAAGACCTGTGCAAGTCCAGCATGAGGCAGTTTCTAACCTCTCTCTTCTGCCATGCAAGTCATAGAAAGCCCTCGTACTGGGAAGGTGAAGGCTCAAATTTGAGTGTTGGGAAAACTGGACAGCTACGTGTAAAAGAATCAAATGGAGGACCTTCTCACACCATATACAAAAATATACTCATAGGTCAAATACATAAATATAAGACCTGAAACCATAAAACTCTTAGAAGAAAACATAGTCAGTATGCTATTTGCCATTGATCTTAGCAATAGTTTTTTTCAATATAGCTCCTCAGGCAAGGGAAACAAAAGCAAAAATAAACAAATGGGACAACATCAAACTAAAAAGCTTTTGTATAACAAAGGAAACTATCAACAAAACAAAAAGGCAGCCTACAAATGGGAGAAGATACTTGCAGATGATATATCCGCTAAGGGGTTAATATTCAAAATATACAAAGAACTCATATAACTCAAAATCAAAAAAACAAACAACCAAATTGAAAAATGGGCAGAAGACATGAACAAACATTTTTCTAAAGAAGAAATATAGATGGCCAACAGATCATGAAAGGATGTTCAACATCACTAATCATCAGGGAAATGCAAATCAAAACCACAATAAGATATCACTTCACACCTGTCAGAATGGCTATTATCAAAAAGACAATAAATAACAAATGTTGGCGAACATGTGGAGAAAAGGGAACCCTCATGCCCTGTCGGGGGATGTCATTTGATACAATCACTATGGACAACAGTATAGAGGTTCCTCAAAAATGAAAAATAAAGCTACAATATAATCCAGCAATCTCACTTCTGGGATTTTCCCAAAGAATACAAAAACACTATTTTGAAATGATATTGCACCTAGATATTCATTGCAGCACTATTTACAAGAGCCAAGATATGGAAACAACCTAAGCATCCATCAATAGATAAATGGACAAAGAATTTGTGATATATATATACACACACACACACACATACGTACACACACACATACATATATACAATGGAATACTACTCAGCCATAAAAAAGAATGAAATCTTGCCATCTCTGGTAACATGGATGGATCTACAGGATATTATGCAAAGTGAAATAAGTCACACAGAGAAAGACAAATATTGTATGATAGCACTTACATGTGGAATCTAAAAAACCAAACAAATGAACAAACAGAACAGAAACAGAGTCATTGATATAGAGAACAAATAGGTGGTTGCCAGAGGGGAGGGGGCATGGGGAGTGGAGAAATAGGCCAGGGAGATTAAGAGGTATAAGCTTTTAGTTAAAAAGTAAATGAGTCACAGGGATGACATGTAAAGCATGGGGAATATAGTCAATTATATTGTAATAATTTTGTGTGGTGACATATGGTAACTACACTTATTGTGGTGATCATGTTCTAATATATAGGAATATTGAATCACTATGTTGTGCACCTGGAACTAACATAGTGTTGTAGATCAATTATACTTCAATTTTTAAAAAGAAAGGGAAGGTGTGTAAGGTAAGGGTGAGTGTGGAAGCCTAAATGAAGCAACTGGAAATATTGCACTGAGACAGAAGACAGTTAAGGATGAGACCTTAGGGAGCACTAACATTGAAAAATTAGATAAAGACAAAGTTAATAAAGAAAACTGAGAAGAGACGACCGAGAAGAAGAGAAAAAGCTGGAAGGAAATGGTGAACTGGAAACCCAGAAAGGAGAATTTTCCAAGAGGGTCAGAAATTGCCTATAAAGTCACTTACTGGGAAGTCATGAGATGTGATATGAGAAGAGGCCTTTGGATTTGAAATTATGGAAGTCTTGAAGACAGAAATCCAGATTTTAGTCATTTGAGAAATGAAAAGGTGGTAAAATATGCATTTATCAAAGGGTGTCTTGTGAAACATTTACTGCACAAAATGCTTCCCCAAAAGACAGAGGGGTTCATGATTAAATACATTTGAGGTATGCTGCATACTCTATGCCTATAAGGAAATTTCTTGAAGATCTCTTCATGATTTTCTCACTTTGAGGGATGAGAAAAGGAAAAAAAAGCTATCATTTGCTTACAAACTGATAATACCAAAGCAAGATAGCAAAAATAATATCCTAGGACTGGTCCACAAGTATTGACCAATAATGTTTAGTTTCTACTAATGTTTAGCTTCTACTGTCACTAAATTTTGTGTCACTAAGCAAACTAAAACACTTGACTGGGGAAGAATTAAGATAAATTTTTAATTGAATATGTTTTGGAAATAAAAGAACCAATAAAATATGTTTCACTTCTGATGTAACAATTTGTAGAGAAGTCAGATTGCCAGTCTGATCACAATTATGAGATGTTTGACTAGCCAGTTTTCATAATTTCCCTTTCTCTGATCTGTAAAATGAAAATAAGAATAATATCTATTTCATGGGGTTTTTTAAGAAGTCAATGAGATAAAACATGGAAAGCATTTAGAATATTGCCCAGCACATAGACAATGCTTAATAAATATTAACTATTATTATTACCTTTACTGTGAAAGTTTCCATATCTCCTCAGGATCAAGCTGGCAAAGTGAAGTGAGGTGAAGTGAGGTTATTGGCCATGGGAAGTCGATTTAGCATTAAAGCATAATCTTCACACTAATAAAGCATAATAGTGACTGAGGAACCATTACCTTTGGTAACTTCGATTGTAGATGGAGAAATCTGTACTTGAGAATGAACTCTCAATATAGCCCTGACCCTTACAGAAGAACTACATTTGTGGGATTTGCTCATTTAACCCACCTGATTTCATGAAAATAGAATAATCTAATGCATATTCCTAGCTGGGGTTCACACCTAAACGCACATGTCCCCAGCTGAGTGGGTAAGAAGCCTATGCTTTCCTATCATTTCTCTAACCATTGGATTAAATCATTCCTCAAGGAATCTGTTTTCTGAAAGGATACTATAGAAAGATGTTTCGACATTTTCATAATTAAAGAGCAATTCTTTAAATCTTAATGTGAATTAAAAACTTGAACATAAAATCTTCTGCTCTGCAGAAAATGGGATTATACATGCTGCTGCTGACAAAGGACTCTCTCTCTGAGAATTTACACCACGTGATAGTGGGGGCTGTGAACATCCTGAGAGCTTTCCTTTCAAATCTCCCAGACTGAGCACTGCCTCCTGCACAGTTTTGTTTTGTTTTTTTTTAAACATAGGATTTTAACTCATTTTTACTTTTTTTTTTTTTTTAATAATTTATTTTTATTTATTTATTTATTTTTTGGCTGTGTTGGGTCTTCGTTTCTGTGCGAGGGCTTTCTCTAGTTGCGGCGAGCGGGGGCCACTCTTCATCGCGGTGCACGGGCCTCTCACTGTCACGGCCTCTCTTGTTGTGGAGCACAGGCTCCAGACGCGCAGGCTCAGTAGTTGTGGCTCACGGGCCCAGCTGCTCCGCGGCATGTGGGATCTTCCCAGACCAGGGCTCGAACCCGTGTCCCCTGCATTGGCAGGCGGATTCTCAACCACTGCGCCACCAGGGAAGCCCCCATTTTTACTTTTAATGTCAGATTTATTCTGAGGCGATTTACAGAATCATCATTAAACATAGAAAAAGTGAAGTCTCCTCTCCTTCATATTGCAATAAAAATAAATATCGGAAAGTATCAGCAACATGATTGTGATAAATAGGTTGTCTAGATTTGAAATCCTTGCTCTAGAACTGCACTGAATTCCCCTTAGAATGTTTTTGGAGGTGGATTTTTTTATATCTGCCGTCTGAGTTTTTTATATCTTCCAACCTTAGAAGGCATAGTACGCCTTCGCCTGTCTGTCCAGAGAGAGCTCCGCGTTAGCCCGCAGTGATGCGCGCACCTGAGGACGGCGACCTAACAGCCCCTCAGCTGCTGTCCTACCGAGTCCATGGACTCTTTCTTCCCTCCTCTGACACCTTCAAAGCCTAAAAGGAGGCAACCTATTCACCGACACTTCTATAATTGTACCACACATCTCTGCTTTCCAGGGCGGAGAGAAGTGTTTTAGAACAGAGACATGTCAATCTAGTACCCTATTGTTATTTTGTGTTGTTTCCAATTTCCATTACCTTCCCTCCAATCAGCCACACCAGAAATAGTCAACTGGCTAAGTTTCTTTTGTACCTAACATGGAGTTATATAAAGAATAGAGTAGGATCAGTCTTACATGCCCTGACTCCATCACTACTTTCACCTGGCCAATTTCTATTTATTCTTCAAGTCTCCTCGTGTGTAACTCATGGAGGGACACTTTCTCTTAACCTTCCTTCCTCTCCCAACATACACACCTGTCTAGAATAGGTCTTTCTAGACAATGTTCTGAGGAACAATGTAATTTTTCTTCACGACATTTAACATAATTGTAATTCAGTTTTAGTGTTTAGTGTTTTAGTGTTTTTTAGTTTTTCTCTCTCCCGCTACACTTTTACCTGCCCATGCTTACTACTCAATGAGTGTTTATTGAATGGATGGATCATTGAGGCTAATAGCTTTTATTAAAGAAGCAAGACTGATGAGATTATGGCGGTACCCAGGTTTCAGTTATCAATCTGAGGTGTGATGAGAGTGAAACAGGGATAAGCCATTGCATCAGTTTGGCGTTTAGGAAAGCGTTTAATCTAACCATAATTCATTTCATGAGCCTGGCCCTTTAAGTTTTAAACGCAGCAACCAAAATTGATATGATCATATCCTTGGGAATACTATTTCTCCCCTGTTATTGTTTTCTGTAACTGACCAGAACATTAAAATGTGATGTCTGCTTTTGTAGCCAATCACTTAGGGTACAAAGTACCATTGCAAAATAGCCCATAGAGGAGAATAAAAATTTACTACCACCCTCTATTTGTTTCCCTGATCAATTGCCTCTCACGGCTACTCTGTGCTGTCTCCCCTGTGTTCTCTGCTGCTGATGTCTTTCCTGGCGCCTCTTTCTCTGCTGGCCATCCTCTCTGTACTCATGCATTTTACCACAGGCATACAAACCGCTGGAGGATTGCTCTGTATGGATTTCCCACTGTATGGGAGACTCAGAGCACATCATTAGCCCCAGACTGGCCTACTGACATTTACAGAACTGCCCCCTCAGTAGTGCCCCCTCCCCTTATCAGCTGGCGTTTGCTCAGAAAATGCAAGCAGTGACAGTATTGTCCCGAGGTAAACATAATTAGGAAATCAAATCCTCGGAGGAAAAAAATATCCACAATAATGCTTTCCAAAGCCAAATATAAATGACTTATTAAAAATCGTCCATATTCATTCATCAGGCTGATTTCCCAAATTTAAAATCTCATTTAACACATCTATCTTTCTTTGGTGGTACTTAAAAGGTTATTTGAAATGTTCATAATGACAAATTCTCAAAGTCTTTCAGAAATCAAAATATCAAGGACAAATGTATGAAAGGGTAACAAGGCAGTTGTAAATGTTTTTCCTCTAAATAGATTGCCAAATTTCTTCCCACTGAATAAAATCAACCATGGTGAATGGGTTCTGCTAGAAAATATTAATAAACTTGATAATGAAATTAAGTCAATAAACACTTATTAGCTGCCTGATGTGTATCTAGCATTGATTAAATGTAAAAATGAATAAATTATTAATTCCTCTATTCCTCAGTATCTTCATCTGCAAAATGATGAGAATAACAATACTTACCTCAAGTATTTATTGTAAGTATTACATGAGTTAGGACATGTGGAGCATGTAAGGCGGGGCCTGGCATCTAGTAAATGCTCAGCAATGATAGCTACAATTATTTTTATTTACAATAATGAAGAGGATTCAGCTTAGTGGGCAAGACAAATGTAAACATATAAACATGGACCTCACTGTGGTTGTTCAGGCTGTTTCCAGGGTTTTCTCAAACCTTATTTGCCTTGACAATACAATTATATGAGGAACAAGTCTAGTACAGATCTGACCCAGCATTGGACACCTCAGAGACTTTAAACCAGTAAAATAAGGTCTTGGTCGAACCTCTTTCTCCCCTCCACTCATTTCCAGAGAAAACTTGGAAATATTTCTTTCTGAAGGAGACCCACGTTTCCAACTCTCTCTATCCTAAATCACTTTTTGACTATCCTAAAGTGAACCTAACTATTAGGTTAACCCTGAACTTTTGTGTATTTGCTCCTTTTGTTTTTCCACTATTTGGCAATCTATAAAATAGGGGTAATTATAAAAACAACAAGCATTTATATAATCCTATGAGCCAGACACTCTTCAAGCACTTTCCAAATATTAATTCATTTACTTCTCACAATAACAATTATTATTCCCAATTTACTGTTAAGGAAATTGAGGCACAGAGAGATTAAGCAACTTGCCCAAGGTCACACAGTTGATTAGCCAGGATTTGAAAGCGGTCAATGCTCTAAACCACATATTATACACTGGTCCTTATCCCACTCCATCCTCACCTAGATAATAAATTCTGCCTAAGCCAAAAGTTCTGGTGTTTCAAGACCAGAAGCCCCAGGAGCTCCTTACATGGGACTGAAAAGCATTTGCTTTACCCAGTTTAACAGTTTGTGTGGTTCCTATGACTAAGCTCACCATACATCCAGCCTGTCTAAGACAGTCTAAGTGTGCACCTATTGTCCTGATGATAATTATAAATAGAACCCCCTTTCACTTTCAGTGGTATCCACCTAGATAATTTAAACAATATGTCTGATATTTAACTTAATATGTCTGAAAGTGAGAAATGAGTCTGTGTGTATGTGTGAGTTTCCCCTAAGATTTTGAGTTCTTTATCTTTAAAATATTTTGCTGTTTTTTCTTGAATTTGTCTTGCACAGATTTCTATCTTTAAAACTAGATCAGAATACTCATCCATCTCAGAAGTCCCCTGGCAGAAGGGCTAAGAGGGTATAAAGGAGTAATGGACTTTTACACCTATGACACAAAGTGTTGATAATAATTTTAATTAGAACTCAGCTATTCTCCCATTTTCTGCTTAGTTCATGAATTGTTGTTGAAGTTGTTTTGTAAAAGGCATTTGAGTGTATCCTTGATCAAATATTGTTAGTCATTTTTGATTTGTTTTTTAATCTCTAGGTCGACATATTCACTTGCCTGGTCACTAAGTAAGGCAGGAGCATCCTTTTCTGATTCATGAAATTTCTGGGGGTGGTCTCAAGGCCTTCATGTATTTTTAGGGCATATACAAAGTCACAGATTACTGTTTCCCCTACTGAACTTTCATTTCTTATTGTTCTGGTTCAGTTGTCCTTGATACAGCTTTGTTTTATAAATTTAGCTTATCTTCTCTTAATGCAAAAATAAATAAAACTCACAATTAAACTTCTTTAATATGCCTTCTGGGTATCTTCCGGCCACTTAGCATTGTTTTAAAAACAGAGTGATATTCTGTTACAGATTATAAGTAGATTTCTGACTAGAATGCCCTTCCTGTCTTCTCCTTCTGGTGAGATCTTACCTATCCTTCCAAGTCCATGTCAAATATCTTCTCTTCTGCGAACCCCCAACAGAATTAATTGCTACCCCATCTGTGATACTGGGGTTTTGTTCATTTCGTATTATGATTTTGCCCTCATCTGTCACCTCCCTCAACTGTGAGCTCAGTCAGAACAAGGACACTTACTCAGTTTTATATCCCTCCCTTGGGCCTACCACAAGGTCTCAAATATATGTATTCAAGAAATATTTGATGAACGAATAGCATTTTATCTTATACAAAGTTATTTCAAAAATATTACATTATCTTAGCTCTATAGCAATCTTATATAGTATAAGACTATAAATGTCTCCATTTCACTGATGGAAAAGCTGAGAAATCCTGGAAAGTAAAGCATATGGAGAGAGGCTGCAAACCACTCTGTAGGTTTCCAACTAAATAGATTTATATAAATTATCCATGACAATTTTCCATGGCCATAAAGAAAATTTTGATTTAATAACAACTATTTGATTTGACAACTTTTTTCTAGCATCCAGAAAAGACTTTTGAAAATGTTTTTCTGGTTTTTTTCTTTATAGTAACAGAGTTATCAGATCTACTATGAGCTTCACTGTGGCAGCTTCACCTGACACAAAATGTTCGGGTCACAGGCTATACTTCTGAAATGACATGTCAAGGAACACAGGCCTTGGAGCTTTATTTCCCGAGTAGGTTTTCCATTACTTTTAGAATGGCCTCCAGAGTTGACTGGCCTCCATAGAGAAGACCTTGGTCCATCTTCATGATGCCAGCTCACCAGGAAAATGCCCAGGTAGCAACAGACCATAGCTTAGGCAACATGGGTAAGGCTGCTCTCAGACATTGAAATTGTCTAAGCTCCCTTTGGAGGGGTCCAATCCTTTTCACCTTAAATCACTCATTTATTTTTCTCTCTAAAGAAGTTGGGATGCCAGAAAAATACATTGAAAAATAAAATGTCATTTGAGCTTGACCTCTGAATAAGAAGCAATGTGAATTTACTAAATTTATTCAACTTACTTACTAAATGTATTAAATATATACAGATGATCCTTGAACAACATAGAAGTTAGGGGCACTGACCCTTTGTGGAGTCCAAAATATTCATAACTTAGAGTCAGCCTTCCATACAGATGCAGTTTCTTCATATCCGCAGTTCTGCATCCATGGATTCAACAAGCCACGAGTCATGCAGTGCTGTAGTATTTACTATTGAAAAAAATCTACATATAAGTGGACCCGTACAGTTCAAACTCATGTTGTTCAAGGTCTACTGCAATATATATAATATTGTTTTACATATATTATGATATATATATAGATATTAATATATATTTTACCTTCTCTATATATTACTAATATCACTTTTAGTCCATGAACACAAAATAAATTAAATATATAAGCAAAAGAAAAAGATCAGCAGATTAAGTTGCATTGTGCCACAGTAAGAAGAGTGCTGAAATAGGCAAGTCAGGGGTGTTTGTTCTTTCAACCAGTGTTTACTGAGCACCTGTTATGTACCAGGCACTGTGTTACATGTTAGAGATTCAGTACGAGGTGAAATAGACATGGTCCCTGACCTCACAAAGCTTACATTCTTACAGAGAAGCCAGACTTTGAACATGTAATTGCAATAAAGCATAAGTGTTAATATCCAAAGAAGGCAAGGGAGGCCTGAAGAAGGGATATTTTAGCTTGGATAAGTGGATAAATATTTGTTAGTTTGGCAAAAGAGGGAAAGGAAGAGAGGGAAATGAGGAAGAGCACTTCAGGTTGGGAAAGACAAGGAGACTAATACGAGCATACTGCAGCATTTTCCCTTTGCCTATGGGAGACTAAATCTGGCTATTTGAGTAACCAGAAGAAAATTAAAAATATAATAGGGAGAGAGTTAAAGCCTGAAGAGGTAGACAGAATACAAATCCCTATAAGTACCTTTTAAGTTGCGTTAAGTTGCTAGGACTTTAACACATTCAGAACCATGGTATGCATTGAAGTTTTAAGCAGGGTAGTGGCCTGATAGACCAACCACTGACTGCTGTATAAAAAGGGGATTGGGGACTTCCCTGGTGGTGCAGTGGTTAAGAATCCACCTGCCAATGCAGGGGACACAGGTTCGAGCCCTGGTCTGGGAATATCCCACCTGCCGCGGAGCAACTAAGCCCGTGCGCCACAACTACTGAGCCTGCGCTCTAGAGCCCGCGAGCCACAACTACTGAAGCCAGCATGACACAACTACTGAAGCCCATGCACCTAGAGCCTGTGTTCCACAACAAGAAAAGCCACCGCAGTGAGAAGCCCACACACAACAACATAGAGTAGCCCCCACTCACCGCAACTAGAGAAAGCCCGCGTGCAGCAACAAAGACCCAACACAGCCATAAATAAATAAATTTATTTTTAAAAGGGTGGGGGGATTGGAGGGACCAAGGATGGTGGTAAGGAAACCATTAAGCAGGCTATTATAAAGTCCCAGTATAATAGGTTGCAAAAATGGATATAAAATATTCCTCTCCCTCTATCCACAATCTTTGGTAGTGCCTTGTCACAATGAATTAGTGGCTCTGCATGGCATTAACAAATATAATGCAAACCAAGGCTTGAAAAGTACTTGTATGTCAGGGCTTGTTCTCTCTTACTGCACTTGGAATCCTGAGACCACCATGTCGATGAGCCCAAACTAGCCTGCTAAAGAATGAGAAACCACAGGGAAAAGAACGTCGGCATCCTAGCCAAAAGTCATCCAGCTATCAGCTGACAGCCTGCCCACCACTAGATATGTGAGTGGGGCCATGGTAGATCACTAAGCCACCAGCGAACTCACTAGCAGATCACAGACACAAGACAAAGCCTAGCAAAGATTAGCCAAACTTGTCCAGACGCAAAGCACTGTCTAGGGACCCATATAATTGTAAGTTAAGTAAAATGATTTCTATTTTAAGCCACTAGGTTATGGGGAAATTTGTGTTATGCAGCAAACACTAACTGATACACCTAGCAAGTTTCAATCAAAAGAACTCCACGATTTTTGGCTTGGACCAATAGGTAGATTGTAAGGCCTACTGGCTGAGCCCCAGGATAGTAAAGGAGAAAAAGATATGGGGATGAAGACAGCAAGTACAATTGTGAATACACAGGACCTAAGGCGGTTGGAAAACATAGGCAAGGATGCCAAACAGGCCTTTGGATAGGTGGCTGGAGAACACCCAAGAGAGATCCAGGCTGCAGACACAGATTTGAGATTTGTTGTTGTAGACATTGGGATGGAACTCATGGTAGATAAACTTCCATAAGCATAAGAGGGAGAGTAAAAAATCTAAAGGGCCCTGATAACTTCTATATATGTCATTTTGGACAAGTTACTCAACAGCTCTGAGCCTATTTTATCACCTGCAAAATGATGTAGTGTTAACTGACTTACTGAGCAATATTAAAGATTAAATAAAATTTATTTTGTTTGAATCATCTGACACATATAAAGGCCAAAGAAATTTTAATTACCTTCCCATCACTTACAATCAAATTACCCAATGATATATTACTGTTGTTTTGCTCCTTGTTTTGTATTCTTGAATATTTGTGGATTAGTGATGAGTTTTAATCGCAGTAAGTATATTAGATTATTCTCCTTTGGAAATCCTAAATGTTGCTGCTTAAATTACATGCATCAGAATTAACTGTGGTGATTACTTCAAATGCAAATTCCTTGGCTCTGCCCTAAACCTTCTGAATCAGAAAGTCTAGAGGATGCAAACAGGATTCTGAATTTTTAATAAGCTCCCAAAGTGATTCTATACACTCACTCAAAAGGTGCATTACCCAATCCCTTCCCTGTGTCTCCTTAATAATAATATGAAAACAAGCAGAAGTTGGCAAAATTTATTTAATATCCTATGATATTCACACACAAATGGCTAA
The DNA here is from genome assembly GCF_965194825.1 of Balaenoptera physalus. Taxonomy (NCBI): domain Eukaryota; kingdom Metazoa; phylum Chordata; class Mammalia; order Artiodactyla; family Balaenopteridae; genus Balaenoptera; species Balaenoptera physalus. Next base: position 108,764,250 of record NC_138882.1, on the reverse strand, counting down.
TTCCTAATCATCCTCCCACAACTCTTCTGTTGCACTGATACTGAGCCTCACCACCCGACCACCACTATCAAAAGGTAAAACTCTACAAATATTCCTTCTGTCTGGGAGTTTGACTGGCCTTCCTGGAAATGGAAATCCCTGGCCTCCTCCTGAACCATTTTGTTATATTCCTAGAATAGAGTCTGACCCATTCCATCATCCCAAAGTTCCTTCTCAGAGCACACTTGATCTCTGCCTGTTGAAACTCTGCTTTATCGCAGGCAGCTCTGCATGGTTTAATACAGTCACATACATTACGTGGTGTCAGACTCATGAAATCAGTTGCTGATTAAGAATAAATATTGTCTCACAGCTGTTAGGAAGGTTCAAACACTTTAAACTGATTGCAGAAAGAAAATAGGTCCAATCTGTTCTGTTCTGCAAAATGTCAATAGAGACTCTTAAGCAGGCACGTCTGATACTTTGCTTTTGCAAAAATTACTGGGTAGACTACAAACCAGAATGGCATGAATAGAAAGGCATATTTCAGGAGAAAAAAGTCAGTGGCAAATCAACGAGCTGAATCTGTGCCGGTAGCTACTTGTCATGGGCTTCTGAAGCTCAGTTAACGTGAAGACGGAGGGCTTTCCTCCCCTTTCCAGAGATGGAGCTGTCTAATCACAGGGGCACTCTTCTAGGTACACGGTGTTGCAAACTTGCTCATTCTCAGCACCTGGGATCAAAAATGCAGGGTCCTTAAATACACTGTTAGTTTGCCTATTTCTCAGCAGCTGGAGCAGAAGGGAGGAGACATGCTAGGAAGCCACACACATGTTCTAAAATAGCGTTAAAAGCCTATGATTAAAATACCTTTAAATCTGTTCAAAAACACCACATGCCAGCTCAACGTGCCTCTCCCTCCCAACTCTCTCTGTTTCAAACCCCTCCTTCAAGGAGCCTGCACATTTGCCGAATCACTGCAGTTTGAAACAAAGAAAAGATAATCCTTCTCTGAATAAAATCATTGAGAGAGTGAAAAAACCCCAATCTCTATGCTCCTATTATGAGGTCTGGTTTTATATTTCTGCTGGTGCATTGTGAAATACATATTTTCAAATAATATGTTACCAGCAGGTTGTTGATTTATTCCCGAGTGAGTACTGCAGCCCCCAGACACCCAAGCTAAAGCACATCCTGGGTCCTTAACAGACTTTACCCCAAGTAACAATCACCGTGAGAGGTGGTGCTGCCCCCAGGAGATCGTGCGCCATTCCAATTTCCACCCTCGTGTGTAGAAAACTCCTTGGTCTTAAAAAAAATTTTTTTTTATTCTAAGAGAAAACAGCAGGCAGGCATATTCTTCTCATTCAGAGAGGGAGCTGCTTAAAAGGAAAAGAAAACGTGTGCTTCCATTTGCCTGTGGCTTGCTTTGACTCCACAAGCGCTAATGTCTTTGTCACTAATGGCAAGTCTTCCTGTGCACAATGCCCAGCTGACACTGGGCAACTCAAGGAATCTGCTGAAGGTCACACTTTCATTCTCAAGAGAACTTTTGCAGGTCAGGTGAGACAAAAGGGATTGTTTATGTCACTCCTTCTTTTGATAATTCCGTTCTCTCTCATGCCTAGCTAAATCTAATTAAAATGTAGGTTTCAGGAGTCTCTGATGGCTAAGGATCTCAAAATCTGACGCTTAAAAAAAATTATGCTCCAATCACTGTAAATTAAATTAAACTCATTCCAATGTAACTCAATTAACCCCTTCTCAAGACACTGTTTGATGAATGATTCAAATACATTTTGCAAGCTTTTTTCACAAAGGTTTACTAATAATTGCTTTACAACAAAGTAAAATTATTAACCCCATAATACCATAAGAAATCTGAGGCTTAGAAAATTTAATTAAACTTACATAAAATCAAGAAGTTAGTAACACAAAATAATTCTAAGCCCACTATTCTTATTACTGTAAGTACATCATATTGCAAGAGAGACGAGCTCTGTAGCAATGGTGTAGTCTGTTTGGGCTGCTATAATAAAATACCATAAACTGGGTGGCTTATAAACAACAGAAATTTATTTCTCACAGTTCTGGAGGCTGGGAAGTCTAAAGTCTAGGCATCAGTAGATTCAGTGTCTGGCGTGAACTCAAGTTCTGATTCATTTCTTGTTCATAGCACCTGCTAACTATAACCTCTCATGGAGGAGGGGTGAGGGATCTCTCTGGGATCTCTTGGAATAAGCACATTAATCCCATTCATTTGGTCTCTGCTCTCATAACCAAATCACATCCTAAAGTCCGCATTTTGGGGGATTAGGATCTCAACATATGAATTTATATTTTTTTAAGCTTGACTTGTCATTTTATTTTTTAATTTTTTTAACATCCTTATTGGAGTATAATTGCTTTACAATGTTGTGTTAGTTTCTGCTGTATAACAAAGTGAATCAGCTATACGTATACATATATTCAGATATACCCTCCCTCTTGTGTCTCCCTCCCACTTTCTCTATCCCACCCCTCTAAGTGGACACAAAGCACCGAGCTGATCTCCCTGTGCTATGCAGCTGCTTCCCACTAGCTATCTATTTTACATTTGGTAGTGTATATATGTCAATGCCACTCTCTCACTTCGTCCCAGCTTACCCTTCACCCTCCCCGTGTACTCAAGTCTATTCTCTACATCTGCATCTTTATTCCTGTCATGACCCTAGGTTTTTCAGAACCATTTTTTTTTTTTCTAGATTCCATATATGTGTTAGCATATGGTATTTGTTTTTCTCTTTCTGACTTACTTCACTCTGTATGACAGACTCTAGATCCATCCACCTCACTACAAATAACTCAATTTCACTTCTTTTAATGGCTGAGTAATATTCCATTGTATATATGTGCCACATCTTCTTTATCCATTCATCTGTCTATGGACACTTAGGTTGCTTCCATGTCCTGGCTATTGTAAGTAGTGCTGTAATGAACATTGGGGTGCATGTGTCTTTTTAAATTATGGTTTTCTCAGGGTATATGCCCAATAGTGGGATTGCTAGGTTGTATGGTAGTTCTATTTCTAGTTTTTTAAGGAACCTCTATACTGTTCTCCATAGCGGCTGTATCAATTTACATTCCCACCAGCCATGCAAGAGGTTTCCCTTTTCTCCACACCCTCTTCAGCATTAATTGTTTGTAGATTTTTTGATGATGGCCATTCTGACCGGTGTGAGGTGATACCTCATTGTAGTTTTGATTTGCATTTCTCTAATGATTAGTGATGTTGAGCATCCTTTCATGTGTTTGTTGGCCATCTGTATATCTTCTTTGGAGAAATGTCTATTTAGGCCTTCTGCCCATTTTTGGATTGGGTTGTTTGTTTTTTGATATTGAGCTGTGTGAGCTGCTTGTATGTTTTGGAGATTAATCCTTTGTCAGTTGTTTCATTTGCAAATATTTTCTCCCATTCTGAGGGTTGTATTTTCATCTTGTTTATGGTTTTCTTTGCTGTGCAAAAGCATTTAAGTTTCATTAGGTCCCATTTGTTTATTTTTGGTTTTTTTTCCATTTCTCTAGGAGGTGGGTCAAAAAGGATCTTGCTGTGATTTATGTCATAGAGTGTTCTGCCTATGTTTTCCTCTAAGAGTTTTATAGTGTCTGGCCTTACATTTAGGTCTTTAATCCATTTTGAGTTTATTTTTGTGTGTGGTGTTAGGAAGTGTTCTAATTTCATTTGTTTACATGTAGCTGTCCAGTTTTCCCAGCACCACTTATTGAAGAGACTATCTTTTCTCCATTGTATATTCTTACCTCCTTTGTGAAAGGCAAGGTGACCATATGTGTGTGGGTTTATCTCTGGGCTTTCTATCCTGTTCTATTGATCTATATTTCTGTTTTTGTGCCAGTACCATAGTGTCTTGATTACTGTAGCTTTGTAGTATAGTCTGAAGTCTGGGAGCCTGATTCCTCCAGCTCCATTTTTCTTTTTCAAGATGGCTTTGGCTATTCGGGGTCTTTTGTGTTTCCATACAAATTGTGAAATTTTTTGTTCTAGTTCTGTGAAAAATGCCATTGGTAGTTTGATAGGGATTGCATTGACTCTGTAGATTGCTTTGGGTAGTATAGTCATTTTCACAATGTTGATTCTTCCAATCCAAGAACATGGTATATCTCTCCATCTCTTTGTGTCATCTTTCATTTCTTTCATCAGTGTCTTATAGTTTTCTGCATACAGGTCTTCTGTCTCCTTAAGTGGGTTTATTCCTAGGTATTTTATTCTTTTTTTTGCAGTGGTAAATGGGAGTGTTTCCTTAATTTCTCTTTCAGATTTTTCATCATTAGTGTATAGGAATGCAAGAGATTTCTGTGCATTAATTTTGTATCCTGCTACTTTACCAAATTCATTGATTAGCTCTAGTAGTTTTCTGGTAGCATCTTTAGGATTCTCTTTCTATAGTTCCATGTCATCTGCAAACAGTGACAGTTTTACTTCTTCTTTTCTGATTTGGATTCCTTTTATTTCATTTTCTTCTCTGATTGCTGTGGCTAAAACTTCCAAAACTATGTTGAATAGTATTGGTGAGAGTGGGCAACCTTGTCTTGTTCCTGATCTTAGTGGAAGTGGTTTCAGTTTTTCACCATTGAGAACAATGTTGGCTGTGGGTTTGTCATATATGGCCTTTATTATGTTGAGGTAAGTTCCCTCTATGCCTACTTTCTGGAAGGTTTTTATCATAAATCAGTGTTGAATTTTGTCAAAAGCTTTTTCTGCATCTATTGAGATGATCATATTGTTTTTATCCTTCAGTTTGTTAATACGGTGTATCACATTGATTGATTTGCATATATTGAAGATTCCTTGCATTCCTGGCATAAACCCCACTTGATCATGGTATATGATCCTTTTAATCAACATATGAATTTTGAGGGGACATAAACATTCAGTCCATTGCAGGCAAGATCTATAGATTAAATAAAATAGTTGATACTAAAGCTAGAGGTGAAAGTTCACCTGAATCTTATGAACTGGTAGGTACACTTAGAAATAATCTAAGTGGAAAAATCTCTAAGCCTTTGAACAACCTCAATCTCTATTTCAACCAGAAGTTAAAAGTGTATTATTTCTTGACAATCTAAACTATAATGATTTTAGTGCAAAATTGTATTTGTCATTTCTATATTTTATAGCAATTACAGTAAATATAGCTATAAATTTGAATTGCAAATTTGAGCTGTGTTGAGGAGGTATCTAAGTACCTATCATGTCCTCAGAGCCCTCCTGTGAGGAAAACAACTGTAGAGAATGTCTTCTATTAAAGCTGTCTGTTTTGTCATGTGACCTCTCTGTATGGGTCACAGCTGGCTGAACTAGAATGCCCAGAGCAAGAATTCACAGAAGCCTACTCCTGAGTGGATGACAAAATAGCCAGGTCACAGGAATTGCTATTTGGTCTTGGACCTATTGTTGAATCTTGAAAAATGTTCCAATTTTCCATAGACCTGATTTCATTGTGAAATTTGGGAAACAGTTTTCTATGCCTTCTCATTTCTCCATGAATACTCAAAGTAAATCCCTAATACTTGAAGGAGACAATTCACCAGAGCCTAACTAGCAATGTGTTCATCAATATTACTATATTTTTAATTACTAATAGGGAGAACTTTTAAAATCTGCATTTAAAGCCGTGGTACACATGGTCCAGCAATCCCACTCCTGGGCATACATCCAGAGAAAACTCTAATTCGAAAAGATACATGCACCCCAATATTCACTGCAGCACTGTTTACAATAGCCAGGACATGGAAGCAATCTAAATGCCCATTGGCAGATGAAAGGATAAAGAAGATGTGGTATATACATATACAATATAATACTACTCAGCCATAAAAAAGAATGAAATAATGCCATTTGAAGCAAAATGGAAGGACTTAGAGATTACCATACTAACTGAAGTAAGTCAGAAAGAGAAAGACAAATACCATATATCACTTATATGTGGAATCTAAAATATGACACAAATGAACTTATTTACAAAACAGAAACAGACCCACAGACATAGAGAACAGACTTGTGGTTGTCAAGGAAAATGGTGGTGGGAGAGGAATGGATTGGGAGTTTGGTATTAGCAGATACAAACTATTATATATAGAATGGGGGTAAACAACAAGGTCCTACTGTATAGCACAGGGAACTATATTCAATATCCTGTGATAGAACATAGTGGAAAAGAAAATATTAAATAAATAAAGCCATGGCAACAACAATAAAAAAATACTCCTAAAAATAGCTTAGCAATTTTATATGGTCTGTAAGTCTACCATAAATAATCAATAAAAACTTTCCATACTATAGGAAAGTCCTGAGAACAACTAGGCTGTCACTTCTCTCGCTGTGTGATCTGAAACAAACAGAATGGGTTTAAGTCTGGTTCTGCTCTTACTAAACAGGTACCTTGAACAAGTTACTTTGCCCGTCTGATCCCAAATGTTCTCACCTTTAAAATGGGCATAAAATTAGTTTTTATCTCATAGGATTATTATAGGGTGAAAAGAGATAAGATCTGTAAAGCAGTGAAAACAACTCTTAGAACATAGTTAATACTTTTTTTTTCTTTTCTTTTGAACTTCTTAGTCTCTAGGACTGGCTACTTAGCAACTACAACCACCACGAACAACAAATGTGTTCTCTGACATATCTCACTGGAGTCTTCATTCTGAAGCACATTAAAAAATGGTCCCCTTTCCCTGAATTCTCCAATTCTTCACCACCTCCCCTCCCCCCCATGTCTCCACATTCCTAAAGTGAGCTGCAGGACCAGCGTATGGAGAAGAGTGCGAATGTAAAAGGTACAGTCTGATAGAAAGGCTCTTCCTCCCTCGCCTGGATATTGGCAGGGATTTATGTACTCAAAAGATGAGGCAACAAGAAGTTAGATTAGGATCTGCCCATTTCATCACAGGATCATTCAGTCAGTTTCTGGAATTTCCTGGTCTCTGCATATACCCTATTTCTAGATCCACAACCATGGTTCCTTTCAAATGTGCACAAAATGTCATAGCAATAAATAAAAACCCAACTGCCCCTGGCTGCCATTTCTACCTAAGGGATATGGTCAGATATAGGTAATGAAACTCGTGGCTGACAGGCGGTC